>NC_060277.1:65011069-65698104 GCF_021613505.1 Equus quagga
GAATCTTGTTCACAGGTGATGTTATCAGCAACAATGACCCACAGGTGGCCTGTGACCTCAGCTCATTAAGAAGCAGACCTCGTACCAGGCCCACTTTTAGCCCTCAGGGGCTACGTGGTCCCAGCAGAAACATTCCAGAGGCAACATCAGGGCCGTCCAGCCTAATCCTGCAAGTCCCCATGGACCAGAGAGCTGGGCCCATGGCCCCAGTGGCTGCCCCACCCCAGCACCTTAGGCCTGGCTCTGCAATGTACGCTAGGGCCTGTGGCTCCCAGAGCAGTGACAAAACAGGCTCAAGCCCCCAGCCATGGTGGGTGCCGGAGCCAGGTGCCCTCAGGATGGAGACCCAGGTCAGGCTGTTGGCGGAACACTCGCGCCAGCATCTGCCCGCCCTTTGTGAGGAGGAAGAACAGAGCATGTCAGAAAGCGAGAGCTCCTGTTTCCTGACGTTTCCCTCTGATTCTGAAACATCAGCTCCATTTTGAGGTCTTTCCCCTTGGCAACTAGAAGGGTTGGCTCCAGCCATTTCTGAGCAACCCACCAGCCCCTGGCTGCCTTTGTGTCCCCCATGTTTTCATAACCCCGGGGGGCAGTACTGATTTCCTCCCAGCTTTCTAAACCTGTGCACTTTGCAGCTTTTTGGACGGACAGAAAAGAAGGAATTTGGCAAGTTGTAGGACTCTGACAATTAGCTGCCGTGAAAACACTTTCACCTTGCTCGGCCCTGGACGGCTACTGACCTCAATTTCCCGAGGCTCAGATTTGAGTTATTTGCTGTTACTGGACCCCTGCAAACACCCTGCAGAAACATCTCCTGATTTAGAAACTGGTCAGAAGAGGGGCTGCAACCCACGCAGCCCCATGTGTTCTGGATGGAGGGCCACGCCCAGCTCGGGCTGGAGAAAGGTAATGTCAAAGGCTCCTGCCAGGCGTGTGGGGGGCTTCTCCAAAGGTCTGTGCAGACCGCTCCCAGGACACCAAGGGGCTGCAGGATCCGCAGCCTCTTGCTTGTGTCTATGGTTATTCCAAGTCCCTCGTGACTGACAGGAGAAGCCAGCGCCCACCCCGAGCTAAGGGACGCCAGAAGCCCTCCAGGCAGGGTCCACAGGCCTCCCCCACAGAGGCCAGCTGGTGAACACTCTGGGCTCTGCAGGTCATGCGGTCCCTGTGGCCACGACTCAATTCCACCATCACAGCTCGAAGCAGCCACAGGCAGCATGTAAACGAGTGGGTACGGCTGTGTCCCCATGAAATGTATTTATGGACACAACTTTTCATTTTATATAATTTTCTCATGTCAATATATTATTCTTTCAATTTCTTTTTCAATCATTAAAAAAGGTAAAAAACCACTGAGCCACCCAAAAACAGGCAGTGGGCCCCGTCCCCAGGCCAGAGCATGCTAACCCTGCTCTAGAGAAGCAGGCTTCGTCCCTGGGGGGCTTAGTTAGCTGGGGAATGGACAAGGCCGAGGCCGGGGCCAGCTCTCAGCCAGGCTTGACTCACCCAGGGCTAATTCTCTGCCCATAATGCCCCTGTGATCCTACCAGGTGTAAAATATTAAGACTCTCCCGAGCCAGGGCCCCTGAGTGACCCCTGTCATCCTGCTCACCCCCTCCCCAAGTTCTAGCAACTAAGGGGCTAATGGCTGGCCTGATGGGGCCTCCTGGACCCTCAGGGGTGCTGTCCTCCTTCATAAGGGCAGGGGGAGCCGTGCATGGGGGCCCTGCTCAGCTTCTCTCAAAGGCCTTGGGTTGTCAGTCTTCTCTGTTCCGAATCAGGTGGAAGCAAGGGAACACTGGAATTCTTGCCACTGCCACCACAGCAATAGTGGCCCCTGGTACAGGCCCACCCCAGGCCCAGGGTCACGGTAGAATATGGGACTAGGACCTGGGCTGAGAAGTGGGGCCTACTTCTCCCGAGGAGCAGGAGACTCAGTCTTTGTCAGGACCGAGAGCAGCAGGCTGGCTGTGCTGAGCCCCCAGCTGCTTCTGCAAGCACCCCATAGGCTTAGGGGTCTCATACGGGGTTGGGCACAGAGCACAGAGATCGGCATCAGTGAGCACTAAACCCACTGGATGTCAGTGACCAGTGTCCGGAAGGGCCTCCCCCCACCCACTGCCCCCAAGCCAGAGCCTTGAGAAGGAGAGTACCCGCACATACTTATGCAGGGGGCGATGGGAGAGCGGCTCTGCTGGTAGCCTTTGGCACAGCGGTTGCAGGTGACGCCGGTCACGCCGTCCTTGCAGGGACACTGGCCGGTGGTCTGGTTACAGGTTTTGCCAGCGGCGCCCACGGGGTGGCAATCACAGGCTGCACAGAACACACAACAGGAGGGTCAGAGGGTGCGGAGAAGCCAGTGCACACCCTCCAGGGTCCCACCGCACCCAGGGGAAGAGCAGGGATGGGGGCAGCCCAGCCAAGGCCACGCACATTCCAGAAGCTCTGATAACTGGCCACCTGCCTACCTGGAAGTGGGGAATGAACATGAGAATGGACCGACTTGAAAGGACGGTTTGGGCAGCAGGGAAGTGAGCTGGGGAGCCCTCCCAAAGGCCCAGGAGGAAGGCCTGCACTGAAATACCTTTTCAGGAATGCAAAGCCCCCGGGCTGATCATGAGCGGAGGAGTCAGAATCTGGAGGTACCTTGACAGTTCTCACTCCTCAGCCCCCAGGCTTCCCTGCTGACCCTCTGCATGGGAGGGATGGAGTTTGGGGCCTGATGGAGCCCTGGGGTTTGCCCACTCAGAGGGAGTCACTGGGAGGTGTAACTCCCCAGGCTGCTGCCCCCACCCTGATTTGCAGCCATGGAGTCTGAGGCTCAGGCTTCTGGATCGCAAAACCCACAAACTGTAGCACTAGGAAGAGCCACAGTGATCATCTAGTTAAACACCCTGATGAAATACGCAAAGACTGGGAGGTGAAGGAACCCCCCAGCATCTCACAGAAAGGGAACAGGCAAGCTGGGAGGTGAAGCAAGGCCCCGGTTCTCAGGCCAGTGGCTGCTGCACCCAGAGCAGTCCCCACACCCCTCCTCCCGGTGTGGAACGGGCTAGAGGGCTGGGTTTGCCACCCCGTCAGGATGCATCCTGAGGCTGCCTCCCCGTATTCCAAGGACCCAATCCCAGCGATGGGATGGCAGAGGACTTTAGGGGGACATCCCACTCTTATGGACTGAATGTGCCCCCACCACTCATATGTTGAAGCCCTAACCCTGAATGTCAGGGTATTAGGAGGTCGGGCTCTTGGGAGGTAATAGGTTTAGATGATGTCATGAGAGAGGGGCCCTCATAAGGGATCAGTGCCCTTATAAGGAGAGGAGGAGAGAGAGCTCTCTCCATGGGGTGGGGGCAGGGAAGACCACGTGAGCACACAGCAAGAAGGCGGCTGTCAGCAAGCCAGGGAAAGAGCCCTCACCAAGAACTGAATCTGCCAGTACCCTGATCTTGGACTTCTTGGTCTCCAGAACTGTGAGAATCGAATGTCTGTTGTCTAAGCCCCGCAGTCGACAGCATTTTGTAATAGCAGCCTGCGCTAAGACACCCACCAACACGGGGACGCCTGAGCAAGAACTGCGACACCAGCAGATGCAGGACCTGAATCTCTGCCTCCGTGAATCTAGCAGAGGACTTGGGGTGCGGGTGGGGAAGGGAAGACAAGATGGAGGAGGCGAACGCTCTGTCCCTTGCCATCCCCAGGGAAGCCTGGAGAGGGTGGGGCGGTGTCTGCAGCAAGGCATCCTGCAGCTATTTCAATTGGTGCCACACGCTGCTATGTGTTTGTGCTCCAAATGGAAAAAAACATCCAAGAAATTAAGTGAGAGCAGAGCTCCTTAGAGCTAAATTAGGACCTCCCCAGCCAGCACTGCTCAGCGTGGGGGCACAAGTCTGCGGATGAAAATGTGGCCTCTCCCAGCCGGCATTGGGCTCAGGAGTGGCTAAGAGGCGAATTAGGAAGAGGAGAGAGGGAGGGAGCAGAGAAGAAAGCAGAGGAATGTGAGGAATTGTTTGTCGAAGTTGTGTCTGGACACATGAGAGCTTCTGGAAGCTCTGAGTGGGGGTCCTGGCCGAGGGTGCTCCCTGTCTGGTTCAGGGCACAGGGGGCAGCAGCCCTGGGATGGAAGGCCCCGGGTGCCAAGCAGCCAGCCTGGAGGATCGTCTGCAGCTTTCTCATATTGCAGGATCCACGGAAGAAAATGGAACTGTTCCAGTCTTGCCCCTGTAGATAGTAGTAAACCCTTTTGTTAGGAACTTGTCTTCTGAAATCAACCCTAAATTTGAGTTCATTCCCTCTTGGTTTTTTCTTTCTTTTTTTTTACTCAGAAACGACCCAGCCTTGATGCAAGCTGTGGATGATGATGGCGAGGGGATGGCTGGAGAAGACCTCTGACCTTTCCCTTTGGCCTCTTAAATCCGTCCCAGCGACAGGAAGGGTGACTGGGCACAGACAGCATCTCTGAGTTGGCCACATGAAAGCAGAGGGCCACAGCACAGCACCCCACGTCCCAAGTCCCTAACAGGCGTGGGCACCATTCAGACATGGACTCCAGAGGCTTGTGCCAGCTGACCTCCCTTGGCCTGTTTGCAAGCCTGCCGGTAATGTTGAGATTCAAGCCAAAAAGTCCTCCCCTCGGTGCTGATGGAACACAGCTGTGCACCAGTAACTTCTGGATCTTTGGACTTGGCTGGAAGGAGGTCACTAAAGGCTGCTCGGTCACTGAAGGGTGAGAGCCAAGTCACCCACAGGCACTACCGCCGGCCCAGGTTGTCTTTACTGTGGCAGGAGCTGGCCCGGAACAGAATCTGGGGGGAGCAGTGGGAGGACCAAGCATCGCCCTCACCCACGGCCCCTTGCAGCTGGCGACTTCTCAGCTGATGGGGCTGGCGTGCTGCTGGGGAGGAGCCAGGTGCCAGCTGAGGTCAAATGGAGCTGAGGGCCATCCTCAGTGATGGAGGGGCAGCCGTCTCTGCTTTGGGGAGCAGGCACTTCCCAAGGGCCCATTCTTTGATCAGTGGAGGGCTGCTCTGCTGCTTGGCTTCCAGATCTTTCTCCCAAGATTCTGAGAAGCATGTGACCCCTTGGCCCCTTAGCCTGGACTAACAGAGGCAGCAGGTTGATCGTGTCTCCACGCAAATCACCGTTCCATGAAGAGAAGCCGGCAGGGTCCCAAAGGGTGGGGGGTCTCAAAGGCTACTCAGGTCACCTCCAGAGTGGTGGGATGATCATGAGATGCAGAGCATTCCTCCAGCATAGACGCCTGTGAACACCCCAGCACATCCATGCTCTCATACAGTCATCCCCTCTGGTTCTCTTATACCACCCTGTGAATTAGTTTGACCATACGGAGGAGGAGACCACAGGCTGGTGAGGAACACGACAGGCGAGGGGAGGCCGGATGGGGAAAGGGGAAAGGCCTCATCTCTAAGGGACCACCGAGGCCCCTCGCCCTCTCTGGACTGCCTGCTCTGTCCTTCTCCCGCAAGGGGAAATATGCACTTACCTGCTGAAACCCAGGCTAGGTGGGCTTTTTGTCCTGTGCAGCCAAATACAACCCTAACAGAGAGATCTGCGTAACGCTGTCTCAATTCCAAGCAAAATGGCCCCAAAGTAAGGACCTTTCCCAAAAACCCATGAATAGGGAAGGCCAAAATCATAACCTCTGTGAGAAAAAGCGGGAGCTCCAAGGTGTGGGGGGCATTAACAGATGACAACACCCCACAGCGGACGCTATAGCCTGGGACAAGGGAATCTGGCTGGCAGTGTCGCAGGAAGGGGGTCTGAGCCCCCCAGTTACAAAGGAGGCCCCAGATCCCAGCCCTTAGGAAGAGGAAGCCAAAGGGATCCCCCTGTAGTCCCTCAACCCGGAAACACACCCAGGCACACAGGTTCCCACAAACTCTCTCTCTCCCACACGCACATGCACACACGCACGCACAGAGCCACGGCAGGCAGGGGAGCAGGACGGGCGGAGCTGGGGAGAACAAGGAAGCGAGGTGAGTGGAGGTCCCTCCTTTTGCAGGGGTCTGGTGAGGGGACGAAGAGAGAGCCCCCCTAACCCTCTGAGAACGTGGTCTGGGCCAGGACGTCTTCCGCCACAGGGAGCTGTGTGGTGACTCCTGTTTCCCTGAAGTCAGCCACCGTTTTCAGAGGAGGTCACCCATCTGCAGGGAGCAGGCAGCACCTGGTGATGGGAAACGATGTACCCGAGGGTTTCTCTCTAAAGAGGAAAGGGAGACCAGACGGAAGCCCAGACCCTGAGAGGGTGGCAGGACTAGGCTTCTCATGCACATGGCGGCTGGAGGGCCTCCTGGGGCAGAGAACACAGACGGTCCCTGCTCTGGACCATGAGACAGGGACAGACGGCTCAGGGCACACAAATGGTTTCAGATGGGCGTCAGGAGACCCATGTCTGGGCCTGTCCTGCCAGTAACGCTGTGTGACCTGGGGTTAGTGCCTCGCTCTCTCTGGGCCTGAGGCAGCTCATCTGTAAGGACAGAGGTCTAGACTCCCACTAAACAGTCTAAAGCTGACACTGTCGCCCGCTGCGTTGCACCGGAATCTCCTCGCTGAGACCTGTTTTGTCTTCAGCTAAGAGAAGACATTAGGGGCTTCCAGGAGTCCTGGCAAAGGTGACCCGGAAGGCAGACAGTCCTGAAACGCAGCTTCTTGTCCCAAGCAGCTGCCTTTCCTGCTCCCTCTGACACTCTCTGTCCTGGACCCCTGAAGGCCCACAGCCTCTGCCAGGAGGAGATGCCCGCCTGAGGCTGGCCCCCTCTCCACTGCAGTTCACACCATGGCTTTTGGACATGCATCCTGGGACTCTAGCAGAGGGTCTGCCTAAACTTCTTGAGGACCTGGCTCCAGGGCTCCTTGGGGTCAGCCAGGACCCTCAAATGGCAGTGATCTCAGGGCACATGCTTATGGAGACAGGGAAGCCAGTGTGGGGCCCAGACCCTCTGGAGCAGCTCCAGGCAGGGGCGGGGACGGGACAACCACTGCCCTGATCCTCGCTTCAGACGTCATCACGGCTGCCACCCAGGCCTCCAGCCAGTCATGAAGGACAGCTTCACTCTGTTATGGGCCGTTACTGTGTCCCCCCGCAAATTCAGATGTTGGAGTCCTAACCCCTCGTGCTTCAGAATGTGGCTATATTTGGAAATAAGGCCTTTATAGAGGTGATTAAATTAGAATGAGGTCAGCAGAGTGGGCCCTGATCCAATAGGACCGGTGCCCTTATAAGAAGAGGAGATCAGGACCCAGACACACACAGGGAAGGCCATGTGAGGACACGGCGAGAAGGCGGCCATCGACAGCCAAGGAATGAGGCCTCAGAAGGAACTAGCCCTGCTGACACCTTGATCTCGGGCTTCCTGCCTCCAGAACTGTGAAAACATGAAATGTCTGTTGTTTAAGGTCCCTGGTCTGCGGTACGTTATTCTGGCCACCTGAGCCCATTCATATGCCTTGTGTTTAGCCTCACTTAGTGTCTCTTCCCAGAGGGCTCTGCCCCGGGCCCCAGGCCTGTCCCTGGCTCATGAGGGAGCAGAGTGTCTTGCCACTGGACTAATCTGGGGCCCCCTTTCATGTCCTGGCCCCACTGTGGAAGTCACACCACTGCTGGGGGAGGGAAACCTTCTCCAGGCAGGCCGCGGCTCGGAGAGCCCCCGAGACCCCAGCAGCTGGCAGAGCAGTCAGCAGGGCTTCCGTGATCACCAGAGTCCATCCCAATTCTGATGCCACAACACTTCTCACAGACATCAATCTGAAGGCCGTTTCCAAAGGACGGCCCACGCAAGCCTCAGACAGGGAGGGTGCTGGGTCCACAGGCTGACCGGGAAGCTGGCACGGGGTCAGAGAAGCAAGACCTGCAGTAAGAGCTTCTGCCAGGGCCCTGCCCCACAAGTGGCCTCAGCCCTGCCTGCCCAGCATGCAGGGGAAGCCCTCTATTCCAGTCCTTTAAGAAGAGAGTGCCCAACACCAGGAATTGGAGACACTCCCTTCCCAGCCGAGGTCTGATGGGAGTAAATACCCTTTCCAGTCCTCACAAGGCCTCCCAGGCACAGAGGAATGCAGCAGGCCGAGAAATCGCCTTGCCCTAAATCCTGGGTCGTAGCTGTCAGCGAACTGGGCTGCTCCCTAGAGCCATTCACGAGGCCGCCTGGGGCTGGAAGGCCTGCAGCTCATGCCAAAGGTCCAGATCTGCCTGTGGCACTGGGTTAGAGTGAAACATTCTGCTCTGCTTCGAGTAAGACTGGTCTGTGTACCTGGATGCCATCCACAGAGAAAGGAGGAGCAGGCAGGGCCCTGTGGACTGGCCCTGCCACGTGGGCCAGGCTGAGCTCTGGCTGCTGTGGGAGGTCAGGGGGGAGGGAGAGGACAGGAAGGGGAGGGAGGAGGAAGGAGAGGAAGGGAGAGGGAGGACACAGCGTGCTCAGTGCAGGTGAGAGTAGGGCATGAAGACACAAAGGGCCAGCATCTTCAGAGAAACTCAGGTTCAGATCCGAAGCTTCCCTCACCTCTTGAAACCATGCTGGGCCTCTTGGAGGAAGCCTGATGGGACCGCCAGAGGTGGCACTGGGGAGAGAACAGACGTCCGCCCCTAAGGGATGTCCAAGCTCTTGTCGTCTCCACTCCTCCAAACAGGGTGAGGAGGGTCGGCAACCAGGAAAATAAACATGAAAACTGGCCAAGGCTGTCAGAACATTCCAGAATGGAGGGGACCTAACATAAGGGGGTGGGGAAGACGCCAAACAGGTTGATGAGTGGCGTGGGGCTCGGCTGGGGGACGAAGAGTGCATGCTGACCAAGCGGGGACTAGTGTCTAAGTGAATTCAGAGCTGTGAGGAACGGGAGATGGTACCGGGAAGGCCCAAAGGCAGAGCGTCAGAGAGCCCTGTGGAAGCAGCTGCATTATTATTACTTAATCTACACAGAGTAAAATTCACTTTTTTTGGTGTACAGTTCTATGGGGTTTATCACATGCAGAGATTCTTGTAGCCACCACTACAATCAGGATACAGAACATTCCAACACTCCCAAGAATTCCTCCATGCTCCTCCTCTGGTCAGCCCCCCACCCCTACTCCTGGCAACTACGACCTGTTCTCTGTCCCTGTAGCTTCACCTCTTCAGACATCTTATTCTGGGACTGTACAGCAGGTACCAGGTATGGATGTACAGTGTGTCCGGATGGGACTGTACAGTACACAGTCTTTTCAGACCGGCCTCCTTCATTTAGCCAAACGCATGTAAGACGTGTCCACGTCACTATGGGAATCAGTAGCTTGTCCACTTGCATTGCTGAGTAGTAGTCCATGGCACGGACGTACACTGCGTGTTCATCCATTCATTCACTGAAGCACATCTGGGTTGTGTCGTTTTTGGCAATTATGAATAATGCTGTTATCAACTTGGATTTCACTTCTCCAGGATAAATACCTAGGAGTGGGACTGCTGGGTATTGTGGCAGGTCTATGTTTAACTTGAGAAGAAACTGCCGACCTGTTTGCCAGAGTGACTGTGCCATTTTGAATTCCTGCCAGCAGTCTATGAGAGTTCCAGTCATTACACATCCTCACCAGAGCTTAGAAATTCAGTACTTTTTATTTTCGACATTCCAATAGGTGTGTAGTGGTAGCTCATTGTGGTTTTTAATCTGCATTTCCCTAATGTCTAATAATTTGCCATCTGTGTATCTTTGGTAACTATCTCTTCAAGTATTTTGCCCATTTCTAATTGAGCTGTTTGTTTTCCTATTGTTGAGTTTTGAGAGCTCTTTACATATTCTGGATTCAAGTCCTTTGTCAGATGTGCGATGTGCAAATATTTTCTCCCATCTGTGGCATGTCTTACAGAAGCAGCTTCTTACAGACGTATCCCTCCTGTCACTCCACTCCTTAACGCCATCCAGTGGCTTCCACTGCTCTTGAATAGGGCCCACCTCTTCTCCACAGGCCCGTGAGCTGACCCTGCCCTCCCCTGCCTCCCTTCTGACCAAGGGCCCACCAGCCCTTTCCTGCTTCCTGACTCTATTATCCCTTTTCCCTCAGCTTCCCCACGGCTGTCTGCTCCTCACACGCCAGGTCTCACCTCAAACGTCCTGTCCTCAGAGAGGTCGCCCTGGCCACCTTGCAGAATGGTTCCCCCCACTTACACTTCCTTCCACCCTGGTCAGTTCCTCCATGTAACTGACCACAATCTATAATAATCTTCTGCTTATTTCTTCTTCGTTTATTGTCAACTTCCCACTCCAAAGCAAGCTCCAAGGGAAGGTGTCTGTCTTGGTCACTGCTGTAACCCCCATCCTCGCATGTAGCAGGTGCTCAATAAACACTTGCCGAATCAATGAACAAACTCGGGACGCATCTGCCGTCCTCTCCATGGGGAAAAGGCCATCCCATTTACCCTGTGATTCTGGAAGAAAGAGGGAGGGGCTGGCAGGAAAGATAATCCCCTCATATCCTAGATCATCGGCAACCCCGACTAGGACCACTCTGCGCTCCCAAATTCTCCATGCTAATAAGGGAGCGAGGATAATTTAAATCCATAGATAATCCGCAGACTTCATCTCAGCTGTCTGTGTCAACCTCCTCCGCAGCTAGGCTTTTCTTTCTCCCAGCAGTTGCTAACGAGGCACAAAAGAATAAATGTTTCAAGTTGCACGACCTCTCCTTTCCCCTGCCACTTTCGGATCAAGGTGCAGACAGCAGGAAGGGGAAGGGGAGGGGAGCCCCGTAATCCCAAACTGGGTTATTTGACCCTTCATGATCTGGTTAACTGTAGTCTTCCTGCACCTGATTTACAGCTGGGGCAAAAGACACAGGTCCTACAGATGGTTCTGAGAGAGAGAGGGAGACAGGAGTGGGGAGAGAGAGAGAGAGAGAGAGGGAGGGAGGGGGTGTGTGTGTCTGCAGGCACAGGCTTGGGGCAGGCAGACAGGCAAGGGCTGGACAGTACGGAGGGAGAGGTGCTGCAGCGCCAGGGTCCTGTGCAGTGGGCCAGTGAGGGCCAGCGAGGGCCGTGCATCTGGCTCCCAGCCCCAGGCCTGTCGGGAGTCCTGCAGACGCTGCCGGGTCCTTCTCAGCGGCACTTTCAGAACCACGTTCGGAGGCACACAGCCTGTCCCCACCTCTCCGCTCAGGGCCTCCACAAGCAGCTGCCAAGCTCTCATCTCTGCCTTCGACTCATTTGTCATTTTTGCTCCCAAAGTGTGTAAATCCTTTATGGAGAGTATGCATTTGGGCATTAGGGCAAATCCCCGGGGCCCTGCCCAGTCCTGTGAGAATGGGCCTTAAAGCCCATACCTAGGCTGAGCCCTTCAAGTCCGAGAGGCCCATTCGCCCACAACCACCGCTCATTGAAAGAACGAGGCAATGGAGAACCAAGGACTGTCTCGCTGTGCGTGTGTGCTGGCAATGGCAGGGGTCCCAGTTATTCTGTTTTCCGCTACTTGTATGGATATCATAACAGTTCTCAGGTATGGGGTGCAGGCCCTGTGTCAGGGACCTCATTTACTCTACACCACAACCCTAGGAGTGAGGAGGACTATTACTATCCTCATCTTCAGATGAGAAAACTGAGGCACCAAAGAGTAAGCACCCTGCCCGGAGGTGGAGCTTGAACCCTGGTCTCAATAACTCCAAGCTCCATGCTTTTAAAAGCTATTCATCCCAAGTCTGTTGGCTGGTGCCCAACTGCTGCTCTCCCGGGAGCAAAAGCTATTTCCCAAGTAAAATGCCCTCCCTTAACTGGGGGGCTGGAAGATCAGGAGGCTTTTCTGCTCCAGACCAGGGACCCCTGGGGATCCTCCGGGAATGTGTGGAATCAGGATGAGAGTGGGCTTCAGAGACGAGGGGCCTGACACCCAGGGAGGTGAAGAAACTGGCCAAGGATGCCCGGAGGAAAGAAATGAAGGGCTGGGCCTGAAAGACTCTATTTCAGAGCAAGGCACTGCACGTGCTGAGCCACAGCGACTCTCTTTATTTGTAAAGACCTTGGAACAAAACCATTTCCACCTGATTTCCTGGCTCTGCCAGCTTTTCCGAGTTCCTGGGTCAAAGACTTGCCATTGATAAGACTTTGTCCTGTTGTATCAGGGACCCATAAAACTTTTACTATTTAAAGGAGTACAAGGAATGTGAAATGTCAAAGCTGGATGGACTCAGAGACCCTAAATCTGAATACGACCTCATAGATGAGGAGTCTGAGGTCCAAGGAGGTCATGTACTGCTCTGATGCTCTCTACAGGCTTTGAACCTGGAGCCAGATCTGGAGATGAGGATTTCTGATCCCCACTTTCCCCAGGGAACAGGGAAAGGATGCGCCAACAGAGGCCACGGCGGGGTGGAGCTCTTGCACTGGGGATTTTCCCTCCTGACCTTCTCTCTCCCTGTGGGTGCTGGCCTTAACTGCACCCTAAAAGAGGCTACTCCTTGGAGTGTGGTCTCTGCCCTCTAAGCTGGGAGCTGCTCCAGCCACTGCACACTTTCCTGCCTAAGAGGACCAACCCTTTTCCCTGCACCCCATAAAATGATGACAAGAAATGAAAATGTGACAAGGGACCCATAAAATGAAAGGGCACTCCTGAGGCCTCTAGGGTTTCACAGGCTGCGTGGACGCTGCCTTAGAGTTTGGAAGGGGTGGGGTGCCAGGTTCTTAGCTGTGCTATGACTAAACCCTCAAATGATCAGATCTAGACATGTATACACACACACACACACACACACACACACACGCTATCCAGCAGTGAGGACCATCCAATCCCATCTGGACACCGGAACCTCAGGCTATACTAGCTACGCTCCCAGCCTTGCCTGGCAAGATTTAAATTTTGTTCAATTTAAAGCACAGCCCCCTCCACCAAGTTTTCATCAAGAGAGCCATAAAAAACATTTAAATTTATTGACAATAAGTCTCTCCCCTCAAAAGAATAAATCCCGGGCCTAGGCCACCTGTGAGTATTCCCTTTCTCAATACAAGAGCGGCTCCCTGTCCTCATTTCTTCTCCTCCCACTGCCCTGGTTCTCAGCCTTGGCGAGCTTTTCAGCCTCCCAGTGCCCAGCTCTCCTCTGGACCCATTCATTGAACCGGAATCTCTGGGGAGAGGACCCAGGTGACAGTATTCGCAAACATCCAGGTGATTCCAAAGTGCAGCCAAGGGTGAGAACCTCTGCACGAGTCAGAGTCAAATACAGTGAGGATGCCCTGAAGTCAAGGTCGAGAATCCAGAGTGAGAAACACATGGGGAGCCACACACAGTGGTCCTGGAGCCAGAGGGGGCGGCCCAAGGTAGTCACTTCCTCCTCAACCCTTGGCAGAGCTGCTAGAAGAAATAGGGGGTGGGTGGGAGAGGCCAGCGTGCACTGACAAAGATGGTGAGGACGTCGCGTGCTTCTGCCCCGCAACCGCCTGCATCTTTGAAGGACTCAGGAACCTTCTTAGCGGCCTGCATTCAGCCCTGCAGACTGTGGACTTGAAGGGGGCAGGGCAACGAGTGAAAGAAACAGGCTGCTCAGTGAAATGGAACCAAGCCCTTTGTGCCGGACGCTAGATGCGGTGGTTAATTTCTTAATTCTCATCGCAATTCAGTTCACGGGAGACTCCTGGAATGTCTTTATCCATCACAGATGGTTTGGGAAGATGATAAATTAATATCGTTTAAATGGAGGCATGGCCGAAATGGTTAAATGGCAATGTCTTCTTTGCCGGCTCCAAAGAGAAAGAGCCCCAAAGTCCATAAAGAAGACAAATGGTAAACAAAACCGCCTATCTTTTGACAGATTCCAGGACGAGTATCATTCACCAACCATTCTGCGGAGAAAAAGGAGAAATTCATCTCATCTGACTTTGTATAGGACAACAGCCCACGCCATAATGAGGCCTTCCCAGTGCTGTGAAATCGCACTGAATAGCCGAGAGTGCAGCCGCCTGTTCCCTGGGCATGTTTATTACAGCCCTTTGTATGCGCTAGCCCTGCCAGCCCTGGTTTGGTTCTAAACTAGGGGAGGGGAGAAAGAACCCAACAAATTTGTTGCTATGAAACTTCCCAAATGAGGGGCTGCATAATAACGTTTGGAATCTAATGCCCTTGCTGCAAGCTGTTCTTGTCTGGGTCCACCCCTGCTCTAAATTAAACAAGGTCGGGAGGCAGCCAATCGCCAGCAATGTATATGGGTGGCCTCGGCCCCCTGCCCAGGGCTCCTCCCAGGCCCTGGGAAGTCAGGGGGTAAAGAGGGCCTGATGGCCATTCCCAAGCACCCTCAGGTCAACTGCTAACTTGAGTCAAGCGCCACTGCCAGTTGTCCCAGCTCCCCTGTGAGATACATCTGGAACATAGCAAAGAAGTGCAGCCTTCCCATGAAGGCCATGATGGGCCTCCCTGAGGTCAATCCCAGGAGGCCATGGCCTGGGGGTGGCTCCACACCTACCAGATTCTGGAAGCTTCTGAGAGCAAACCATCAGAGATCAAAACGGTGGGACCATATGCTTCCACCAAAGGAACCATTTCCTTAAACTGCCTGGCCCTGGGAAGACAAGAGGATGGACTCGGTGGGGGGTGATGGAGAGACCCCTGTCTGAGGATCTCAAGGGTACACATCCCCCTGACAGTGACTGAACTCCTAAGCCTGGCTCCCGCCAAGACCTCAGGGTCTCTCTTTGATGGGTAGTCTTTCGTGGGGGATCTGAGGACTCAAATTCCCAAATCCCCTAAGGGGGTGACACCAGGAAAAGGAGAGCTGAGGAGTAAGACCTGGAACTTTCAAGAAATGCCTTTCCTCACCAATGACACGGCAGGACCTTTCAGGTCACATTCTTCTTGCTCACCAATCAGAGAGCAGATCTTTTAGGCAGTGTCTTTTCTCACCAACCATGCAGTAGGCCCTTCAGGCAGTGTTTTTCCTCACCAATCAGGTGGCAGGATCCCTGAAGAACTGTCTTTCCTCACCAATCAGGAGGTACTGAGAGTCCTACCCTTTCCTCCCACATCTCCCCAGCAGGTGTCCTTCCGAGCAGAATCCATCCCCACATTTCTCCTCTTCCATGGGTTCTTCTCTCAGGGGTCCCACCAAGACTGGGGGCACCTGCTCTCCAGGACTGGAAGGGAAGACACAGCCACCAAGGCTGGCCACAGCATTTGAAATAATAAGACAGGACCACACCCTCATCTGCCTGCATCTGTTCCTCCTGGAAACCAGCAAGGGAAGCCAGGTGTCCCCACAGCATTTAAACAGAGCAGCAGAGCCCAGGAGAATGATCTGCAGGTTCCCAGGATCCTGCGCTTCCTGACATCTCACTCCGAGCCATGAGAGGCCATGCATGGCCCTTGTCCCTCCCCACAGCAACACAGAAGAGGGAGGGGAAGCAAACGGGAAGATGACCAAGGCCTGGTCCTTCTCGCCTCTCCAGGGGCATGTCTTTCCCGCTCTGACAGCAGAAACT
The DNA here is from genome assembly GCF_021613505.1 of Equus quagga. Taxonomy (NCBI): domain Eukaryota; kingdom Metazoa; phylum Chordata; class Mammalia; order Perissodactyla; family Equidae; genus Equus; species Equus quagga. The sequence continues at coordinate 65,026,507 of NC_060277.1, forward strand.
GGCATGACAGTACGTGACCACTATCCTTCCACATGGAGCCGAGACCTTCTCATGCACAGGCCCACCTGACAGTGGCCCCTGTTGATTAAAATTTATTGGCCAAATCCCCAAGAAATCTGTGCACAACCAGTTGTTTACAAGATCCTGGCTTCAATTTCTTCTGTAAATGAAAGACAACGAACACTTGGGTACAGGTAAAGGAGCTGGAGACCTTCCAGTTACGTGCTCTGAAAACCCAAAGCCCTCCCTCCCTGGTCACACATTCCTGCCACCGTAGACATTTCCTGGGTCCCTTTGCCCAGGCCACCTTCTGAGTCCTGTTCAGTCTCATGGGGGATTCTCACCTGGATCAGCTGTTTTTTGACGTGGAAATAGCCCGGCTACCTTTATGTTTAAATTTCTCTTGACAACCACCAGAGGCAGCCTTAGGTCCACAGATCTGGAAGGAGAGCTTGCTTGTGTCTTGGGAGCCACCCTATTCATTCCTGTTCATTTGGAAACGAAGGGATTTCTCCTGGAGGAGTCAGACTGGGACACTGTCTTTTCTGCAGAAGAGTATTCCACACAAGCAGGGCCAGCTTCATGGGCCCCACTTTCATAGGGCACGTGCTTGGTTGAAGCTCTGCTTCTGTTGTCATTTTGAAATTCTTAGTAATTCCTGAACAAGAAGTCCCATATTTTCATTTTGCACTGGAGCCTGCAAATTATGTAAGCAGTCCTGAGCACAAGTGCCCAACATCTGGTGGATTTCCTGTTAAGAAGATGATAATTTGGCTTCATCCAAAGGCTGGGCAGTGGCCACAGAAGGGTTTCTCTACTGGAGCTCATTCTCTGGGCCTAAGTCTGCCAAGGCTCGGGTCTCTCTTGTCAGGGTCTATACAAGCCCATGTCAGGACCCCATTCGTGCTGGACTGTTGCCCAAAGAGCCCTCAGGATAACTATCTTCTTGAGAAGCCATGCTCACGGCAAGCCCTAGCTCTAGGCCCCAAGTTTTGGACCCAGAGAGCCCTGGTTCCTGGAATTCCCAAAAGCAAATGTGGGGTGGGGGGCCCCCCACTCCTCCCCCTCAACGTCACTAAATTCCCTGGCATTTCATCAGCTCCACTGAGTCATCTGACCATTGCTTCACTTTTGTTAGTGAGAGAAAACAAACAGCAGAAAGTTAAAACATTAGTGCTTGCTCCAGTGAACGAAAATAGAGTCCGCCGTCTCCCTTTTTTTGTCCTGAGAAGTAAAGCTGTTTGCAGGTGGATTAAACGTTCCTTCTGAGAACCGGCTCCAGCAGCCGCCGACCTCACTGCGACTGTCCGTGTCTGTGTGAGCTTGGGAGCCTGGGGGCCGTGCGCACACATCCAAAGAAATATGTCTGCGTGGTTTTGGTAAAAGAGAGCCCTTTGTGCCGATGGTAAGCCCGGTGAACATGACCCCCGCCCTGTGGTATGCGGCACACCTGTGCAGAGGGACCAGAGGAAGGCGGGGGCGGGGACCGGAGCCCTGCACCCTCGCAGGAATCACACCTTCTTCTTTCTTCTCCTGGGAACCATTTCTCCATCGCCCCTTTGTTTCGGCTTACACTTCCAAATACCAGGGAGGTCGTGCGTGTGCGCGCGCGCGCGCGCGTGTGTGTGTGTGTGATCATCTCAGTGCCGATTTGTATGGGGACTAGAAAAAAGAAATAGAAAAGGACAGAGGAAGGAGAGGGAGGCCCGTGTTCCCGAGACCCCGCCCCCACCGCCTACCTTTGCAGGCCTTCCGGTGGGTGATGGGCTTGCCCATGTCGCGGTAGTAACCCTCCTTGCAGTAGTGGCAGTGGCGGCCAGCCGTGTTGTGGCGGCAGTTGAGGCAGACGCCCCCGCTCTTGCGGCCCGACAGCTTGTAGAGCTCCATGTTGAAGCGGCAGCGCCGGGCGTGCAGGTTGCAGTTGCAGGCTGCGGGAGGCAGGGAGAGGCGTCAGGGCAGGGGCCCCGGGAGACTCTGTGCCCCCAACTCCCCCGTCTCCTCCACTGCGGACTGGGAGGCGGGGAGCTTTTCCTTGGCTCCCCTGTTTGCATCCATAAGCACTTAGTGACCTCCTAGCTGTACCTGAGCCATGGCCGAGGTTCTGCTCCCTTACCTCACACAGGAAGACAGTTCCTTTCCCTCGACCTGCCCTCACTGGTCACACACCCTCCTCAGTGTTGGCAGGTGGAGCTGGCATCCTTCTTGTGCCCGAATCCTGCTTGTTATGGGCTGACTTGTGTCCCTCCCCCCATTCACATGCTGAAGCTGGAACCCCAGGACCTCAGACTGTCACTGTATTTGGAAATATCTTGGAGAGGACCTATCTTGGACACAGGGCGTTTGGAGAGGTGATTACATTAAAATGACGCCATTTGGGGGCCCTAATGCAATCTGACTGTGCCCTTGTAAGAGGAGGAGGTTTAGATACACAAAGAGACACCAGGGATGCACACACACAGAGGGAAGACCATGTGAGAGAGAAGGCAGACGTCTGCAAGGCAAGGAGAGAGGCCTCAGGAGAAACCAACCCTGCCGACCCCTTGATCTCGGACTTCCAGCCTCCAAAACTGTGAGAAATAAATGTCTGTGGGTTAAGTGCACCAGCCTGTGGTATTTTGTTCTAGCAGCCGGAAAAGACTCATGCACTGCTTTCAAGGCATTAAACTCTCCGGGAGCACACTCCCCATGCCCTTGAGCTCTGGCCACCAGGCTCTACACTCCTTCTTCTACTCCTCCTCACGCCACTGAGGGCTCGGGGGCCTGCTGGACCATCTCCCTTCCTGCATCAACTTGGGCAACTTCCCATTGCATGGTGGCCCACACTCCTGGGCTCTGGGTCCTCTAGGACCTTCAGCATCCTCCTCTCTGGCTTCCCTGCTTCCCAGTCCTGCTTCCCTCTGCCTGTTCCCCCCATGCTCCTCAGGACTCAGCACCCTCTTTCCTCTGCTTTGTTGGTCTCCTGGTTCAGCCTCGTTCACCCCTCACAGCAATAGTGCTCCTGACTCCCAAACCTCTATTTCCAGCTTTTGCTTTGGGGTCTCCACTTGGACCCAGAGGCACCTCCCTCAAGTCCATTCATTCCTCTCTATCCCATCAGGCTTTGGCCCCCCTGTCGCCTGAGCTGACCTCTCCAGGCTGTTCTCAACACTATAAGCAGAGCAGGAGTCCTACACACCAATCTGAGGATAACTGTTACTTAAAATCTTTCAGTAGCTCCTTGCTTTTCTTTTGGATAAAATCTAAATCGTGTAACACGGCCTCCGGGGCTCTGAATAGCTGGTCCTGCTTCCCCTTCTCACTGTGATGCTTCAGCTGTGCCAAACTTTTCTCAGTTTCTGGAGCATGCCGTGTGTGAGGACCCCTCACCTGCCCCACCGGTGGCTTTGCATATGCTGTTCCTTGCCTCCCAATGCCCCTCCTCATCTGCCTGCATCCTTCTCATCCTTCATGTCTTGTTTCAAGGTCACTTCCAGGCCCATCTCCTGCCAGCCTGGCCCCCACCTGGCCCTCCTCATCCCACACTGTAGCGCCTGTGACCCGGCTCCGCTAGGCCTCTAACCCCAGGAGAACTCCGGCTTAGATCTGGTGGCCTAACCTGGCTCATTCTTCAACACGGTTTGCACTGCTTTTGTGCTAAGTTTGTTTAAAATTGCGTTTCATGTAATTTCTAAAGAAATATATGTTTAATACCAGACACTTGAAAAACAAAAGCAGAAAGGAAAAAAAAAAAACTCACTCAAATTTCCACCAACCACTGTTAACACAGGGGGAGCTTTCCTTCCAGGCTTTAATTAACAGTTGCTCAGCTGTGGAACTATTTAATTCTTTCCTGAGACATGGATCATACTTGTACAGCTTGCTTCCTAGCCTATTTTCTCCTGATGATGGACCTTTTTTAATGTCAGGTCACGTTCTTCCTGATTCTGAAAGGTTGTCTGGTCCTCCGCTGTACGGATATACGTAACGGGCTCCCTGGAATCCGCAGCGGATTTTAAAGCAGGGCCTCCCCGGGATGGGCAGCGGGGCTGTTTCCAGTTTCTCACTGTCATAAACAACACAGTGGTAATCACCTTTGAACATACGTATCTGTACTCTGCTCTGATGCCCGCGGGACATCGTAAGTTTCCAGACAGAACTGCTAGGTTAAATTTTGGATCTACATGTTTTAAACTCAGGATCCAAACTGCCAAATTGCCCTGGAGAAAGGCTGTTCTCACTCACACTCCTCCCAGCAGGATATGAGGGCTCCTATTTCACCACACCCTTGAAAAGAATAACAATATGCATTTGGTATCAGCATTCTTTTTTTTCAATCTTTGCCAATTCGTCTGGAAAACACACAAGCACACATGATTTTAATTTGCATGTCTCTGATTCCCAGTGAGGCTGGACATTGCTCCATGGGCTTGTTTTTCTATTTATATTTCTTTTCTGTGTATTGCCTGTTCATGCCATTTGCCCAGTTTTCAAATAAGGTGTTTTGTTTTTTTTTCACGATGTCTAGTGCTCTTACATATAATGGATTAAAAACCACTTGTCTTTTCTGCCATACAAGCTGCAATTATTTTTACCAGTTTCTTATTCATATATTACTTTTCTGATTTAAAAAAATATTGGCCTGTTAATTTTTCTCTCTGATGTTATGAAAACCTTCTTTAAATGTTCTTCCTAGAGTCACCCTCCAAATCACGCACCAAACAGTCACTCAATTTACAAGTAGTGATGGACACAAGCTTAGAGGGAGGCGCTGTGGGGTTTCAGGGGTTTCTGAAGTCTGGAAGGAGCTGGATGCCAAATTAGGCCAGAGAATGACTTCTGAGAGCCTTACCAGGTGTCTCTCAGCACCTCCAGCCCTTGGGCTGAACTCAACCAGGCACAAAGACAGAGGCACAGCCTCGCCCTGCCCGCCAGCACAGGAGACTATCATGCGTACATACGCACATCCACTGTCCCTTTGGACTCATTCAGCCAGACAAGGGTGATGAAGGTTGCTCAGAAGGGTTAAGGGACCTACCAGCCCAGGACCACAGAGCCAGTCAATGGGGGGGCCAGGACTGGAACCCAGGTCTCCTGGTTCCTGGCCCACAACTCCAGTGGAAAGGACCCACATCATTGGAAGGAACAGCTGGGCCCAGACTGCAGCACAGAATCGGGATCTTTCCTACTGGCACAGAAGTCACAGGGCCTGGCACATCCACCCAGGGACAGGCATGTGGAAGGAGCACATCCTCAGGCCTCTCTTGCAATGGGAAAGACCTCACTAGCAGCATCTTCTAGTCCTTCCTGGAGGCAGATGCTAATCCTGTGTCCTCCTCTGTAAAGACAGCTCCACTGTCCCCCATTCCCCCAATGGGGCTGCCCGAGCCTCTGAGCCCTTCCTGGGAGCTCAGCACCCCCCTTTCCCCACCCCAAGGGGAACCTTGGGCTGGTTTCTCTTTTCCATATGCACCTTACTCCAACAAAAGGTTCTTCACAAATAACTGGTCACACAAAAGAAAATTCAAAGGCTGCACATCCAAAGGCAGGGCTCCCCTCCCCATCCCTGCTCTTGGAGCTGTCAGGGGACATCAAGTGGCAAGTGCCCACACTCAGGCTTTGCAAAAGTATTTTACAGCTTGTTTTCTTTTCTCTTTGTTTTATTTTCTCTGCACAAATGGAAAAACGCATCGGCCAAAGAAGCTCACATCTGGATCCCTCAGCGCCACACAGAGATGTCACCCAACTCCCAGCCTGTCCCCAGCCCCTTCCTCAGAGAGACACCTTAATCCCTCACGCCTTCCTGTTTATCTCCTGCCTCTCTTGGAGGCAAAAATATTGGGTATTAGTTTCATTATCAGATTTCAAGGCGGGAAGGAAAGGGCAGCTTTGTGAGAACAGAGAGGTCACCACGGGAGGCGGGCATGGGGCAGCGCAACTGGGGCAGGGAGCCCTGTAAGGCGCTGTGTGCTGTCCAGGGGTCCCCCAGCCACCCAGAGAGAGCTGGTCTGGTCTAGACCCCAAACTCTGTGCCCTCCTTCAGCTGTCATGTGGTGATCACTAATGACACATCATATGGCTGCATTTCAGACTCAGGGGCATCAGAAGGGGAAGGAGGGAGGAGGTGGAGAAGCCCCCCCAAGCCCTCCCTTACTAGAAACCTGTGAGGGAAAAGGTCCTGAGATGGGGTCCCATTTTCTCTCTTATCAAAAGGTCCTCTAAGTCTTATTTTAACATATGCCTGTCACCACCATTCTTTAAGCTTTTCTGAACTTCTCCCACCAACCTGAATCATCCAACCCCTTGCCACCTCTAGGCCAGTTCAATTCAACACACATTTAGGTTCTCCAGCTACATGCCAGGCCCTGCGCCTCAGGTCACGAGGGAGATAGGGATGGACGATGCACTCTCAAATGTCCAGAGCTGCCCATCTGACAGAGGGAGGAGCAGATGAGCACTCCTGGCAGCAAGCTCTTAAAGTGCGACAAATACTATCCTCAGCTGTGTTGGTTCCTAAAGGACAGAAACAGTGTTTGCCCTTAGATCCTCCAGCCCAGAACAAAGCTTGATACATTTTTTGAGAGAGTGAGCAAAAGTGAGCAAGTCAGAGAGAATATGGATGGATAGATGGATAGACAAGTGGATAAGTGGATGGATGGTGCATGGGTGGATGGGTGGGTGGATGGATGGATGGATGGGTGGGTGGGTGGGAGGATAAGTGGATGGATGGATAGGTGGATGAGTGGATAGATTGGTGGGTGGGTGGGAGGATAAGTAGATGGATGAATGGGCAGATAAGTGGGTGGATGGATGAGTGGATGAGTGGATGGATGGATGGATGGACAGATTGATGGGTGGGTGGGTGGGTGGGTGGATGAGTAGATGGACAGACGAATAGATGGGTGGGCAGGTGGGTGGGTAGATAAGTGGATGAATGGGTGCATGGGTGGGTGGACGGATGGATGAATGGACAGACAGTGAGTAGATGGATAGGCTCATGGCTGGACGGATGATGGATAAACAGATAGGTAGGACAGACGGAGTATTGTGTGGTCCGTCTGGACCACACCCTGAGAAGGCCTGACCTTGTGACATTCATGACATTTCTTTTATTGTTGCTTTATCTACTTGAAACTTGTTTTGATGCTTTAACTCAGTGATTTAGCTTCTGTTCGCCCAAGTAGACTGCAGTGCTTTAAGGAGAAGAACCTACATCTAGGATGCCCTGGACTCCTCCCAGGACCCTGAGGAAAATCTTGCAAACAAATAGGGTCTGAACCTGCCTCCACTGGCTTGATGAGTTTACCAAATACAGGTGTTGGCCTTCTCCCAAAAGACCCTGATGAACTAACCCCCAAGCCCACCAGGGCTATTGCAGGCCCAGAAAGAATCTAGCAGACATTATTAAACCATATCCTGGCCCTCTCTCCCAGGGACTCTGGCCCTGACTTCCCCAAACTTCACGTGGCTCAGGGGCTCTCTCAGTGGAACAGGCAGGCCATTTGGCAGTGGGCCTCCTAGATCTCTGGGCTCGGCCCAGGGGCCTCCTCTGCCCTCCCAGCACACAGGAGCACTCCCAACTTTCTGCCCTCCCTTCCAGGACAGTTCTTTTGAGAAGGCTGCCCCATGTTATTTCTGCAGCATAACAGGAGTTTTAGACTTAAAGTATCTGGCCCACATATGCACCATCCATAGACTGGGGGCTTTGTATACAAGGAACGGGTCCCCAGCCCTGGGCTGCCCACACACCTGGGAAGAGCAGCTGTCAGATCTGCCATAATTAGTGACATATTTCTACATGTCCATGCCACAGGGGCAGGCTGGGGCGTGATGGGCACTTGCAGGGTTGGGGGCGGGTGCTGCTGCCCTCACCAGTGCCTTTGCTATTTTCTCTGTGCCTGCTGGGTAAGGGCCATGAGATACACTCCACACACAGTGTTCACAACTTCCCTGGTGGGGATGAGGGCAGTGGTTCTCAACTGGGGGCAATTTTTCTCCCAGCGGACATTTGGCAATGTCTACACACATTTTAGGTTGTCTCACAACTGGGGAGGGAGTTACTACAGGCATCTAGGGGATAAAGACCAGGGATGCTCCTAAACACATCGCCACACACAGAACAGCCCCCGTGACAGAGTTATCCGGCCCAAATGTCAGGAGTGCCAAGTGTGAGAAACCCTGGGTTAGAGAGATTGTCATGTGCCCACCCCCAGGGTATGTGAAGTTTTATACTCTTCCTTGCTGTCTAAGACGCTATTCCCTAAGAGCAAACTCTGCAGCTTCGAATGCTGCCCAGGGAGTGACAGACATTCACTCCTTCAGCAAGTGCTCACAGAGGCCTTTAAAAGGACCAGGTGCTGGTGTGGGTGCAGGGGATACAGCAGTAAACAAGCCAGAGTCCTGTCCTCAGGGCGCTCCCGTCTCAGAGGGGAGACAGACAGCAGCCTAGTAACGGCAGATCTGCAGCTGTGCTGAGGGCCGTAGGGACTGACAGGGAGGCCACTCAGCTGGGCCCTTCCGGGGACGAGGTGGAGAGGGCAAGGCCTAAGAAGAGAATCGGAGCACAGACAAATATGCTCAGCCAGCGCTGCTCCAGCTGTCACCTGGGCAACCTGTTCAAATGCAGATTCAGCTTCAGGAGGGCTGGGGCAGGGCCTGGGAGTCTGCGTTCCTAACAAGCTCCCAGGCGATGCTGCTGCTGCTGGCCTGCAGACCAGCGTGGGCTGGTGGAACTGGAACTACAGTGAACAGGAATCAGTCGGAATATAAGCCACTCCCTGGAGAGAGAGCCCTCAGGAAGATAAAGGCAGGGGGTTTGCAAGGGAGCAGTCGGTCAGGGTCTGTTTCAAAAGAAACTGCTCCTTAATGATTGCTTCAGAATAATAAAAATATTTCAGAGCTATTTTAAAGAGTTTGAGGTAGTTTGTACCACCTATTATTTATTAATTTGCTACTCTTTTTGGTATCCTATTTATTTAGAAATCATTTGACCCCTGTGGATAAATTTTAAGTATTCCACCCTCTGAGCGCACTTTTCAGCTTCTCCTGAAATGACCAGGCTGAGCAGTCACCCCTCCCCACACACCTGGCTCGTCCAGCACCTGGGGACACCTGAGCTGGGCTCTCAAAGGGCTCCTGTGGGGAAAGGGACTGAGGCAGGACTGACCCAAGCCTTTCTGGGGCCAAGACCCTTTCATGTCTATAGGTGAGCTGAGTCTAAGAGAAATGATCATAGATTAATATAAAGTTATAAAACAATCAGCCAAATCACAGGTTTCACGTGGCAAATCCGGTAGCTCGTGGATTTATTTATGCGTTCAACAAAAATTTACTGAGCACCTACTGAGTTCCAGGCACGAGGCAAGACGCTGGGGATGTAACAGTGAGCAGGCCAGATGTGGTCCTCACCCTCACAGTCTTTGGAGATACCTGATGTGAACAAGGCTGGTGAATGCTGCTGCCACTGTCACCTCACTCCGAGGTCCACCCCATCCCCCGAACACAGGGCTTAAAGCTCATCACCAGAGACATCAACTAGCCGATACCACACAGTGGTGACCAGCAGGGTGAGCCAAGGAGACTGGGCAACTGTTAAGAGACTAGAAGCATCACACGGGAGCGGTTTGGTTCCAGTCAAGGTTCCAAGGTTTGCAATCATTTGCGGGGTGCCTTATGTCCATTTTAATTAAAAAACTGTTGAAAAGCATCACCTAGACATGGCTAGGAGAACCGCACAACTGTTTTGTCTGAGAGAAGAGTCAACAGTCCATGCTGGGCATGACCGAGCCCAGGTGAGGTGAGGATGTTCTGGGGGACTCTTGAGGGTCCCAGAGAACATGTGAGGGAAGATGTGGCACCTCAACACATGAGATGGGGCCACAATGACATCCCCAACAGGACCTGCTTCTGCATGATTGCTCACTCGTTTCTTCATTCAACAAATATTAATAGGGCCCATGTGACACGCCAGCCTCTGAGTCGGGGAGCACACCTGCTGTGGAGTTGAACCCTCTGCCCTTCGCTCTCTCAGGGCTACGCCCCATCCTGTTCCTTCTCTCCAGCTCAGGTTTTCCATTCGGTAGCCACTAACCCCCTCCCAAGACCCAGCACATGATGGTTCTCAAACGTGGGTGCACAGACTCACGGGGACTGCCTATCACAACACAGACAGCTGAGCCCCACCCCCACAGCTTTCTGATGCAGTAGGTCATAGGTGGGGCCTGAGAATGTGCACTGCTAACAAGTTCCCAGGCGACGCTGATGCTGCCTGTCCAAGGGCCACTGGTCCAGATAACGCAGAGGAGAAAAAAGATGTCTGAAGACAAGGACCTAGGTGCACACACACTAGTGTAATTATTATTGAGTAAAATCAAATGCACACCATTGATACGACACCACAAGGAAGCAGGGACGAGGGGAAAGACAGCCGGACCTGGTTTGGGAGACTTGGGATCTGGGCGCTAGTCCTGGCTCTGCGGCTCACCCAGGTGTGTACTCCTGGAAAGCCCACCTGGCCCCACTGAGCCTCCACGTTCTTATCTGAAAAATGAGGACAATGGGTTTGATGACCTCTGAGATCTTTCTGGCCTGAAAAGTCCGTAGCTGCAGGACACTAAAACTCCTGGAGGTAAGGGGCAGGTTCGCGTCAGCAGGGCAGCCTTCAGAAGGGTACTCGGGGGTTCAGGAGGGGAGTGCTCCAGGTATGAACAAGCCACAGGGGTGGGACAGAGCAGGCAAGTGGCAGGGCTGGGGAAGGGCCTAAGATCACCCCCTGCTAGCAAGTAGATCAGAGACGGGGCATGATGATACTGTGGCCTTTAGGCGGCATCCTGCAGGCTTCCACCTGCTCAAGGTGGAGGTGATGGGGGCCTCCAGCAGAGGAACAGCCTCAGAAGGGGAGTAGCTAACAGGATTAGTGACCACCTGGGTCTTCCAGAAGAGGGTGTGGCAAGTATACCCACTAGAGTATTGACAGAGGAAACCATTCTGAGGGAGAAAAAAGTAGTCCACTTTTGGGCTTGTGGGGGTCCAGGGTGGGGGCCTGGTGAGAGGATTTCCAGGAGGGCAGTTAGCAACGGGGAACTCCCCTCATGGAACCAGGAGCCCCCTGAAGCCAAGTTCTCACAGGGAGGAGCCCATGGACCTCTCTCGAAGTCTCCGTGACGGGCACCTCCTCTTGGGAGACAGACAGCCGCAGAGCCACAACATCTTTTTTTAAAGCTCCAACTTAAAAAACAAAGTCTCTGACCCTGGACCTGTGCTTTATCTCTGACAACAGAAACAGAACCGACAAGAGGGGGAGCAAGGTGGTAGGAAAAATGGAAAAGAAAACAACTGGGAAATGCTTTCGAAACGGTCCGGTGTCAGTCAAGGAGGCTGGCGTTCCCGGGGCGGGCCGGCGGGCTTTAGATGGTTTCTGATAAAGTCCAGGGAGATAAGTGGCCTGTGTTTGTCGAGGGCTTAGAGAGCTTTAGTGGAGTCTGCACACAAAGGGGCCCTCTGTCAACAGTCCTTCAGGCCACTCAGAGGGCTGAACAAACAGAGGGTGACAAGCTCTTCACACCTGTGGGGCTTGGGAAAGGCCCAGCCCCTTTGTCCAGGTGTCAGCCCAGAGCCTACTGGGAGTGCCGGCCCCTACCCAGCCAGACCCTCTGGGGTTTCTGGAGAAGGCACTGGGGGCGGGTGGGGGATAAACCTGAGCTATGCGAGGCTTGCCTCCTTCTTCGAGCTGAAATGTGAACCCAGCCGGGCAGGGAGAGGGGCCCATAATACAGTCCCCAAGAACAGGCTGATGGCGGTCGCGCCGGACCCGAGAGGGTATCTCGAGGGGCTGGGATCGGGGCCACAGCAGGATGGAGGGGACCAGGGTCAGAGGCCCCGCTCTCCCAAAAGCACAGCCACGGTCTGGTGGCTTTCTCTCTGGCTGTGTGGGTGACGGGCCCCTCCCCGGTGGACTGTGCAGGGCCATCCCCCAAATCGGCTTGACCTCACCGTCACTTTTTCCACTGCCTTTTTTCCTCTGTAAACATCTCGGCCTTTCTTTCCCTGCCCTTTTTTGGCTGCTGCGCCTCCCCCTGAGGCTCGGCAACAATCCCTCCCAGCGTCTCGTTCTCCGGCCTTGCACTGCTGAGGAACATCTCAGGGCTCCTGCTTCACAAAGAGCCTCCTCGCCGCCCGGCCCTGCGGCGGGCAGGCCCCTCTCCTGGAGGAAATGCCGAGGAGGCTTCAGTAAGCCCGGAGCAGCCATCAGTTCTTTGTCTGCAGCCTTGTTCCTCAGATCCTCCCTTGGCCTTCCCCTTCCAGAGCCCCGCCCAGGCAGCCGGGAGGAGGGTGGGCCCTGCCCAGCCACCTCCCTCAGGGACTTCAGCCCTGGCCCACTGTGTGGTGTTCCCAACTCCAATCAGCCCTCCACCCCAAATCCCTCTTCAAACATTCCTCTCCCCTTGTCACTGCCCTATTCCGGAACCTTCCACGGCAGCCCACTGACTACAACATGCAAACTCTGTTGCCCTCAAGGGTATTGGTTTCAAAATAGAGGTCCAGAGACTGGCGGGGATCTTGCTTCTCCCTTATAACAGGACCCTGTATGAACACCCCCATCCCACTCCCCTCCACACCCAAGATCTAGCAGCCAAATAAGGAAGAGGATGTTGTCCTCTGAAGGCAAAAACAGGATCTTGGGGCTGGTGCGGGTTTCTAGGGCCTCCTAGTTTACCCTCTTGTCATAGAAGAGATGAGAGTAATGAGGCCCCAGCAGGCGGAGACTTTGCCAAGGAGCTGGAACTAGTTAGGGGGCGCTCCTGACTTGGGGCTCTTTCCAGACCTCAGCTCAGTGAGGGTGGCACAAGCGACCATGGGCAAAAAGAAGCCTGATAAACCCCTGGGCTGGGGCCGGCCCCGTGGCCAAGTGGTTAAGTTCGCACGCTCTGTTTCTGTGGCCCAGGGTTTCGCTGGTTCGGATCCTGGGCGTGGACATGGCACCGCTCATCAAGCCACGCTGAGGCGGCATCCCACATGCCACAACTAGAAGGACCCACAACTAAAAATATACAACTATGTACTGGGGGGCTTTGGGGAGAAAAAGGAAAAAGAAAATCTTCAAAAGAAAAAAAAAAACAAAAACAAAAAAAAACCCTGGCTGCTGGAATTCATCCCCAAAAGCCAAGAATTTTTGAAGAAGAGGCTGTCTGAGCAAAGTTCCCCCCACAGCGTTGGTTGCCACGAAATCCTCTGTGCCCAGTGGCTTGTCCGCCCTGCCCAGATGCCTGTCTAGCAGCACAAGGGCTTCCTTCCAATCCTTTTTCCCCAGAGGTGGTACACACACTCCCTGTGACTTATTGAACAGACATGTGAGGGTTGATTTGCCAGCCACACTGGCCAAGCCCAGCCCCTGGCTCCCTGCAGTCATTTCCCATCTGTAATGGGTCCCATCACTGAGTCTGGCACATGCCAGGCCGGAGACACAAGGCCGGACTCCAGCGGCAGTAGGAGAGGCTGGTGGCGAGGGAGTTTTAACGACTTGCAGTCTATTCTGTTTCCCTAACACCAAGCAGGGAAAACACGCAATTCCTGGGACACATTCCCCACTCCCCTCACCCCTGTCCCATCGGCAGCGTCCCTCTCTACTCAACCAGTTATTTAATTCAACTCTTTGGTTAACTTTGACTTGGACTATAAGCTCCAGAGACCAGTCTGACCGGTAGGCTAAGCTGCTCCAGAATACGACACTGAATCCAGGGCCGCGTGAGCCCAAGAGATAGAGGTTCCTGTTCTTGGCCGGGGACAGGCTGAAACCAGGGTCCTGTGGGCCACTCCAGGTAATCACCAATGTGTCTTTTCAATTTTCCTAATTCACTCTCCAATGAGGGTTGCCAGATTCCGCAAATAAAAATACGGGATTCCCAGTTAAATCAGAATTTCAACAAATACTGTTCTGTAAAAGTATGCTGCAAGTATTGCATGGCAATCCTATCTCTGGCACCTTCCAGATCCCAATCAAACTTGTCCTTTTCCTAAGACGTGTGATTTGCAAGACAGTTTTGACCAAAGGCAACTCTAACTTTCTCTGTATCTGCAAGTCCACAAGAGGTTAAGAGGGCCCCTCAATTCAGCAGGACCAGGAGAGAAGAGGCCTGGTCAGGCTTTTCAGAATGCCCAGAGTTGTCTGATTCTTCATTCCCTGTTTGGTCAGAGCCAGCCTGTCCTTCCTTAATCACCTCCCTTTCTCCATCTGCTAAATGAGAACAGAAATCCCGGGCCTGAGACCATGCAGAGATGTGAGAGAAGAGAAAGACCTGGTCCATCCAATGACTCAGAAAGTGCTTTCCTGGCTGCGGACACCACCATAGATGCCGAGCAGACAGGCCACCTCTCTGTCCCCACCAGGCTCTCAAGGGGCGCCGGTAGTCCCTAGCATGCCCCAATTTCACATGCGAAGATCTCACATGGAATCACTGCCGTTTAGGGAAAAACAGGGGGTGAAAGGCAATTATGATCAGAATGGCCCACACTCTTTACTCCAAAAAGGCCACTTTCATCAAGTCATGCTTTGTGGTAGAAGTGATCAGACTCTAAACCCCAATTCTGACTCTAGTTATTTTAATCGAATCAGTAGGTTTAATTTATTTAGATATCAGTAAAGTGTTTATGTGATTATAATTAAACACTTTGGTTAAACATCACGTCACTGAAGAACAGGTGGTCTACCATAGGGCAGAGGGAGTGGCAGGGAACGGCAGATTCCAGCCCATCAAGGAGAGAATGGGCCACCCCTGGGACAGAGTGATCTTGCCATTTCTGGAGGCATTCAAATAGAGGGACAAAGTACAGGAGGTTCCAGTTCTGAGGAGGAGATCAAACGAGACTAATAAAGTCCCTCCAACTCAGAGAGACTCAGAGGAGACACCGTTCCGCCTCCAGACTGGGAGATCCTTCCAGGTGTGAGGCTAGGACTGGCCTCCTTAAGATTCTTACACACAAGTTAGTGGGACGGGCGTCCCAAGAAATCTTGCAGTCTGTAAAGGACCCTGAGTCCTTGGGGTAGGGACTGTGCACGTCGGTAGGAAACAGCTCAAGAAGTTCTCTGTGGGCGAATGTGGGGGATTTATTTGCTGAAAACAAACCTAAATGGTCCCTCTGGAATGATGTCCTAAGTTATCAGTTACAACTATGGAAACCGGCCTGGGGACTATGGTCATCTCTTCCTCATGGACAGATGACGGCTCTGCAGCTGAGCATCTTCTGAAGGAGCCTTTGGACTAGAGAAGTGACAGCGGGACAGCAGTGGCTTTGCTAAAAACCCAGCCACTCTTTCGGGGTTTCAAAGGCTTTAGGGCAGACAGATCTGCAGAAATGTACCGATACAGCTGGTTGCAGCTGGCATCTCTGTGACGGTTGGTGCCAGGAAGTACCGGTTATTGAGCATTTTGAACATCTCCCCTGGATTTAGATGTGATAAGCCACCCCAGCGGCTTGCTGGCTCCGTCACGCTGAAACTCCCGGGCAAGAATTAAACAAGCGACTGGCCCTTACAGGACAGGCTTGGCCTCTTCCCTCTCCTCCTCCAAACTGTTCTGAGCACCAACAGGGTGGCTGAGCGCCCAGTTCACTAACAGTCAGAGAGATTCTGCCACATTGCTCTGTCTCAGCACCCAGAGGGCACGGCTGCCGAGGGTCCTGGGATGTGTCTGCAGACCCATGGGGTCTCTAGCCCCTCTAGCCCGCAGAAGGCAAGGGGAGGCAGGTGGTGACTAAACTCTTCTGCTGCTTGCTTGCTTCAGGACAGAGCGCCAACGTGTAAATACGGAAGGCCGCCCCCTCCTTGTGGCCACACCCTCGAAGTAGGCAGGAACATCTGTGCAACAGCTCTAAGATGTCCAGAGGGCGTGAGGGACTTCCAGGTGCTCAAAGAAAGGGAAGACAGAGAACAAATACCAGGCGGTGGCCAGAAGGATGCACTAAGCAAGCAGTGGGGACCAGAGGGCCGGAGGCAGGAGTAGGGGGCAGTACTCAAAGACGGAGTAGCTTACACCTGGCCATCTCGACTCATTTTAGCCACCACGGCAGTGACAGGTGACCCACCTGGCAGTGACTCTGCATCAAGGTAAGCCTCAGACATCCAGGGGGTTATTTACTCTCCACAACCTCCCCCTGAAGCAGGGACCACCAGCGCCCACTTTGCACCTTACTAGCTGCTTCTCCCTCACTTTATGGTTCCCCATCCACGGCACACGCCACTGCCCACAAGGCTGCCATGGAGGCAACTGAGGCAAGCGTGAAAGGGGTGGAGGTGTCCGGAGGGGTCTCCCACCCTAGACAGCTCACGCTGCCCAACCGGTGGCTTCGGAAACACAGTCTCCTCGTCCGTCCTCCTCTCACAGGAGGCACGGACAGAAAACCTGCATCAACACATCTACTCTTCTGAACACCCCACACTGTGCGACTCCCTGTTCATCTCAAAAAGGAAGCCATAAAGTTTAAAAAGTGGGGGCACGAGGGGCCTAATTTTATATATTTTATCCACTCAACACTCTCACAGTGGGCAAGGAACGCACGGTCCTGTCCATTCCACGGGCGAGGACGTCGAGGCCCAAGGCTGAGCCACATGGCCCTGGAGGGTGACCGGGAATGGCCCGTGCTCGGCTCCGGCCCGGACTCCTGGCACAGTCCTCCCTTCCCAGCTGCAGGTGGCGGCATTTTAGCCCTCCCTCTGGACCTTCCCGCCGGTGACTCGGTTGGCTTTGTAACCAGAACAGAACTATTTAAGGCACAAGCAGGGCTAAGTGGAGGTAGTTTTATGACAATAGTTCCCCTCAGGTAAAGGCTTTGGAAATGTTTTTTCTTGCCCTAAAATTAGGGGCTTTGGGAAGCAGACAGGTTCTCTGTACAAGTGGAGAAGCACCCGCATGTGAACGCCCCACATTTCTTGGCCCTGGTACTTCTGGCTGCTTTGGATTTGACTAATTCCCTGGGCGTCCTCTGTAATTCCACAGTAATGTGGCTTTAATTGTCCCCAAAGCGGGCCATTCCTCCTTTATTGTGCAGTAAATTTCCCTCCAGAGTTCGGATTTCATGTGCCTGCCCCAGCCAGGAGCAGGGAGCCGGCCAGGCTCGGGGGAGGCCCTGCTGGCCTCGCTGCCGCCCTCTTGGCCTGGCCAGCCAGCCCCTTCTCCTCTCCCACCTGAGCTCCTAGCAGGAGATGGCCTGGGGCAGACATCAGGACCCCTGGGGGCAGAACACACTGGAAAGGAGGCAGGGACACTGGTCTGTGGTTCTGTCTGGAAAACGAATTAACTTAACAAATTCAAACAAGCTGCAACCGCAGATTCATTAGGCCAGAGTCAGGACAGGATTTCATCCGATCATTTCATCAGCAAATGCCACCGAGGCAGGAGCTCGAGGCACTAAGAGGGGTCTCGGGGCCTTCAGAACTTCCACCTGTGCGACGTGGGCCGGTCACCTGACCCCTGCCGTGCGCTTTGTCCATCTGTAAAGGAAGAGTACTTACAGGCGCTCCCTTATCAGATGAGATAAAGCTTGTAAAACACAGTGAAGAGGGTGAGCCTGGATCTGACGCATGAGTTCAAATCCAGTCCGTCACACACCAGGCTCAGTGGACTTGACCTTGGGCATGTTTGTTAATGTCTCTGTGCCTCGGTTTCCTTAACTGGGAATGAGGACAATCATGGTGCCCACCTGTTAACGGTGGCTGACACAGAGGACCAGTATCTGAAGTTACAATTAATTATCATTCTGACAACAGCGTTCCAGGCATCCAAGGAGGATCTACCGGCTAAGAGATGGTCTGTGCCCTGGATGGGCTCCTCATGGGGAAACAGACACAAAAGCAGAAAGGAATCCACTCAGGACACTCTACCAGGAGGATGTCACAGACAGGGGTCACCTCACGGAGATGTCTGTCCCTAGGGAAGCAAGGCCAGCTCATCTCTAAGAGCCCTCGTGGTCTAAGATGTGACTGTCCTGGCATTCACCCGGTATGGCTGGCGCCCAGATTTTTAAGGGATTCTCACTGTAACAATCTTCCTTTCCCAGAACCCAAACCGTCTAGAAGACAGTCAAGAATGATACAGAAGGGGAAAAATCTCTGTGAGCAGCCAAAATGGTGGTCATCCATTTCCCCCACTAAGATGGTGCTATTTAGCCCCAAAAGGGGCCTTCTCCAGGTCCTCCATACTCTTCATTGACAGAGAATTCTATCACAGCAAGAAGGGGGAGCTGATGTTTGACAGTGAGGTAGAAGGGAGAACAGGCAAGTAAGAACCAAAAGTAGCACGTGACGTGAGGGCAACAGAGAAGGGGCAAGCTGCCCAGCGTAGCTCAGGAGGCTCTGCCGCAGGAAATTAAAGTCACTGACATTTACAGTTGGGGGAGCTCTCAGAGAGGATCCCATGCACCCCTCACGTTCCAGCTGAAGAAAACTGAGCTTCCAGGGGAACTCTTCCCCCATTTGCGGCTCAGGCCCACCCACCTCCCCCAGGCACCTGGCCACGCCTCTTTCTTTCCACTCCTCACCCTGCCACCAGGTTGGGTCATAATAGCATCTATTTGAACAATTAAGTCAAGGCCCAGGACCCTTGGGTCTGTGGCCCCTTCATCACTGTGACCTCCTCTCTCCTCTGCTCCCATCCAAACACCAGCCCTTCTGGAGAAAGTCACACCACAGGGAAGATGACATTTCCGTAAATCCATGAGCAGGAGTCTCCCCAGAAAGTCACATTTCACTCCCTCATCGCCTTCCAATCTCAGCTCAGCTGCTCCTTTTCAGTGAGGCCTGCCCTGACCACCCTACTTAAAACACAGACCCCCGATCCAGCCCTCCCACGCCCCCTCCTCTGCTTCAGCTTCTCCACAGCACATATCACCTCCTAGCAAACACATACTTTACATCTTGATTTTGCTTATTATATTACCATACAGTATAAGCATACTTTACACTTTCATTCATTTACTATGCTTCCCCCACGTAGAATGTAAGCCCCATGAGGGCAGGGGTTTTTTGGGTTTTTTTTTTTTTTTTTTTTTGGTCTTTTTCGGTCACTGATCTATCCCAGGGCCTAGAACACAGTGCCTGGTACATCACAGTAATATTTGTTGAGTCAGTGAATGAAGAAATGAATGAAAGGGTCCTTAAGACTTGTCAACTTTCTCTCCCACTTCCTGTATACGAACGTCTCCCTATTTCAGACACTCCCCACCCTCCTTAAAGCTCCAGCCCCACCATCTCCCTCCTCATCTCCACACTTGGAGTTTGTGGCCTCACTTCCTGCCTCTCAGAGGAAATGGAAGCTGTTAGCCAAGATCTCCTACCACTGCTGCTCCCAAGCTTGAAGCCACCTTCATGAGGGCCAGCACCCTCCTTCCTCCCGGATGTAGAGCCAGTCCCCAAGCCGCGTCTTGGACCCCATCCCCTCGTGCCTCTTAAGGAACCAGAAACCATCACCTATCCCTTCTCTCTCAGGTACTCATCCTCTAATCCAACTGGCAGTTATCCTCAAATTGCTCCCCTCTCTAAAAGCCCACATCTCCCGCAGCCGCCGTCTCTCCTGGCCTTCCCAGCTCAGCTTCTCCATCGCCTCACCTCCGGCTCACTCTTCAGTCTACCCAACTCTGCCTTCTTTGTCCCATTTTCCCACTGGAACACCCAGGCTAAGACCCCCCACAACTACGATACTGCAAATGCAATCGATGTTTCCACCTCCCCATTACCTCTCAGCAGTTCTGACAGCGTTTGCCCCATCTCCCCGGCAGTCCTCTCTTCCTTTGAAGTTCATAGCAGCACCCGTGCCTGGTTTTCCTCCTACGGCCCAGTCTCCCTTCCAGGCTTGCCCTTAATCAAAGCTGGAGTTCTTCCAGGAGAAGTTGGGCCTCTCTGCTCTCCCTTGACTATCTCCACTAATAATCTCACCCAATTCAATTATCATCTTCTTGGAGAGAAATGACTCCCAAATTTATACCTCCAGTCCAGAAATCTTTCAGCTTCTGATACATGCATCCAACTGCCTACCCCACATCTCGGATCTCTCGAAGGCACTTCAAACTTAACACAGTCCAAGATCAAAGTCATGATATTCCCTCCCAACTCCAGTCGTCTTCCAGGACACAATGCTTTCATCTACCCACACGTGCAAGCTGGAAACGTAGGAGTCACCTTTGTGAGTCCCGCTCCCTCAAACCCATTATCTCATCCATCACCAAGTCCTGTTAACTTTTAAATTCCCAAATCTCCCCCAGATCCCTCTGCTTCTTTCCCTAGTCCAAGTCACCATCATCCTTGACCTGCACAGGGGTCATGAACTGGGCTTTCAACCTGCCCGAGGGCTGGCTCATGGTTATGAATTCTCAGGAGACCATCTTTTCTCCTCCGTCTAGCGCAAAGGTCAAAACAGGCTGGTCTCCTCACTGGCCCTTTCTGCACAGCAGGTCTATTTCCCATGGGCCTTTATACTGGGAGGGTAGCCCTCCAGGGTCTAAGCTTTATGTGGCCATCACCTATGAGACTTCCTGCCTTTATCTCTGGTCCCCGGAGTCCCACAGAGCCGAGGCTCCAGGTCGCAAGGCTTTGACATACACCCTCACATCCAAAGCCAGCTCACCTCCGTAATCCCACTTTCACTTTGTGGGCCTGAACGGACGCCTTTATTCTCTTGCCAGCTCAGTGGTAGATTTTTTTCTTAAGTTTGTGTTTTTGTTTATTTTTTAAATATTTCACCCTGTACTTTGTTTCTGTTGTTTTCAGAGGCAGGGGGCCCATTCCACGATACCACCAGATACTTAACTGGACTCGCTGCCACCGTCACTCCAGAGGTCCTGCTCTCCATTATCGTCCACGGCATGACCCCCCCTTTTCTGGTGAACCAGAGCACGTATAGCCAGACCGATTCTTTAAGAAGCACACGCTCTCCGAGTTGCCCACTAACCGGAGTAAGTATTTTGGCTTCAACTCTCCATTGGGGCCAGTGCTTAACAAACTGAAGGCAGCAACCATTCAGTGGGTCATGAGATCGGTTCAGTGGGTTGAGGGACAGCATTAAAAAAACAGGAGCAAACAGAAATTATCAGAGTGGACCACACAGAGTAAGTGCTCATTAAACTTTTATTTTGCACGGATGGATGGATGGACAAATAGATAGATAGATATCCTAGGTCATGATTCATAATGGTAAACATATTTTTACTGTGTGTCACGGTCCAAAAATGTTTAATTTAAATTCCACTGAATGTGGTTATGGTTAGTCCTCGAGACGAGGGCCATGTTTTATTTTCCCCCTATTCTCTTGCTGGACGTAGAAGCATGCTGGGCTCCTAGGAGGTTCTTGAAAAACACTGAGAGACACGGGACTGACAGAGTTTCTGGAAAGAGTGAAGGAAGCTTTGGGAAACTGAAGCCCTGAGGGGCAGCAGGGACCCCTTCTCCTGGAACTGAGATCTGTTACAGCCCAGCAAGCTCTTCACATGGACCCTGCCAGCTGAAGGCCAAGTCTGTCCTTGCAACAGGCTCACTTTTGACCTGAAGCCAGGGTTTGGTGGAAGCCAGTTTTCCTGGGTGTCCTCACTGCCTCAGGAGAGGCTGATAAAGGTGGACAGGAGGTGCCAGGTCTGAGATCAGGGCTGCCCTCTGCCCTCATTCTGCCCACTTCCCACCCACGTGGCATCAGGCCTGCGCTCCAGCCCCCAGTCCTTCCTCCTTTACCCACACCACTGCTCGATAAACAGGTCTGAAGAGTCTTTTATCAGGCCCTCGTCTGATCAGAAATCTGCCCTGGCTGCACAGAGCCTACAGCAACTGTCCAGATTCCTTAGCTTGGCTTTCGAGGCTCCTTGAAATCTCCCCTATCCCTTGTGCCCGTGTCACCCCCATGACTTCCTCCACTGCAAGCTGTGCTGCAGCCCCACCCACCTACCCCCACAAGGCCCCTCTGACTAAACCCCCTCCTCCAGGACGTCCACAGGCTTGACCCAGAGCAGCTGACCCAACCTCCTCCACCACACGCCACAAGGAACAGCACACTCGGGTATACCTGGGGGACTGCAGCCCTGGACACGTCTATTTGCTGCAGGAGGGCTGCCTGGGGCTCCCAGCCACCAGTGACTGGGCACACCTGGTGGGAAGCTCAGCCCCCGAGAGCTCCTGGCAACCTTCAAGACCTTCTTCAAGTCCCCATCTTCAGCCCTCAGGTCCCAAGTTCTCTGCCCCCCGCCCTCCCTTCCCCCCCCAACCCCAAAGCTCTCAGTGCCCATCCCCCTGGCCTGGTACCTAACACAGCTGCCTTGTTTTGTGCACACTGCCCCCCGCACAGGGGTCTTATCTCCTGTGTCTTTTGCTCCTTTGTCTGCCCGTGGCAGCACCCAGCGCCTGGCTGTCAGTACCTGGGGGGCGCTCAATAAGTCGGTGCAGATGGATTGACTGACGGGGAGGGGACGCCAGAGCCCAGGTGGGAGCCAGGGTCTGTCTGGCCTCGGTCTCCCAGCCAGAGCCTTTCGTGACAACGTGCCGAGAGAGGGGGACAGGTCGAGGTCAGGGACATGCAGGGCCGGGGTCTAGCGTGGAGCCTCCTGGATGTGGCACGGTCTGGTCTTCGTTCCACGGCTGCTCTTGCGGGAGCTCCTGCGGAGGACGGAGCCTGGGAAAATCACGGCCACACGCCCGGGCGAGCAGAGGCCCTGCCGCTTCCCCTGCTGCCCGTTACGAGGTCTATTTGAGCTTCCTAGGCCCAGGGCAATATCTCACCACTAAAATTTATGCAAATGAAATAATGAGCAATTTGGGGAAAGGAATGAAAAGCTGAGCCAGATCCAAACCACCCCAGACACCCGCCTGCAGGGGTTTTCGAGTTGAGCAATCATTTTAAAGACGATTTAAAGTCATTCACTGGGAAAAAAACACACCGGGATTCCTGCAAACCAGCAGGCCTGTGGCTTCAGGAGGCTGCTGGCGGCAGTGCAGGGAGCGGGGGAGGCCAGGCTGGGGAGGGACATGGAGCCTGTCCTTTCGCTCAGTTCTCCATGACAGGACTAGTGGGACTTCAGTGGGGCCTGCCCTGAGCAAAGTGCAAGGACACGGCCACTGGCCTGGACATCCTGAAATGCCACCTCCTTCCCAGAATCAGACACGGGAAAACTCCAGGTCTAGCCCCAGAAGCCGGAAACGCTCACCAACTCTTACTAAGAGAGACATGCCCGCCCCAGGGATAGGGCCCTCTGTGTATTTGTTCATTCATTCATTGAACAAATCTTCATGGAGTGTCCCCCATGTGTAGGTTCAGTTCTAGGTAAGGAAACACGGGAGGAAACAAATATTCACTCAACAAACAGTCACTGTACTCCAGCTTCAAATCATAACTGACCTGGGGGGAGGTGGTAGAGATAGAAAATGAACAGAGGACACTGTTGTAGGCCTTGGGAGTTTACAATCTGGTGGGAGGGGGGATGGAGCATGGATGAAACTCGAATTCCAGGCATTGATAATGTGCAAAGAGGGTTTAGAAAATGCAAAAACCACTTCTGACAGGAGCCAGGAGAAATCTTCAAGGAGGTGTCTTCTGAACCAGGCCCCGAAGAATAGATAGGAGCTGGCTGTCTGGGGGAGGGGAAGGGAGGAAAGCATTCCCGGCAGAGGAAGCAGCACAGGAAAACTATAAAACAACATGGGGCCTTCTGGATCAGCAGCCTCTCTCCTGACCCCTGAACAGAGACAGCCTGAGTGAGGAGTCACTGCATCCTTTCTCTCCATCCATGTCCACTCCTCTTTGGACACAAGAGATCAGGGCCCCCTGTGCCCACAGGTGAGGAGCAGGGCAAGGACGAGCAGGACAGCAAAGGGTAGAGGGAGCTGGGGCCCCTTCACAGAAGTGCCCCACATTCTGTACAGAGGACGTGCAGCCCTAGAGGTGAGGGTTCACTCACTGGATCCAGGGTCCTTCCCGTTTTTCCACAGGGCACGTTCCCAGTTTGTAAGATGGGATGGTGGATGAGGATGGGGGTTTCATAAAGACCAATTTCTTTAAAAAAATAAAAAAGGATGAAGCCCCCCCAAAAAAGCATAACATTGCAATTTGACAAAGCTGGGGGTGGGCACACAGGCGTTCATTACACCATGCTCTTTTTTTAACCGTTATTACCCTCCGTTCTTAACCATTTCAGAATAAAGTAAGCTCGGGGTCGCTTTGGTTCGGTTTTGTGAGGAGTGAAAGACGGCGGTGAGCGTTCGTTCTGCTGACCCTGGCCACTGGTGATGGAAAAGCTCCTGCCCCTCCTTTCAGAGAAAGATGTCCCTTCCACAGCCTGTGACAGCTTCTCCTCAGTGAGGACTGACTCTAGGAAGATTCCAGAAAGCAGTATGGGTCAGACCACAAGAAGATGTGAGGCAAGAGGCCCAGAGCTCGCAGGAGGGAGTGGGGAGGACAGGAGCGTGTGTGTGCGCACGTGTCTGGCTGGAGCTGTGACACAGACTCGTCTTGGCTGGGAGGCTGGGAGGGTTCACACTGACTCTCAGAGTGGGCTGAGCTCAGCCAGTACTCAGTCACACACAGTCCGATTCAAGAGGAAGTCGATGGGCTCCACGGAGCGTGGGACTCCAGCTACTCCTCTGCTTCAGGGGTCAGGAGAGCGTCTGACGCTCACGAAGGGCTAAGCAGTTGACCCCTCAGGGTGCCTAATGAACTAACTACTGCCAGGAACAAGGTCAAGCTGAGTCTTCCAGGAACAGGGGCGGGATGTGCAAAGGCTCAGAGGCAGGAAGCAGCCAGGCATGAGAAGGACATCAGCACAGCCTGGTTGGTGGGAAGGCTGCATGAGGGTGGCGACTAGAGACAGGCACAGAGGTAGGCTAAGGTGTGCTGGGGGGTGGGCATATTCAGACCCAGATGGCAGCTGCTTTCTGCAGGACAGGGACCCTCTGGTGGTGAGTAAAGACCAGATCAGGTGGGTGATGAGGGTGGAGATGTGAAGACCTGGCAACGGTGACCAATGATGAAGACCTGAGCTGAATGAGTGGGGAGAGAGAGGATGGGGAGAGTCAGGAGCTGGGGGCCATTGTGCCTTACTGGGCCCCTGGCGTGGATGGGGATGTGTTTCTGGTAGAGAACTAGGAGGGTGTGGTTCAGGGTATGGGGGTAAGAGAACCCTGGGGGCCTGTGGGTAGGGTGCCAATTCAGAAGGCAGCACGCCCAGGCCTGGAACCCAAGGACAGGCCTCCCAAACTAGACCAGACCATCAAGTCTTGGAACAAGTGTGCTCACCTCTCTCAGGACCCAGGACTGAGCGGTCCTGGTTAGGTTCATTTCAGGTCTGCAAATACGTAGCGAGCAGCCGCCGTAAAGAAGACCCCAGGCCTCAGGCTTAAACTCTGGGTGTCATGATGCGGGGGCCATGTCTGCGTGCTTACCTCACGCCTGGACCAGTCCCAGCAGGGCAATGATGAATGTGAGCATCTGTGCGCCAAACGGGAGCCCTGAAAGCACAGGGCTGCACAGAAGGAGTCGCTGGTTCTTAGCGGGGACCACTACCTATGCTGATGGCTCTCCACTCTTGCTGCAGATCAGACTCACCCAGAAAGCTTTAAAAAAAACAATGTGGTTTCCCCACCCACTAAGACTCTGATTAATTAGTCCAAGTGAGGCCCTGGCACAGGCAGATTTTAAAAGCTCCCCAGATAATTTTAACATACAAGCACTGAGACCCCCTGACCCAGCCAACCTTTGTTTTTCAAATGAGATCCAGGGAGGCTGGTCTGAGGGAGAGGTGGCTGCAGCTCCCAGCAGTGCAAAGAAGACGGGGAGCAGGGGAGGTGCGCCCAGTGCTCACCGAGGAGGAAGCAGCAAGAAGTCAGTGATCTGAGGGAGAGGAACGCTATCATCAGCCCCAGGAACTAAGGGGCCCCGGCAAATCGATCTGAGGGAGAGACCCGTTTCTGCGATGGCTGGAGCTTCTAAACATTCACTGGGCAGCTCCTTTCTCAAAACGCAAGACCACAGCCAGCCCCTTGCTTTTCATACAGGCACGCGGCTTGGGAGAGGACAAAATGAGGAATAAGGAGCCAGAGTGTGAGCTGGCGGGGGGAGGACAGCAGGTATTTAAGCCGTGACTAGGTGATAAGGGACAGGGCGCGTGGATGTCACAGAGAAACCACTCAGAAAGCTGACCTTTCAGAGACCAGAGTGACCTGCGCAGACCTTGGTAAGAGAGAATTCAGAGGGAGGAATCGAGGAGGTGCGACGGCCAAAACACAGCCCTGACCTCAGGAGGCCAGAGTCTAGAGGAGGAGACGCCAAGATGGACCATTCAAAACTGGGGTCAATGCACTTCATTCATTCATTCATTCATTCATTCATTCATTCAGCAAATATCTGTTGAAAGCCTATGTGGCAGGCACAGGGGAGTCAGCAGTGAGCCAACAAACCAAAATCCCCACCGCCAGTGACCGAAGAGAGACAACCAACACGGCACATCAGGAAATCGTATGGCCTGTAAAAGGATGAGAGGTATTATGAAGAAAAGTGAGGCAGGAAAGGAGGATGGGGGTGCTGGGTGTCAGAAGGGAGCACTATGATTTTAGACAGGGTGTCACGGAGCCCTCACCAAGTAGGTGATATGTGAGTAAAGAGCTTAAAGGAGTTGAGGTGTGAGCCATGTCGATACAGAGGGCAAGAGCACTGCAGGAGCAGAAACAGCCAGTGCAAAGGCCCTGAGGCAAGAGTGAGCCTGGCAGGTTGGAGGAACAACAAGGAGGCCATAATTGGAGGACCCAGGGAATTAGGGCAGGGAGGGGTGGGGTACCTAACCCAGCCCCAGGCAGAGGGAGGACAGAGAAAACTCCCTGGTAGATGTAAGCCTAGCCCCAACATTAACGAGAGCATAGAGGCCAAGACGCTGAGATAATCGGGATTATCTCACTCACGACAGGTAAGAACAAACATTATGCCACAGGGACTTGCAAACTTGGCTGGGATGCTGCAGAGCCTGGAGGCCATTCAGGTGTGGGCTGGGGGCCTGAATCCGGGTGGGGAAATGGGGGAGGGAAGAAGGAACCCACTAGAGGGGTGGCTAGGCAGACCTGGGGTTGTTCACCAGCATGTGAGGAGGAGGAGGCATCTGGGATGGCTGAGGCCTTTAAGTTCCAAGAGATGTCAGGGACCAAAGGGGAAACCCAGAGCAGGGCAGGCCTAAGGGAGCAGACGGGTTCGGCTGTGTGCGGTTGAGTGTGAGGGGAGGCCAGCAGGACGGCCACCTCAGCTGCAGGTTCAGGGGATGGAAAAGTCTCTAAACAAAATCCGAAACTCCAGCTTGTCTTTCCTGGGTCTTCCAATTACGGCCTCCTTGCTATCCCTCCAACGTGCCAGGCACACTCCTGCCTCGGGGGCTTTGCACTGGCTGTTTCTGATCTTGGACAGGCTTAGACAGGTGCTGAGCCACTCACCCCATCTTGGATCACCTCGCCCAGCTCCTAGAAAGGCAGGGGAAGGGGTGCACACTGTCCCTGTGAGCTATCACCTGTGAGCAAGACGCCAGTCTCCCTGCCACCTCCCTTAGTCCCCAGGGTTATCTCCATCTTACAGCTGAGGGGGACGGGTGCACGGAGAGCTGCCCAGTGGGGACGACAGAGCTGGGAGGAAACCCATGTCCGTCCCACCCCAAAGGCTCTGCCCTTCCCACACCCACCCCCTGCCTCCTAAAGGTGAGAAATCTGAACGTGTTGGCTGACTCGTGTCAAGGTAGAGAGCAGGAGAGACAGCCATCGACCAGCCTGACCAGGAGTCACGAGGCTCCCCGTGTGGGTGTCCAAGCAAGCCTTCAATAGCTGTCAGGCACAAAGACAGAACTTCTTAGGGACTTGAGCATCAGCACACTGAGAGCCTGCTCACAAATAAGGCATCTTCTTCTAGAACCGATGCAGGAGCAGCTGGGTCGCTGACCCATGTCCTTATGACTCGAAAACCATAGACTCGAAAGAACCTCAGATGGGACGAAATGCACAGGTCACTCAGAATGCTGGGGCTTGAAGGGACCATCTCCTCCCAGAGAGGAAAAGCGATCGGGGAGAGAAAGTAACCAGTGAGCAACGGCATTCAGACCAGAAGGCACCCCCGAAACTCACAATTCGGCATGCTTTCACCACATCGGCCGCTCTGCCTCCACTTCTGACTTGGCTCTTCCCTCCACGGGGATGGCTCTCTGGGGCCTTCCAGGTAAAGTGCCTTTTAATGAGGCCCGAGGAGGCCACGGCTCCATGACTGGTCTGGAGACTTCCAAGTACTGATCCCCTGAATGGTGTCTCCAGTGGACCCACTGTAAACCCAGTTCCACGCTGGCTGAAGTGTTTTTCAATTTCCTCAGGTCTGAGCTCTGCAAAGACGTAATTGAGGGTGTTAATCTCAGCCCTTGCTTTTTGCTGGACGAGGTAATGAAAGCAAGAGCTGCGTCGGATAGTGTTACTGCCGAGTGGGGCTTGGGGATCCCAGAGCCAGCCCCCTGGTTTTATAAGAAAGAAATGAAGCCCTGGCCCAGGGCACAGAGGGCACCGTCCGAGATGGGGCAGCAGGCCCCTCGGTCCATTTTTAAATTCTCTTTCTTCTGTTCTATAACAACTCGGATAAACATCAAATGGGACTTCTTTAACTCTAGGGGCCATTTCTTTCTGTTCTCCCTGTGCCTGGAAATCCCAGGAAGACTCTGACTTTGGTCATGACCCTGCACTCGGTTTAGGTGAACTTCAGCCAGGCAGCCCGGGGAAAGGGGCGAGGATGGAATATTCTAGAGATCCCACGGGATGGGTAAGAGGACTCCTTGGTAGTCACTGAAGGGACCAGGCATGCTAAGGACCCTGGAGTCTTCTTCTTCCCAAGATTTGAATCCAAGAAAAACGTCCAGGTGCAGCCTTAGCTTCAGACGGAGAAAATTAGTCCAAAAACAGCAGTCTGAGGCAAGAGATGTGGGAGAGGATGGGAGCATGCCCACTGCTCTGTACTGGGGACAAGGAGATATTTGTGGGCCAAGTATAGATGTCAGGCTGGGGGAGCCACTTGTACCTCCACCTGCCCCCAGCTGGCTCCCTCGGCCCAGGGCTGACTGCCAGAAGCATCACATCCATGGCCCCCACTTCAATACCCTCCCACCTCATGGGGGAATCACAGAAACAGTTCTGGAGGGAGCGGATCAGATCAGGAGTTCCCACTCCTGGACCACAGAGGCCAGAGTAGCCTGGGATAGCCTTAGAGGAACTTGAGCTTTCTCTCCCTGAATCCTAGGAAGATTAACTCCACCCCAAGCCACTCAGTCTCCTTCATTAAATAAAATCGCTGGTGGTAGCACATTTTCTCAGGAGACTTTCCACTGCCCCCCAGGGCTGGGCTACAGGAAGTCTGGGTACCTGGTACCCGCTTCTCCAGCCCCCTGAACCCACAGTGGTTTTTAAGGCCAAGTGTGCCCAGAGGAGGCTGAGCGCATCCAGAGAAACCAGGAGACAGAGGCTGGTCCCTTCTCCTCTACATCTGCCACCCCCTCCGAGCATCTTGCTCTCTAACCTGCACCGTGCTCCCCAGGGCCACAAATTGGGGACAAAGAAACTACTGCTCTCACCCTTCACCACAAGACCCATGTCCTCCAACAAGTGGCACCAACCTTGGAGTCACACAAACACTTGAGAAGGACTCACAGGTCATCCCCTCTTTCCTTTTGCCCCCACAAGTAATCTACCAAGTTCTGGTGGCACCACCTCCCACATGGCCCCCAAATGTGCCTACTTCTCTCCATCATCCTTTCTACACCCACGCCTCCATCACCTCCTTCCTGGAAACCCCCCTGGCCTCTCCTCTGCCTCCTACACAGCAGCCAGGGCAATCTTACGAAAACAGAAACAGGATCATATCCCACCTCAGCTCAACACACACCTTTAGCTTCCCTTTACACCTGGAATCAAACCACACGCCTTCCCTGGCCTCCCCCCACAAGCCCCTGCCTGCTGCTCTCATCCCGTCTCCCTCTCTCCAGGTTCCCTCTCCCCACTTGCTCCACCCATGGCTGCCTTCTCCAGGTCCTTCCCCAGGATGTACGCGGGACACATGGCAGCCTGATGCGCAGCCCCCTCTCCCCAGGTGAAAAGGAGCCCACCAGCTCCTCACTCAACACCCATTCTGGCTGCCCTCTGCCTAAACTCAAGCCCCCTCAGCTGAGACCTGTGGCTCTCCACAGCGCGATGCTCTCCGGCCGCGACTCCCGGAGGTGCCCGGATGTTCCCTGGCGTGCGCCGCCTCCCGTGGCCCCCACCCTCCCACTCCGAGCACACACCTCCCTCCAGCCATGGGGCGTAACCCCTGGCCCTCCTCCTTCCGGGAACCCTGTGACCGCAGGTCCCGGCCCATGAGCCAGGGGAGGGCACCCCTGGGGGTCAGACTGTGTGCTAAGCCCCTTCAGTGCCCAGCGCTTTCCACACCCCTCACTTTTCATTCCCTCACAAACCAAACCTGAAGGCCACTCGTCTCCCCTCCTTTCCACCATTAGCCCTTAGTCTCTATGACACCCACTTCACTAGAGCCTATTAAATGCCTTAAATGCTATATTGTCCCCTAACTCTTTCATGTGTTTCCCTTGTCTCCACCCCATTTATCATCCATCCGTTCATCCTCACTCTGCTCTGGAGTCAGGCTGACTTGGGATGACTCCTCGTCCTGCCGCCTACCAGCCAGACAACCTCTAACTCCCGGAGCTTCGGGTCTAAAGGCTTAATTTAAAGGCTTTGTGAAGCTTAGATCAGATAATGTGAAAATGAGCCCAGCACAATAAGTGAATAATAATTCAAAGCAGTATTATCATTAATAAACATTTACTGAGCACCCACCCTGCAGAAGGTTGTGCGACGGTCAATACAAAGAAGGGTAGGAGGCTCTCTTGGAGCTTGCGGCACACTAGAAGTAAAGGAAAGACACGCACATACACAACAACAACAATAACAACTGCAAACATGCAGGACGTGCCAGGCACTGTAAAATGGTCACACATACTCACTCATTTCATCCTCACATCAACCCTGTGAAGTATCATCCCCACTCTACAGATGAGGAAACTGAGGCACAGAAAGGCTAAGCCATTTTTCCAAGTAGGGACAGAGTCAGGGTTCAAACCAATGCAGCCAGGTCCCCAGGGTCTGAGAGCTCACCCACCTGGCTCTACAGCTGGAGCTGAGAGGATCAAGGCAAGCAGTGAAAAAGCAGGTTTCTTTCAACTCCCCACAGCATCTACCACTGTTTAGGGCACAAAGCAGGTAGGTGGTCAGTAACTGAACTATGACCTGTGGACAGGAGACCTCTGCAGAATTTCCACTTCATCCTCCGGCCACCATCTGGCCATCGCTGGGCTCCTCCTCAGCAGCACTGTCATCGTCAGCATCATTGTCGGAAAAGAAAGCACGGCTGAGTGAGGTCTGAGGGTGGCCCGGGCCCATATTAGGCCCTACGCAAGGTGTGGCCGAGGATGTCTTGGAAGTCTGGGCAGACCACCCAGCAGGCTCCCCACCCACAAGCAACTTCTGAGTTCAGGAAGTGGAATCCAGAGAGAAGCTGGAGGGAGGAGGGCACAGGAGGACGTGTCTGTCCAAGTGACTGTCATGGCAACAGCCCAGAGACGGGAGCGAGGAAGGGGCGCCCCTCGCTCAGGCGATCTCCGTGTCCTCCACCACAGTTCCACCCTGATTTCCCCACCTCGGGAAGGAAAAAGCAAGCATTATGCCCGGCACACCCAACTATGGAAGAAAAGCATCTAGGAGTCAGAGAACGTGAGTCAGCAGAGCAGGGTTGCTGATTTTTAAGAAAAACGGATGTGATGATGAGATGTGGCAGAACTGAGGGACGTGGGCTGACGCAGACCTGCCCGTCCTGGGTATCGGGCACTGTGCGAGGCTTCCAGGCAGGGGACAAGCCAAACGTTGCTGATGGACCGGAGCACTCTCTGGTTCAAAGGACAAAGTTGCTGTACTCAGGATCCCTGAAGAAAAGCTTTAAAATACAGGTTATTTACCCTCCTCAGGGAAGCCAGTGGTCACAAGTATATTCACAGACTTGGAACAACACCAAGAACAACCCTTTGGTTTTTGCATGGTCTTGAGCTGTTCACAAAGCCTCCCAACGTCATGAAGCGTTATCACGAGCCATGAGAATCACGACAGTGTGACCTGGCACGAGAATAGAGCGAAAACTCAACCAAATAGAAAGTCTAAAACAAGACTTACTCATATCATGAAAAGGACAGATTGGGTAAGAAGTGGTGCCGGGGCAACTGGTTTACCATTCAAGAAGTATAATAGGGGGCTGGCCCCGCGGCGCAGTGGTTAAGTTCGCACATTCCACCTTGGTGGCCCAGGGTTCGCGGGTTCAGATCCCGGGTGTGGACATGGCACCACTTGGCAGGCCATGCTGTGGCAGGCATCCCACATACAAAGTAGAGGAAGATGGGCACAGATGTTAGCTCAGGGCCAGTCTTCCTCAGCAAAAAGAGGAGGATTGGTGATGGATGTTAGCTCAGCGCTAATCTTCCTCAAAAAAATAAAATAAAAATAAGCATAATAGTTATATTCCACTTTCAGACTTTCTACCAAGATATTTCAGACAGATTAAAAGTTTACATGTAAAAAGTGAACCTGCAAAAATTACTGGAAGAAAAAGCAAGTAAATAATTCTATAATCTTAGAGTCAAGAAGGCCTTTCTAAAGGATGACACCAAAAGCAAAAACTGTAAAACATATATCTGACCATATGACAATTTTAAACTTTATAAAATGTCAAAATCACCACAAATTTTAAAATTTCAATCACAGTAAAATCAATAACAACCTGAGAGAAATATCTGTAAGATATAAGATGGACAAAAAGTCACAATCTTTAATATACAAAGAGTTCATGAAGGAAAAAAGATAAAGGCTTACTAGAAAAATATATGAATGTCTCAATAGGTAACCCACAAAATATAAACTTACGAAAAATATTCAAGCTTTCTTGTTCAATTTCAAAGACACACATGTTAAAACAATCATTAATATCACTTCTTGCCTTCCAGGTTGGCCAACATTTGTTAGACTAATTAGTGCCCAATACACATGAGGACATAGGGACAGGCAGGCCACACACTGTAAATGGGGGTGATTGGCGGGGAGCAATGATACGGCATGGACCACAAGGCTTAACCATGCGTGTAGTCTTTGACCCAGCAATTCCACATCTAGGAATTTATCCAAAGGGAACACTGAGAACGGCACAAAGTCCAACTTAGAAGCTTACTCAACACAGCAAAGCTTAGAGAGCAGAAAATCCTAAAACAGGCCAAACGTCCAAGTTCAAATGCCGGATTGAATCACGGTACATCCACAGATGCACACAGCCGCGCAAAACTACAGAGTAGAAAACTATTCAACAACATGGAAAGACAGCAACAAGATCTCAGGAGAAAGTAGTATGACTGCACAGTATGGAAACTACACACGTGGAATAAGATCTACGAGGCAACAGATACGCTGGGGTGTTAACACAGCCACCTGGGCTGGCGGGATAACTGTTACTTGCATTTTCTTCTTTTTTTTCCTAGTCTATTATCTTCTAATTTTTCTACAACTAATAGCTATTGCCTCTGTGACACGAAAAATAAAACAATCAGAAAGTTGAATGCAAAAGAAAAGCACAAGATCGGGGGGCTTGGGGTTATGCCTTGACCACCCGACCACTCCTTGGTGTGTAACGCTCCCCTAGAGCCACTCGCTGGGTCTGGCTCAAACCTCAGGAGCATCACTGGGATACCAAAACCACAGCCCCAAACCCCAAGCCTCCCATCCGAGTCTCCATTTGCTAGCTGTGAACCAAACTGGAGGGGATTTCGGGGTGTGGGTGGAGTATTGATGCTAAAAAAAAAAAAAGTAACTCTGAAACTAACTCCCTAGAACCCCAAACGCATACAGACCGAGAAAGACAACACCCCTTTGGCAATGACTGGGTCATATTCCAGCTTTCCCACATCCAGAGGAGCACTGACAAATTGGAGGGTGTCAGGGGAGGCAACTGAGACAATGAGAGGTCTGGAAAAGGTCACAGGAGGGTTGATTTGAGGAAGTAGGTGTGACCGACCGCCTGGGGAAGAAAAGGCTGGGGCGGTGGAGGCGAGGACGTCTTGTGGAAGTGGAAGGGCCGCTTGTCCGGGGACAAACGTGCTACTAACCAGAGTTGCCGGTCCTAGGCTGGGGCCTTGGCAGAGCACACGTGAGCGAGCACACATTATCCCAGTGCCAGAATAATCATCATCACAGGTACATACAGAAACGCCGAGAGGTCCCAGAGAGAAAATGAGCGCCTGCGCCGAGCGGGGAGAATCACAGAGGAAGCCTGCTTCCAGCAGGCACGGATTAACAGAGGAGACGGGGGAGGGGACCAAAAATAGGATAAGGTACAACTGCCAAACATTATCCTGCGGAAGGAAAAATTAACACCCCCTGCACAGCGAGGAGAGGGAGCGGCCGGGCAGGGGCTCCTTCAAGGGAAAAGTGAAAGCCACAGGGAACTAGAACCCGAATATAAAAGACCTCTAGGAAAGGAAGGAGAAAACTGTCCTTTGGGAGGAGACCAGGGTGTTATTACCAGTGGGGTCATTAACCAGCTGGCTGCGGGGACTTGGTTCACCCTAGGATCAGCTCTGCCCTCAAGGGAATTTTAATTATGACATGCAGCTCTCCGTGTCCATCTGGACCACTTGCATCCTAATTTTTCCTCGCTACACATGGCCCTGTATTGAAAGAGGGCCGACCTCCCTCCTGGTCCCACCACGTGGGATGACGTACAGCCCGGTGGCTTCATCCTCAAGATCCCTGATCATCTCCTCTCCTGAGGCTCACAGCAGGTCTCCAGGCAGAGGCAAAGACGTACTTGAAATGCTGAGGTCAAACCCAACCCGAGTTCAATCATCACCAAGGACTGATCGACTCTTGGAAAAACCTGAGTATTTTTAAGCAAAAAGAAAACAAAAAGGAAAGCTCACAGAACCAAATGGCCACCTGGGCAGCAAGCAGCTGGTACAAAACAACACAGGAATGACGTAAGCGCAAGTGAACCCAGCACAAGACGCAGTTGCTGTGACGCGATGGAGCCAGGACTTGAAGTGTCTTGATGGGGCCCCCGTCAACACTGCACACTGGCCTACACCCCCGCCACCAGCTGCTGGAGGGTTTGCGGGCGAACAGAATCCAAATCCTGAGCCGCGCTGAAGTTGTCGTCACCCGTGGCAGCCAGGTGCGGGCAGCCAGGTGCCTCACTACAAGGACTTGGGCAAAACCAAACTGAAAAAGAGTCAGGTGGACGTTCAGCCTGTGGTCGGGGGCAAATGTTCCAGACTCTGGGGAATGTTTGAAGGAAACATAAAGCCACGCACTCCTGCAAACTCGGCCATTTATGCAGCGCCCCTGAAACCTTAGCAGAGGTAGACAAGAAGTCTGGTGTGCCGAGTCCTAGGAAATCTCCCCAACAGTAACTTACACAGCTCTTCCCACTGCAAGGCCCTCCTCCAAGGACTTCTGAGAAACAACTTATCAATTAAAAGAGGCAAAGGATCTGAACAGATATTTCTCCAAAGAAGATATACAGATGGTCAATAAGCACATGAAGAGAGGCTTAACATCATTAGCCATCAGGGAAATGCAAATCCAAACCACAATGAGATACCACTGCATACCCAGTAGGATGGCCAGGATCAAAAAGGCAATATTAACAAGTGCTGACGAGCACATAGGGAAAGTGAAGCCCTCATGTGTTCCTGGTGGGGATGTAAAATGGTGCAGCCACTTTGGGAAACAGTCTGGCAGTTCCTCAAAAAGTTAAACACCGCGTCACCGCATGACCCAGCAATTCCACTCCTGGGAATATACCCAAGAGAAATGAAAGCACACGCCCACACAAAACCCTACAGACACACGTTCATAGCAGCCTTATTAAGAACAGCCAAAAAGTGAAAGCAACCCAAATGTCCATCAACTGGATGGATAATTAAAATATGGTCTAGCCATACAATGGAATACTACCCAGCCATAAAAAAGAATGAAGTTCTAATACACGCTGCTACATGGATGAACCTGGAAATCAGTAGGCTAAATGTAAGAAGCCAGTCACAAAAGCCCACATAGTATATGATTCCATTTATATTAAAGGTCCAGAATAAGTAAACCTAAAGAGACAAAAAGTAGATCAGTGGTTGCCTAGGAATGGGAAGGTGGGTGGGTGGATGGAAGGAAATGGGAGTGACAGCTAATGAATACATCTTTCTTTTGGGGGGTGATGAAAATTGATTGTGGTGATGGTTGCACAACTCTGAATATACTAAAAGTCATTGAATTCGATACTTTAAATGGGTGCATTAGTGAATTATACCTCAATCAAGCTGTTTTAAAAAAGAATTAACTTAATGCTCACATCCCTTTGAGGTAGGCGCTGACATTAACCCCCTTTTACAGGTAAGTGAACTGAGGTACCAAGAGTAAACTGCTCCAGGTCACCTGGAAAGTGGCAGAGCCAGGATCTGAAGCCAGGCTGTGTGGGCCCAGGGTCCAGGCTCTCAGGCACTGCTAGAAACTGCTTGCCGCCAAGAGACAGCACCTGTCCCTCTCCACCTGCAACACGGATGAGACAGGGGGACAAAGTCCACCCCTCTCGGTCCTGTCCAAGGGGGTGTTTGAGCCAGATGGCTCCCTTTCCCCTACTATGGAACTCTGCCCCCCACCCCAAAGATTTGGGGGTGTAGTGGGGGGGGGGGCACAAGCCCAGCACAGGCAAGGCTTCTCAAGGCAACAGCTCACTCCTGCTGGGCGCAGCCCAAGGCCAGTGGCTCTGTCTGATGCTCTGTCCTCATACTTCTGAAATGCACAGGCCCAACTCTTGGCATCACCAGCCACTCCACAACCGCCCCACCCCAATGCTCGGCAGCCCCTTGGGAAGTCGCACATCCTTTGCCATCTTCCCTGCAGTCAGCAGCGCGGCCTCTGCTGCCAGGCGGCCCCTTCCCGGCTCCTGATGACAATCTGCTTTATGCGCTCTCTGCCTTCCTGCCCCGTCTCTCTCTATTCACACGCTGTTTCCTTAGACGCTGCACTTTTTCCTATAACATCATGTCTGATCCAGACTTTCTTAAAAGCACCCTTTGACGCCTCGCAG
Organism: Equus quagga; assembly: GCF_021613505.1. Classification (NCBI taxonomy): domain Eukaryota; kingdom Metazoa; phylum Chordata; class Mammalia; order Perissodactyla; family Equidae; genus Equus; species Equus quagga. The sequence continues at coordinate 65,063,667 of NC_060277.1, forward strand.
CTTCCCCGGGTGTCGCTAGGCTGGGCTGGACCCGCACTGAGGCCCCTCCTCTGCCAAGCAGGGGGGCCACCCCAGCCCCTCTCCCACACCCCATTCAGGGAGTCACAATGCACATTTTCATATCAAAAGCCACCCCTTGTACCTCAGCCACAAATCCTTCCTGAAAGCAGACAAGATATCCTCAATCAACGATAAATAAAATAAATAGGAGGTACTCAAAGCTTAAAAATATTTATATCCTGTACTCGTACTTTAATATATAGGAATATTCTCCCACCTTCTCCTCGTCTACCTTCAACATAATACATTTCTTATCACCTTTTCCGGGGAGGACAAGCGGCATTTTTCCAGGAGTTCTGTGAAAGGGCAGTCCCCAAGCAATATAAATAGACTCTGTACTGAGAGGCTTGGAAGCTGACCTTCTGGGACCTTCTAAAGCGACAATGAGAACGTGATGGATGGGAGCGTTTTCTGGCCCCGGTTTTCAAGCTGAGGCAAGCATCATCTTCCTTAGCTCTACAGAAAGGCCTGGGATTTCGGCTTTGGAAATAAAAGAGGGAAGCCAGAGAGATTTGGAAGAGGAAGGGGGACAGAGGAGGAGGGGGTCCTCGGGAGGAAAGCCCCACCATCACAGGGGTCCCTTTAATAGTTCACGGAATCAGTTTGTAGAAACTCCAGAAATCATCCAGCTTGACCTTCTGGAGCAAAACTTGGGGCAGCTCAGGCCCAGGGAAGTGAAGGACTTGCCGGAGGCCACACAACTAGTTGGTGGGTGCCTGGGTCAAAACTCGGGGCTACTTCCTGACCCCGTGGGGGCTCTGCCCACCACACCACACTGCCTGCCCTCGCCTAGGAGCACCTGCTCCATCGTTCTGTGTTGTGTGTTCTGCAGAGCTACTCGCCTGTGCAGACAAGGGTCTGAAAGGCCCACAGACGCTTCTCCAAGAACAACAGAGCCCTCGCCAGCATCAAGAGGCGATGTGCTCGGTTAACCAAATAAGATGATGAGACCCACAGGCGGCTTTCCGGATCTAAGAAGCTTCCACAATCTGCCCCCTGGAGAAACAAACGCAGAGAGGTTGAAGAAAGGGCCACCCAGCCTGTCCCTGGGGCCTCCACCCCGTCAGCTTGTGTTTGTTTTGTTTATGAAAAGGAAAATTCTCTGACTGTTCACAGAGAGGGAGACATGAGGTCCCTTCCTCAGAGGCTTAGGAGACAGCGAGGACCTCACTCCTATTTGCCTCTCAGGCCCTCCTCCTCCCACTGCACAGGGCAGCCAAGAGCAGCGAGCTCCATTCAAGCTCCAGCTGAAGCCGCTCTGGCGCCTCCAGAGACCTCACCAAGGCCTGTTGTCTCTGGGGGCTGTGGCCGAGGGAAATGTCAGAGCCGTGTGTCACCGCCCCTGGGGGAAAGATGAGTCAGTGCACAGACCTCACTCCTGCCTGCCTTCTTTCCTTCTGAGGCCTCCTGATTGTGTTTGTGAAGCTGGTTTTTAAATTAACTCCGGCACACACGAGTGGGAGAATTTCTAGCATTTATCAAATCCTTCCCCAGATTTCAGCAGGGATCTGTCCAGCTCCAGGAACCTCTGTGGACAAGGACACCATTTCAGCAGAGACACGGCTCTCTTTTCCTGACATAAGCTCCGAGAAGGAAAGCATTTAACTGGTCAGCAGGATGCCTGCATACTCAGCCTGACCCAGGGAGACGTGCTAAGCTGAAGCCAGCAGAGTGGATCCTGGGAGAATCCTGCAGGACTGCCTCCACTTCCCATACTCCCATTCAAAACTCAGAACATTCTCTCAAAAGCCTTGAACTACGCAATCAGCCTCAACACGCCGTCTGGTGGACCCAAATGAAGGAGCTCAAGTTCACTGGTTCTTCATTCTCCCACTTTCCCTGGACCCTCCATGTGCCACCGTCCCCACCCTTAAGAAGCTTGGGCTGGAGGACGGCAGCGCCATGGAGGCAGCCCCAAGGAACAGGAGGATGCGGAGGCCAGAGCCCTGTGCCATCCCTAGGCCTGGTGCGCCGGCTCTCTGCTGCGCACCCACCGCTCTCCTCCAGGAAGAAGGCCCTGAGCCTCTCACACGAGCCGTCCGCTGTGTTGGGTTCTAGAAATACAAAGACTGCCCTCAGGTGGTTCACAGTCTAAAAAGGGAGATGGGCACAGACACCACAGGTACAGCCATGTGATCAAGGCTGCCGGTCAGGGAGGAACCAAGACCTATGAGAGAACAGAGGAGGAGAACATGTTTCCCAACCGTTTACATTAATAACACCTTTCTTCTCCTTATCTGCACTTTAATTTTTTTAACTCAAGGAATACATTGATAAATTTCTTGCAAAAAGTCAAACACTAAAGAAACATATGTGTATTATATACTAAAAGTAACTTTTATCCCACCCTAAATACCTTAATATAGTCATCCAGACCTCTAAGTACGCCTGTATACATTTTTTTAAAAAGGAAGGGAAAAACTTATCATATACTCATACTATTTTAAATCCTGCTTTTTTTCCCCCTTACTCCTTTAAAGTCAGTAAATAATACACAACTTTTTTTTTCAATATTGGTAGCTGAGGGGCCAGCCCGGTGGCAAAGTGGTTAAGTTTACATGTTCTGCTTTGGTGGCCCAGGGTTTGCCAGTTTGGATCCCGGGTGCGGACATGGCACCACTTGGCCCGCCACGCTGTGGTAGGTGTCCCACATATAAAATAGAGGAAGACGGGGACGAATGTTAGCTCAGGGCCAGTCTTCCTCAGCAAAAAGAGGAGGATAGGTGGCAGATGTTAGCGGAGGGCTAATCTTCCTCAAAAAAAAAAAAAAAAAAGATTGGTAGCTGAGCTAACATCTGTTGCCAATCTTTTCTTTTTTCTTTCTCCCCAAAGCCCCCCAGTACATAGTTGTATATTCTATTTGTAGGTCCTTCTATGTGCTAAATGGGACGCCACCTGAGCATGGCCTGACGAGCGGTGCTAGGTCCATGCCCAGGATCCGAACTGGCGAAACCCTGGGCTGGCAAAGCAGAGCGTGAGAACTTAACCACTTGGCCACTGGGCCAGCCCAATACACAATATCTTACTAGCTGAATCATACATATTTCACTTTACGGCTATATTAGAGTTTACTTGACTAATCTATCATTGGACACATTTTTTGGTCCTGGCTCTGTCTATACGGATTTGGATCTTGCAATGAACTTTTCAGTTTTCTTTTAATCTTTCCCTGTATTCCATCTCCACTTCCATCTTATCCTGCTGCCTTTTAATCTCAGACTGTCCTCTGCTGAGGAATGTTGGCTTCAGCTACACAGAGAATGTGTCTTCTTGCAGCTTGAGGGTGCCAATTTCTGCCTGACGTCTGCTCCTGATCTTGCTGTATCACCACTTTCAGAGGTGGGCTCTTTCAGATGCAGTGGAATCTCCTTATTCATGTTACATTCCGTGAAGTTGCTGGGAACACTCAGTGAGCAAATACTAAACCACTGCTCCTAAGGGAAATACAGGGTTAGGTTCCTTCAAGCCTCTGGTCACAGCACTTTCACAAACTGATCAATACTCAATCTTGTTTTACGTGTGTTTCTGTTTAAAGACTCCTTATTTAATATATATTGTTGATTCATTAGCATTGAACTCATGGCCAACAGCACCACAGTTCATGCCTGAAGGAAGCTGATCTAACACACATATTTTGTCCATAAGGCACCTCACAGCCTTCTTGTGCCTAGGAACACCAGACAGCACTTCAGCACTACACTTGCGGGCCATTTTAAACTGCAAAATTGCCAACAAAAAGCAGAAAAATTCAAAAACTGTGGCACCAGGGGCCGGCCCAGTGGCACAGTGGTTAAGTTCGCATGTTCCACTTCTCAGTGGCCCAGGGTTTGCCGCTTCAGATCCCGGGTGCAGACATGGCATCGCTTGGCAAAAGCCATGCTGTGACAGGCATCCCATGTATAAAGTAGAGGAAGATGGGCATGGATGTTAGCTCAGGGCCAGTCTTCCTCAGCAAAAAGAGGAGGATTGGCAGTAGTTAGCTCAGGGCTAGTCTTCCTCAAAAAAAAAAAAAAAAAAGTGGCACCAAGTAGACTGCAAAAAGAACACTTGTTGACAGTCTAGGAGCTGAAACAAGAAGGCAGAGCATCACACTGCTTGACCTCAGCTGGGAATATGCACGTCAGCTGACAAATTCCTCATTGTTCTGCTCACACCATGATGACTGTCAAAGGGCCAAGAGTATTGTTTTGGGGGCTACAAACAAATTTTAGTGAGCAGGCAAATTCACAAATATGGAATCCACAAATAATGAGGGTCAATGGTACTATTCTTTTTTCTTGGTTCTGCTTTATTTTTCCTATGGGTCCTGTTTGTTTTCCCTGTACTTATCTTCAAAACAGCAGGATCTGTGTAAGGTAGTACCTATTAACACACAGGGGAGCCTACCCTTGGTCCCATCTCCGTCCACTTTTGCAGAGGTACAGTCACCTGCTCGGCTCCACAGCTGAGTAACAGGTTGATGGCCATTTCCAAGGTTCTGCCTGGCTTATTCCTGCTCAGCCAAGGGGGCATCTTCCTTTACACCCACTGTCTGTTTTCTGGGACTCTAAACAGATGAAAAATGTAACAAACTACAACGCCCAACATGTACGGCCACCGCCCTCTGTACGAATGGCACCTCACAGAACACACGGCCTCTGTCTCAGAATGCACTTTTCCTTGTCTACCCCTTCCAACACTGCACCCCCCTACACACACACACACACACACACACACACACACACACACACACACCCAGCTTTTAGATTACTTGTTCTCTGGGATTTGTGGAGTTTGCCTAATGCAGTGGGTTGAACAGCCCCCCAAAATATGTCTGTGCCCTAATTCCTGGTGCCTGTGAATGTGACCTTATTTAGAGACAGCGTCTTTGCGGATGGAATTAAGTTAAGGATCTTGATAGGAGATCATTCTGGATTTAGGGTGAGCCCTAAATCCAACGATGGGTGTCCTTATAAGACACAGAAAAGGAGAAGACACAGACACACAGAGAAGGGAAGGCCACATGAAGACGGACACAGAGACTAGAATGACGTGTCTACAAATCAAGGAATGCAAAGGGTTGCCAGCAGCCACTAGAAGCAAGGAGACAGGCATAGAGCCGAATTCTCCCTCAGAATCTCCAAAAGGAACCAAGCCTGCCAACACTTCGATTTCTGACTTCTGCCCTCCTGAACTGCGAAAATATAAACTTCTGCTCTTTAAGCCACCCAGCTTGCTGTAATCTGTTATAGCAGCCACAAGAAGCTAACACACCTAGATAAAGCTGTGGGAGATGGGAGGAAGGCAAAGAAATTCTGCTCCTCCCACCTCAAGGGGCAGCACCCAAAGGGATTTTGGGTCTTCTCACAGATGCAGACGGTGAGGTTGAGTCAGGGGGCAGCCAGTGAGAAAGCACCATTATGCCCTCATGCAAGCATCAGCACGAAGCACAACCAGGTCAGGGGATACAAAGGACAGAAGAGAAAAAAGACAATGACAGATTAGAAGAAAACAACAGCACCACATATCACAAAGGATTGGTATCCAGAATATAAAAAGAACTCCAAAAAATAAGTAGGAAAAAGACAATCCAAAAGAACCCCCCCCCCCACACACACACACAATAGCTATAAAAATGCATGTTACAGAAAAAGAAACCTGAGTAGCCAATAAACGTATTAAAAGTTGCTTAACCTCACTGGTAATCAGGCACATGCAAATTAAAACAACAATGCAAATGCAAATTTAAGCAATACACCCAACAGACTGGCAAAAATAGATACGTCTGATAACAAGTGTTAGCTAAAACAGGAGCTAGGTGGAGCTGATGGAAACTGGCGCAATCATCTTGGTCAGCAATCTGACAGTAACTAGCAGTGCTGGAAAGAGACAAACAACATGGCTCTTGGTGTTTACCCTAGAAAAATCTCACACATGACCCCAGGAAGGACAGACAAAGCTGCTTATTGCAGCAATGTTTGTAATAAGAAAAATCTGGGGGAAGGCTGAATGGCCATCGATAGGAAATGGATAAATTGTAGCTTGTTTATACAATGACATATCATATAACCCTTACAATGAATGAAGTAGAGCCCTATGAAGCAACATGGATCCAGCTCAAAAACATAGCAAGTTACAAAACGATACATCTGGTGAGACAGCTAAACTCATTAACTCCTAACAGTATTGTGTATAGATACATATATGTAATAAAAGTTGAAAAAATATGAAAAGAGAAATTGACTCTACTATTTGTCTCTGGGAGGAAGGGAGTTTAATGGAACTAAACAGGAGAATGAAAGGTACTTCAAATGTACTCTATCAGCAATATTCTTTTACTAAAAAGAAGTCAAAAAGAAAGACATGGAAGAGAAAACGTAAAGCACATAACTATCATATGAAGGAAAATATCATAACTTCCTGGAGAGTGGGCAGATAAAGTGTTCTGAAAATACAAAGGACAAAGGTTTGCACCTTGGGAAGGCTTCCCAGAGGAAGTGGCACTGAAGCCTTTAAAGATGGATGGGTGGGATCTGGAGATGAGTCTGAGAATGCCTTCCATATCACTCTGGGCCAGTCTTATTTGCTATGTTTGGTGAATAATGTCTTAAGTTCCAAATTTTAAAATAAAAAGTGAAAGAGTTGAACACTTTATGTTTCAAGGCAAAACTATCAAGGTTGTGGCTGTGTGCCTGTGGATCGTCTGATCGATGCCCAGGGGCCAGAGAGCTGGAAACCCTTCCCAGACTCCCTTGCAGCTAGGCTCTGCATGTGATTTGGTCTCTGCGAATTAGGCTTTCACGGGAATCAGCGGGCAGAGAGCCAGGGCAGGGGGCATCCTTTCACCAGGTGGGCTATGCGAGGAGGCGTGGTTCTGGAGCTGGCAGCCATGGCTCCACCACCAGGTTCTGCAATTTCCTGATTGCAGCAGAGGCAGCAGCTCCCTTGGTGGCTTGTTCTGGGGGTGGTCTGGGGACTTGGTTCCTGCAAGTCCCCCCAAGGTCTTGTCTTCAGACCTCTCAACAATTCTGAGCGTTATCTAAACTCTTTAATAAATCCCTTTCTGCTTGAGTTAGCAGATTCTGTTACTTGCAGCTAAGAACCCTGACATACGCAAGTTTATTGAATGCTTCTTTTATCAAGCCTATGGTCTTTGATTACATCTTTTTTCTTGTAAGCCCACAGCCCCTGAGTGAAGATTTCTTACCACGATGATCAAACCACGTTCGATAAATAAAGGAACCGGTGAATGAATGAATTTCAAGCATTTATGACATACAGCAGAAAGAAAACTTAGGAAACATCCAAAAAGATAACATTATGCCAACGTTTGACAAACTTCCTTTACTGTAGTAAACATTTTACAGATAGTAAACATTTTACAGATAGTAAACATTTTGGCTTTGCAGGCCACACAGTTCCTGTCATAATGACTCAACTCTGCCATTGTAACGTGCAAGCAGCCATGGACAGCATGTAAACCAGTGGGTGTGGCTGTGTTCCAATAAACCCTTATTTACAAAAACAGGTGGCTGGCTGGGTTCTGCTCATGGACCATGGTTTGCCAACCCCCCACTCCCATAGGCTAAAAATACAATAAACCAATCACGAAAGTGACCCCAGCCTGTGGAGAAGTTGCAAGAAGTTGGCCATACACTGGGCATCCTTGTCCCATTTGCAGCTGAACGAGCTGTATGTGTAAGGCAATGTCTCCATGTTCACACAGGGGTCCCCCCAACCCCCAACTTTCTCTTTCTCTTAAAATGTATAATCTGGAAAGATTCATAAATAGGGAGATAGTACCCACATGTCCTTCACTTTTTATTTTTTGGCAACAGCATAAATAATATCTTATTTGAGCATTTAGGATTCTTTTCTCTCAACTGGATGAGATATATAGAAGCTCCACTTCAGTCTCTAATTAAAATACAATTAAAATGCATATGGAAACAAACTGATACAGACATTAAGTGCTTATATTATAAAATGTCTTGGTAAATTTTAACATATGGTAATAATAAGTAACAAATTTCGCACTTACAGGATAACTTCTGCCCCAGAATCACAGAATTTGGAGAATGTCACAAATACAAAATGTACTACAGTTTTACCTAACCTCCCCAGGGTAAATAAGTGTGAAGCTGGAGTCACATGGACTCAGTCCAAATTCCATCTCTTCTATTATCTACATGAGTGACCGTGAGCACATTACTTATCTTTCTGAGCCTCGATTTCCTCAGTTTTAAATGAGATCAGTCTGTGGTTGGTGTGACAAGTGAGGCAACCTGAGAGTGAAGCACAGGGCATGGATCCTAGTAAGCACTCGATAAAGGGTCAGTGCCATGATGATGATGGCGGTGGTGATGATGATGATGACATAACAAAGTATGTTTTGAAATGTCAGTGACCAGATGGCAAACTGATGATCATAACCAAGCCCACAGCATTTAGGATATTCAGCTCTGTATGTTAACTCTGAGCCAGGTCTCCAACTTCCAGTTCTACCATCTTCCCATGATAATAGCTCACAAAAACTTCTGTCCTCAAGATACAAAAAGCAAATGGATTCACCCAAGCACAAATCCTTAGTACCAAGAGTCACATATTAGTGTCCCATCTCACCAACACAGCAGGTAGGAAGTCCCACCTCTGCAATTAACCACCTGTGGGATCACAGAGAAGCCACTTCACACCTCTGGGTCAGGAAGCACAGTCCATTTAGTGCTTCTCAATCTTCAAGGTGCATATGAATCACGTAGAGAATCTTGTTAAAATGCAGGTTCTGATTTAGTAGATCTGAGGTGGGGGCCAATATCTGCATTGCTAACAAGTTCCCAGGTGATGCTGAGACTACACTTTGGGAACCAGCGGCCTAGAAGATCTCTTGGTTCCCCCACCCCCAGCCTAGCACGCTTTGATCAGAATACTAGAGCTAGTCTGCTCCCCATTCATTCATTTCTTTTTCCTTCTCCTGAACCCAACTCCCCTCTATCTTCCAGCTGCCTTCTTTTCTACCTGACCCATGGGTTTGGAGGAGAGGATGATTCCCAGTTCCTGAAGAACCAGCGATAGTCTGGCTGTTCTTTATCGACAGCATGAGCAGAGAGACAGACAGACAGACCAGATCCCAAGGAACCAAAGAAAAAACATTTTAGGGGCAAATCTTGTTTCTCCTTAGTGTGTAACCATCACCCCCACTGCACTCTCCACGCAAAAGCCGGGGATAATATCATGAACACAAGGAACTCCCACGTCTCCGTAGCTTTATAACAAAACCATCTCAGCAGGAAAAGCTATTCTGGATTAATGCCTCCTCCATCCACCTGCCGGCTGGCAACATTCTTTTCTCAGCCTAAAAATGTTCCTAAGCCTTTCCGGGCCAGACCAGGCTCCAGATAACTCCAGAAAAGGCCCGGTGAGGCAGCCGGCTGCCTAAAGGACAAGCTCGGGGTGGGACGGTGGAGAGGGAGGAGCCGATTTCCAGGACCGGGCAGAGAGAGCGGCCTGAGCTGACCCACCGGGCTGGCCCCAGAAGTCCAGGTGTCAGGAGGCGGCTTTTCTGGGAACCCTGTCCCTGCTGGCAAAAGAGTCAACACCACGCCTTCCCATGCCAACCTGGACACTCAAAACAAAACACCCGACCACACAGCTCCCCAGGGTTCTGGCCCAGACAGGAAGCATGAGTCCTGCTCCCAGGGGGCCCCGAGGACAAGGTGCTTCCCCAGGACCCCAGGTGCTGGGTCCCTTGTTGGCCCCACATGGTCAGCAGGGCCTCTGTTCTCACAGTGAGGGGTCACCCTGCCCCTGCCCCACTTGGAGGCACTCACTGCAATCCGGGGCCTGGGCCTGGCACACCGAGGCCCTGTAGTGTGGAGAAACTTGGCTCCGACTCTGAAATGTCCTGTGGGCAGCAGGCCCCGGCTGTCATGTCAGGACTGTGGTCTCGACCTCTCACTCCACAGACTAAAGCCCACATGGGAAATCCTGCCCTTCCAGAGGCCAAATGGCCTCCTCTGAAGTCCCCGGGCTCCAGGACCTGCCGGGAATGCTGCACCAAGTTCAGAAAACGGCCAGACCGGGGTGTCGCGGGGCGAACGTTCGGCCCAGATGTGCGGCAGAGAGAAGCTTCCTCCCGGCTGGCACAAGCGCCCTCAAATGTGCCAGTTCCCACATGTCAGCCTGTGTGCCTGGCGGTTCTGACTCTACTGCTACCTCCAAGGTCATGTCAGGCCCCCGCCCCCTCGGAAGGTCCTCCAGAGCCTTCTGTGCCCTGAGCGCCCTTCCTGGGCGCAGCAGCGGCACTGCCTGCCGGAGCTTCCCGCCAGAACCTTAGCAGAGCCACTCTGCACCGTCACTGGTGCCTGCAATCATCTACTGTTTTATTACGGTAAAATATACGTAACATAAAATCTACCATTTTAACCATTTTTAAGTATGTTTCTGTGGCATTAAGTGCATTTACATTGCTCTGCAACCATCACCACCATGCATCTCCAGAACTTTTCATCCTCCCAAACTGAAACTCCGGACCCATTAAACAATAATTTCCCACACTCCCTCTCCCTTCTCCTCCTCCTCCCCTAAACCCCTGGCAACCACTCTTCCACTTTCTGTCTCTATGAATTTGACTACTCCAGGGACCTCATATAAGTGGAATCATACAGTATTTGTCCTCTTGTCTCTGGCTTACTTTATTTAGCAAAATGTCTTCAAGGTTTTTCTACATTGTAGCACGTGTCAAAATTTCCTTCCTTTTTAAGGCTGAATATCCCATTGTATGTATGCACGATATTTTGTTAATCCATTCGCCCGTCAACGGACACTTGGGTTGCCTCTACCTTTTGGCTATTGAATAACGCTGCTACGAACATGGGTATACAAACGTCTGTTCAACTCCCTGCTTTCAATTCTTTTGGGTATATATCCCGTCAATTTTTAACTTTTTCTTGACACAACATTTGTCAGAAAATTGCTCAGATAAGTGTACTGCTCGTGGAATTTTCACAAACTAAACACATGCATGTAATCGGCATCCAGATCAAGAACCAGAACATGAGCCTGCTCCCCAGGAGCCCCCTTATGTTGCCCTCCTATAGTCATTACCCTCCACCCAACCAAGGTAACCAATATCCTGACTTCTAATAGCATAAATTAACTTTGCTTGTTTTTATAATTTACATAGATGGAATCATACACTAGGTGTCTGGCTTCTTTGACTCAACATTATGTTTCTGAGGTTCAGTCAACTGCTGCACATAGTTCCAGGTTATTCACACTCACTCCTGTATGGCATCTCACTGTGTGATATATCACAATTCACGTTTCTTTTCTACTGTTGGTTGGCTCTTACGGCCAGTGTCCAGTTTGGGGCTATTACAGATAGTGTTGCTGTGACGCCTCTGACACACGTCTCTCGGTAAGCATGTACATACATTTCTGATGGGTACATACGCAGCAGTGGAAGTGCTGGCTCCTAGGGTGTGCATATGGCAGCTTTAGTAGATAGTGCCAAACGGTTTTCCAAAATGGTTGTACCAGTTCCCACTCCTGCCAGCAGAGTATTTCACCAATAGCTGATATTCTCGTGCTCATTTCAGCCATTCTGGGGGTTATGTAGTAGTAGTGCCTTGTGGCTTTAATTTGCATTTCCCTGATGACTAATGAAGTTGAGCACCTTGTCACATTCATTATTTCCTCTTATGTTTTAGGGACAGGTCAGAAACCCCCAACAAGAATACACAGCAGGGATCTCAATGCCTTCCATGGCTTGGTTGCCCCAAGCCTCCCGTCCAGCCAGGGCTCCTGGTGAAATCCAGGCTTGAACTGTGGTACAGAAGATAAGGCTAAATTCTCCACGCATCTGGCCAGGTTGTTGTCATGGGCCCTGGCCTGGATTAGACATGGCTGGCATGCTCCTCCATCAATGTTTGCTCATAACAGTCTCCCAAGGACCAGGCCTTTTGCCAAGGGTGCCAGATGTCACTGGATCGGCACTGGCTGACGCAAAAAGCCAACCAATACTAGTGTGCAATTCCTAGGAACGGCAAGTCCTCTTTGGAACGCACATCATAAATATGGAGAATTCCGCAATCAGTAAAGGAACTAAGAGTAACCCAGTCTGGTCTTGCTTAAGAGTCATGGCAACCCACTCCCTGAGCTTGACCTGATCCTTGGTCCACCCAGATTCAATCTGATTCAAGTTAGCAAGTACTTACTGAGGCCCTGCTATGCACCAAGCACGGAGTTGGATGATGCATGGGTCACAGACATGGAAGATGGTCCTAGCCCTCAGAGAGCTGACAGTCTACAAGACCGTAACTACAACACAAGGCAGAATGTGCTAAGTGTCGTAAGTAAGGTAAGAACATAATACAAGCAGGACATTGTGAATTTAATGGGGAGGAAATGCCTGGTTATAGAGAATCAAGGAGGCTTCATGGAGGAAGGGGAGTTTGAGACAGACTCTGAACAATGGATGGGAAATCTAAACAGTTGGAAATGGGTAGGGAAGGCCCTCCAGATGGGGAACAGCACCAACTAAAACAAAGAGGTTGGGGAAGTAGAGACTGGTGAGAGAAAGTTCCAATCAGGCAGTAGAATGACAAAGGCAAAATTCACAAAGAAAGATACTAACTGATGTGACATAAAAATTAACCTCTGGGTTAAAAAAACAATAATAACCCACAAACATAATTAATGAATTCTAGCAATCCACACAATGAGCTATCAAAATGATGATATCGAGCCGCCTACTGCCTATCAGACATTTATAGATACACTGTTGAGCAGGAAAAGCAGGTTACTAAATGACATAAAGTAAAATGTATGAAAAATTCACATAGAAAGATGTCTTGAAAGACTTTCACCAAAATGTTAGTGTTGATTATTTGTAGGTGGAAAAGAATTACTTGGTAACTTTTTCTTCTTTATATTTTTTTCTACATTTTTGTTTAAAGCAATATAGATTATTTTAAATTCAGAAAAAAGCAATTCAACTTTTAAAAATATGATATGTGATAATTATTTTGCCTAATAGACAGGCAAAGATTTTTTTAAATAATAACTATTGTAGGCAAGAGTTCAGAACATTCTCATATATTTCTGGTAGAAACATGATTGCTTTCATTCTTTTGGAGAGCAAATTGAAATTTAAAATGTGCTTATTCTTTGATCCAGAAATTTCACCTGCAGGAATCTATTATACAGAAATTATGAATTTAAATAAAGACACATCTAGGGTGTTCATTGTAGGATTTTTTTAATAGCAAAAAAAAAGAAAGAAAGGAAGGAAAGGAGAGAAGGAAATGGAAACAGTCTAAGTTTCCAACAATAGGCACTTGGTTTTAAATAAGTTATTCTGTACTCACAGGGTGAGACTGTATGATACTATTGAAATAATGTTATAGAATATTTAATAACATGAAAAAAATTTCCAGTGTAGCAAATAAAAAGTCTAGATTAGAAAACAATATGTATAATTCTATTCTGCTTAAAAATTCAAATACTGTTTGATCTTATTCATAGTAGAAGATAAAAACAACGACAAACAAACACATAGCAATGCAGATTGGATTGGTGGTTACCATAGGCGAAGGGGGGAGGGCAAAAGGGGTGATTAGGCTCACATGTGAGGGGACGGACTATAATTAGTTTTTGGGTGGTGAACATGATGTAATCTACACAGAATTCAAAATACATTATGAAGTACATCTGAAAGCTAATGTTACCACAATTAAAAAATTTTTTTAAAAATTCATCTTAAGGGAATAGGAAAAAATAGCAAAAAAAAAATGCATGCCAAAATGTTATCAGTGTTTTCTCTAGATAGTAGAATTTCAGATTATTTTTTTCTTTGTATTTTTCTGTATTTTTTTAAATTTCTCAAATTAACACACGCTGCTTTTGGAATCAGAAAGAAAATGAATATTAGTGGTTAACTAAAGCTGTCCTGCCTGAGGGAAAGTGAGAGAAAAATTGTTCATCAATCTAAAAACCCTAATCTCCCCCACAACCTACATACCCAGCAGCATCTCACTAACCTCTCTGGTCCACAGGACACTTATAAATGGAGCTTGTTTTCTTTGTGTGCAGGTGTCACTGGAAGTGCCCAGCATCGTCTCATGGCCTGGTCCAGCCCACTTCCTGTGAAGACAGCTTCTGGCTGTACCTGGAGCCACGTGATCCTCATAGACAAGGTTCCTGCCCAAAGCGTGGTACCACCTGAGTCTGTCTTTCTCCCTACTGCCTCAGGCAGGACTCTCTGCAACGACTCTTCCCATCCCTCCTTCAAGACCTATTTCACACATTCCCCCTCATCCTCGGTTGCTTTCAGTTCAGTTCACTATGATTAGCAACTCTCCAGACTGCACAGGTGCCTCCCAGGGCACCCAGCTGCATGGCTTGGGATGCTGCATGGCCAGGTAAGGCTCACCTTGCCTCCACGTGATGCTGATGAGACTAACCAAGAATAAATATGTGACAACTGTGGGGGATGCAGGTCACATGGTCAGGTGGCATCAACCTCATCTGTGGGGATGGGGTGGGAGGGATCATTTTTCAGGCAAACTCAGAACAATGCCAAGTAATGATTAAAAAAATGAGCAACACACCCACTTTATAGTTGCAATAAACAAATATAAATCCATTCACTTTGCTCGAGAGAATCATCAGACCCTCATTCAGAACCTTTTTACTCTCAGTTTACATTCAGTGTTGAACAGTCCATCTATTCCCTTTCCTTGAGGAAGTCAGAGTCCATAGAGTAAGAATAGAAAATTAGAAAAAAAGAGCAAAGGCTTATATTTATACAGATGTTCAATGTAGCTGTTCTTGTTTTAGCAAAAGACTGGGAAAACTTAATGTACATCAGGAATTGTATAAATAAATTATGTTACCTGCATTCTACAGCATAAGAAGGGATCCATACACACTGATTTAGAAAGATTGTCACAATATATTAAGTGGAAAAAAGCACTTAATTGTCTAAGTAGTGTGCTTCTATTTGTGTAACAAATACGAAGATATATATTCATATATGTTCTGGTATGTGCATTGAACATACCTCGAAGGATACAACATATGTTGCCTTTTTCAGAGTGACGAGCATTTGGTGTCAGAGGAAGACACTTTTTATTGTATTGCTTGAATTTTTTGCTTTTGAATTTTAACTTCTGTAGTGCTTGAAAGGCTTTCCATGCTCATGGATTATGACTTCAATTAAAACAATGTGTGTTTTTTTGTTTTGTTTTTTGTTTTTTGTTTTTTTTGGTCCCTTCTCTAAATCTGGTAGGGAAGACAGAGGATATTCAAAGGGAATAAACAGAGTGCTCTGTTAGAATGAGGATGGAAGGAGAGAGTTCTCCCCAAGACTGTGAAGAGATACACAGTCAAAATCAGAACATGCTACTTTAAAATTCTGACCCAACAATCTTTTTGGATCTAGAGTTGGGAGCAACATCTATGGATCCCTCTATACTCAACTGTTCTCTATCTGCTTCTCATCCTGTATTACTGTCCCTGTCATTCACTAGGCTTCTGCTACACTGTCTTCCCATTCCTGGAAAGAACTAAGCTTTTTCCTAGTTCAGGACCCCTCCCCTTGATGTTCTTTCTGCCTGGAATGAACTTCTCCCTTCATTTCTTCTAATAGGTGACTCATCCTTTCAGATTTCAGTAAAACAATGTTTTTTTAAAAAAAAAGAAGGGGAGACGGATAACTTTTGGAAGTAGACCCAGTGACAGCAGAAATAATTGATAACAGACAGCTTGGGAACAAGAGAAGAAACACAAGGAAAGTCTCAGTAAGTAAATAATCCAAAAGAGAGAGAATGAGGGTGAGAGAAAAATGGAAGTTTGGGATCCACAAGTCAAATAGATATATAAGACTCATTGATTCCTGGCGATATTACTGAATTATAGAGTGATTTTTAATTATGTACTGACGATGCCTCTGAAACATCAAGTAAGATCAGGTTGCATTTAACACTCCTTATGCAAAGAAATGTGAAACACAAGAAACATTCCCACTTAAGTCAGAATTAAGACAAGGATGCCTGCTATCATTCCCTACTATTTAAAGTTCTTCCAGATGGTGCAAATAATGCAACAAGACCAGAAAAGAGAACGAACAGCAGAAATGCTGGAAAGAGACAGAAGACATTATGACAGTCGACCCATAAAACCCAGGAAGACAGCCCCTCTGTTCGGCGAGCAAGCCAATTACTAAATAAATACATGAAAATCTATTTCTTTTACATAAACCAACAGCAAACAATTAGAAAATATACTGGAAAATGATACCACACACCTTGGCAAACAATTCAAAATTCCCAAGTATAAACTTAAGAAATGTGCAGGGACCTCCATGAGAAAACCATGTGAACGTGTGATGGACGTACTGAAGTTCCAGAGGAGAAGCTCCAGGATGACAAAGATTCTAATTCCCTCAACGCTCATCTATAAACTTAACACAATTTCAATCAGCATCACAGAGAAATATTTTTTTCCAACTGACCAAATCATTCTAAAGTTCATTTGGAAACAAAATGCAAGAGAACAGCCAAGAAATTTTGTAATCTTGGGATACATGCCCTAAAATAATTAAAATATTAAAACAGTGTGGAACTGGCAAAAGAACATAGATTCATATCATTGGACAGAAAGAACTCCAGAAACAGAACCAAGAATATGTGAGAATTAACACGACAGGGAGCACTTTGAACCAGTAGGAAAAGGATGGATGATGCTGGGAAAATGTAAGGTTGGATTCTGTACCTTACATGAGACATCAGGTCATTCTAGGAATGGATTCAACATTTAAGTGTGAAAAATTAAGCTCCGAAAGTGCTAGAATAAACTAAAATGTACATGAAGATCTGCAACAACTTAGAGAAGCACGGGTCGCTAAGAACGACACCGAAGGCAGAAGTTAAGAAAACACTTAGAAATGTCTCTACGTGCAAATAAAAAGCATTTTTTACATCAACAAGCACTAGAAGCAAAACTGAGAAGCAAAGGGCAAACTGGGATAAAATTGTTTACAATTGATATAATAAACAATTTACATCCTCAATATACAAAGATTTCTTACAAATTAATAAGAAAATATTAATCCCTCATGGAAAAATACACAAAAGTCATGAATAAGCAATTCCCAAAAGAAGGAACACAAATGGCTAGCAGACGTATAAAAAAAATGTTTAAAAAAATGCATACTTTTTAAACCAACATGCTATTTCTTACCATTCAAATTGGCAAAGAGTTTTTAAAATGACAATCCTCAGTATCAGCGAGCTTGTGGGGAAACCACTACTCTTCAGTGCTGCTGATAAAAATACAAATAAGTAAATAAGTAAACCTCATCTGATGGGCAATTTTCCAATATGCGTAAAAGACTCAAAAGATTAAAAAATCCACATACCCTCTCACCCCCCAGCTGTGGTTCTAAGAACCAATCCCAAAGAAAGAACTACACGTGTAGACGTTTCCCTCCAAGGATGTGCTCCATGTGCTGTTGGTAATAGAGGAAAACTAGGAAAATAGTGGGAAACTGGTCAGGACTTGTGGTACATTCATGTACTAAAATGCTACGCAATCATTAAAATTATATCAGTAAGTTTAAAAAAGCAGCTACAAAATACTATGTGTCTGAATATAAAATCTTATTTTTAGAAGCCAAATTTATATATATATAAAAGTAAAACAGAACTGCATATATCAAAATGTAAACAGTACATACACCAGAAGTTTCCCTGGATAATGGGATTATGGGTGATCTTTTTTCCTTTTAATTTGTCTGCATTTTCTAAATGTGTTTAAATGAATATACTTCTAAATAAGAATAACATTTTTTAAAAGTTATTTGTAAAAGAAAGCTTGAGCTCACCATATTTATAGCAGCAGTATTCACAGTAGCCAGAAAGGGGAAAGCAGCCCAAGAGTCCATCAATGGATAGATGGACAGACAAAATGTAGTGTTGCACACAATGGAATATTATCCAGTCTTAAAAAGGAAGGAGATTCTGACACGTGCTACAACATGGATGATCCCAGAAGACACTATACTAAGTGAAACAAGCCAGTCACAAAATTACAAATACCATATGATTCCAATTATATGAGGTACCCGGAGCAGTCAAATTCATAGAGACAGAGAGTAGAATGGGTGGGTGCCAGGGGCTGGAGGGAGAGGAAATGGGGAGTTTACATTTAATGGGTACAGAATTTCAGTTTAGGAAGATGCAAAAAGCTCTGGAGATGATGGTGGTGACGGTTGCATAACAATGCGAATGTACTTAACATGAACTGTACACTTAAAAATGGTTAAGATGGTAAATTTTATGCTATGTGTACTTTGCCACAGTTTTTTTTTTAAAGTTTGATACACAGAATAGTTCCATTTTTAAAGTTTAGGGGAAGAGCTTCAGTTCTTTAGAAAAGCCACTTAGGAGAAACAGCTCATTCTCTGATAATGCCAAATAAATGAGGTGTTATTATAGAAAGTGAGACACAACCAACACTCCAGAGACCTTTAATTTGGCACTGCTGACTCCTTCGCCTGGCATCCAGTGCCCTTCTCAAGCTGGCACTTTTTCAACCCATCCCCCTTCAGTCAGCTCCGCCCCACTGGGCTCAGGGCTGCGGGTCCCATTGGAGAGTATGGCGGGAGCAGCAGGGCCCCTGGGCCCCCTGGCCGCCTCCTCCCTTCCCTGCAGCAGCCTCAGGATGGGCAAGCACCCCGAGTGTGGCCAAGCCTCCGCCAGGCCCCGCCAGCCTCCCTGCCCCCTTCTCTTGGCTCCCAGTTCATAGGAGCATTTGACTTTCTAATTCTCCCCTCCTCACAACAAAAAGCTAAATGTTCCCCAGGCACTTGGCCTGGTTTCTGTACCCAAGCAGAGATGGCCGGAGAAGGCAGGCAGCAAGGAGCCAGTCCCAGCAAGATCTCGAGACCAGCTGCCTCCCACACCATCGGGCTTTATAAACCAGCCTCGATACACCCATCTTTCTGCTAATTCATGGCCAGAGACGTTCAATGACGTTCTCACTCAGTGTCACAGTCCTCAACTGCGTGGGAAAGTGAGAGAAATCGACAGCCTAGGCACCAGCCCCTGGTTCCCACCAAAAGAGGAATCCACCCCTGAAGCTGGGAGGAGGCAGCTATGAACACCATCCTCTGCTCACAACCCATGGCCTGTCCAGCGTCCTCGGCATGTCCTCCCATATCCTCAAATGCCCATCTCCCCACTGGGCCTCAAAAGGATAGGCAGACACGTGGACTTTGGGATTTCTCGACACAGAATGGAGCGGTGTTAATTTTGCTTAGTAACTATGCTGCTGTGTCCAGATAGCTTTGTTAATGTTGAAAAAAAAAATCTATTTGGCCACTCTAACAACTGCTCGCCAGAAACTGCAGGAGGCTGGTGGCGGGAGCCAGGTTATAAAAGGGAGATGAAACCCCCGACTGGAAAAAGACGATCACACGCAAGCGGCTGCAGCTGTGAACACAAGCCCCGTCTCCAGTGCTGTGGTGTTTGGGGTGAGCGGAGGGAGAGGGTCCCAGAGTGGCTGAGGGAGCCCAGGCTCAGGGGGCTGTGCAGGCGGGGAGGGGGCAGAGCAGAGGTTCTCAGAAGGGGCAATTAACACTTAGGTTCCACCAGCAGCGAGAAACCCACCGGGACCCGGAGAAACCCACCGGGACCTGGAAGAGGGAGCATCTGAGAAAGACTTAGGCACAACTTTGATTACAGTGCGCGTTCTCAACAAGAAATTATCGTCATCCAGAACGCTACTCCAATGTGCTTATCAAGCATAAAAAGTAAAACTTGGAGAGTAACCGAAATATGTATGCCAACTTAATAATAAAGAGTGAGAGCACAAATCAGGCTCCTCGTCCCTGGTTTTCTCAGTTCTCACCACGGAGGAGAGCCTCTCCCCTGGGCTGGCCGTACCAACTCCACCTCCATCACTACTGTTCAATGGCGGCCACCCAAGGTCCAGGCACGGGGCTGCAGAGAAATTAATGAGTAGACCCAACCACTTAAATAGTTCAGACACATCACGCTTTGCAGGGTGAACGGGTACGAGAGGGGGTTTCATGATGGCTGGCCACAAGGAACCCTCAGAGAGGTTGTTTTCTCTGGATTTGAAATTGTTCAAACTCTTGATACTGGAAGGAGAACAGATTTTCAACCCTGAGGTCCTCCACTTACACTTCCAGCCAGCTCGGAAATAGTTACCAGGGCTCAGCCAAGCTGCCAGCCCTGTCTGAAAACCCAAAACCTGCAAAGAAGATAAGTGAAGCAGAAAAACCCTCCATCTGTGACATCTGAACTTGTTCCAGGCTTCCGGGTCTGCCCTGAGGACAGTCCTCAAATGTGCAACCCACCTGGGAGTGGTGTTGAGGTCTGACTCGGAGCCCATCCACCCATCTGTCTGGGGCACCTATTTAGCATTGGTTGCTGGGGTGCTAGGAGCTTCGGAGAACCATATAGCCTCTCAACTGGAAGGGACCTCAGAGGACTCCTAAGACCAAGCCCTAGTTTCTTAAGAAGAAGACTGAGGCCCAGAGAGGAGAGGATTGGCCCAATTACCCAGTGTGCCAGTGATAAAGCCAGGCCAGGACCCAGAACTCCCGACCCCAACTCACTAGGGATTCCTCCAGATCTTCAAGTCCAGGGTGATGGGAAATTTCAAGTCATAGAACAGGTGGCCAAAAGACCCTAGAGGCTGACCTGCAGGTGGACACCCAGCTGGGCACCCACAGGAGTCCCTCTGGATGGCTTCAGCTGTTCCCCTTTCCTCCTGCCTCCTGCCTGTCCCCACTGGGGCTGCTGTTCGCCACCAACGCCAGCTTGGTGGAGCTGGGGTTCTGGCTCGCTCTGGTACCAGCCCGGCGGTACAGCCCTCAGCTCTGGATGCGGCAGCCCCATTCTCCAGGAAAGTCACTGAAAGCCATGCTGCAGGCTCAGGGAAGAAGGGGACAGCAGCAGGGAGCATGGGACAAAGTGGCTTCACTCAGCTCCTGGTGGAGTTGTTTTGTCTACATCTGCTCCTGAGTAGACTATAAGCTCCCCAGGGACAGGATGCCCAAGGAGCCGTCTTTAGTACCCTGGGACCTCAGGGACTCCTAAACCTGGACCTCCCAGGCCAGACCCTTAGCCTTGAAAGGAGCAGCTCAGATGTGCTGCCCTCTCCCTGGACTCCAGGACCAGGTTCAAGGGTCAAGTGGCCACTACTCAGGAGCACCCGGATCTACACCCTCCTATCCTGTGGTCTGCAAGGCCACAGCCCTCAAAAGGGTCAACTCTTTAGGAAGCACAAGTCTGGCTTAATGTGGACCTTTCCTTCAGCCTTCAAAAAGGAAACATGGAAAAGGCAGAGCTATCGCCTTCTTCATCAGATCCTGAGTTCATCGGAAAGCTATGGGGCAAATCGGCACAGGCCAGAGCCCCAAGCAAAGGGAGGGGCAGCTGTCCGAGAAGGCAGAGCTGTGAGCCCTGCCTCCCCAGCTTGACGACTCTCTAGGCGTTTGTGGAGAAGAATACCTCGAGGGAACCCTAAGGTGACTGCATATGCAGAGGTGCATCCTTCCTCTATCTGCCCAGACTCTCATACGTGGGAGGGAGCTGACTTCAGACCACCCCTCAACTGCTGGCTCCCTGCTTCAGTTTCCCCTTCCTCAGCTCCACTGTCCACTTTGCAGCCAGGATGATCCTTCTCCAGCACAAATCCAGTCATGCCCTTCCTCTCGCTTAAAACTCTTCAGTCTCTTCCTCCTGTTGTCATCAGACAAAGTCCAAATGCTAGACGTGGCCAACGACGGCTTGTGAATTGGACCCCGCTCCACCGTGCGGCCTCACCTCTCTCCTCTCACATGTAGCACCCCGGCCACACAGAGCCTCTCTGGATCCTCAACTGCCCCCAGCTCTCTGTCATCTCTGGGCCCCGTGCCTGTGACTCCCTCTCATGGGATGCTCCTGACCCCACCCCACCTGGCCGACTCCCACTCATCCTTCTAGGGCAGTGGGTAAAACAAGGCTCTGGAGCAGACAGCGGGGCTTGAATCCTGAGTCCAACACTGACAAACTCACTGTGCGACCTTGGTTAAGCTGCTTAGCCTTTATGAGCCTCATTCTCCTCACCTCTGACAGGAGTGTGATGGTGATGACAAAGGTTAACAATCACGGTGATAACGAAGGTGGTGGGTGTGATGATTTATTTGATGATGCTTTCACTTCCCCTAGGAAGCCTTTCCTGATTCTGCCCCATGCCTGGCCCAGGCACCTCCTCTTCCGACTTTCGCGGAGCCTGATCTCACCCCTCCTGTGGCACTTCTCACGCTATACAGTAATTGCTGGTGTGCATGCCCCTCTAGAGTATGAGTCCCTTGAGGGCAGGCCCCATGTGGTGGTCCTCACTGTATTTCCATCACTCAACACAGAGACTAGCATGAGACAGAGGCTTAAGAAATACTAACCAAATGACTTTAATGTCTGTTGTTAGCTTGTTTTTATTTATGAAGATACCATGACAACTTATCTCCCTACACCTGCTTCCACTTGCTACCAGTAAAAAAAAATTGCCCTCACAAAAAAAAAAGGGAGAAAATAGTGATTTTTTTAATGAGTACATATAGGGTGCTATCTATCAACAGAAATGCATCTCACCTAGGCTCTGTCGCTAACAGCAAGAAACCACCTGGAGGGCCCTTGCAAAGAGCCCCGACTGGGAAATCCCATGTTTGGTCATAGTGAGAGCCAGGGAGGAAAGCAGTCAGAAGAGCTGACAATTCTCCCTGAGCGTGCACCGCTGTCCCTCCACTAGATGTGAGCTCCCCCAGGACAGGGGTTTTGTCTGGTTTGTTCACTGCTGAGTCTCCAGCACCTTGAACACATAGTAGGTACTCAAAACCTATTTGTTGACTGGCTGAATGAAAACAGCCATCATGGCAGCTCTGATTCGAGTATCCAACCATGTGTGGGTACTGTGCAAAGTCCCTTCCTGTATGTCACTGAGGTCAGCACTTTAGTTACTTCCATTTCACAGCTGCAAGTACCAAGGCTTAGAGGGGTTGAGGCAAGGGCTGGAGACACCATGAGTGGTCCTGTGGACCATGTTCTGCAGATGCAGGAACTGACGCTCTGTAGCAGAGAAGCTGACTATCCCCAGTATCTATTCAGTCTCTTCCTTTTAGTTGTAGGGGCACATGGCCACCCAGCTAGAGACCACACTTCTAGGATAACCTGCAACTAGGTGTGGCCATTTGACAAAGTTTGAGGCAACGGAAGATGAGTGGAAAGGATACATGCAACTTCCACATCACTTCCTTAAAGGAAATTGCTCTCTCTCCACTCTTTTGGCAGACTGGGATGGAGACAGGGTGCTCGGGGATCTGCTTCCACCGTGAAGATGAGGACGACACTCCAGACGGTGGCAGAGCAACCACACAGAAGGCTGGGTCCTGCCCCGGATGACATCATGAAGCAGAGATGCCTACTCACCCCAGCTCACCCCCTACCTCCAAGCTATTAAGTGAAAGAGAAATAAACATCCACTTTGCTTGAGCCAGTGTGTTTTGAGGTCTCTGTGTTACACAAACTAAGCCTACAGCTAACCAGGAGGTCCCTGCCCAAGTGACATAGCTCATTTCTTTTATTTGTTTCTGTAGCATCCTGACAAGAGAGTGAAGCTGCTGGTTTCACTCCTGTTGCTCTAAGTATGAGAAGACAGTGTGAAGAGCTGCAAAGAACAAGACCAGAGCTAAAGAAGCCCCGAGGAAGGCTGTGGGATGTAAGATGTCCCGGGGTCTCCGTCCACCAACGCTCTGTAGTGTGGCAGGAAAGGGGAGCCAGCATTCAAGGGATATTGCTCCCCAGATGGAAATCTCCTGACCAAGTCATTCCACACTCCCTCAAGGGCCACCCTGTGACAGCATCTTGTGAAAACAACACTCTGGTGGCTGTTTCTACACTGAAATGATGACAGTTTGGGGTTTGGGTTTCCCTACCACAAAATGACTACACAAAATAGCTTCTTTTTATTCAAATCATCCTGTGCCTTTGTGAAAATTTTCTCTTGCTATTCTCAGTATGTTCGTGGAGGCTGCATCTTATCTCATGCAATGAGCTCCTGAAAAGTTAGCAATTCTGCATTTCTACAAAACCTTATCCTTTTAAAAATGTACATGGTGAGCTTTCCGTTTAAAGGAGAGCTATTATGACTCTACGCAAACACGTGGAACATCACCCCCATCGGATATGCTTTTTAAACCTGGATTCCATATCCCTCCCCCAGCCTAGCAGCTCTTTATCAGCCACTCTGCACTTCTTCAGTGTGCCTCTAAAGACCAGGGCCCGGAAGCAAACGCAATGTTCCAAGATACATGTCTCTCCTGGAGGAAGCAAGAGCTCTCATCTCTGTGGCAACTGAGACTCTCTATGTGCCAAATAACGGAAAACTCAATTCGAGGTGGCTTAAGGGAATGTTATGGGTTTGGGTAACTGAAAGGCGGGGAGGCAGAGCTGGTTTCATTCAGGGACGTCATCGAGGACTTGGTTTCTCCTATCTGTCCTCTTGGCCTTTGTGGTACCAGTATCATCCTAGGGTGGGTGTCCCTCATAGTGGCAAAAAGGATGCAGCAGTTCTAGGCTTCATATCCACACACTACACCATGCAGGGTAAGAGAGGCTGGCTTCCAGAATCTCCTCCAGAAGAGTCAGGTACCTTATTTTACAGAAGCCTCAAATCAATATCCTCTCACACATCATTAGACCAAATTGGGTCACACGTCCATTCCTGAACCACTCCCTGTAGGCAGGGAAACGCTGTGTGTTGATCAGTCATGTGGCAAGGAGGATGGAGTCATCCTGAATGGGTTAGACAAATCATGGGCCATCTCCCAAGGGCCACAGAGGAGGAGGGATGGAACAGGTATTGGCGAGATGATCAGTCATGGAAGATCTCATTAGCTTCCTTTGGCAGCCACATCCCATGGAGGACTCACATAAGTCTTCCCTTCAACTAAAATCCTAAGTCTCTCTGATAATATAAGTATCCATCACAGTGTAATGGCACCATTCATTTTTTGGACCTATGGCAAAAACTTTAGATTTATCCCCTCAAATTTTTCATCTGATTAGGCTGTCTTAGTTGATTCTGTCATTCAAGCTTAAAAAACAGAACCTCTCATGACCAATCTCTACTCAGTGCACTCGCCACCATAAGTGACACTTTCCATTCTCTCTGTGAAAGCCCAGGATCAGAGTCCATAGGAGGTAAGTGCTGCCCAGGGCAGCCAGGCTCTCTGCAGTGGGCCCGAGGGCTGCTGCTCTCACTGGGCATGTGGAGGTTCCTCACCCATTTAAAACAGCATGAAAAGCATTGTTGTTTCTATGAAAACTAAACTTGAAAGACTCAACAAAAGTAAGTTGCTAAATTTACAAAAGAACTGCTGTCAACTGAGATGTGGAGGAGATATCTGGAAAAGACTGGGGGAGGCGTTATAAAAAATAAAAGATTCTGAAAACAGATAACTTCACAAGCTCCTCTGAGGAATCATTTCATTTTAATGGAACTGGAGACTGGAGATGATATATTGCGGGCAAGGTTCATGCAAGAAAGAGCACAGAACCCAACCAGCAGAGTCAAACTCAAATAAGCATCTTGGCCCAGCATCAAAAGCTCAGCAAATGGATGTACATTTACAGGTCTTAAGTTCAAATCAAATATTTCAATGTTTATCTGACTTATTTGATTATCCAGCCAACTATTGCCTTCAACTGTGGGACATTAAAGGACTTCCCCTATGGCTATCCCACCTGACACACCCCAGCTTCCTGCCATTCATAACTTGACCGGCCTGTCATCAATCTTCTCCTAAAGGAGTAAAAACTTTGAGAAAGGCAGGCCTGAGCCTAGAACGCCCTCTGCGCCAGCAGGTCTCCTTCCTTGTTGATGTGTCATGATGGAAAGAGGTACTTTATAACAGAGTATGGATCTGTGGGGCAGGTGGGCTTGGTGGGGAGGAGGGCAGGTAAGGAGACGAGTCAAGTCTCCAGGTGAACAGAGGTTGGATGTTGGCAACGTGAGGGGAAGGGAACAGGTGCAAATAGGACATTACAAATGGATAATCAACAAGATCAAGTGATTGCCTGAGAAGTCACAGACCAAGATGGGGCTCTCGGCCTAAAGAGAGAAGACCACAGAGGAAGTACGTTTTGGTTTATGAATGAGGTTTCAAATGTTCTAAGTTTGAGATAACAATATTTGATGTTTCAAGAAAGACCTGAACATAGATGGATGATCTGGAACTATTCGCATCTCAACTCTGAGGATAAAGGGAGTCTTTGAGATAAGAAGTATAGAGGGCTAAGAGGGAGGCAGGGCTCACCTCAGAGTGCACCCACATTTTAGGGGCTGGAGAAGGACGGAAAGCCAAGGAGGGAGAGAAACAAGGCGTGAGCAGGGGTGCGGGGAGAGACCATGATCGTGAAGCCAAGGGTGAAGGGGGTTTCAAAGGGAAGGAGAGGTCCATGAGGCCAAATGCTTCAGAGAGGTCAAGCAGGGCCACCTGGATTTAGCTATCAAGGTCATTGGCTATCTCAGTTAAAAAGCTTCAATGGTGTGCTAAAGATAACTGTGGGAGCTCAGAGGGATCCAAGAATCTTGGCTGTCTGGGGGACCACTCCTTCACTGCCCAGAAGCAGCTGGAAGGAGTGTTAGGGGTCGCAGGTGGTGTTCATGAAAAAAGAAACACTACTTACCCCTGAAGCCATCAATACAGCAGGGAGCAGATGATAAGCTCCCCAGCCTACCTCATCACACAAGACCCTTTCTCATGAGGACTATGAACAAGCCCCAAGCTCAGGAGGAAGTATTTCAGACACTAAAGGTGGATGAGGAGACGGAGCACAAGCCACCATGGCTCACTCCCTGGGTACCTGCTGCCCCCAAGACTGACGACCCCACCATCCTCGAGCGTGGTTCCGCTCCTACAGCATGGTGATGGGGATCTGCAGAGGAGGCCCCTCCATCAGCACCTCAGTTCCGGGCTGCACAGAAGATTCCAGAAGCTGTGTACCGTCGCGCTTCTGCTGCTTTGCCATTTCAGGCCCTGCTTTCTGCAGCGGGTCTTCTCTCCCAGGGACCGAGGCTGGTGTGTGTGAGGGAGAAGTTGTGGAGCCATTAGGACCACAGAGGCCACCAAGAGCATCGCTAGATATGCAATTCTTTCCAGCCAGAAGTACCCCAGACCTCCTACGTCAGTTTCTACATACCTCAAAGAAAAGGTTCAAAGTAAAACAGAAGGAGGGAGGGAGCAATGGAAGGGCCAAAGGGCCAAAGAACAAACAGAACGCTGTGTGTTGACAAGGAGAGCTTACCCACCACCTGGGAATGGGAACACAAGAACAGACGAATGATAATAAAACATCTTGTGGAAAATACTTTCCTTGGGGTGACCTTCACACTCCCAACATGAAGCCCAGTGCCCCGTAAGCCTGCACAAGGACTGACGACCAACAGAAGATGCTGGAGCTTCGGCCCTGCCACACCCGCTCTGAGGGTTCTTAGCTCTCCCTCGTGGCTGAGGTCTGGGATGCCTTGTCTAAAATTAGAGAAAGGGGTGGTTTATACATTTCTTCTGCCTTAAATTTCCACCAGTGACTTCTCCTCCATCTTTCCAATCTTCCTGGATATTTTGCTAGCAGTTAAAGTTCATCTTCCCAACCTTGCCTTACTCACCAGATACGTCATATTTACAGTCATGCGTAGGGGATGTGTTCTGAGAAATACATTGTAAGGCGATTTCATCATTGTGCAAACATCATAGAGTGTACTTACACAAACCTAGATGGTACAGCCTGCTACACACCTAGGCTATATGGGAGTGATCTTATGGGACCACTGTCACATATGTGGTCTGTCAATGACCAAAACATCATTATGTGGCACATGACTGTATTATCATTATTATTATTATTATTATTATTCATATAGCACCTTAAAATAAAGTATGTCCCCTTTGTCTTAGCTCATTTGGTCTTGACAACTACCTTGTGAGGAAGCTGGGGCTTATGATCTCCATCTTACAGGTGAGGACACTGAGGCTCGAAAGGTGAAGTGACTTGCTCAAAGAGCTAAAATGAGCTCACGGTATGGCGTGAATCGGAAGCCGAGTCTTTTGACTCCCAGCCCAGTGCTCCACCTCCAATATCCTGTTGCCTCTGGACGCCCTCCCTCTCACCTCTAATACATCTGAACTTATGTTCTCCTGGGCCTGCTCCTCAAACAACATGTAGCCCCAAACCTTGTCCCTCTTCCTGGCCAAAATCTACATCATTTCTTCCATTTCTTTTCTTACCTCTCTTTTTCTTTTTAATCTTTCCATTTCCACTGGAGAGTCGGGGCTGGTTGCCCACATTTTGGAGACATTTTATCTCCAGCTGTTATCAGTTCTTTCCTCTGTCTTTTCTTTTGTCAATTCCAAGAAGCCCAAAACAAGAAAGAGAAATGATAACGCAGCCAATCCTACTTCACCCAACTGTCTGACCGCTACCTGCTGGAGAACAGGACAGGGCACATTTCCAGGAAAGAGGGAAAAGCAGCAGTAGGACCAGGGTTTCAGATTCAAAAATGCCTTCCCTCCCCTCTGACTTCTAGGCAGTGTGAACAAAATGCTCAGACTCACACTCATGACATAAAAGTCGGAGTCAAGGTACTCGAGATCCCCATCGTTTAGGAAGATGATGAAGGGTCTACACTGGATTTTCCTAGAACAAGTGCAGGGGAGCCCTCCTAGCAAGAAAGCACTCCTGACAGTGTGAAACCGGGACACCCATGTCCTAGCCTAGGGACACCTCACCCTGGATGGTGACAGGTGGTCAATGAAGTCATATAGCAGGTGGAAATCACTGATTGTCAAAATACCCTAGAAAATCATTTAAATCACCAAAAATAGCACCAAATGCACGGCTCTGTGTATTCACTTTGGACTCTATTTGTTAGACATGCTGAAGGGGAGAACTATGAACTGGGCTAAAGTAGGAAAGGGGACGTGTCCGAGTACTCCCACCACTATGCCTGGAAGTAACTCCCAGTGGCGGCCAGTGCGCATGTGGGGTGGGTGGACAGTGGACTCTGCAGGCCACTCACCCAGCGTGGATTCCACTCCACCTTGATATGGGGCCCCTTTCGTTAGTGGAAGTGGTGGTTGTCGTGAGGATTAAAGGACACACTGGGGTCGTGTGTCTTCCAGGGGGTCAGGCTCTCCAATCAGCTTCCACGAGCAAGGCCAGCTGAGTGACCCTGGGAGATCGCTTTGTCTCTTTGACCAGCAGTTTCTAAAATACCTCAAGGGGCCCCTGGATTTGGTGGCATCACCTCAAATGCTCCACTGGCGTGGAGGGGTGGCCAGGCCCATGGCGCCTCCCTAACTTCCACCCAAGCAACTCGGCTTTCTTCTGCTCCATCTACACAGGTTCCATGTAAGACTTGGTCAACTAAAAGAGGATGTGCCAACCACTGACCAATTCTAAGTTCCCCACCTAGGGAAGGATGTTCCCCCTGACTTCTGTTCTCCCTGCTTCCTGCAGGGCTCAGGGCCACACCTCCAGGTGGCTGCAGGCCGAAGCAGGACCACACACAGCCCTAGCCTAAAGCCACAGGGCTGAAGTCCCTGAGGTTCCCAAGGCCTAGACAACGAAAGGCCCTCCCCTTTCATTCCTGTCACCTACCAAGGGCAACTCATCCTAACACCAACCAGACAGGACTCTCAGAGAGCCCCGTCTTACAGATGGAAAAACTAAGGCACAGAGAGAGATGGTAGCTTGCACAAGGTCATACCACCGTTAAGTGGTGGGGCTGGGATTTGAACTCGGGTAGTCCAGCTCCAGAAGCCACGCCCTTAGTTACTCACTGTGTTACAGTGCCTCTCAAAGAGACCTGGTACACAAACCAACTAGGCCCGACAACATGGTGAGGCTGACTTTTTCACAAGCCAGAACATTCCACATTCACGCATTCCTTTGAGTAAGACCCTCGGGTGTCGGAGAAGGCGGGGTGAGGACTGCTCATTTATTCCAACAATGCCACCATCGCCCAAAACATTTCCGGGACTTGTCTTAGAGAACTTGCTCAGGGGTTGCTGCCTATCCCAGGTGGTGGCAGCTCTCCAGCCCTGGATGCGGACAGCACTTTTGCATCCAGCTCCAGCGTCTGGGTGTCAAATGTGGGGAACAGGCTCAGGGATCAAGCTTGGGTGATGTTGTTGTTGGAGAGAAAACTAACCGTGGCAGTAAAGTAATGAACTGGCTTTCCCCCGCCGGGCCGGTAAACGGCTCTCCAGGCCAGTAGAAGAAGGGTGTTTCCTCCCAAGGTGGCTACTAAAGTGGACGGGACACTCATCTGGACCTGTCAGCTCGGGCCTGTTTGGTGAAAAACAAAAAAGTCGGCTCCATCCTTTATAGTCACACTTCTGAAGCCAACGAGTCATGAACTTGGAGTTGTTTTTCCAGTGGTGGAGATGAATTTCCACTGATCTGTACACCCGCTCACCCGCTCCACGGCTCTGCCTCGTAAGGAATGACACACATTTTCGAAAAGGCTGGCCAGGTGAGGAGTTCAGCCCAAGGCCGAGCGCAGAGAGACGCTCGGTGACCCTTGATGAGAATGAGTCACAGCACTGAGCTCCAACAGGGAGCGAGCTGGCCGCGTCCCATCCCTAATCCCTCTGAAAAATGCAATTGCTGAACTTACACGCCGCCACTCTCGCCAACCTAAGTTTCCTTCCCGCATTGGTCCCATTTCAATGCCACGAGCGAGCAGCCAGCACCACTGCCTTCTCTCGGATGCTCCTTTCGTTGCCTAAGTGGTACTCTCTGGCTCTCAGCACCAGCAGACCAATCCCCTGAAGTCTTCACTCAACATATCCACCGATTCCTGGGCCTCTCGGGCTGGTCACTGTCCCCCAAACAAAGAGCTCAGGATGCCGGGGACACTGGCAGCAAGAATCACACGTCTTCCAGGTCCTGTGTCCAAAGGGCTTCCCTTGTTTCTACTTCCCTAGCAGGACAGTTGAAAAATGGTGTGGAACCAGCTCAGGAAAAGACCCAAAGAAGGAGGGCTGAGCCCGCTGCACAAAACAGAACTGAGAACCAGCCCCCTCAGGCTGCCACGCAGAAGAGGAAGCCATGGCCACATTCACAGCAAGTGCTTTCCAAGCACCTACTAAGTGCCAGTCACTGACCAGGCTGGACCACTGTTCTCTGTGTTCCCAGAAGGCACAAGAGGGATCAACAGGTGCAATTCCCAGAATCTCTCTCCAAGAACTGGCCTTGCGAGAGAGTAGACACCCGCCATTGAGAGGGAAGAAGCAGAGCCTGAGCGTTCTTCGTCGGGGTTAAGTGTAAAGGGCACTCCTGCGTTAGGTAGAAGGTCAGATGCTGGAGAATCTCTAGAGTCCACTCAATCCTTAAAATTTAAAGAGCCCATGAAAATCTGACGTAAAGAAAGATACACGCGCGCACACCCACCCCAGCCTGCCACTGCCATCACCACTGACTTCCCTGAGAAGATGGAGATTTCCATCCAGGCTATTCCAGTGGGAAAGCTGCCCTAAAATGTGTGCCCTGACCTGATGAACTCCCAGGGCAAGAGGTGATGGAGAACTCTCATGGGGGTTTGTTTTAAGAGTTCATTTTCTTCCCAGATGATTCACTTTTGGATTCTGCTCTCTAACACTCCACACGCACCTTCATCCTCTCCCACCCCCATTCCCAGAGGCAGGTGTCTGGGGCCCAGGTGGGAGACCCAACTCCTCTGAGCCACTGTTTGCAAAGCCGGGTCCCTGAGTGCGGCTGCCTCCTCCTCGCCAGGCCTCCACGGCACAAAGTGAAGCGCGGCTGCCAGCCTGCTTTCAATATCCGCTCGTCCCTCGCTGGCCTACCAGCCAGACAGTCCCCCCACCCCTTTCTCTTTGAAGAAAAGTGATTTAATTTCGTGAGACTTTGGGGTAATCATGTTATGATCTTCAACATTAACCAGAACCAACTCCCTGCTACAGGAGGGTGGAGAAGGAAAGGGGAAGAAAAAAGTAAACAGTCCCACTCGGGATTGCCAGAAATGAGAGGAAAAAGAAAATCGCAGCAGCTGCTTTGCTGGTTCCCTGATGAGGACGGGCCTCTGCCAGAATTGGGGCCTCTGTGCCAAGGTTTCTGGAAACAAGGAAGTTGGGTTTGGCAGGGCCTCCATTTCTACAGGTTAATCAGCTCAGTTCTGGCGGGGGGAGAAAGATTGGTTTTCATTCCTTAGCCTCCCTCTTATTCCCACCCCACCCCCACGTCCACTCACTTCCCATGGGGCTCTGCGCTCCCCTGGCTGGGACTACCTGACATCCTTCTCCGCCCAAGCTCGGGCCTCCCTGCCTCCTCTCCCAGGCTGCATGCAGAGCTGCTCTGGAGATCAGGTCAAGCGGCCACTTTAGATTTCACCTCTGCACCCGTGCCCACCTCTCAGACCTTTTCAGACGACGAAAGAAGGCTTGATGAGAAGGCCGGGTTGAGAGAAGGTGAGAATAAGTCAGGAGGAGGAGGACTTAAAAAAAAGACAAGGAATAATTCAGGGCACAACCCCAGTACGGTGCATCTAAGGGTTAGCTGGAACCAGCGAGGCCTTCTCATGAACAATGGCCTTCTTGGCAGACAGTCCGAGGGTGTGGTGCTAGCTTGAAAAAACAGCAAATAACCCAGGCTCCAGGGCCACCGGGAGGGGGCTGGTGTGAAGCTGGAAAGCTGGGGTGAGGGTGCAGACACCCAGGAAGGGATGGGTCACACGGGAAGGTGCCAACAGACACCGCAGCAGACCCCCAGCTCTGTGAGGGGCGCAGCTCCGTTTCTTGGCCCTCGCTTCCCGCTCATCTCAGGGTTGCCTGTCTGCCCAGATGCCCCGAAGGCCTGTGCAGGTTCTCCGGCCCCTCCACGGGGATGCTGAACCTGCTGCATCTGCTAGTGGCTGTGACACACAGGGACCACCACGCCACAAAAGGTAACTTCTCACACCCCCATCACTCGGTCAGACCCAGCATCCATTCAGATCTCAAGCTGGAACTCAGAGTGTCTGAGGAATGCTGGAGAGAAACAAGACACTGGATGTGACTCTGGAGACATATGTTTGCAGTTTCGGTCCCTTTCTAGGGTGTAGGGAAAGCAATACAAGTGACAGTGGCCACTGCGTGACTGCCACCTTGCCCCCCAGGCTCCATTCCAGGCTGCTGGCTGAAGGGCATGGTGTGGGCTCTCCCTCTGCCCGGGCAGGTGGGTGGGCACACTCTTAGACTGGGTTGGGTCTAAGCCACGTCCTTGGGCCTCTGTTGAGGTACAACAGTGCCAGACATTGAACTCTAACTCATTTTAATACATTTTTGTCTTTGCAAACACATTTTTGGGTTTTTCTTAATTTTTCAACTTCATATAAAAAATTTAATTTAAGATAAAGGTCAAGAGAGTAGAACGGAGGGATTACAAAGTCTAATTACCGGGAATGTGAACAGATATCATTATATTCGAAAAGTGATCAAAAAAGGCTTAGAGCACCCTTAGACCATGTCGGGAGCTTAATGTGGTGGTTCCAGAGGCTGCACTTTAAACGCTTGAGAAATACTAAGGAAAACCACTCTGTCCAAGGGCATCAGTGTTCAGTCACTCCGTGCTACATCAAAATTACGTCCATGTCCCCAGAGAGAGCAGACTCCTTCGGGCAGCTGACGAAGGTGAAAAAGAGCTGCGTTCATGAGCCTCACAGCCTTAGTGGTTTGTGGCTCTCCTTCACTATGGAAAGTTCCGAGAGGCTGGAGGAACTGAGGTCTGCAGGGAGCGGGGGAAGCGTGGGACCACAGAAGGGCTCTGGTGGGAAGCAACGTGGCCACCACACATGACAGGAACACTCCAAAACAGAGTATCCCAGAAGTCTCAGGGAGCCCCAACTGGGGGTCTAGCCCCCACAAAGTGAGACACAAAGCACAAGTCTCTGAAAAATGAGCTCCAAATCAGTGGCAGCTCACATTAGTGGTAAAAGCGCTGGACAAGGAGGTAAGAGATTTCGGTCCTAATTCCATCTTTTCATCACAGTGCACTTTTCCAAAGTCTCGGGGGCGGGGGGGGGTCAGGCTAAAGAAGCCAGGATGGCTCAGTGTCAACTCCCTGTGTCTCTCTGACCTCTCTAAATAGCGAAGTGAGTTTGGACAAACTTCCTTTCAGGAAGGGACGAAACAACCACAGATGAAATTTTCTGAGTCGTCCTAACCAGAGGCTTAAGTAAAACCCACCCAGAAAGCTCTGAGATAACATTCACTAAGTACTTGCTATGAAGCAAATACTGTCCCATGCACTTGAACTAACTCATTGAACTCACAGCAATCATATGAGGGCATCGCTATCACCCCAATGGATATAAGGAGAACCTGAGTCACAGAGTGGCTGAGACATTTGCCCAATGTCACTGAGTTAGTACGTGACAGAAGTGGGGTTTGAGACTAGACATTCAAGGACAGAAGTCCCACCTCCTAGCCCACTAGACTACACAGCTTACTCAAAAGACACGAGTGGAGGATTTCCAATGTGCCCTGGCCATAAAAGCTCTCAACCATGTGTCTGGGAACATAGCTGGGCTAGCTCACCGTTTTCTCCAAAAGGCTATGCTATCCGCTTATATCTGGGTTACCCACCAATCTCTTCCCAGGAGGATGGTCCTTAGGAAGTTCATTTGGCCTGTGGCATGACACAGGGTCTTGGTACACTCACCAAGGGAGGCATAGGTGGAACACATTAGGCCACAAATAGGAGATCAAAGCTTGAAACATTTTCTTAACGTGGGGGGTCAGCCTCACCAGTCTTTCTTCCTTAGGAGCCACTGGAAGCCCCATGCAATACGTCTGCTTGGACTCTTCACATTCTTACTTCAAGCTGCCTTTTGACTCTCCTGTCCCCAACTCTCAGTTGGTGATGAGAAGAAGCGAGGTCCCTGAGATGCAGACAAGACCTCCAACTTGGAGAATACGGAAAGTTTAAGATGCCGCTCAGAAGACTCAAACTCTTCTTAAAAAGGAAATGACTTCCTTGGCTCCATTATTTTAACAAAGTGAAAGTGATTAATACATACTGAAACCAAAATAGTTTATACACAGAGTCTACTGAGGGCTTTTTAATTATGAAATATGAAAGAAAAAAATGTGCATTCTTTTGCTTTGGAATAACAATGCCAATAAAGTGGAAATTAAACTGATCTTTAAAGGAGACCAGAAAGAAATGTCCCTAAAACTTAATCTACACTCATTTTTTTTTTTTAATTCCCATAACTGTAAACCAGTTGAATAGGCCTTTAAAATGTTTTAATAGGAAAATTCCTGGGAAGGGAAGTAAGGCCTTGGTGTCTAAGAGGTTCAAATTTAACAGTTGAGAAAAGTGTCTTAGCAGCCCACAATCCCCACAGGATTGTGAAATTCAACAACACAGGGCTCTCGGTACTGGGTCCTCACAAACCGTGGAAGAAGTCAGGCTGGGAAGCCAGAGGCTCTTTGCAAAGATAGGAAAATTCAGTGTCCTACTTTGAAAAGCAGATGAGCTTATTCCTACACTCATGGAGGGGTAGATGCGTGTCCAGAATGCAGGGCATCAGCCAGGAAGAGAGCTAGGGATCAGTGTGTATTGCTGCCATGCAATTTGGAACCCAGCCACTCTCCCTTCCTGTATCTCAGATCTCCCACTGAAAACTTGAGGTTGACACACTATTCCCTCCCAAGGGTCTCAAGTGAGAAAAGGCCTATGAAAACAAAGGCCTTAGCTGGGGAACATAATCTGACTCTGTTCACACCAAAGAGGTACTTCTATAGCTTATCAATCCCTTTTTAGCTTGGCTGTTTATTCGCTTATCCAGCCAAGAAACCATTATTAAGTGTCTCCGATGAGACACTGAGATGCTGTGCTGGGAGACCCAAGCCAAGCTCTCTGAAGGCAGAAGCAAACATGTGGATTTGTGCTGGAGCATCCAGCATCTGAGCAGGGAGCATCCTGGTGGAGGAGTGATAGACGTGGCATTCATCTCCCAAGCCTGGAGCCCCTACTCCCATCCACCTTTTGAGGGGCCACACAGGCAGAGATAGATGCCTGGAAGAACTCCAGACCCAGGCCCAAGGGTACTTGTGCAGCACAAACCCAGGAGGACATGGGAAGGGGCTGAAGAAGCTAAAAAGATGGGAGTTCGGGAGAGACTGAGAAGGGCTGCAAATTCCATGTGAAGGAGTTGGGACTCGATTGTGTAAGAGACGGGGATGGAGACTCAGAATCACGGAAGGTGGCAATTTGGGTGGCAGTGTTCCAATGCACAATAGGTGTGTGAACAAACTCACCTAGTGTGTGGTTAAATAAGTGTGCCTTATCCACTGACAAACATACTCATTATCATGAAAACCGTTACTCTATGGTGGCAGGAGGCTGAAAGAAACTAAGATGCAAAACATTTATTATCTTCTATGGCTTACACTGAAACTCAGAGCACATATTCCTTCCTCATACTCCACTCCCACACTCTACTGAATGTGCATTCGATGACTTTAAGAGTCATTGCTATGTCCACGCCCCCACCAACAGTGCCATTGTCAATACTATCTACTTACACGATCCAGGGTGCAATTCGGCCATTATGAATATCTCCTGTGGAATTTCCTCTGTTTGACCCACGCAGAATGCACCAGCAAGCCTATGATGTCTTTAATACAACTAATGATCTCCTTAATCAGACAATAAAATATATCAGTGCATTTTATCCATTTTTCTAAATGTCTTATGAATGCATCCACATTGGGGTGTCCATTCTACTGCGGGTACCTATTTTATAACCTTTCTCCAGACACAGAAGAGTGTCTTCAATCTCAGGCTAAGGTAGATATTCTGGTAGAGAAGCAAGGATTAGCAGAATGATAAGTGAGGAGTTTGTGCAGTTATGGTCAACTCTGTTCATTATAATAATTTGTTTAAATTAAGCTTTCCTGCCTTTCTTGGAACTTGTCAGTAAATGGGAAAGTGTTTAAATTTCCACACGCTTCCCTTACACTGGAGCAGAGCCCACACTCTGACAGGAACCCAGCATAGTGTCCTGCCAGTTCTCACCCATGCCGTCTTTCCTTCGTTCAGGACAGATGCTTACTGAGCTCACACACCATACCCAGGACTGGTCCCAGGACTAGGGCACAGCGGTCTCAAAGCAGACTCGGTGCCTGCCCTAATGGCACTTGCAGTCTAGCGTCAGGAGACAGGCATCAAATGAGTGAACAAATATGGAAACAAAATAATTTCAGATGGGGAAAACAAGACAATATGATGCTCTGGGTGTGTCTCACTCCTTACCACCGAGTAGTCAGGGAAGGCCCCTCTGAGTAAGGCATTTAAGCTGAAACCTGAGGAATGAGAAGAAACCAGCCAAAGGGAGAGAGAAAAGGGCGGCTGGAGCTCAGTGAGTCTGAAGAGGGTGGGCAGACAGGCTGCAGTGTGGGGGCAGGCCTACAAGGGGTAGCTGGCAC
The DNA here is from genome assembly GCF_021613505.1 of Equus quagga. Lineage (NCBI taxonomy): Eukaryota > Metazoa > Chordata > Mammalia > Perissodactyla > Equidae > Equus > Equus quagga. Next base: position 65,101,270 of record NC_060277.1, read on the forward strand.
CACACTGGCAGCGAAGGAGATTGAGCAGCCGTGCAATGGAAGCCATCGGGGCTCAAAGCAGACGGTCTGCGTTTTCCCTGCTGCAGATGTGGAAGTGGATCAAACCAGGGCACCAAAGGAAGCAAGAGAGCAAGGAAGAGGCTTCGATGGTAGCTTGAGAGATGACATGAAATAGACTGATGAGAAATATTTTGGATAGTACTGATCAGACTCAACGATGAGTTGATTTGGGGGGTGGGGGGGCAGTGAGAGAGGAAGAGGAATTGGGGATAACTTTCCTAGGTTTTTGGCCTGAGCAGTTTGAGGTCTCTATTAGATATCCAAGTGGAGGCAAGAAATAGGGAATTGTGGGTTTGGAGCTCAGAAGAGCGGCTGGGGCTGGAGAGGTAAAACGGAAAGGCTCTGCCTGGCTTTAGGTAAAGCCAAGAGAAAGGATGAGATCATCTACAGAGAGAATGTGCAGAAGGAAGAGAGGAGAAACTCTAGGGTGACTCCTCAATGTGGAGGTCAGTTAAAGGAAGAGTAGCCAGGAGAGAGGTCTGGGCAGGAAACGGATGGAAGGATGTATGAATCCATGGGTGCACGGATGGATGAATGCACGCACGATTTATATGCAAACAGCCTTAACCAATTACTGTAATCCACAAAGTAAACAGGACTATTTACTCAATACACTCATTTTCCTCTCCATTGACTTGGTTTCTACATCCCTATAAGACAATCTAACTCCTCTTTCCTACTCCTCCACGGACATCAATGAACTATAACTACCCACTTCATCTTGAACAAGAAATAGCCAAATAAGGGAGTTGTAACTAGGATGCTTTCTGTGTTGCCTACTTAATGATTGAAAAAATACATAGGTCATACTGGAAAACCCTGGGTAAAGTGATCGAGATGGATTTCTCTCATCTGCAGAAGCAATGGGCCATGACAATGGCTCCTTCCTGCAGACATGCATCAGTCCTGACTAAAAGGGAACCTTTACTCTGCTAAACACACATGCTAACGTCCTTCACAGCAAGGTGTGGGACCTTTGGATTACGGACTAAATCCTGCCTTTGAGTTCAAACCATGGAGAAAAATACTTTTGTGTTTATTGTGGTAAAAATACAACAAAGCTTTAAGTCATTCATGACATCTATAAAAGGCTACAGGATGGGTGAAAATTAGTCTTTAAAAAAAGGTATTGACAGTCTCATCTCTGGAGCAGGATTTCTCAGTGGAAAACGGAAAAGCAGAAGTTCAAGATACGCTTTCAGATTTTAGATAGACGTAACGAATTCTGAAAATGTTTGCCACAACCCTGGATTTTTTTTCTAACATAAAGGCAATGCCGGCAAATTTGCGAGATTTCTACTATGGGTTGACATTGTCACACCTACAGATACACGGGGTGTCAGTATCCTCATCACATGATACATGAAATGTAATGCCTGAATATAATTTTATGTGCTATTTTTCTGAGCTTTCTCTTGAAAAGCAGGGTGACTTCTTGGGTAGCAGCAATTTACCTTTCACACTTCTGTGATAATCAAGGTGCCTGATTGCCCTGAATAACATTTCAGGCTGTCAGAATATTTCATGGCTGTGAATTAGCATTTCAAAACCTTTTGAAACCAAGGGTAGGAGGGCTTTTCCCTTAGCCAAAGATTCAGCTAGCTGCAAAGAAGCAAGTGTTCAATGCGCACTTGGAGAAGCCATATTTCTGTAGGAGAATATTACACAGGGATCTCAAAAAATGTGTCCAAAACCTCGAGAAACATTCTGGCTCAATAATAATCCTATAGCCTGAAATTTCCAGAAGAGATGTGAGCTCAAATATTCTCTTCAATGACCCTATAACTCGTTAAAACATCCTGAATATCTCAATACTTCAGACACAGAAACAATATCTTTCTAGATTGCTTCCCCAGCCAGGAAGGGGCATAAAAATCTTTTGTTAGGCCATGCCCCATAATATGGAGTTGGGGAAACTTCATACCAAGAAAGTCTGTGGTTGTCAAAATACGACAATGGCCTCAAAGATTTTTTGTTAGCAGGTTGAGCACCCAGGGCTAGAGATATACTGAGATATGAGATTGACTGAAGAAGAAAACTACGTGATTTAACGAGTTGTTGCTCTCACAGCAACATCCAGTGGCCACCATTTGCACAGCTCCATTGGGCTTGTCCTCTACTAAAAACTAGTCCTGGTTCCCCGTTGCCTATCAGTGGTTCTCCACGTGTGGTCCCCAGCCCAGCAGCACCAGCACCACTGGGAAACTTGTTAGAAATGCAAATTTTGGGGCCCCACCTTCCAACAATCTGTGACTGATGCATGCTACAGTGTGACAACCACTTGCCTATGAAAATCCCACTTTCCTTAACCAGGCTGCCATCTTGCCTGTGCCCCCTCTCCTAGCCCACACTACCTCTCCACTCCACCCTCAACTGCTCTTCCACTCCAAGCCTAGGTTCTAGCCAGACTCTTTCACTGACAGGATGTTCCCTGAAAATGCCAGCTACCCTTTCCCTATGGGCCATGATCACTCTCCTACCTAGAATCTGCCACCTTCCTCAACCCATCCTCTCACTGCCACTCATCCTCTATTACCTAGGAAAGGGAACCCAGTAACCCAGACTGAGCCCTCCCCATCTCTTCTACCAGGGCTTCTCCTTCTCCCTAGGAACTATGGGCTTCCACTGGCTGGACCAGAGTGTTCTACCACTACGAAAGAACATGGTGGTCTTTCCCCAGTGTCAAGCAAACAACCTAAGGTGACTCAATGAGGTAATCGTGGCAGAGTAACTAATTGTAAGTGATTTTCTCAATTTTATGCTTTTTAAACTACACTTTTCTCCCAAACCTGTGTAGCCTGCTCCTTGCTATCCCATCTGAGCGCTGGCCAGCTAGCGACAGAACAGATAAACAATGTGGTGTTCTGCAAAGAGCACTATGCTTCCCATGCTGTCTGCTGCACGTGTCTCGAAGCCCACTGGTGGCACCATTCATTTGGCAGTTAACATATCTTCTGTTATAAAATATACTTTTTTCCTTGTGTATCCTACCCTAATCATAATGGCTAATATTTTCTATAAATACGCACACATTTACACACATGCACCCTGAGTGCAGTGTGTCCAGTTTCCTCTGACCGACCAGTGTCAGTCGTGCCACCCTGCCACTCTCCTCCCCGACCCTCAGTGCTCAGAGACGCAGTCACTCAGCTGCACATGGCCCTGGGGGTTTAGACTTGCCCTCTGGGGTCTTCCCATCCCCACAAATCATTTTTTTCAATTGAGGTGAAATTCACATAACGTTAAATTAACCACAGAGTGTACAATTCAGTGGCATTTAGTACATTCACAACGTTGGACAATCATCAGCTCTGTCTAGTTCCAAAACATTTTCATCGCTCCCAAAGGAGACCCCATACCCATTAAGCAGTCACTCCCCATTTCTCCCTCACTCCAGCCTGGCAACCACTAATCTGCTTTCCATCTCAATGGATTTGCCTATTCCAGCAAACACTTCACATAGATGGAGTCATATAATACGTAACCTTTTGTATGTGGCTTCTTTCACTTAGCATAACGTTTTAATAGTTCATCTACATGTATCAGTACTTCATTCCTTTTTATATCTGAATAATATTCCACTACGTATATATACCACATTGTGTTTATCCATTTATCGACATCGGTGGACATTTGGGTTATTTCCACCTTTTTGGCTATTGTGAATAATGTTATAAACATTGGTGTACAAGATTCTGTTTGATTCCTTGCTTTCAATTCTTTTGCGTACATACCCAGGAGTGGAATTGCTGGGTCATATGGCAACTCTATGTTTATCTTTTTGAGATACCTGCATGAGTTCCTCCATTTGTACTTGCTCCATTTTCCCCCAGGGTTATCTGTAGGCAGGAGAAATGCCTCAGATACCTTCATATTATACCCTCCTGTTGTACCCAGGCCCCAGCATTGTGCTGACCACAGGGCAGGTAGGCATCGCAACGAATGATAATATAGAGGGCTTACTATGCACCAGGCCTTTTGCTAAGAGCTTTACACGTACTAACTTATTTAAAGCTCATAACAGTCCCATGAGGTAGGTACGATTACTATCCCCATTTTTCAAATGAGCGAACTGAGATGCAGACAAATTAAACAATTTTGCTCAAAGTTGCATGGTCGGGAAGTGGCAGAGCCAGGATTAGAACCCAGGCAGTCTGACTCCAAAATGCGAGCTCTTAAGACCACTGCACCATCAGCCTCTCTCATGCTCGGTTCCCCTCAACTCCTTAAAGGCAATCACTACAAGGAGAGGCAGTGATTCCTGATACCTGGGCCTCAAAACACAAAATCAGGTCAAACACAGTAAAAGAACTCACAATGGAAACATCTAGCTCCTTAGCATCCAGCGCCATTTTTCATTCTTTTTGTCAAACTACCTTTTTTATTCCTGAGTGCCCAAGATAGGTCAAGTATCCTATGTAAGCCTCAAAATCCTGTAATATAGGTAGAATTATCCCCATTTTATGGGTAGGAAAAAAGTGAGGCTTTTAATATACAATGCTAATTCTTAAGACTTGGTTGGCTAGTGGGGGGCCATTTAGAGCCAGGACAGAGTCCTATGCACTTTCACACACTACAGTCAACATAATGCAATAAGTGACGTTCACACAGATGACCTGAGTCATTAAGAAAAAGCTAGATTATGCTTGGGGTGCTTTGTTTAAGAAGGCAGATAAGTATAAAGGGCATTTCAGAAAGATGGTTATTCAATATGATTAAGATGATATAAAAAGTGTTGCCCTTAAAGGGGCCATGTGTAATTTTCTGGACGATTTTCTCCCACGGGGCCTCTCAAACCTGATCTTGGCAAGCTGGTCCATGAGCCTGCACTGTGGGTCAACGTACCGCCTTCCCACTGGATGGCTCTATGGAGATGTTCTGTAAACCGCAATCAGCACATGAATTATAAAAACAAGGCAGAAACAGCAGCCAAAGCATTATGGAATGGAAAAAACCTGAGAGATCAATGAAAACAGGAAGATGAATGTGTGTTAAGCAGAGTGAGAAGGGGTCACCAAGAAAGAGGTGGACAGATTACACTACTGCCCCTGGAAAGCAGATCAGCAACAAGAGCAAAAGCAAGGAAGACAGTGAGAACCCTGAGCAATCACTAGGATAACAAACTCGGGGGCACCAGGGACCTGCGTGCAATCACCCAGCCACACGTCAAATTGAGGATTAAGTGATGAAATTATTGCCGCCAGCATACGCGACTGCCTGTTGTTTACACAGTAAATTCAGGGAGGTCAAAAATAAAAGGTTGTACAACTTGGTTCCAGGCGTCTCTCTTTACAAACGGTGTCCCCTGGGACCCTAGGGGTCCTTGGCTCGGGGCGGGGGGGAGGGGGTGGAACAGGGGCCTGGCAGGGGGTATGAGGGTGACACACTCCAGCTCCCCGCTTCACCAATGCCTCCTTCGGCCAGAACAGCTCAGCCTTCACCTATTTTCCCCACTGAGATTTTGTATGAAGAAAGAACCTTGAGGATAAAAAGCATCTGAAAAGCAGGTGAGTCAGGAAGGCGAGCCCTCCAGTATCACAGAGTCTCTGCTTGACTGCTGAGTGGGTGGCGCACGCAGCCAGCACACACATGCGGTGCCTTCTCTTGACTCTGTTTCTCCAGCTTCTCTTCATCCTTGATACTGGACCAGCCACAAATCCTATCAGTTCTTCCTCCAAAAGACCCACTCACTTCCCTCCCATCCCTCAGCTGCGAACCCAGGCACAATTGCTTCCTCTCCCGGACTCCAGCAACTGCCTTCCTGCTGTCAGCCCTCCTAGCCGCCCGTCCACCCTCCACACTACTCACCGGCCTGGAGCACTCTTTCCCGATGTCACCAGTGGCCCAAAGGGTCAGAGCGTCCTCACTGGCCTCAGAGGGTCTCAAGGCGCTCTGAGCCGGGCTACTCATTAACCGCAGTCTGGGCCCCGAGGAGAGGCACTCCGAGTATTCCCACATCTGAGAGCTGATCATTTTATCTCTCCCTGATCCACCCACCCCGAAGCCAATGAAACCCCACTGAAGAGAAGGTGTCCAACTATACCCTGAGGCTCCAGAAGTGCTCCTAGCCCCTCCCTCCTGGCCATAGAGGGTGTTTGGTAGGGCAGGGGGGGTGTCTGATGGAAACTGCAGAGGTGTGAATGGAGGCTCAGGGCTGCAGGCCAGTCTCTGCAGGTGGTCGCCCTGCCTCACACTTTCAGCAGAAGGGCTCTCCACCACCGCTTGATAAAATGCTCCGCCAAGTCTGCCCATCCGTTTTGAATGGCACACTCCTCTGGAGAGTGCCCCAGGCCACAAGAGTGCCCTCCCTCAGCCCCAAACTGCCCGGGGCCACCACTCACCACCCCACACACTGTACCTCAGGCTGAGCAGTCCCTGGTTCAGAGCTATCGGGCCACATGCCCTGGGTGGTCTCTAACAGAGATCTTCCTGCTCAGGGCCCCTCCCTGCAGTGTCCACCAGCAACCAGATAGGTCACATCTAAAACCCTCCAAGAGCTTCCCATGGTCCTCAGAATAAAAGCTAACCTTTTTTTTTTTTTTGCTGAGAAAGATTAGCCCTGAGCTAATATCTGTGCCAATCTTCCTCTACTTTATATGTGGGTCGCCGCACAGCATAGCTGACAAGTAGTGTAGGTCCACGTCCAGGATCCGAACCTACAAACCCCGGTCACTGAAGCAGAGCAGTGCACAGAACTTAAACAACACACCATGGGGTGACCCCAAAATCTAACCTTCTTACTGAGCCCACAAAGCCCATCCTGATGGCAGCCCTGCTGCCTTCCTCTCCACCACCTCCCACACTGGCCTTTTCTCTGTTCCTCAAACATGGCAAGCTCCTTCCCGCATCAGGACCTCCACCCTCACTCTCTTGACCTGGAAGGGCCTTACCTCCAACCTGTGCAGGGCTGCCTCCTTCTCCTCATTCAGATCTCATGCTCCTCTTCAGAGAGGTCTCCCTGGGTGCCCCGTCTGATGCTGCCCTCCAGTCATCACCTGCTATCATCCTCCATCCTTTACTTCTTCAACGTCCGTCTCTCCCATAGAACACCAGCTTCATAAGAGCAGAGACCCTGTCTGTCCAGTGTGGGGTTTGCAACATTCAAAACTCTGCCTGGTGCTCAGCAACTGATTGTTGGTGGAATGAGTGAATGAGTGACTAGATGAATAAATGAGTGAGGAAATGAGTATGTGAATGAATGAAATGAGTGGATGAATGAATGAATGAGAAAATGAATAGGTGAATGAATGGACTGAGTGAAGGAGTGCATGAAGGGATGAGTGGCTGAATGAGTGCAGCAAGGCAGGTCCAAGTGTCTCAGAGCAGATGGGCACCCACCCAGAGCTCTTTAGTTCAGCCTGTTGCCCTTTGCCCAGGAGGGGCTGAAACCCAGTACACTCCAGTCCAGCCTCCACTTTGGTACCCATTTAACATAACCAAGATGCTGCTAAGAGGGCATGTGCACTTTATTCTTCTTTTCCATAACACAGATAAAACTTTTACACTGCCCATTTAAACCACCATTGTTTGGTCCTCCCCTAAGGCAACTTCAAAACTAAAATTCCTTTCTCCCCTCATTTTGCCCCTTTGTTGCAGCAGAAATGCTCCATTTAGCATTCCCAAAGGACCATTAGCATCCCAAAGGTCTTGTTGTGCTGCCCGGCTGGAGGCTGTTCCTGATGGAAGGGCTGCGAGCTGCAGCCGTGGGGCCAGGCGAGATGCTCGGCTCCAAGGCAGCTCCTGACCCCCTGCCACTTGGCATAATCTCTCTCCTGGCTCGTCAAACTCAACTTGCCCTCTCATTTCGGATATTTAGCATGTATTCTCGTTCTCCGACTCCTGTTCCGAAGAATTTCTCTCTCTCTCCCTTTCTTTCTGCCTCATAAGGGCACCTTTTGATAAATACTGCCTGAGGAAACTTCATTCCAATGAAAGACCCCCTCAACAAGGCAAGATGAATATCCCCATTATAGAACAAACAGGGGTTTAATCCTTCCCTCGCCGTCCCCCTTTCTTCACCCTCCATCCCTGCTCAGAGAGAAAACAGAAGCCAGTGCCCGTGAGGCGGGTCGGGCCAACCTGGGCAGGCGGCAGCCGCACCCCAGCTCTTCCGCCTTCCAGGCGTTAGGCCTGCATAAGCGATTCCTCCCCAAGTTAACATCTCAGCCTGTCAGGGATGTCACTCTGTGTGGCACATTGTTCTAGATAATCACCCTGCTGCTGAAATTAGCCTGTGAATCAGACAAAACCCTCTGGAAATGCTAACCCAGTTGCTAGGTTCTCCAGGAGAGAGAGTCGTGTTCACTGTCGGCCCCTGAGTTCCCACTACAGTGGATTCTCCTTTCCCATGGCAGCCTCGCACTTCCTATATGTGGCTTAAAATTCAGATGTCAGGCACCCGATAGGGATCCCTGCCAAAGCAAACGGGTGAGCATCCAGTCCCTGGGAAAAGTGTCTTGGCAGCCTCGAAGAACATGATGGGTATGATGTCCCTGGACCTGGCGGGGCCCAGGCATTCATAGCAAGATGGCCTGTTCCACACCTCACCCAGCTCACCGTCCACCTTCATCGGCCGTCAGGGAAGGGAGGCAAAACACACCCTCTAGACTGGTTTGCACCCACCAACCACTAGACCCATGAGCCATCTGCGTGCCATTCTTACAGTTGGTCATTTCATTGAGGTGCACAGATTTCCTTAACTTCTGGTGAATGCTCTCTGAATAGGGAGCCCCAGGGGCAAGAGACTGAAGATGACTCTATTTTTTAAATACTTTTCACTGACATATTTGCCCATTGTATATTTATTAAGCAGCTGCTATGTGCCAGCATTAGGGGACACAGAGATAATGGCCAGAGGACTATCCTTGCAGGATCAAGCCTGCTCGGGGGCAGGGGGCCACTTAGGAAACAGCATTTCAGAAGTTCCATAACTGAGGCCCACAGAGGACCTACATTCCACGGGCGTTGCTGCAGGACTTTGTATGTTGGAGAGGCAAGGGGATGCAGTGACTTTTGTAATGATTAATTGATAATGAAGAAACCATTAGTCCAGGCTTTTACAAACAGCTCTTCCAGGGCCAATTCTTTTCAATATTCCCCAGGTATTGGAAGAAATGAGCTGGACGGGGAGAAGGGTTTAAGATAAGGTTCAACCAACTTTTTCTGTAAAGGGCCAGATAATAACTATTTTAGGCTTTGCAGACCACACGGTTACTGCAACTATTCAACTTGCTGTTGTACTGAAAGCAGCCACAGACAATCCATCAACAAACAGGCGTGGCTGTGTTCCAATGCAAGTTTATTTACAAAACAGGCAACAGGCACAATTTGGCCCACAGGCTGTAGTTTGCCAATTACATGGTCGAGTTCAGCACTGAGAAAGAATCAACTCTGCGCCTGGCTCTTCACTAATTTAATGAACTAAATTAATAATCCACATAATAACAGCAAACTCAGTGAAGTCACAAACTTCCTGAAACGACTGCTATTCCAAAAGCGGCTCCCGAGGGCCTCCAGCGAGCCAGAACTGTGACAGGAATAGAGACGAGGAGGAGGATGTCCCTCTGCTCAGGGAACACGTGTCAGTGACGGCTGAGGCCTCATCTTATTTTGACACATACGTGGTATCATACTCTGTCTACCAGAGTCCTGGCCGTGGGCGCACACACATCTGTGATTCTATCTGCAGCACTGTATTCTTCGATGTGAATATACCAGTTTATTTAGCCATTTCCTTACTGGCAGACATTTAGGCTGTGTTTTCTCTCTCCCTCTTTCTCTCTGTGTACGTAGACATAGAAATAGATATAGAGACAGAGAGATAGAAATACGGATTACCTATATATAGATTAGATATACATAATGGATACACAGAGATAAAATAACAAAGATAACAGAGGTATACAGATGGAGCTGGATCTGTATTAACCCGGGACAAATGCACCTGCACGGGCCTCTTTCCGCACCTGTGTGCTTCTTGAGGGTGGGTGCCGAGAGGTGGGACTGCCGGGTCCTAGGGAAAGCACACGGAAAATACACTCAGTCACTCCAATGTTCTCTGATTGTGCCTTTAACTCTGGCTCACCCTCTTGTGTCCCTCTGGTCACACAGGGGACCCGAGTAACAGAACACGGAGGGACCTCCGTAAAAACACAGACTGAAAAACTACCTAAAGTACCTGCCCGGGTGGGAAGCTAACACCACCTGCTCTGTTTTATTTTAAAATAATCCATTAAGAAAACCCCCTCCACACATACACCACATGCAGCACAGTGGAGAGGAGCTAGAAGCGGAGGCAGGTGGAAGGACCACCACCTTTGGGCCTGTCGCCCGGTCTCAGCTGTCAGCAGAATCAACGCCATGGGGGACTGGCTCTCATTTAACTCTAATTAATTTGGACCCGGGGTCAACAATGGGAGCAGGCCTGGGACGGGAGCGCCGCTGTAGGTTCTTGGCATTCCTGGAGTGGGGGCAGGAGAGCCACTGGGATGGTCTGGCCTGTCTGTGAGCTCCGAGGACTTGGACTTGTGAATTCAAATGCCAAGCCAGGCCTGGCACGGCCAGGTTGAGCCTTCCTTTGTGTCTGAAAACCCTTTTTGTTTGAAGTTGGTGTAACTTTAAGCAGCCTGCCAAGGAGGGCCTGTGAGAAAGCTCCCAGGCCAGGCCGCTTTCCCCATCCCAGCCTCAGTCAAACCCTCCCCCTCCCGAGACGCACCTTTGCTCAGCGGCCACGCCAGGGTTCTCAGATGGCTCCTCGCCAGGCCGAAACAGCTCAGCCCAGAGGACCGAGTCTCTAGCTCCAAGATGAGAGAGAGCCTGGAGACTGCTCGCGGGAGGAGCGGGGAGAGTAGCTCTGAACCGCTGGGGAGGGCTGCAATCTCCAGGCACCGACTTTGCATTCTGCATACATCGTTTCCTTCATCCCTCCAAGGATCCTAGGACACAGACGTGACTAATCCCATTTCACAGATGACAAACTGAGGATGAGAGGCTCACAGTCTAACTGGTAGGTGACGGAGCCAGGTGTCCAGCCAGGTCTCCTTTTTCTCCTCCAGTCTGTGACAGTCCTCATTCTTTCTTTGTCTTTAATGACCTTGACATTCTTGAAGAGTACTGGCCAGTTATTTTGTAGAATGTCTCTCATTTGGGATTATCTGACATTTCTTTATGATTAGATTCAGATTACATATTTTTAGCAAGATCCCACAGAAGCGATATTGCATCCTTCTCAGAGCATCATATCAGGTGGCACAGGATGTCAATATCTCTCGTTACTGGCTGTCAGTTCTGAGCACTTGGTTAAGGTGATGTCTGCCTGGTTTCTCCAACGGAAAGTTACTATCTTTCCTTTTGAAATTGCGGGGAGAGACTTTGACACTATGTAAACTTTCTATTTCTCCTCAAACTTCACTCACCGTAGAAGACATTGTGATTCTCTACGACTACTACTGGGATTTTTTTCCAAACAGTGATTTTCTATTTCCATCACTTTTTACATTTATTGACTGGAATACTACTAAAATGGAAAGTGCACAGTGATTCTTAAACCTCTGTGCACTGGTTTCACCTAAAGTATTAACCAAAGTGCAGATTTCTAGGCCCTGCCCCCAGAGACGTGACTTCAATATGTTAGGGGAAGGCTCAGAAATACTCATTTTAACAAGCATTTCCCACTCCCCACAAGGCTTTTTTTATTAAGATATAATTCACGTACCATACAATTTACCCTTTAAAAGTGTACAATTTCATGGTTCTCAGTATAGTCACAAGGTTGTGCATCACCACTATCAAATTCCAGAACATTTTCATCACCTACCATGAAACCCCATGTCCATTTAACAGTCATTCCTCATTCAACCCTTCTCTTCAGTCTCTGGGAACCACTAATCTGCTTCCTGTATGAATTTGCCCATCCTGGACATTTCCTATGAGTAGAATCATACAGTATATGGTCTTCTGTAAGTGGCTTTCAATTATCATGAAGTTTTCAAGATATATCCATGTTTAAGCATGTACCAGTACTCCACTCCTTTATATGGCTGAATAATATTTCATTGTATGGATATACCAAAATTTATTTACTCATTCATCAGTTGATGGATATTTGGGTTTTTCCCCCACTTTTTGGCGATTATGAATAATGCCACTATGAAGACTTGTATACAGATTTCTGTGTAGATACGTATTTTCATGTCACTTAAGTATACACCGGGAGTGGACTGTTGGGTCATATGGTAACTCTGTTTACCCTTTTGGGGAACTATTTTCTAAACAGCTAAAATACTACGTTCCCAGCAGCAGTGTATGCACGAGGATCCCAATTTTTCCACATTCTTTTCAACACCTGTTATTATCTTTTTGATTATAGCCATCCTAGTGGGTGTGAAGTGGTATCTCATTGTGGTTTTGATTCACATTTCTTTGATGACTAATGATTTTCACATCTTTTCATGTGCTTATTGACCACAGGTACATCTTCTTTGGAGAAATGTCTATTCAAGTTCTTTGCCTGTTTTTAAATTTAATTTTGCCTTTTTGTTGTTGAGTTGTAAGATTTCTTTATATATTATATTCTTTATATATTCTGGACTTTTATCAGATATACGATGTGTAAATATTTTCTCCCATTCTGTGGGCTGTCTTTTCATTTTCTCGATAGTGTCCTAAAATTTGATGAAGTCCCATTTCTGTTTTTTCTTTGGTTCCACAGAAGATTTTGATGTAGATTGTCTATGGGCAGCTCTACGAGAAATATCCCAAGGGTTTGATCAAGACGTTAGAGTTACACTTTTAAAATTTATTAGCAAAAAGTTGTCCATAGTATAATATAACCTTTCTTTTTGAGTCTTTGCCAGATTTCTAGTTATGTCTCTTTTTCATTCCTAACGTTGCTTATATGTCCCTTCTCTTTTTTTCTTGACCAATTTTTCCAGATATTTGTTTACCTTATTAGTCTTTCCAAACAACCAACTTCTGGCTTTGGTTGATCCTCTCTGTTAAGTATTTGTTTTCTAGTTCATTGACTTCTGCTCTTATTTTTATCTCCCCTCTCCCTTTTTCTGGCTTATTCTGCTAATTTTTTTCTAACTTCTTAAATTAGATACTTAGCTCATTAATTTTCAGCCTTTCTCATGGTTCTGTATTCTGTGAAACACACACCTCTCTTCAGCATCCCTTCCATCCATTTCCACGAATTAATCACCCCCTGGCAGGAGAGTGAGGAGAAACAGAGGCAGGCATGGAACTGGGTCACCTGCCTGTCCCCATAGGAAGCTGTCTTTCAGAGAGCTGAGAGCTCCTGGGGGTGGGGGGTGGGCGTAGGGGGGTTGTATTCCAGAGCCAAACCAAGCCATTTGGGGTCGTATTTCATGATGGGATGTGGCACCCCATGTCAGTGAGTTCTTGCAGCCTCACCATCTTGTCCTTGCAGACTGACTGCTATTTCAGCAAACCTCCTTTGCCAGGCCAAAAGGCAATGAGGCAGATGCTCATGTAAAGACAGGAACGAGCCAAAGCAATAAACTCAGCCCCAGCTGTCGGCCCAAACTGCTCCAGTCTCAGCTAGGAAGCATCCTGTCCTTTTCTTTGCTTCCCATCTTTATTCCTAGTTAATTCCTTCCCTGGCACCACTTAGTAGGGAACCCCAAAACCATGACCATGGAATGGGAATGCTGAAAGGGACTGGGAACTCATTTGCCAACTCCCTCTTTTCACCAAGGAGGAGACAGAGGCCAGGTGATATGCATTCAAGTTCACGATACAGTGCATTTTTTCTGATATCAGTATAAAACAACCGGCTTTGTCCCATTTCATGCATTGTGCTCTTAATACTACCTTTCAGACACTATTTTGTGACCCCTGCTCTTACTTTGTGTTCATTTGCGTTATATGCTTTTGCACATCTCTTAATTTTTAAAAGCTTAGATGATTTTGTCACTTAATTTGCTAAATACTGAGAGTGACGTGTTAAAGTGTCCCACTGTTGTTGTCAGTGCTGTGGAGTTGATCCAGGCTCCTAGAGACCCTGTGGACAGCAGAGCAGAACCCTGCCCGGTCTTTTGGCACCATCCTCTCACCTTCTGGCACCATATCAGACAACGCTCTGCTGCTATTCATAGGGCCTTCATGACCAATTTTTTGGAAGTGGGTGGCTAGGTCCTTCTTCCTAGAGTCTCCTGTTAATATTGTTTTGTTGCTCCAAGTAAACAAAAATAAAAACAAGAATATAGAGTATCTGAAGAATGTAATCAATACAACATATAATAAATATACTGAACTCTGTACCCTAAAAACAGAGTTCTCTTTCAGTTCCCATGGAGTAGCGACTGAAGTGATCTTACATATATACACTTATGAGATTGTTACACATACACACAGAAAAACTGTAGCAGCTGCAATAATACAAAATTGGACATTAATAATGAAATACGTATTTTAAGGACTTAATCCCCTGGAAATGAAAATCCAATTCATAAATAACTCCAGCAGCAAAAAGAATATCAAAACTACAGTGACGCAGTCATTGTAAAGGCAGTGACAACAAGAGCAGTGCAAATGAAAACTAAGGGGAAGTGGTCAAAGCTATTCTAGAGAGGAAAAGTCATTGCCTTAAATGGTTTTACTGCTTAATAGGAATAAGAAAACAATGATGTTAGTTGAACTGAGTATTCAACTAAAAAAGTTAGGAAGACCACAAAAAAAGGCTAAATAAAAGATTAATAAAGGTAGGGGTCAGCCTGGTGGTGCAGCAGTTAAGTGTGCACATTCTGCTTTGGTGGCCCAGGGTTTGCTGGTTCGGATCCTGGGTGTGAACATGGCACCGCTTGGCAAGCCATGCTGTGGTAGGCATCCCACATATAAAGTGGAGGAAGATGGACATGGATGTTAGCTCAAGGCCAGTCTTCCTCAGCAAAAAGAGGAGGATTGGCAGATGTTAGCTCAGGGCTAATCTTCCACAAAAAAAAAAAAAATTACTAAAGATAAAACAGAAATTAGGAAATGAGAAACAATAAAAAGCATTCAAAATTAAGTGGCACCCTAAAATAGTAGCTAAGAGCACCACTCTGAGAGCAGACCAATCCTGTTTGAATTACAGTTCTGGGCTTTAAAGCTGTGTGACATCAGGTAAATTAAATTTCTGAACTTCTCAACCACCTGTAAAGTGGGAATAATAGTACTCAATGCAAAGAGTTGTAAAGATTTTAAAAATTAGACAGTGTGTGCTAAGTACTTAGCACAGGACCTGGCATACAGTGAGTATTAAATAGATACTATCAGTTGTTACTATAATCACTTTCAAAAATGTCAAGAAAACAAACAAACCGAGGCAAAAAGAGCATGAGGATAAATATTCACCATTAAAAATTAGAAAGATGATAGAGCCACATATGGAAATTTTAAAAAATATTTTCAGTGATTACTACATACCACTATGCTTAAAAAATGACAATCTGGGTAAATGATTATTTTCTTGGAAAATAAATTACCAGATTTGACTCAAAAAGCAGTTGAGAAATTCCTGAATAAACATATAAGCATGGAAGAAACTGAAATGGTTATCAAATAACTCCTTCCAAAAATGGCATGGGGCCCAGATGGACTAATTCTAGCAAATCTTCAAGGAATAGCTATTTCTCATGCTATTTAAATTATTCCAGAGCACAGAAAAGAATGGAAACTTCTCACTTCATTTCATAAGGCTAGAACAGCCCTGATACAAAGGGCAATATAAAGAGAGAAAAGTTCCAACAAATCTGACATTTGAACAAATACAAAAATCAAAAATAAAATATTAGCAAAGAATAATGTATCACCAAACAGAACTTATTCCAAGAATGCCAGGATAACTCAACCTTAGAAAATCACAAAACCATATGAGATACCACTTCACACCCACCAGAATGGCTATAATCAAAAAGATGGAGCATAAGTATTGACGAGGATGTGGAGAAACTGGAACCTTCATATACTGTGGGTGGGGAAGTGAAACGGTGCAGCTGCTTTGGAAAACAGTCTGGCAGTTCCTCAAAAAGTTAAATACAGAGTTACAATATGACACAGCAATTCCACTCCCAGGTAGACACCTAAGAGAAATGAAAACTATCCATAGAAAAACCTGTACATCCACGTTCATAGGAGCATTATCCATAATAGCCAAAACACAGAAACAACCCAAACATCCATCAAGTGATGAAGGAATAAATAAAATGTGCATATTCACACAATGAAATATTATTCAGCCATATAAGGAATAAAGTACTGACACATGCTACAATATGGATGAACCATGAAAACGTTAATTGAAAGAAATCAGTCACAAAAGGCCACATACTGTATGATTCCATTTATATGAAATGTTCAGAATAGGCAAATCTATAGAAATTGAAATTAGATTAGTGGTTGCCTAGAGCTGGGGTGGCGGTGGGAGGGAAGGAATGGGAAGTGACTGCTAATGGGTACAAGGTTTCTTTTGGGCATGACAAAAATGTTCTGGGACTAATTTTGGTGGTGGCTGCACCACTCTGTAAACATACTAAAAACCAATGAATTGTATATCTAAATGGGTGAATTCATGGCATGTGAATTATGAATTTATGGTATGTGAATTATATTACAACAAAGCTGTTAAAAATTTTAGAAATCAACTAGTATACTTCATTACATTAACAGTCAAAGCAGAAATATCATATGATCATTTTAATTGATACCTAAGGGATTAACATTCCACATATTCTTGATTTAAAACAAAAACAAAAAGAAGCAAACCTCCCAGTAAACCAGGAATAAAAATCATTCCTTTGAGCACAATAAAGAATATCTACCTGAAACTAGTAACAAATAACATACTTAATGGTGTGACTCCAGAAACATTCTCACTCAAGTCGGGATCAACACAAGGGTATATCTTACCATTATTATATACCCTTACTTTGAAGTTCTATCTAACGCATGAAGACAAGAAAAATAAAGTACAAGTATTAGAAAAGAAGAGCTAAAATATCCATGATCTGTAGATTATAGGTGAATATGAAAATAATCCAAGAGAAGAGAATTAACTGAAACACCATGAGAACTAATTTTAAAAGAGTTCAGGAAATTTGCAGGTTGCAAAATACTTACATAAAAATCAACAGCTTTCATATATGTCAGCAATACTCAGAAAACAAAATGAGAAGGGGAAAAAATCTCTTTCATAAAAGTAATCAAAATTATAAATACATAGAAATACACTTTTTTTAAAAAGTATGAGGCTAATATAAAGAATGTATACAGTCTAAAGAAGGTTATAAAAGAAGACATGAATAAATGGAAATCTTCAATGAGTCTGGATTGCAAGACAAATTTGTACAAGTAGCTACTACATACCTATTAGAATGGCTAAAATTACAAAGACTCACCATATCAAATGCTGATGAGGAACTGGAATTGGAGAAACTAGGACTCTCATACACTGCTGGTATGAGGGGAAAGTGATACAACCATTTTGGAAAACAGATACATACTACACCATTCCATTTATATAAAACTCTAGAAAAGGCAAACTAACAAAAAAACGATGGAAAGAATAATGGGGGAAAGGGGCAGGAGGTGTGGCAAAAATCCCCAAGAAGCATTAGGAAACACTTGGGTCTGATGGGTATGTTCTTTAACTTGATTGTGGTAATGGTTGCATAGGTATAGACGTATGTCAAACCCACCAAACAATACTCTTTAAATATGTGCAATTTATTGAGTTTCAATTATATCTCATTAAGACTGTTCTAAAAATCTATCTGGGGGGCTGGCCCTGTGGCCGAGTGGTTAAGTTTGCGTGCTCCGCTACAGGTGTTTCGTTAGTTCGAATCCTGGGCGCGGACATGGCACTGCTCGTCAAACCACGCTGAGGCAGCGTCCCACATGCCACAACTAGAAGGATGCACAACAAAGAATATACAACTATGTACTGGGGGGCTTTGGGGAGAAAAAGGGGGAAAAAATTAAAAAAAAAAAAGCCCTTTTAAAAAAAAAAGAAAATCTATCTGGAAGAACCAAAGAGAAACACACAATTTGTGATTTTATCCAGACATCCTACCCTTTTGATGTCCTAACAACCGTAATGGAGACATTTCAATAATCAAATCATTAAGTATAACAGTCATATTGACACAACTACAATTTAAAAAGTGTAAGATTATCAGTGATCACCAAGTTCTTTTTAACAACACTGCCATCAAATTACAACGGCATTTGTATTGAAATTTGACAACCACATCTAAAGCCTACACATATGTACATACATGCATTTATACATACACAAATATGAATAGCAATGAGAATAACTGAAAAAGAACCAATGAAAAAGAATAAATGAGCAAATACTGAGCTCACCAAATGATGAAATACACTATTAAAACAGTCAGGAAGTGGCAGGAAAATAGATCAGTCAAACAAAATGGAAAATCCAGAAAACAGTGTAAGTTTATACAATATTTAAGCATTTAATAAATACAGCATCTCAAATCACTGAGAAGGAATGATTTTTTTTTTCAATAGCTGCCATTGAATAACTGGATAAATATTTGATGAAAAAAGGGAGATCCTTACCTCACACCATATGTCACAATTAATTCCAGATGGGAGAAAGATTAAAATATATGACTTTGAGTTCTGGCAACAAAGGGCACTGAGCTAATGCAGAACCCCTACCACTGCAAACATGTAGACATACTAGATGAAATGTAATTTTAACAAATATTTAATGCATAGCAGATCTCACAAGAAATAAAAGGAAATCCCCAGGTGCTAGAGGAAATAACAAACTGAAAGCCAAAGTATTCAGAGAAACCTTGAGGCCGCGGTGATCATGGGGTGTGTATGGGTGGGGAGTGGAATGGAGGGAGGAGAGAGATGAGGAGAAAGAAGTATTTGTTATTAGACCTGGAAATAGGCCTTAATGTCTTTGGACTTGGGTTTTAGCACACACACAGACATGAGATGCGGCCTCGGGTCTTACAAGGCCAGGAGTTAGAAATGAGAGCCTGCATTCTTTCCTAATATTTAATGAGCACCTGGTATATGCCAGGCCCCCTGGGAACAAAACAGACAAGGATTCCTGCCCTGATGTAAATATACATTCTAACAAGTGTTAGAACAGAACAAGTGGGAGGATGGGAAGACAGTGAAGAAACATAACAAATAAATGAATTAAATAGTATGTTAGAATGTGGTAAGTAGTATGGGGGAAAAAGGAGAAAGTAAAGCAGAATAAGGGTGATCAGGAGTGGGCGAGTCTGTGTGGCTGCGTGAGTGTGCAGAGAGTAAGTGTGTGTGTGTGAGAAAGAGACAGACAGAGATGGATGAGGGAGCTGTTTTAGGGTACTATTAATTAGGATACTCAGAGCAGGCTGCACTGAGAAATGACAACTGATCAAAGATTGAAGGAGCCACGGGAGCCACCCATTCGGCTATCTGGGCAGAGGGAACCACCCATAAGGACAGACTCGGGGCTTGGGGGACAAGGGTAGAGGCAGGGACTCTAGTTAGGACACTGTGCCAGTAATCCAAGTGGCAAAAAGCCTGGACTTTACAAATGCACCCTAAGTGAAAGGGGGGCAAAAAATCTTTGTCAGCCTAAGGCGACAGCAAAGTTTGCCTCTACCCAAAACTCTTGAGTAAAGGAAGAAAAACCCCTCAGTGGGAAAAAGAAACCCCAGGACTGAAAGAGACTAGAAGCAAACGCATACTCCTCATTTGATACAGGAATTTTCAAGATGATTAATTAATGGAAAAATTGGTCCCAAGCCAATGATACCTCTAGGATGTCTGGCAAAATCACTTGATAGGGACATTTCCAAAACTAAGACCAATAGGATTTCCACAAAACCCCAAATAAAGATAAGCTCACAGTCAAACATTATGAAACACGTGAGGAAATCATTTACCATAAGCAAAGGTCAGCAGACAAAACAAGCAGGATGATCAGTACCCCAAGAAGTCGAGAACATCCATCAAACTAAAAAAGACTACAGGATAAGTTATGTTTATAGAATAAGATATGTTTTTATAAGACTATAGGGTAAGTATATATTTACAAGGAAATAATCTGAGCAAAAGAGGACAGATATTGAAGAGAACATGCAGTACGATTTCATTTATATAAAGTTCAAGAACAGGCAAAACTAACTCTATGGTGTTAGAAGGCAAGACAGTGGTTACACTGTGGGGTGGTGACTAGGAAGGGCATAAGGAGGCCTCTGGAAATACTTTCTTTCTTGATGGCTGAGCTATTACAGAAGTGAGTTGACTCTGTGAACATGCATCCAGCTGAACACGCATGATCTGAAGAGAGAAGACTGACGAGCTGACAGGGTGGTGGGCAGAGGAGGAGCAGGTTCCGAGTCTTCCCTCCCCCAGGGGAAGAGCTGGTGAGTGAGAAGCGGGAAATTCCCAGAGGTCTTGGCAGTTAGGTCCAAGCGAGGACCCCAGTCAGAGCCTGAGCAGTCTTTTGAGGGACCTCCAATGGAAGGGAAGGGACGGGAAATACATCATTCAAGTTGTAGAGCTTCTTCTGGTTGAGATGGGAATGGAGGGGGGTGGGTAATACAGATCGGAAAAGTCCTCAGGAAGGAGGTGCGTGCCCCCGGCACACAGGACATCAGAGATGAAGGCAGTCTTCAGGTCCCAACCCTTCACTTTACGCAAGACAAAACTGAGGCCCAGAATAGTGACGGGACTTGCCCAAAGTCACCTTTATTCCGGTATTAACAGTTTTCCTTGACAGGGTATATACAGATTAAAGATGAGAGGCAACCAGGCACAGTGGTGAAAAAGCACGACTTTAGAACCACAGGGCTTAGACACTAATTCCTACTCCACCCCTTGCCAGCTGTGTGACCTGGGGCAAGTTACACACCCTCCATGTGCCTCAGTTTCTCCACCTGTAAAATGGTGTACAAATGTAAATTTGTACCGCAACTTTCTACAAAACGTATAACCACTATCTATTAGAGCTGATCAGATACCTACCCCATGACCCAGTGATTCCACTTGTAGATACAAACCCAACCGAGATGCATTATATACACATCAAAAGACATGGACAAGTAAGGCCACCGCTGCACTATTTGTAATAGCTAAAATCTGGAAACAAGCCAAATGTCCACCATAAATGGAACAGATAAATAAATTGTGATACATTATACCACAAAACACTATATAGTAATGAGAACTAATCAAACTACTACTACTCCTGGATAAACAGCACAAAGGTAACACTGAGTCAAAGAGGCCAGAATACCATTCCACTCAAATAAAGTTCAGAAACAGTCAAAACCAATATATGGCGGGCAGGGGGCATGCTGACTGGAAGGGAGCACCAGGCAGCTTCTGGGGTGCCGGCATCTTCTTGTTGGGGGTGCTGCTATGCAGGTGTGTTCACATGGCGAAAGGTCTCTGAGCTGCACACTTAAGATCTGTGTGCTTCTCTGTATATACTTCAATAAAGAAGTTTACTTAATAAGAATAATAGGATGCACCTCACCAGGCCGTCATGAGGACTAGATGAGGTAACATTTGTAACCTGCTGAGAACAAAGCACGGCAACAGTAAGGACTACAGAAACGTGGGCTGACAGAAGCCCAAAGTCAAAGACGAGCACTCTGCCTCTAGCTGTGTGACCCCTTCCTGTCCCCCTCCTCTGAGCACCCCCCCCCATGGCTCCTCTCACTCCCCACGCCACCTCATATACCAACGTGGTCTTGACTGGAACCCTTAGGACATTAAGGCATCGAAGGCCCAGAGGGCTCAAGTAACGTGCCCAAGCTCACACAGCGCGTCTGTCTCTCGGTCACTCCTGCTCGTTACTACCCTTCTGGGGACTCACGCTCAGGTAGGGTCTAGAACCCAGGCAATCTGAAGCTAGAGATGAGTTGTCTCAACCATAACTTCTAACACATGCATTTTGGTATTTCATACAGTATGAAACAGAATGCTGTGCTCTCTGATCTTGATTCTAGAGCTAAATATTTTCTATGGATCAGGAAAATCAGAACTTGCTTTTCACTTAAATGTGAATCATATTCTTCTGCAGACATCTTTGGTTCAAAAAAAAAAAAAAACCCACAGCTCTCGAACCCTGGTTCCAACAATAAACTGGGGTGAAAAATACAGGGGAATGCCCAGTCCCCTTCTTCCCTAACATTTCTGGGCATCACGATGGCACATCTGCCTGAAAACGTGGTTTAAGAAAGACCGATCTCAGTGGATTGGCCTGAGAAGCAGCTTCCTTCCTCGTGGCAGCTGGGATGGCCGAGCACTTTCTCACCGTGAATTCTCTCCAGGTCTGAGCCATGAAGTGAGACAGGGCTGGGTCTGGGAATAAAGAGTTGGCTGAGCCCAACCTGCCCACCTCTGAGGCCTGGCTTCAGGGAGAGGAAACAAGCTGGCCGCAGGACTCGGAGCAGGGCGGCCACTGTCCAACAGCCCTGCCCCAGGGCGCCCAACCCAAAGGTACTTTCAAGTTTCGGACGCCAAAGTCTGTATCTGTAAACACAATGTGTTTCCTTTTTCATGCTGGGGTTGGAGCTGTTATTGTTCGACACTTTCTGCGCCAGCTCAGATGGAAGCAGAGCACTGAGGCAAGTGGCCTGTGCAGAGTCCTTGTGCCTCAGCACCACACAGCGTGGCTTGGGGTCAAGGACACAACGTCTCAGGTGGTTAGAGCCCAGGAGCCTCATGCACCGGGGCCCTGACCCAGGCTGGGCCGTAATTTCCTCCGAGTCTGGGGACAGTTTTGGAGTTCTCCCAGTCCAGAGGAGCCCACAGGGGGACTTCAGAGCTGACGCTCCCGGGAAGACCACCCTCCTGAGGGAAGTGCAGTCTCTCACGCTCTGGGCACAGAAGAAAACAGAAACGCTAGGACAGGACACATGCGGGAGGAAAATGTGAAGGGGACTGAAATCCAATCCTTCTGGGGTGTAGGAGCCAAACCTGAAACCCGCTTCTTCTCAAAACCTCTGCGCCTCCCGCGTCCCGGGCATTCGGCAAAGTTCCGTACTTTGGGGGCCCCCTGGGTTTATGGTTGTGTGCAAGGGTACAAGTATTCACCTTCGCACATGCACAAGCTCCCCAATGAAAGTGTACTCCACCTGCAGGGAGGGCATGGATTTCAACTTCTTTACATCCCCAGCCCTAACAGAGCCACCTGACCACTGATGGCTCCAGGAACGTCCACTTACAGGATACCTCTGTGTCTGCAGGCTGCAGGAGCGGGGGAAGGTCTTCTCGGACCAAAAACGTCCCATGATTTTCACCTCCTAGCCTAATTCTAAGTAGTAATGGCTGCCTAGGGTATTACATTGAAGAGAATTCTAATACCCTAAGACCATTTCTGGACTTAGGAGAAAAGAGTGCTGTGATTGATTAGCAATGTCTGCCCTGGTTTTGGAATGGGGGACTGGTGGTACATTTGTTAAGTACTCACCACAGCCATTCCAAGCAGGAACAAATAAACTGAAAAGCCCTGACAATAGTTATCAGGCAGGCAGGAAGCATCCGTCACTTTGGACATGCCATCAAATATGGAAGGTAACACACAACATACAAGTGCTTGTGAAACTAAAAGAGATCTATCTTATTTCCTTGTTATTAAAGACTCGGTTATTGAAATCCAGTCCCTTTAAAGGTCCCTACGGTCCTACAGATTGTCTAATTTAAGCGTGGAGCCTCTGGAATGTGTGAAAACTGAACATGATAACCAATAAACTCTCTTACTTGTAGGCAGAAAAGCACCTGGGGAAAATCCAGAAACTCTAGCAATAGCACCAGCCAGGAGGGAGCATGGATGGGACGCCAACCAGAACTCTACCACCTGCAGAGGGCTGATACCTCACATACCTCCCACAGGCTAGTCCTGAGGCCTCCACAGAGACAGACTTCCAGCTCCTTCTCCCAGGCTGAGTTGGGAAAAGTCATTGGTTATCAGTTGACGGAGTGAACTAGGGTATTGCTTTCTGCCTTTCAAGGTTCTTATCCGACAAAATGACTGTGACCTCTGAAAAGCCACCCCTTTAAATCAGCTGGAAGTCTACCATCCCTACAGAGACATCTTTCTTCTGCATCTTCTTTACATGCATAAATGCACTGCAACATGAAATCATCCCACCTTGACTACAGCTAATATACTAATCCTGACGGCAAAAGGCTCAGGGATCTCCAGGGATGGCCCCGACACGGGCAAAGGCAAAGCACACTTCTCCACTCCTTGGCAGTACTCCTGGACACCTGTCCCCTCGAACGACACCTTGCCTTTCTCTCTGAGTGTGAGTGGCCACCTCTGATAGAAACGTCCATCGTGAAGGGGTCTTAGGGCGGGCGCTCAAGTGTTGGAAGAGAAAGGCTCAGACAAGAGGCATTCTGCATCTCATCCATCACACGACCACAGTCCCCTCTCTCCGTCAGAGGGTAGAAGTGGCATAAAATAATGCAGTCAGGGATGAACACACACCGAGCCAAGGCCTCCTGGGTAGTGGGTATGAGAAGGGAGTATTATCTCTACAGGCAAAGGATTGACAGCTGGAATGGGTCTCTGCCTTCTGACGAGGGGGAAACTCACATCAATTATACAACGTTTCAAAGGCAAATGAAAGTCTAACTCTGCGTTTACAGTAGGGATACATTTTGGAATAAAAATACAGGAATGCATACTGAACTCAGTATGCTGTGCTACACAAGTCAAACCTGGGAACCACACGGAGGCAAACAGCCCTGTGTCTGGAGGACTGCCCCAGGCAGCTCGCTCATTTCAGGTGCTATTCAGAGTGACCGTCCCTCGGAGCTGGATTCTAATAGGACACGGCTTTTATGCGATCAGCCTTCAAAACAAGCGCTGCTGATACCCCCTGTTCGCAACGGCGTCGCTGAATAAGCCAAGATGTGCCCTGCAGACCTGTCCACACTTAGTTCTGTTTGTGTAAAAACTGCCCTTTGGTGGCAGGGACATGTGTCTTTGAAAAGCTTCCATTTCTGTGGCAACCTGATTAATTGCAAGAAAGCATCCAGTATAATGCCCAGCACTTAGTAGGGGTTTGTGGTTTGTCTTCAGGATGCAACCTGACAACCACCGTGGACTGACGCTCGAAACTGCAGCTCCCCGGCCGCCCAGACCAATGCCACACCTTCCGAGGCTGCGGAGACCACAAGGGCTGATGTGTGTCTTTCCAGACGACAGGCAAAATGCTGTGGGCTGCTCTGCAAGTATTAGGCTTAAATCCTAAGAATTTCAAAAGCCCTCCGAGACCTCCGGTCTCCCTCTAATGAAAGGCACTGCAGAAACCCAAGGTATGATTACCACTTCTGAAAGGAAGAAAAAAATACTGGCTCACAAAATATCTGTACTTGTGCATCAACAGATAAGGCTGTTTTATAATCCAGTTCCCCAGAGAGCCATTTATTTTGGTGAGGCCAGTGTGCATAGCAGACACTGTAGAAGCCATCAAGATAACACGAATAACAACCCAGCGGACTTTTGAAGTGTAAACATAAAAGTCTATTAAGAATACAATGTTGGTTTAATCCCAAGACAAAAAATTTACTTAATGAAAAGCACAACTCATCTCGAGAAGGAAATATCGATACCAGCTGTGAGCAGAAAATGAGGGGATTCCTTCCAGGGAACATCTGAATTTCAACCCACTGCCTTTCCAATATTTACTCTGGACATAAAGTCTCAAATACTTTTCCGAGGATCTCATCTTTCTACAGGAGGAGGTCAGAGAGAAGTCTGGGCAGGGCCAAAGGAGACCTTGGCAGAGTCTGGAAATGCACAGACCCGCCCCAGAAGGTTCACCCTGATGCAGCTCTGTGTCCCTTCTCCGGGCGGCGGGCAGCATAGCGAGCAGTCTCCCTGCCCACCAGGTGCTAATGAGGACCCCCGCAGAGACCCTCACTCCAGCTGCTGTGGGGCCAACAGAGATAAATGACAGCCTTGTGCGGCTGACACACACCAACTGCACCTACCAGCACCACGCCAACAACGAGGACATGCCATTAAACTCCTCTCTTGAATGACACTTCTCAGCCACTTCCTAGATTTTTTTTCAATATGTTTCAGAGAAGCAAGGGGATATTGAGCACTAGGGCAAAAGGAGAAGGCCCTATTAAGGCAGATTTTCCGATGACAAGCTCTGTTCCACCACCTTTGAGAGAGACCACCGGCCCTGAAATCAAGAAAGACTTGGCCATCTGCAACACTAGTGGATGCTGAGAACCCACAAGAAAGAACTTAAACCCTCTTCACTTATATTCCTAACTCCCAGCTCCCACTAGGCCTGATGGCTAAAATAAAGGACAACTTCTTAAACACAATTTCATATTTAAGTATGTACGAATATAAGAAATATTGTAATATAATATAACACAACACAACACAACTAGGGAACCACTTCCAGTTCCAGCAAGAAATAACAAGTTGTTGCAACTTTTCTCCTACACATGGCTATGTAACTGCCGTTCATGTATTCATTCATCTAGCCATCCATGCTATGGGGAGGTAGCATAGAGGATGCAACAGCACAAAGCACAAACATCAGGCTGGAGTCCCAGCTCCACCACCCACTAGCTATATGGCTTTGGGTAAACCATTTAATATCTCTAGGTTATGGTTTCCTCATCCGTAAAATAAGGATAATGATAGCGCCTATTATTAGCATAGTCACGATGATCAAACGGCTAAATTAATGTGAATGCTTGGTAAAAAATAAGCCCTCAAGGGTTAATCATTATAATGACAACAATATAATAATTACCATGACTATAAAAACATTCATTGATCTACAGCTATGTGCCAGACTCTGGACTAGGCAGCAAATAATTTTAGCCTTCTGATTTTCCAAGAGTCTTTAGCGGGGCATTGGATTTCTCAATGGCAATACCACCGACATAACCTCCCTCTCTCGCTGGGGATGATGGGAGGCCCAAGCACCAGAATGATCTACAGCATGAAGAACCCCCTCCCAAAGCCATGTTTAAACAATTACGAGCATTATGTTGCAGGTACCCAGGACCATAGGAGGCCAGCCCAGCACGGTGCTCATCTTGCAGAGACGTCTTTTGTGTGGGTTTTGGGTTTCAGCTGGGCAACACAAAGCCATAGAATGAGTCGCAAAACGAGTTTTCATAAGCTCCCCCTGTCACAAACCAGGCAGGGGTTCATGCTGACATCCCCACAGTAAGATTAAACAGCATGCTTCGTCAGGCACTAAATACTAACACAGCTCCGACGTCAGGGGGACGCTGATTAAAACTGATGTCAATAATTTATGAAACACAATATGGTCTTCAGATGCTCTTTTGAAAAAAAGGAAGGGGGGAAAAAGGGCCTAGCAACCCAGGTGGTTTAAAATTGTTCATGCATTTTCCCTTGAATGTACACACCCCCCCACCATGCATGGATGCTTCCTTACACGATGAATATAAATGCATATGTGTATAAAAGCATGTGAACACTGCTGATACATATGGGCGGAAGAAAGAATTTAGTTACTCCACCGAGAGCTGTCGAGGCTGTAACGTTATACATAGTCTTGTCTTTCATATTGTTTTGAGGGTGTTTTTTTTTTCCCCCGGAAGAAATCCAAAATTGATTTAAAATAAAATTGGGCTCCACAAAAGCTCACATTTACTCTCCGTAGAGAATTCAACCTTGAAACGACACCAAAAAGAAACCCTGACCAAAGAAAACCTATAGGATATACGGATTTCTTAGTAATCTGAAAGTACCTCAGCCCTATGAAGAAAAAACATTTAGTCAAACAACATCAACGTTTTTTAAAGTTTTAGGGGTTTTTTTTGAGCGGGGTGGGGCAGGTTAACCTGGGGAAAGATGCCATTTTAGTCTATTATAAATCACGTCTCATTATTTTATAAAGGCAAAGACAGAAGAAACTAGCATGGTGATAATGCTCCATTTTTATCAAGACTGCTTTTTTGGAATAAAAAAATATATACTTCTTTACTTTGCCTGCATTGTAAATAATCCGGGTAGCTTGACTTTATATGTCAACAGTGTGAAATTCACAAGATGGGATTATGTTGGGGGAAAAAAACCTGAGCCACTGATAGTACAAAAGTTAGTGTTTGAAGGATTTATTAATGCTTTTTCCTAGCACAGTGCCCTGTAGTGTCTCAGAACACCTGTCAAATACTAATTCATTCCGATATCTCCGCTACAGGGCCTTTTCATAAAAAGCTCGACCTTTAATTGTAAATCACTTTTAAATTGTCTTTGCTGGCTTTCTCTTTTGCAGAATGATGGAAAAATCACTAAGACTTCAATTAAAACTTTATGAGAACTTCACCCTGATGTTGCCAGCGACATCTACAAGGTATCAGAGCAACTATTCAAAAAGGAAACTATAAATAACTTTAACATAGTTGAATTGGCTCTGCTTTTAGGAGATGACTGAATAACTGCTAAGATTTAAAGATACTTTAACTACTGAGAATTAACATATCTTCAGTAAAAACTGAAAATATTGTTACCCGATTATTTGTCATGTAGATTATGTACTTATTAGGCCTAATTAAACTTTTGAACAAAAAGGCTTGCTAATTACATTAGTTAATATGTTGACTGCTCAATTTGGCTAAAAAAAAAAGGAGTCAATCTAATTTGTGCACATGGTTAGTGCTTTGGTCAAAAGACAAAATCCTAAACTATAGAGATTATTTCAAATGCATGACCATTGTTATAACAAATGCTGGTTAAGTTTCCACATCCACAGGGACTGGGAGAGGATGGGGGTGGGTTGTGAATTTGAACAATACCAACTAAGACGAATCTTCAAGCCAGTAAAATGTTACCACAACATCCAGTTTATTCTCCTCAATGTATTCACTTGAGTTTGTCCAATTAGACCCCACGGATGACAATGTGAAGTTATCTTTCATACGCGCGTACAAACTAAAACTTATAGCAAAACCCTGGGAGGCCCTTTAAATGTCAATAAAGGGCTCTTACGCACAAAAGAAAGAAAAGAAAAGAGGAAAGGGGGAAGAAGAAGAGATGGGAAAAACCAACACTTCTGAAGGAATTGAACAGATCAAAGGAATTTCATTCTCAAAGAGCCCTAACTCGGGGTGTAACTACTGTCTGGCTGTGGAATCCTGAAAAGTCTCCTCCAACTGGCAACCAGTTCTGTCCCTTAAAGGAGGGGCAAGAACAATTAGGTGTGCAAAAGCGGGACCCACTGAGTGCAAAAATGGAGGCCCTGCCATGCAGCCCAGGACGCCGGACTGGGCCTCGGTGCCCACCCGGCTCTCCAAGACATGTTTTCCATTCGCTTGCTCAAAAGTCTGCATCCACAGTCATGAGGCACAAACTATTCGACAACAACATGACACAATTAATCAGAACCAGACCTCAAAACGTGCGTTTGTGGGGACGAGCAAACTCTGCCATGTGCCTCAGAGGGTGAAGCAATTGAAGAGATTCACACTGGCTGTTTGGGGTTGAGGGATGGGGGAGGAAAAATACATATGTTCCCAAAAGATGCACACCAAATGGCACATTTGCAAACTAAATAATTTTCATTAAAATAAAACGTGGGATTTGGAAATTTACATCTCACACTGGAAAAGTTCAGTATTGTCTTCCTACCTTCTCTCTCTCTCTCTTTTTTTTTCCCCCTGGGGAGAAACTGATGCCAGAGAGTTTCTACAGAAGCAAAGTTGTACAATTCAGAAATAGAATGAATCCCTTTTTTAAGTTTCATTTCTGACTCAATAATATTCATCAGTGCCAGTCTGGTCAGTTTTCTCCTTCGGGACCCAAAACCCCATTAAAACTCGAGAATCTGGTCCCTTCGTTAATTCAAAACTGTTTAAATTTCACCAAACCCTGACGCTCACAAAAAAAATCTGGTATACTTCTTTTTGGGCCAAGATTGAATTAGTTTAAAATAATTACTGACCTCTCCTTTGTAACCTGTAGATAGTAATTAATTTAAATCACATCATTCTTCTGCTAACACAAACACGCTGTCCAAAAGAAAAAAAAAATCAAACCATAAAAGACAAATGGAGGGACCAGGAGTGATACTCGTCTGTACCGACCTGGCCCCAAACTGCAAATCCCTCTGCCATCCCCCAAGGGACTTGCAGCTGTGGAGCTGTAACTTCCCGGGACCCAGGCCTGGGTCCCCAACAGCGCGCCCAGCTGCAGCCCTAAGGAAGGGGGGATGGAGCGGATGTGGATCCCGGGGTCCCACCAAACTGAGGTAATGCAATCAGTGTTTGCATTTGGATGAGGGGTTAGGGGGACCAGTCAGCAAATTTTCTGTAAAACCCTCTCCCCGCAGCATTTCCGGCACTTCTTCCTGGCCTCGCAGAGCGCACTGGGTGAAAACCCGAGTGTCCACGGCCAGTGCCACGCGAGTGAGTGGACCCGCTCTCTGCCCTCCAGGGTCCAGGACATGCCGAAACGCACCTCCCACCAATCCCGCGACATGCACGCAGCGGGGCATCCTCGGGTGCGGCTGCCGCCGGCGCTCCCGACCGAGAACCGGCGGCTGGGAGGCCCCGGAGCAGCCTCCCGCGTTCCCCGCCCGCCGCCCGCGCCCGGGCTGCGCCCCACTCACCTACGCACTCGTTGGCCTCGCGGGCAGTGGCGCGCTGCCAGGGCCGGTCGTAGTGGAACGGCTTGCAGCGGTCGCACTCCGGGCCGGCGGTGTTGTGTCTGCAGTCGCAGACCAGGCTGTCGTCACGGTCGCGCACGCAGCGGGCCGCGTGGCCGTTGCACTTGCAGCGGCCACCCACCTGCAGGTCGGACACGGCGTAGAAGTACGAATCGCGCGCCAGCTCCGAGTCGTCCTCGTTCTCGTCGCCAAACGTGTGCAGGCGGCTGAAGGCCACGCGGATGTCGGTGGCCGTGACCCAGTCCTGCAGCACTGGCGAGTTGTCGAAGTCGTGCGCCGAGGGCCGCCCGTCCAGCGTGCTGAAGGCGATGAGGCCGCCCGAGAGCGGGCGCATGTCGGTGTGCGAGTCGGTGCACACGGCCTCCTGCTCGTTCTGTTTGGTGATGGGCGCGCGATGCGGCCGGTTGTACATCTTGCGGCACTGCGTGGAGTAGAACTGGAAGGGCACCCACGTGCGCCCGTAGTCCATGGACTTGTAGATGGCCATGGACTCGGGCCGTGGCGAGCAGAACTGGAGGCTCACGTAAGTCACCTCGAACTTCTTGCCGAGCGACAGCGTGAGCGTGACGTTGTGCGGGAACTGCAGGTAGTTCTCGGACTGCCAGCACGTCAGGTTGTGCGGGTTGTTGAGATCGGTGAGGAAGGCGGGCGGGTGCGCCTTCTTGGGGTCGGACGCGTTGCAGAGGTGGCAGGAGCGCAGCCGCTCCTCGCCGCGCTCGCTCACCACGCAGTAGCGCGCCGGGGGCCGGCCGCAGGTGCTGGACACGCGCACGTCCTTGCCGAAGGCCGCGTTGACAAAGTCGGGGATGCAGCGGCGCGGGTGGCCGTTCTCGTCCGAGCAGGGGTCGGGCTGCGCCGCCTGGCCGGCAAACATGCTGAGCCCGGGCCCGCCGCGCACCGCGCCCACCAGGCACGCCACCGCCGCCAGCGCCGCCAGCGCCTCCCACACTGCGCGCATCATGCTGCGGCCAGCGTGCCCCGGCCCCGCCGCGCCGAGGAGTCGGTCCGCCCGCCGCAGAAGGCGCCTGCGGAGAGAGGGGAGCTGCGCTCAGCCAGCCCGCCCCGCGCCCTCCACCCCCGGCGGGGCGGCGAGCGGGGGCGCGGGCAAATGCCCGGCTTCCCCGGCACCAACCTCGCGGCCGACTGCCCGCCTCGCTCCCCAAAGTCCCGGGAGCAGGCGAATCCGGGGGCCCCAAGCCCGCACCGCCCGCGCTTCTTCCCGGCCGAGCCGCGAGCCGGGGCGGCGGGCGAACGCTCGGCTTCCCCGCCACAGCCGCCTCCACGCCGCCCGAGGGGCATGCCCGCGCCCGTCCGCCCGGCCGCAGCCGGCCCGCCTAGCACCCCAAGTCTCGGGCGCAGGAGAGCGCGGAAGCCCCCGACCCCGCACGGCCCCGCGCCCCTTCCTCCCGCAGCCTGGGGTCCCTCTCGGCTGCCCCAGCTCGCATGCCCGCCGGAGAGTCCGCGTCCGGGACTTTACCTCTGGAGAGGGCAAAAGAGAAAGAAAAGTTTGCCCGGCCCCGCCGGGGAGCCCGCGCGCCGGACGGCGGAGAGCCTCTCGCTCGCGGCGTGCAGGCGCGTCCCGCCTCAGCGCGGGCTTGCCAGCTCCATGCCCGGCGCGGCCGCCGCTGCCCCAGCCCCAGCCCGGCCCGGCCGCCGCCGCCGCCTCGCTCGCCCGAGTGACGACGCGGCCGCCGGCTCCCGCCGCTCCCGCCGCGGTCCGAGTGCTGCCCAGCCCGCGCCCGGGGCGCACACACACTCACGCTCGCTGGCGCGCACTCACACACACGCACGCACGCCCCCGAAGGCGCCGCCGCCGCCGCCGCCGCCACTCGCGCTGGGAGTGGGGGGCGGAGGGGAGCGGGGGCGGGGGGCGGGGCCGCCGGGCGGGGCGCCGGCCAATAACGTCGGCGAGCAGCCGCCCGCTCGCGAGCAAAGTTTTAACCCCGGGAAAGAAGAAAGTTAAAGGGAAGCGGCCCGGGACGCGGAGAGAGCGGGAGCGCGAGCGGGTGGGAACCGGGAAGCGCGAGAAAGAGCAGCAGAGACAAAGAGAAAGCGAGAAGAGCGCCCGGGGAAACCCCGGAGAGGGGGCTGGGCCCGGCGCGCACCCCGCGGAGGGAGGAGGGGCGGCCGGGGACTGTCAGCCTCGCCCCGGCCCCGCGCTGCCCGGAGAGCCCCGCAGGTTTCCGCCGGCCCCACGCCCGGGGGAGCGCGCGGGCGGGGGGGGAGGGGACGATTTTCTCCCTCTGGGTCCCAGCCAAACACATCTGTGTTTGTTTTCTTTGCTGCGCCGAGGTCGGGCCTTCCTGTAACCCAGCCCGATGGCCCTGGTGGCACCGCGTACAGGGCCGTGCCCCATTGGGCAGACGGCCGGGATCGTGTGGAAGAGGAGGAGGATGCAGCCTCTGCCTACTCACCCCTCCTGCCCGAAGCCCCTGGGGTCCCGAGAGACGGGGCTGTTCCCTCGCCACCCCCGCATCGTTGTCACCGTGTGGTGGGCCTATCTGTCGGAACGCGGGGCCTCTCATGCATGGGGCGGGGAGCTGTGCTGGGCAGGAGACTGAAGGGGAAAGAAGCCGACAGCATCTGGGCACTGGCCAGCGCCCCTCGCAGAAGGGTCTGCCAGGCCTCAAGCTGGGGGCAGCCCAACCCTCCCCAGATCCCCGGAGGCAGGCTTATGGGTACTTCCTGGCTCACGTTTTTAAGGGTGCTATACTGTGTACTATCGCATGGGAGCCCCACAGCAGCTTTGCAAAGTAGGTATTAACTCCGTTTTGCAGATGAGCAAGCTGAGGTCTCAGGAGGTGAAGAAACTTGCCCAAGATCTCCCAGCTGGTAAAAATCGAATCCAGGAATAGAAACCTGGACTCCTTCCTCTTCTCACATTTGTCAGATGGATAATCCCACCCAATTATAGTCTTATGGGGCATCCTTCAGGCCACCCAGCTTCTCCTCCTTGTCTCATTCTCTGCCACCTTAACAAAAGGACTGAGGACAGGGACGGCATCCTTTGACCGTCTTGCAGCAGCAGTCAAAGAGCTCTGGGGAAAGAATACACTGGACCGAGAGTTTGGAAGTGAAATCCTGTTAGTTTGTTGCTTTGGGATGAGTAATCTAGTGCCAGACCTGGATTGAAAGCCCAGGCTCCTAGCTCTGGCCCAAGGGCTGACTTGCTGCATTGTCTCCACTAAGTGCCTTATTTGGTCTTAGTGGCATTTTCATAAACTCTGAGAATCTAAGAAGCGGCCTCAGGGCTCATCTGGCCTGGCTCAGTCTCCTTGAAAGAACGCCTTCCCCAGCCTCCGTGAGAGACGGCCACCCAGGCCAGCTCTTTCAGGGATGGGCGCTCACCACAGCCCAAGGAAATAACTCCTCTGCATTGCAGGACAGCCTGTATTCATCCTCTCCCCTGGACTAGCACTGTAGCTTTGCCTTCTTGTGCCATTTACCACTCTCTACGCTGTTTATTTATGCCTTGCCTTGTGGCAGAAAGGATTTCGGGTGACTTACAAGGGTACTTAAAACATGGCAAAGTAACATAAATTAGAAAGTGAGGTGAGAGGAGATAGAGGAAATGTTAAGCCATGGTGGACCGTGAAAGCCCCGTGGTATCTGAGAGGCAGCACAGCAGCCTTTCACGCACATTCTTTGGAGCCAGATTGTGATGGTAGCAAGTTTTGCATCTTTCTATACCTTGGTTTCCTCATTTGTAAAAGGGGTACAATAATATCTACCTCATAGCTTCGTAAGCATGAAATGAGTGAACACATAGGATTATAGCTTATAATATGTATACATACATATTGTACTTATATAATCTACATGAATATATGTTCACATATATGTATATGTAAATAAATGTAAAGCCAGGCACATAGTAAGTGGATGTACATGTGTTAGTTCTTAGTCTTAAATTGCTGGATCTTTATAGAAATTTAAAATTATTTAAAGAAAAACATTTAATTGCATGGAAAGATGTTCATGACATATTATAAAGTGAAAAAAGTAAATTACAAAACACTATGCCCCAAAAAACACTATCACAGTCTACTTCTCATTTTTATTTTTTTCAAAGTAGGCATAAAAAGACAACATTGTTAATTGTGGTTATCTCTGGATAGTGAGATTACAGATGATTTTTATTTATTTTTGCTTGTATGTTCTTGATTTTGTATAGTAAAATAAGAAGGAACACTAAGAGAAGAAAGAAAAACCAAGAGGGAAGACAAAATGGAGATGGGAATAAGCTGAAATGCACCCTGGAATGCCCTCTTCACCTCCTGTGGGCAGGCTACCAACTTGTCCCTAAGCTTTCCCGCAGCCAAAGTGAAAAGGAGACCATGTCGGTTACACAATTCTCAATGTCCATGAGATAAAAACAGACCTATTACTCAAGAGAATTACAACTATTCTGTACTGAAATCAGACAGGAACTTCTCCCAGGGGGCCTCATAACAGGGACACACTGTGAGGTGATGAGCAAAGGTCCTCGACAACGTCCCCACACCGGTCACCGCAGTGAGCTCGAGGGGCAGATTCTCTGGTGGCCCACAATCTAAGCTGGTGGCGTCGCCCACAAGTCAGGAATAGACGGTCTGGCAAGGAGGAGCCTGAAAGAGGCAAATCGGAGCCCAGCGCACCGCCCACCCGACTTGGGTCGATTTTGGGGTATCTACAAGACTAGATCCCCGAGTGCGCGCCAAGCCGTCCCCCTGCTTTGGCTGCTGTCCGCAGGGCTTTTGAGGGATCTTGCGTGGCAGCAGGTTTGCAATTGCACTCCGGGCGGGGGATAGCTATTCCACGTTGCCAGCTGAGCTTATGCCACTGGTCTTCAGAAGTGAGGGGTGGGGGGCACTTTCCACTTTTATTGTGGTCACTCAGGTCTAAACTGATCTTCTTTAGTAGTTCCTGGGGGGCAGACTGTCACTTTGTATCCTAGAGGTCTGGAACATTCTGGGACACAGTAGAACTGGTCTACGTCCATTGAAAACCCACGTCCCTGTCGCTCGTACAGTTGGTCCAATTCCAGTCCCACACAGCAGCCCAGACCAAGACTCTGCCTCTTCGTATTTTCGAAATCAGCCCTCTGTTGTCCTCTGTTTTCTCTCTCCTGGGCAAACTCTTCCCACTTCTTTTAATGAGTTCTCACAGGGCACTGTTTTCTGACCACTCTGAAGCCTCTCCCAGTGCCCTCTCATTTGTCAGTGTCCCTTCCTAAAGCATACTGCCTTTTGAGGGAACAAATGAAAAAAACAGATGTCCGAGTGTTGTGAGAGCTTCTCCAAGTGAGGGTTATAAATACACACCCGAAAAGGCATGTCAGGCTCTGAGCAGCAGGATCCACGGTACCAACTGGAGTTCAAAACACAATAGTGTGGCTCTTGGGTGAGAAAGCAAATTCCCAGGTGTTTCTGCAAGGAATGCGTCGGGAGGGGGAGCTGCCATTCTTGGCGCCCAGCCTTACCTGTGAAGCCCGAGGATCATCCGAGGAGGAGGAGGAGGAGGAGGAGGAGGAGGAGGAGGAGGAGGAGAGCGTGGCAGTTTCAGGGAAACTTAGAGGGAGCCAGAGCAGGAGGAAGAAACGGAGACTTAAGACTCGGTATCCTAGAGTTTCAGGGAAGGAGGGGCTGTGAGCAGTGTCACATGCCTTCAAGGTCAAGATAAGATCTGAAAGGAGTTCTCTGGATTAAACTATAAGGAAGTCATTGGTGACCTTGACTAGCAGTGGCAGAGGAGTGGTAGGGACAGAAGCCAGACTGCCTCAGGTTATGGAGTGAATGGGAGGTGAGAAAGTAGAGATAGCAAGTGTAGACAACTTTCAAGAAGTGTGAAAACAAGGGGTCTGAAAGAGATAGGGTGATAGCAGGCAGGTGGCATGCGATTGAGGGGAGGCTGGGGTTTTTTGTTGTTGTTTATAGGATAGGGCTATTTGAACATGCCTAAATGTTGACAGGAAGGAGCAGCAGGAGAGTTGAAGACAGATAAAACCAGCCTTGTAAAACTGGTGGTCAGGCGGTCTGAAGCTTCTCTTGTTTCAATGGAATAGGAAGTGACACCATCTGCTGACAGTGAGGGAGCAGGCAGGAGCATTGGAGGTTTGAGGATGGGGAGAAGGCTTGACTGGGTCATTACGGTGAATAAGATAATGCTCACTGGGCAGATAAAGGTCTTATTGAGGTTGGTGACCTTCTATGAGAAAGAATGTCAACCAGCCAAGTCAGAAGACCCCCACCCCCCAGCAATGCTCTGCAGCCCCGTGTGTAGACCTAGAGAAAGTCGAATAGTTTGATTAATGTAGAGTTGAGGGTTTGTTCCAGGAGGTGGGACAGAAGGACAAGGAGAAGAGGGTGGCTGATGTGATGGACATGGAGACAGAGCTAAGGAAAGGAGGAAGTGAAGGCAGGCCACAGATGGAAGAGGAAATAGAAAGGCCAGGGGTATAAGGCTATGCTGTGTACTATGGTAGCCAGTAACCACACGTAGCTGTTTCAATTTCAGCTTGAACGAATTAAAATTAAATAAAATTTAAAGCTCGATTCCTCAATTACCTGTGATTTGGATAGCACTCATAAAGGACATTTCCATCATCACAGAAAGTTCTATCAGACAGAGCTGGTCTAGAAGATTCAGGAAGATAGAAAAAGAGATGTGGTGGGGGATAACTGAGGAAATTGTGGTCCAAAAGTACATGGCTGAATTGAGAATCAGAGGTGGAAAATCTCTTGGTGATGGCAAGACCCACTGAAGACAAGAGGTGGGTCCTGCTGGGAAGCTGAGGGGAAGGTGACTGGAGAAACAGAGGTCAAGGTGCCCAACGGGCTGTCCACCTGGGTATTAAAGACACTCAGGACCAGCTTCAGGGCTTGGGGCAGAGACGAAGACTGAACCAAGTGCTGGTGTCTTCAAAGAAAGAGAAGAGTGACCCAGATGGGGAGGTGATTCCGAGGAAGAGATGTGGAAGGTGGAATAGCTGAGTGGTCCTGGCCTTAAAGGAGCAGGGTGTTGTTGTTTTAATGAAGATGGAAGGGACGCTGGGGATTGAGGAGGACAACAGCTCCCCGCTCCCGGGCCTTGGGTTTGTGTGGTGAGGAAGAAGAACAGCCCCCTGAAGAGGGCTGCAGTGTGAGGGGAGGCTCAGGGGAGGGCCAGGCTGTACGGTAAGCATGAAGGTGGGGGAGCAATTAGGGAACAGGGTGAGGATGCAGAGGAGGGCACATCCCAGGGATGAGGGTTACCAGATGGCACAGGCTGAGGGTTTGCAAGAAAGGAGGACAGGAAGAAAGTAAGGGCTTAGGAGAAATAAGATGACCAGAGAAGCCTTCATCTTGGGTCTTGACCAAGGGTTTTGCCTGTTAAATCAAGCATTTATATAATGCTTACTGGGTGTCAAGCACCCTTCTCAGCCCTTTATCAATCATTAACTCATAATACTCATAACGACCTTACGAGATAGGTATGTTATCTCCATTTTACAGAGGAGAAAACCGAGACACAGAGCAGTGATATGCTGAAGATCACATCACTGATAAGTAGAGGAGCAGGGATTTGAACTAAAATGGTCTGGTTCCAGTGTGTGGAGCTCTTAGTCAGCACCTATGGGCAAGACGCTCTTCGCTGACAATGAGCTTTCTGACACAAATGGGTCTCAGCCATCTCTAGACAGGGGAAGGGACTCAGGTCTGCCGGAGGTATGAGCTATGCCCTGGCTCAGCTGTGCTTCTGAGCACGTCCGGTTCAGTTAAGAGGACAGACGTTACATGATTTGGTGCCCAGAACTCCCAACATAGGCTGGAAATTGTAGCAGCAGAGGCGATCCCAGCATCCAGCCTTTCCAAAAGGGTCAGTGTGCCCTGGATTGATTGTGTTTCTTTCAGAAATGAAAGGAACTTGATGTAGGCAAATCTGGATTCCAATTCACCACTTCCTAATGGTGTGACCTTGACCAAGGGGCTTTACCCATCTGAGCATCAGTTTTCTCGCGATGAAATGGGGGTCATCCCACTTACCTTACAGGCTTGTTAGGGTGATTAAAAAGATGTCTCTGAAAGGAAAGAAGCTGGCACAGAGTAGATACTCAATATATGATAGTTTAGGGTTATTTATTATTATTTTTTGATACTCATAATCCTCAGATCTGGCTCTCAGATCCCTCACTCTGGAAGAATTAGGGGAATCCTCTCATTTCAAGGCTTCTAGAGCCCAGCTCACGTGATCAGCCTCATGGAGATTGCTCAAGAGATCCCAGGTCCCTTGACAGGGTTTCAGGAGATGCAACCATTCTGGAAAAGGTCTAGAGCACGGAAGAACAGGCCTGTAGAGTGTGTTGGGGTTCCTGGAGATTTCTCCCTTTCCTCAGTGTTCTTCATCTGCATCTTCAGCTCAGGCCTCCCCTATCGCAGGCTTCTTGGCTGAGGATTCAGGAGTTGGGCATAGAAGCCCATACAAACCCCAAATCCGCCAAATCCTTTAATCTACCAGAGTTCTTTGAAGGGGTGAAAATGCCTGTGGATAAGGGGAACCAGCAGATGTAATTTATTTTCATTTGCAAAAAGCTTTTGACAAGGTCCCACCCTGAACGCTATTAAAATAAAGAAAATGGGTCACCGTGGGGGGAAGCTTTGTCATGGATGGAAGATTGGCCCTGGAGGAAGGAAACAAAGGGTGCAAATAAAAGGACAGTTCTCTGGGTGGAGAAAATAGTGGGGGGCCTTTGAGCCCAGACTTGGGGCTCAGCTCACTGAAGATTTACACAAAATCTGAAGGGGGGACTCTGTCCCCTCAGTGAAACCTCAACGTTTAGAGGTGACGCTGGAGTGATGCCAAGAGGAAGGGGATGAGTTGGAGAATCTCGAGAGGTTGTGTGATTAGGCTGTGGAACACAGACAGGTGTAGCGGAAGGTGACGGATTTGGGAGAAAGAATTTCAAAGACTCTTACAGGGTGAAAGGTATCAGTTATGGTCGAAAAACACAATTTTAGGATTCAAGTACAAACTGTTTCCCTGAGACTGTCTGTCTGCCGAGGTGCTATTGGCATTTGGGACAGGAAAATTCTTCTCTGGGCAGAACAGTCCTGCCCACTACAGGATATTTAGCATCCCTGACCCCTGTCCACTAAATGCCAGTAGGTCCCACCCCACACACACCAGTCAACTGAAAAAGGGCTCCTCACATTCACAAATTACCCCTAGAAGAACAGCCCCCACCACCCCATTCTGATCCACTTAAAATTTAGCCCAATGTGCTACTAAGGGCAAAACAAGCTAAATACGTTCTCAGAAAGAGAACCGGAAATAAAAACAGGATGCATTTAGGATCTTTGGGGAAGTTCTAGTCATCAAATCTCAAAATGCTCGTGGAGGTGGAGATGGCCCAGACAGGAACGATTTGACTGTAATAAGTGCTAAGAGCACAATGCCGAGGAGGGGACAGAGAGTGCCAGGAGGGGAGGTGGACTTTAGACGAGGTACTGGGGGCTCTCTGAGAAGGATCCAGTAGAGCAGAGTCAAGGGAGGAAGAGAGCTGTGGGAATATGGCGGAGGGGTGGGGATAAGTGTACATTCCAGGAAGAGGAAACAGGAAGTGCAAAGGTCCTGAGGCAGAACTTGAATTGTGTGAGGAAATAGGAAGGAGGCCAGCCTGGTAGAGGCTTGGAGAGCAAGATGGGGAGCGGTAGGAGGTGACATCAGAGAAGTAGGTACAGGGTATACAGGGCCTTGCAGACACTGATAAGTAATTTGAACTCTTTGCAATCCGTCCTGAGTACCTCCAAGGGCATGGAGTTGCTTTTCTCTTAGCTTTTAATATCATAGACTATTTTCCCTAACTAATCCATGAGCTTCTTGAGGGGGGATCTGTGTCTTTTCCCTCTGAACCCCCAGTGTTTAACAGACTGCCCTGTCACAGAATAGGAGTGGACAACTGATGGTGGTGACCAGCTGTGGTAGGCTGAAAAATGCCCCCCAAAGATATCCACGTCTTAATCTCTGGAACCTATGAATGCTACCTTATATGGTAGAAAAGGGTCTTTGCAGGTGTGATTAAATTAAGGATCTCGAGATGGGAAGATTGTCATGGATTATCTGACTGGGCCCTAAATGCCACCCCAAGTGTCCTCATAAGACAGAGGCAGAGGGAGATCTGACAAGACAGAAGAGGAGAAGGCCATGCGAAGACACAGGCAGAAGTTTGAGTGATGGGGCCACAATCCAAGGAATACCGGCAGCCACAGAAGCTGGAAGAGACAAGGAGCTAATTCTCCTCCAGAGCTCATGGAGGGAGCACAGCCCTTGATTTCAACCCAGTGATCCTGGTTTCAAGCCTCTGGCCTCCAGAACTGTGAGAGAATAAATTTCTGCTGTTTTAAGCCACAAGTTTGTGGGGATTTGTTACAGGGCCCATGGGAATGGAATATACCAACAAATCTCAGAAATGCCAAAATAAAGAGAGTCCCCTGCAAGTCTTAAAAGGTGCGCTCCAAGTAAAGAAAAGGAACAAAAAGAGGGCACGTCAACGCTCTGGCCTTGAAGCATTCCTGTAGTTTTGCTTTGGGTCCTCTTCTCACGAGCACTAAGCACATCTCACCGGTCTTTACCTCTGACAATGCTGAGCTCAGCGCCTTCAACCTCAGCCCGCCAAGCCCTTGCTGTTTGTATTAAGGTATTGTAGATTCCCTTTTCTGGAGGCCAGGGTTGCATCACCCTTATAATTCAAAGGACAGTCCAGAAGGAAGTCCAGTAGTCCCCTGGGCCTTTGAGAGAAGAGCAGCCAGGATATCCAAGGATTTCGGTCCACAGCGATGCCGGAGTTCTTTACTTAGAAGTGTTTATAAACTGCGGTCAGGCATCTTCTGTTCTTCCAGGGTCACAGAGAACCACAGATGAGGATCCTTGAGGAGTGGCTGACTGCTGAACACTGACGCACTGAGAAGTGACAGCTACAGAATCTATCCCAGCCACCACCCAGGGATTCAGGACAGGCCCTGCAGCCACCCACATTCCTGAGGGCATTACCGTGAGAGGCCGGGGGAGTTAGAGAATAAGAGAGCGTCCATACAGGGCTCCGCGGGTTTACAAGGGAGGAAACTGAAGCAGGCAGGCTGAGCACATTGCCCAGGAGCTGATGTTCCTAAAGATAGCTGGGGGTCATCGGAATGGGCTGCAGGTCATTCAACCAACCTAGGGAACACCTGCTATATTTGATTCTGCTAACTTAGGTGGGGGGGAAAAATCATGATTTTGACGGAAAAATGATTACATAAAGTTTCTATGCTTAAAGGAGGAAGCTTTTGTTAACTGCAAAAATGAATTTTGTGGAATGGCTTAGTTTCCCCGAATATCAGTAAAATGAGGCATTGCTGGTCTACACATCACACAAGGAGAAAATCTAAGGGACTTAATTCCAAGAAAATCTAAGGGACTTAATTCCTTAATTTCACTGGATGAAAATAGACATGGACCATTGATTCCAAACAGACGGGGTAAGTGCATGGATTATGCAACCACAATAAGGTATTAAAGGAAGCTGGGCTTTGGGGGGAAGGAGGGGACCTCTTTCTCACTGATGCTGAGATCAGGCAAGGAGTGCCAGCAGGCTAGCCCCCAGAATGATGCCAGAAACCAGACCCGAGGCTGGCTGGACATGACCTGGCCTAGGGAGCAACTTCCTAGCCTCTGGCTGAGCACCTGGTTTATGGGGTCTCCCAGGAGCCCTGGTTCCTAGCCTTGTTCGCAGGGAGTTCCTTGGGTGGTCAGCAGGGTGGCATGGGCCCAAGAAGACTGTTTGGATTGTGCTCCAATCATGCGCTCTCCTGACCTTTACAGCTCTGTGACCGTGGGTGCCATGGACGGAATGAGTGTGTCGCTCACCCCCAGGTTCATATGTTGAAGCCCTAATCCCCAGTGTGATGGGATTTGCAGGTGGGGCCTTGGGGAGGTAATTTGGTCAAGAAGTTAGAGCCCTCATGATGGGATTAGTGTCCTTTTAAGAAAAGACATGAAATCAATATAATGTGATGTGCCAATTATATCTAAATTTCAAAAATTAAATTTAACTAAATTTAAAAAAAAGAAGAGAGATTCTCTCTCTCTCTCCCACGTGAGGACACAGCCAGAAGGC
The DNA here is from genome assembly GCF_021613505.1 of Equus quagga. Classification (NCBI taxonomy): domain Eukaryota; kingdom Metazoa; phylum Chordata; class Mammalia; order Perissodactyla; family Equidae; genus Equus; species Equus quagga. The sequence goes on from NC_060277.1 coordinate 65,144,110, forward strand.
AGCCATCTGCAAGCCAGGAAGAGCTCTCACCAGAAACCCATCAGCCAGCACCTTGATCCTGGACTTCCCAGCCTCCAGAACTGTAAGAAATAAATGTTTGTTGTTCAAACCACCCATTTTCTGGTATTCTGTTACAGCAGCCTGAACGAATTAAGACAGTGGATAAGTCATTTCATCTCTCTGAGCATCAACTTCCTCTTCTGAAAAATGTGGATAGTAATATTATTTGTCTCCTTCCCTCCTTCCTTTCTTCCTTCCTTGCTTCCTTCCTCTCTTGCATGGATATCAGGAATACGGAGTGAAAAAGCACGTACAAAAGACCCTGAAGTGTCCAAAGCCCTAAACAAATATAACTTTTATAAAGTTGTGTGGAACTAGCTGGCTCAGTGACACTACCATCACCATGGTTACCACAGGGACGCCACCCTCTTGAGAAGATGACAAACTGCCCTGGGCAACTGGAGATCACGTACAGGACAGTGACAACAAGCACTACAGAAAGACTGTACTTGGGTGTTAATAAGCATCAATAATACTTTACTAATTACCAATTACTAATTAATAAGTCAATGAGAGTGAATAATAAGTATCAATAAAAAGTATCCACTTCAGCTTGGGGTCAGGGAGATCCCTCCCGAGTGGAGTGTCATAATCCCCATCCCAATCATAATCCCAATCACAACCATGGTCACAATCATCGTCATAATCAAATCATAGTGGCGCTCACACTTAGAGAACGCTACTCGCTGTCAGGCCCGGTCTGGGAACTGGTATGCTGGGTCTCAGCCAGGGAGCTTGTTGAAGTGATGGTGGCAGTGGAGAGGCTAGAAGTAAAATTGTGAAAAGTTTCTCTTCTTGGGGAAGACAGGGAGGGGGAGGATAAGCCGGACTGTAGGCTCCATGACTGGGGGGTGGGGGGGACATCTTTCTTGCTCACTGCTATATGCCCAAAACATAGCACAGAGCTTGGCATGTAGTAGGGACTCAAAAATTGTTTGCTAAGTGAACACAGAGGGGCCCAGCCAGGGTGTGCACATGTGAGGAAGGGATTTCTTGGTGTCCAGCAGCATATCTGGGCTTGAGATTAGTGGGTCTAACTCGGTTCTGCATCCATGCACCTTTGTTTCCCATCAATCCTTTGCTCACATGAAGAAGACTCGCATTGTAGGTCATGTGGCCTCATTCTAGAACTTCGATGATCCCTGGAATCATCAAAACCCCGTAATCTGTGATACACACACACACCACGTCTCCTGGCTCCAGAGTGGGAGCCAGCCCTTTTCAACGGGAGCCAAGGACTCTCCCTCGGCTGGGTGCCCTCACCCTGGATCCCAAGGGCTCAGGAGGCAGCTGCCTGCTGCCTGGGCCCCCTCAGCTAAGATCTGATTTTCTCATCATCTGGATAGTCTCAGCGACTCGCAGCAAAGGGATGAACCAGGCTGACCTTTCTGGAGGTTTGTTTAAAGCAGAACAATGTTTGTCTTGTCCAAACACTATGAATTACTCCAGAGAATCCTGCCCAGTTTTACAATCCACAGCTACAAACGCCTTACATAAATAGGGACCTGTCCCCTCCCCGGCCCCCCTCTCTGTTCCTGACGGCTTCCCCCCGCCCCCAACTTTCTTCCACTCTTCCAGGCCTCCCCCCTGCCCCTCCTCGGCACACACCTTCTCTCCTCTGAGCCCCTGAGTTGGGAAGAGGCAGGTGTGAGTATTCTGGGCCACAGCTCACACCTGGGTTATTGCTGGCACGGATCCCCTCTGGCGGGCTGCTCTGTCCCTGGTGTGGGCAGGCTTTGCTTTGCTAAGGGGGGCCTCTGGGTACATTTGTACTGTCTGTGTGGGGCCCGCGGTGTGCAGTGTTAGGCCCGGCTGTGAAAGCCTGTTGGTAGGAGGAGGCCTGTAGATTTGGAGGCTCAATGTCCAGTCAGCCTATGGCCCACTTAGACCATTCCTCACCTGGTGGGGTGCTCAGGTCACCCACAGCTGCCCCGTCAGAGGCTGCACATTTGAGGCATCCCGATGTACCTCCTGGAAGTAGACCCACCCACTGTGGGACTCCAATGGGGATAAGAGAAAAGACTGTTCTGCTGATCAAGTGTGAGACGTAGAAGGCAAGTAGGGCTCATGGTCCTGGAGGAGAAGGGGCTGCTGGGGAAGGTGTTTCTCTAAATATCATCCCTGTACCACCTGCACCAAAATGCTTTGGGAAGCTTGTTTAAAATGCAGATTTCTGGGCCCTTCCCGGGTCCAGCGAACCTCTCTCTGGGGGTGGGGCCAGGGCTGATGCCCAGAGTCTGAGATTCGTGACTCTGCCATGAAGTCCACTCTGGTTCAATTCCTCTGATTAACTAGCTGGGTGACACTGAGAAGCCACTTCAGGTCTCCATATCACCATCTGTACAACAGCTCCAGAACATTTGAAAGGCCCCTTCCAGCTCTTACTTCGAAAGTGTGGCTTCAAGGAGAGCTGGCTACCAGAACCCAGAGGCAGCAAGGGGGGTGGAAGCAGCCTGGGGAAAATCTGGGGAGTTATTAAAGCTCCAAGGAGAGGTGCTGGTGATGACTTGGAGAGATGCCAGGGAGTATGGGGCAGCATTGGGGGTTAGGGGTGTGAGCGGTGTGTGGGACCCTGTTACTGAGGGTCCTACACTTGGGGCCAAATATGGTCTCATTTCGTCCTTGCTTTCCAGACAAGGAAACTGAGACTTAGAATGGAAGAGTGACTTCCACTCAGGAGTTAGGGAGTGGCATGGGATTCGATCTCCCCTACACCCTGGGACACCCATCTAGCTATTCCAGAAATGCCCCTTCCCGCCAGTTGCTTCCCTGGTCATTCCAGCCTCTCAACCCAGCTGAGGTTCGACCTTGGAGCCACAGCTCCTTCTCCTGCCCCGGCCGGAGCGTCTCACTAGGAGGAAGGGTCCAGGGCTAAATGTGCCCAGCAAGATGGTCATACGATGAGACCCGATGGCAGGAAAATCAGGCGCCTGGAGCTTCACCCTGGATAGAGCCAAGCAGGCCCTGCCCGCCTGGAGGCTCCACAGCCCGGCTGGTGGCGCTGCGGGTGCGCGGTCCGCGGGGTTAGGGCTGCGGCTGGAGCGCACGATGCCGCTCGGTCAGAGGGCAGGGGCGCCGCCAAGGAAAGGCCCCAGCTTTCCGACTCCGTAGGCCGTTCATGTCCAACACTGAGGGGGTCAGAGGAAAGCAGCCGTCACCCACTCAGCTGATGCCCGCGGGGCGGACCCTCGCGTCCGGGCAAGGGTGACGAGAAGGAGGCCGCAGAGGACACGGTGTCAGCTCCCCGGCCCGCGCGCGAAAGAGCTGACATCACAGGGAACCCGGCACGAAACTTCTCGGGCGGCTCGGGACTGCACCAGCCGGGCCCGGGCTCTACGACCTGTGCCTGTGGATTAGATTCCATCTACAGTTTGGGACGGACGGCTGTGGGCTGCGAGTCTTCCTCTTTTGCAAAACGCGGGGTTCTGGACGGCTGCTCCCCAAGCTCCAGCTCCAGCGTCCACGCCTTGAATGAGCTGCGCCTCCTTCTAGTTTAGCATTTGATTTTCTAATCAAGCTCTTTGTCCCCTGCGGCCTTAACCCAAGCCCCCTGCCTCCCCGTTTCCCCTCGGCCCCCGCCTGGCTCTCGCTCTCGCCCGACTTTCCCGTCGAAGGCGCTCGAGTGAGTGATTCCCGGGAGCCGAGGCCGAGGCCGGCGGGTCCGCGGCGCGGGCCGGAGCTGTATGGAAATGGCCAGAGAAGCGGCGGGCGCGGCGGCGATTTATTCTGGGAGTGACAGCCCCTTTGAGCGCCCGGCGAATGGCATTTTCTGTCTGTGAAAGCCTTTCTTCCCACCTCTGTTCAGATTAGCCCGGGGGATGAATGCGCCCATTATCCAGCCCGCTGACCATTCTGAAACGCCAAATTAATTACTAAGCACTGAATCGGGCGCCGGGGCCGGGGCACCGGGAGGTGTGAAAATAGCAAGCGGCTGGAGATGAGGAAGGCGAGGGGCGCAGCGCCGAGAGGCCGGGCGGGGTGGCCCGGGGCGCGGGCGCGGCGGGGCCGAGGAGGGCTTGGCCGGCCGCCGAGCGCGACCTGCCGGCGTGACCCGGCGCGACCGCGGGGCGAGCGAGCGGCGAGAGAGCCGGGCGGGCAGGAAGGCACGGAGCCGGGGTCGCGGCTCCAGCAGGCAGGGGCTCGCCGGGACCACGGCCCGAGCGCGCCAAGTGCGCAGGGCGCCAGGCGGGGGTCGGGCGTGCGCCGCGCGCGGGTGCCTCTCCCCGAAGCACCGCCGGGGGGGACCGCCCCCAGACGGCCCAAGCTCGCGGCCACCCGCGCCATCCCCGCCCAGGCGCTGCGCCGCTCCAGCTGCCCTCCGAGGCCTTCAAAAAACTTGGGCGCCGCCCTCCAACCGCAGCCCCAGCCAGAGCTTCCTGAGCGCGGGGCAGCCCCGGGCCGCCCGCACCGGGCCCGGACTCCGGCTCGGCGGCTCGCACTTACCTCCCGAGGCGCCGGGCGGGAGAGGGAGGCGAGCTCTCGGCGGCTCCCGCTGGAGTGCGCCGGGTGCGGAGGAGCGCGCGCCTTTAAGACTCTTCCCCAAGACTCCGCCAGGTGGTGTCAGGCCGGCCGGGCCCTGGCGGCTCCTCACCCCCGCGGCCATCCTGCTTCCCAGCCCGCCCCGGGCAGAGCCCTCGCCGCTCGCTCGCACTCCGCGTCCGCAGCGCCCGCTCCAGCGGAGCTGAGCCAGAAGCCCAGGCGGACAGGATGGATATAATCTGGGACGCACGGATGCCCAGGAGAAAGCCACCAATCCTACCCGCTCTAGCTTGGGTTGGCCACGGGGTTGGAGGAATCTATTTTCTGACCAGGTGCTGGCGGTGGGAGGGGTGGGGAGGAGAGGTTTGAAGAGTGTCGTCCAAGGATATGCGACTCTGTCCCCACTGTCATCACCTCAGGACGCGCCTTAGGTCCGTGCTAAACTAATCCTTTAGCCCTTGATCCAAGATGGCGAGTGACACGCCTCTCCCAGCCACCACTGACAGAGAGAGAGACCTGTCGCCACTTAAAACTAGGGAAATGTGTCATTCACACTCTTGAAACAGAAAAGTTTAAGAGGACCCGAGGGAAGGTTGAAGGAACTCCAATTCATCAGGCGAGAAGCAGGAGTCAGCCTGGGAAGAGCGTGGAGCAACCCTCTCTCCCGCGTGCCTCCTCCGAGCTCGGGGTGGTGAGGCGGTTCACACGCGCGGCCCCACCCGGGACCCCGCCGCAGAGCGCACCGCTGCCACGGGGCACGGGTGTGCAGGCATAAACTGCGATTCAAGCTTCAGGCGATTATTAAAATTTTACGTCGTGTCTTCTCTTTCAAAAAACATTTTTTGACATTTGTGTTGACATTTCAAACTGCATTAATAATTAACTCAGCTTTTCTGTCTTCATTGTTTACTGTTATTTCTGTATATAAATGTCTTCCTCACTCCTGAGATCCTTATTTTGATTCATTTCTCACACAACTGAAATGCTACTTTGAGTGACCCTTGGGAGAAGAGCATGTGGAGGGCGGACTTTTTGAGTCTTTGAGTGTCCAAGAATGTCTCTCAGATAACTTATCGGCAGACGCTAGATAGAGAATCCTGTAGGATATAGGATCCGTAATCCTTTATTTACACTTACAACTCTGCAAGACAGGGATGTTGTTAGCATTAAACAGGGAAGTGATGGAGAGTGCTTCCTCTGCTCTGTGGCTAAGACACATAGCGGATCTGTGAACATGACTATGTCATTGTGACTACCAGTTATTAGTTAATGATTTGTCATCTTCTGGTTTTTATAGTTGCAGAAACTTCCTAGGTTCTAGAGAATAACATCATTCAGACCTTTTTATGTTGTTTTTGGCCATCTGGCTTTAGGTTTCTTTACTTTCTTAAAAGAAAAATGTATATAGGTTCTGTGACTGCCTCCTTTTACTAACTGTGACCTTGCATCAGTGTTCTCCCTTCACCTTCACTGCTTCTCCTGTAAGATGAACAAATTGGGCTACAGGATTGCTGTGGTTCCATCCACCTCCAACAGTCTGGGAGTCTATTAGACTATGATTAAAATGCAATGGCCCCACCGCAATGAGAGCCCACTTCACACCCGCTAGGATATCTGTAATAAAAAAGACAGATAATAGTAAGTGTTGGCAAGGATGTGGAGAAATTGGAACCCTCATGCATTTCTGGTGGGAATGGAAAAAAATGGTGCAGCCATTGGAACACAGTCTGGCAGTTCCTCGAAAGGTTAAACATACAGTTGCCATATGACCCAGCAATTTCACTCCTAGGTGTATACTCAAGAGAAATGAAAACATAAGTCCACACAAAAACTTATACACAAGTGTTTGGAGTAGCATTAGTCATAATAGCCAAAAAGTGGGAGCAGCCCAAATGTCCCTCAACTGATGAATGGATAAATAAGATGTGACATATCCATATAATGCAATATTATTTAGCCATAAAAAAGGAATGAAATGCTACAACATGGGTGAACCTTGAAAATAATATGCTAAGTGAAGGCAGCCAGTCACCAAAGGCCACATATTATGCGGTTCCATTTATTATGAAATGTCCAGCATGGGCAAATCCATAGAGACAGAAAGCAGATTCGTGGTTGCTTAGGGCTGGGGATGGAGGTTGGGGGTAATAGGGAGTGGATGCTAATGGGAATGGGGTTTCTTTTCAGAGTGGTAAACATTGTGGTGATGGTTGCACAACTCTGTGAGTATACTAAAAACCATTGTACACTTTAAATGGACGAATCGTATGGTATGTGAATTATATCTCAATATAGATGTTGTATTAAAAAATACTTATGGAGTGCTCAGTACATGTCAGGTGGGATAACTACCGGTGATATAGAAGTGAACAAGGAGATGTGGGCTCTGCCCTCATGAAGCTACAGTGTCATTGGGTTTTAGCCATGTCAGGACCCTACTATGTATCGAAAGGGTGAAACACCCTCCCGACACTTCTGCAGGAAGATTTCCACGGGCCATAAAAAGGCAAGAGTTTTCTGGATCTTACCAAATCCCGACACCTAGGTGTTAACTTTCAATTCTCCTTCCTCTCTCTTGACAATCCTCCTGCCCTGGAAGAAATGGCTGCAGGTGGCCCCGCAGACGCCCAGTCTTTGACTCTCAGAATAGTGTCTCCCAAGAGAGCAACCACTGGCAAGACCATAGCACAGTGGTCAAGAGCAGCACTTGTGGAGCCAGATGGCCTGGGTTCAAATCCCAACCCTGCCTCCCGCTAGCTACTTGAATATAGTCAAATCACTTACCTTCTCTGTGCCTCAGTTTCCCCAAGTGCAAAAGGGGGATAACAGTTCCTATATCATAAAGATTATGTGAAGATCAAATGAGTTAATATATACAAAATAATAGCATGTGGTAGGCACCCCATAAGTGTCAGCTGAAATATTATTCAGTTATTATTGTTATCCATCTGCAAATTAACGTGCTTAACCTCTCGCAGACCTGCTACTTTCCCATGTCCCACTAGGTGGCGCAGGCGCACCACTTCGGGCAACGAAAATGGCCCCTGGGTCCCTCCTCCAGTTAACTCTGGGCTTTGATAAACCGTGCAAATAGTTTGCCGGCTGTGGTTGTGGTTCCATCTGTGAGCTATATATAGCAATATCACGTATAATGCGGCAAATTTCTCTAATCAGTGCCACATCACTGGAAAAAGTTTTCTCCAATCCACGGAAAAGAGTGCAGGTCTAAATACAGTGCATGGTCTGGGTAAAATGTTACCTCCACCCAAACTCGTGCACTGCGTCCAACCACGGCGGTGAAGCACGTGGGTGAGTTTTCCTATGCCACTCTCCCTTTTATCACAATTTTGTAACACCCTCCCTTATCATCCTGAAATGAAATTTATAGACAATACAGTTTTCCGACGCACATAATTTCCTCCCGCATATCAACATAATGCCCTGATAGTAATATAACAAAGAAATAAAAATAAAGTCATGTACAGTAAAATAACATGCATTTCAACATTCAAATGCTTGGGCACCACTACAGTAGATGACATAATGAAATAGTCGATGCTCACATCCGTGAGTAGAATTACCGGGAAGACAGTAACAAACAACGTCTGATCGAGGCATGTTGCTCTGGTGATTCAAACACCTAGAGTGGCAATGCCCCGGGGAACACGATTTTCCAAAGTGGTCAACAGTTCTTGGTCAAGTTGCCTTCCTGGAAACGTTAGTGTATGTTAAAATTGTGAATCAAGAAAAAACAAAACAAATTCTCTGTGTTTATCAACAAAGTAAAATTAGGCTCTGGGCACAGCTGATTTTTCGTCGTTAGGAATGTCCAGTGGGACACTGAAAGTTGCATGGGAAGCCATGTTGTACACGATGGTCGCCTATAAACATTACAGGTATCTGGCACCTCTGGTCCCTGACTACTAAATAGTAGTAGTGGCCCCAAATTACTGTGACAGCCAAAACCACTTCACAAATTTTCAAATGAACAATAGCATCTTGGGAGAGAACCACTGGTCCAGGATCAAAATTGCTTTGGGCATTCCTAGCAAAGCTGGCACTCGGTCTGCTTAGGGCTCAACTTGTAAAGGGCATTTGATTTTCTCTATTCCACACAAATACACTTGTCTGGGGCCAGAGCCTGGACTCAAAGGGGTTCCAGAGAGAGGGAGAGGCTGTGGGATGGGGCCTTTTCCTCTGAGTGTCTCCCTTCATGTTAGCTTTTTGTCCAGATTTGGTGGGGGGGGGGGGGGGGGGCGGTGCGGTCTGAGGGAGATTGGTGCCGTCTGCCAATCTCGGGTACAACCCAGTGGTCTTTTTGAGGCTTTTCCTAAAACCCAGCTGAGAAGTCAATCAGCACAGACATAATCCTGATTTTAGCCACAGGGGTCAGGGCCTCTGAGCAAACCCCTGGCTTATGAGAATTTCCTGCGGTACATTTGCTGGGCGTGCCAATCCAAGCTATTCTTGCTCTGCTTTCTCGGGGATAGGGCTAGCAAGACCAGGGCTCCTTGGAACAAGGTTTTGACATGTTGGCATGTACAGGCTTGCTCACTGGGTTCCATTAATTATGTCCACCTCCACCTGCTGTGGGGCTTTTTCCGGTCTGTGCATCTGGCTCTTCCTTTCTCTAGGCAGTTCTGACACCTCCTCCCCAGCTCCCAGCCCAGCTTTCAGCTTGTTTGTCTTGAGAGGCAGGTATGACATGACCTGATCCCCCGCTGGTATTCCTGGAATTCAGCTGGTTTAGCAAACCAAGACTGGATCTCTCCTGAGCAGGGCAGCTGCATCTTTCTGTACACATTCCATCACCTCTGCCAATTGATGTCTCAAGGCCAGCTGGTCATCTACAACACAGGTTTTGACACCTCAAGAATTCCCTTCCAGACTCTCTGGTCTAAAAAGGGCAGCTGGAGGGCTCAGAAGCCTGCCCGTCATCAAACGAAAGGGTCAGACGCCTGTGACTATGTATTTCTGCTCTGCAGACAACAGTCCAGATGGCTTCTCTCCCAGGCATCACGCACCTGCAGCTGTAAGTCTGTGCGTTTTATCTAGGGTGCGGACACTTATTGACCACCTCCTGTATGCCATGCGCTATGGCGACAGTGGGAACTGGGCAGACACAGACACTGTTCTCATTGAGCTTACGGCCTGGCGAGAAAGGCAGACACTCAATAAACAATAACACAAACAGCTACGTGATTGCAATTAAGATGAGCATTACAAGGAGCACGGGGGCCCCGTGAGGGAGGATAACAAAGGCTGGCATGGGCCGGGGCGCTGGGACGCCAGGCACACTGAGGAAGTGACATTTATGTTGAAACCTGAGTGCTGAGAAATTGTTAGCCATTTGAAGAGAGTGGGGAAGAGCCTTCCCAGGGGCGGGAACAGCACAGGTGAAGGCCCTCAGTCAGAAGTAGCTGGGTGTGGTCAAGAAATCACAATGAGAGTTGCCATTTATGGATCGTGTACTCTGTGCCCGGCCCGTCCCAAGAGCTTTACAGGCATTAGTTCTTCCAACGCCCATGATGCTATGAAATAAGACACTAACAGCCATGTTTTACAAATCGGGAAACTGAGGCACACAGAGATTAAGTAATTGTCCCAACGTCTCCCAGCTACAAAGTGTGAGAGCCAGTCATCTGACACCAGAACCTGTATCCTTCTTTTTAACATTTTTTTTCCCCTCCAGCTTTCTAGAGATATAATTGACATATAACCTTGTGTAAGTTTAAGGTGTACCATGTGATGACTTGATTACCACCATAAGGTCAGTTACCACATCTTTCACCTCACATAGTTACCATTTTGTTGTTATTGTCGTTATGGTGAGAACAGGAAAGCTCTACTCTCATAGCCACTTTTGAGTATACGATCCAGTACTGTTAGCTAGAGTCACCGTGCTGTGCCTTTGACCCCCACTCTAACTGAAAGTTTGTACCCTTTGACCAACCTCTCCCCATTTTCCCTACCCCCCAGCCCCTGGCCACCACCATTCTACTCTCTGTTTTGATGAGTTCAATGTTGTTAGATTCCACATATAAATGAGATCATATAGTATTTGTCTTCTTCTGTCTGACTTATTTCGTTTAGCGTAATGCCCTCATGGTCCATTCATGTTGTTGCAAATGGCAGGATTTCCTTCTTTTTTATGGCTGAATAATATTCTGTTGTTCCATACACAATATTCCGTTGTGTACATACCACATTTTCTTTATCCATTCATCCATCAATGGAAACTTAAGTTGTTTCCATGTCTTGACTATTGTAAATAATACTGTGTGAACATGGGAGTGCCCATATCTTATTGAGATAGTGATTTCATTTCCTTTGGATATATACGTGGAAGTGGGATTACTGCATGATACGGTAGTTCTACTTTTAATTTTTTGAGAAACCTTTGTACTGTTTTGCATAGTGGTTGCACCAATTTATATTCCCACCAACAGGGTGCACAAGGGTTCCCTTTTCTCTACATCCTCGCCAACATTTGTTGTTTCTTTTCTCTTTGATAATAGCCATTCTAACAGGTACACAGTGATATCTCATTGTGGTTTTAATTTGCAATTCCCTGGTGATTAGGGATGTTGAGCACGTACTTGTTGGCCATTTGTATGTCTTCTTTGGGAAAATGTCTGTTCAAGTCCTCTGCCCATTTTTTAATCTGATTCTTTGCTTGGTTTGTTTGTTTTTGCTATTTAGTTGTATGAGTTCCTTGTATATTTTGGATATTAACTCCTTATCAGATAGATAGCTTTCAAATATTTTCTCCTATTCCCTAGGTTGCCTTTTTATTTTGTTGATTCTTTCTTTTGCTGTGGAAAAGCTTTTTAGTTTGATATAGTCCCACTTATTGTTTTTTTGCTTTTGTTGCTGGTGCTTCTGGTGTCATATCTAAAAAATCATTGCCAAGATTGACGTTAAGGAATTTTCTCTATATTTTCTTCTAGAAATTTTACAGTTTCAGGTCTTATGTTTAAGTCTTTAATCCATTTTGAGTTAATTTTTGTGAGTCGTGTAAGATCAGGGTCCAATTTCATCCTTTGGATGAGAATATCCAGTTTTCCCAATGCTATTTATTGGAGAGACTATCTTTTCCCATTGAGTATTCTTGGCTCCCTTGTCAGATATAAGTTGACTATAGGGGCTGGCCTGGTGGAGTGCTGGTTAAGTTCAGGTGTTCCGCTTCAGCGGCCCGGGGTTCACCAGTGCAGATCCGAGCACCGACCTGCACACCGCTTATCAAGCCACACTGTGGCAGCGTCCTACATATAAAATAGAGGAAGATGGGCATGGATGCTAGTTCAGGGCCAGTCTTCCTCAGCAAAAGGAGGAGGATTGGCAGCAGATGTTAGCTCAGGGCTAATCTTCCTCAAAAAAACCAAAGAAATTAGTTGACTATATACTTGTGGGCTTGTTTCTGGGCTCTCAGTTCTGTCCCATTGGTTTATGTGACTGTTTTAATGCCAGTACCGTACTCTTTTGATAATTATACCTTTGTGGTATAGTTTGAAATCAGGAAGTGTAATGCTTCCAGCTTTGTTCTTTTTCAAGATTGCTTTTGCTATTCGGGGTCTTTTGGGATTCCATATGACTCTTCTATTTCTGTGAAAAATGCCATTGGAATTTTAATAGGGATTGTATTGAATCTATAGATGGCCTTGGGTAGGATGAATATTTTAACAATATTAACTCTTCTGACTGATGAACTTCAGATATCTTTCAATTTATTTGTGTCTTCTTTAATCTTTTGCATCATTATCTAATAGTTTTTGGTATATAGATCTTTTACTTCCTTGGTTAAATTTATTCTTAAGTATTTTTTTGTTTTTGATGCTATTGTAAATGAGATTTTTAGAATTTCTTTTGCAGATAGTTTATTGTTAGTATATAGAAATGCTACTGATTTTTGTATGTTGCTTTTGCATCCTGAAATTTTACTAAATTTATTTACTAGTTCTAACAGCTTTTTTGTGGAGTCTTTTCTATAAACAAGATCATGTCATCAGCAAACAGAGACTTCTCCCTTTCTGATTTGGATGACTTTATTTCTTTTTCTTGCGTAACTGCTCTGGCTAGGACTTCCAGTACTGTGTAGAATAGGAGGGGTAAGAATGGGCATCCTTATCTCATTCCTGGTCTTAGAGGGAAAGCTTTCAACCTTTTACTGTTAATTATCATATTAGCTGTGGGTTTGTCGTATGTGGCCTTTGTTATGTTGAAGTATTTTCCTTCTGTACCCAATTTGTTGAGTTTTATCATGAAAGGGCATTGAATTTTGTCAAAATTTTTTTCTGCATCTGTTGAAACAATCATATGATTTTTGTCTTTCTTTCTATTAATGTGGTATATCACCTTCATTGATTTGTATATGTTGAACCCTCCTTGCATCCCAGGGATAAATCCCACTTAATCATGGAGTACGATCCTTTTAATTTGCTGTTGAATTTGGTTTGCTGGTATTTTGCTGAGAATGTTTGCATCTATACTATTCAGGGATATGGGTCTGTAGTTTTCTCTTCTTGTAGTGTCCTTATCTGGCCTTGCTATCAGGGTAATGCTGGCTTTGTAAAATGAGTTTGGGAGTATTTCTTCCTCTTCAATTTTTTGGAAGAGTTTGAGGAGAATTGGCATGAACTCTTCTTTAAATGTTTGATAGAATTCACCCATGTTGAGAGGTTTCTGATTACCAACTCAATCTCCTTACTTATTAATGGTCTGTTCAGATTTTCTATTTCTTCACGATTCAGACTTGGTAGGTTGTATGTTTCCAGAAATTTATCCATTTCTTCTAGGTTGTCCAATTTTTTGGCATATAATTGTGCATTGTGGTCTCTTAGGATCCTTTGTATTTCTGTGGTATCAGTTGTAATGTCTAATCTTTCATTTTTAATTTTACTTATTTGAGTCCTCTCTCTTTTTCTTGGTGAGTCTAGCTAAAGATTTGTCAATTTTGTTGATCTTTTTAAAAAACTAGTTCTTAGTTTTGTTGATCTTTTTAAAAAATCAGTTCTTAGTTTTGTTGATCTTTACTATTTTTCTGTTCTCTGTGTCATTTATTTCACCTCTGATCTTTGTTATCTCTTTCCTTCTGCAAACTTTGGGCTTAGTTTATTCTTGTTTTTCTAGTTCCTTGAGGTGTAAAGTCAGGTTGTTTGTTTAAGGTTTTTAAAGGTAGGCATTTGTCACTATAAAATTCCCTCCTAGAACTGCTTTCGCTGCATCCCTTCAGTTTTGACATGTTGTGTTTCCATTTTTGTTTGTTTCAAGATATTTTTTGATTTTCCTTTTGATTTTTATCTGTGACCCATTGGTTGTTCAGGAGTGTATTGCTTAATTTCCACATATTTGTGAACTTTCCAGTTTTCCTCCTGTTATTGATTTCTAGTTTCATACCACTATAATCAGAAAAGATGCTTGGTAGAATTTCAGTCTTTTAAAATTTGCTAAAACTTGTTTTGTGACCTAACATATAATCTCTTCTGAAGAATGTTCCCCGTGCGCTTGAGAAGGATTTGCATTCTGCTGCAGTTGAATGGAATGTTCTATATAAGTCTGTTAGGTCTATTTGGTCTAAAGTATAATTCAAGCCCAGTGCTTCCTTATTGATTTTTCTGCCTGGGTGATCCACCCACTGTTGAAAGTGTGGTACTGAAGTCCTCTATTATTGTGGTATTGCCTATTACTTCCTTCAGATCTATTAGAATCTGTTTAATATATTTAGATGCTCTGATGTTGGGTGCACATATATTTACAATTGTTATATCTTCTTGATGAATTGATCTCTTTATCAATATAACGACCTTCTCTGTCCCTTGTTACAGTTTTTGACTTAAAGTCTATTTTGTCTAACATAAGTGTAGCTCCCCCTATTCTCTTTTGGTTTCCATTTGCATGGAATATCTTTCTCCATCCCTTCACGTTAGCCTATGAGTGTCCTTGAAGCAGAAGTGAGTCCCTTGTAGGCAGCACATAGTTGGGTCCTGCTTTTTTTAAATCCATTCAGCCACTCTATGCCTTTTGTTTGGAGAATTTAATCCATTTACATTTAAAATAATTTTCATACGTAAAACCTTAACTATTGTCATCTTCTTAATTGTTTTCTGGTTGTTCTTTTATTCCTTTCTTCTCTCTTCCTCTCTTCCTTTGTGAACTGATGACCTTCTGTAGCAGCCTACTTTGATTCTCTTCTCTTTATCTTGTGTGTATCTACTATAGGATTTTGTTTTGTGGCTGCCTTGAGGCTTACTTGAAACGTCTTACAGACATAATAGTCTACTTTAAGCTGTTAACAACTTAACTTTGATCACATACAAAATATCTACCCTTTTACTTCTGCCTCATTTTATGTTTTTGATGTCACAATTTACATCTTTGAATATTATGCATCCATTAACAAATTGTAGCTATAGCCATTTTTAATACTTTTTGATTGGAGTTAACCTTTATTAGACTTAAGTGCTGAGCACACCACCATATTACAGTACTAGAGTATTCTAAATCTGATTATATACTTACCTTTACCAGTGTGTTGTGTATTTTTATATGTTTTCATGTTATTAACTAGTGTCCTTTTGTTTCATCTTAAAGAATTCTTCTTAGCATTTCTAGTAAGGCAGATCTAGTGGTGATGAACTCTCGCAGGTTTTGTTTATTTGGGAAAGTCTTTATCTTGCCTTTATTAGCTTTGAAATCATTTGAGAGGCAGTGTGATGGAGTGGCTAAGAAGCAGACTCCAGACAACCCAAATTAGAAATCCTAGCCCTGCCACCTACTTAACGTGTGACTTCAGGCTAGGCACTCAACCTTCATGCTTCCATTTCCTCATCTCCAAAATGGAGATAATAATAGTACTGACCTTATAATGTTGTTATGTGGATTAAATGACATTACACAGAAAGCACTTAGAAGGCTAGTGACCTTCCTTCGATTTCATCAGAAGCTGCCACTGTGAGCCCTGGCTCCCCACCAGCCGCAGGAGGGAGGATGGCAGAGCCCAAGAAGTTGGCCTGAAACCAGAGCCTGTGATATTCCTGTGGGTTCTTGCTGGCTTGAGTGGCCTGGAGTCATGACTATTGTTATAGCCAAGGGCCTAGACTGGGCAGCCTTGAATGGCACCTACCATGTTGGCAAACCCCTCTAAGTGCTGGTTGGCAGGTCATTCAACCCCAGGAAGCTGCTGTGTGAGTTACAGACAATTAGACCAAGAGTTTTACCTCCAATGTCAACAGGGTGTGCAGGTGAGGGTTTGGAGGTGGGTGGAAGGTGAGGAGGAGGTGGTGTGGGACTGCGAGATCTGGCGCCTGCCAGAGAAAGCCGGAGACTGTCACGGGTAGTTTACTCTCCCTCAGCTAGAGGAGTACACTCCTCTTTCTAAAATACCAGCACCCCCTAGTGGGAGCTAGTCTCCATTCACACTGCAGGGCTCACGACCTGGAGTCACTGAACTTAAAGGGGAAAAATATACATCTTAATTTTTCACTCACCTCCAACTGAAATTTAGCATTTCTTTTAATAATAAATATGTGCAACAAATCACAGTAGTGTCAACAAATAATTACCTGTGACTTTGTCATCAACAAATTAACAAGTATTTTTATATCACATTCCAGTTGTTGCAGATAACTTGAAATATCATTTACGTTTATCACTACTTTGAAATTATGCCAGCTATTAGATCTGCCACTGGATCATGTTACTTACATTAATAAAGAAGTATAGGGGCCAGCCCGGTGGCGCAGCGGTTAAGTGTGCATGTTCCGCTTTGGTGGCCTGGGGTTCACCGGTTTGGATCCCAGGTGCAGACATGGCACCGCTTGGCAAGCCATGCTGTGGTAGGCGTCCCACACGTAAAGTGGAGGAAGATGGGCACGGATGTTAGCTCAGGGCCAGTCTTCCTTAGCAAAAAGAGGAGCATTGGTGGCAGATGTTAGCTCAGGGCCAGTCTTCCTCAAAAAAGAAAGAAAGAAAGAAAGAAGTATATATGTTACTAGATTTCCAAGTTTTTAAAAAATTTATGTTGAAGCTTTAACTCAGTATAATTGTATTCCTTCATAGTCCTATGTATTTTATGTTAAACATTATTCTGAAACAAGGTCCATAAGCTTCATTGGGCTGCCAAAAGGGTCCGTGACATAAAAATGGTTAAGGACATCTGCTCTAGAAGGGGCTGGGTTAATCAGATCCTCTTCTGCTGCTGAGGAAGGTGCTGCTGACCCATGGTGCAGGTGTGGGATTCAGGACAGCTGGGATCAAGGAGAGTGGAGGGAGAGTGACGACTACACTTTTGCCTTAGAACCATGCACAGTTGACACATTGGCTTGAGTTGAGACATCAAAATTTGAAATTTCCAAATCCTGCTGGTATTAGTGCATGAAGGTGGCAATGAGGCTCCTCCCAGGCATCAGCAAATGCTGGCAATGAGGTTGCCTTTTCAGAGAAACATATGATAATATGGTGAGACAGAGCTGAGTCTAACAGGACTAGGCTGAATTACCTTAAAGAGAGAAAATAGCTTCCAGATCTAAGAAGTGTATAACGTTGCTGCATATGTTGATACAAAGAAAAAAGATATCTACCTTTAAAGAACTTTAAAAACGTTTTTATTGTGAAACACAATACACGTTAAGAAAAGGGCACATACAGCATTTGTGTACAGCTTAATAAATGATTATAAAATGTGTAACTATCACTAAGAAGTAAATTATTACTCCCTCCCCCGACAAGCCTGTCACAGGCTTCTCTACGATTATAACCCTCTCTCTTTCCTAGAGGTAGCTGCTCTCCCCACTTTTGCAGTTTTAACTTGCCAATTACTAATAAGATTGTGCATCCCCTCATATGTTTAATGGCTAGGCTTTTTACCTCCTGTGAAATGCAAGTTCATGTCTTTTGCCCATTTTATGCTCAGATATTTTCTTTAACTTATTGATTTATAAGAGTTTCTTATATATTCTGGATGTTAAATGTCAGTTATATGTGTTGGAGAGATATTCTCCAAGTTTGAGTTTTGTCTTTTTTACTTTCCTTATGGTGTTTTTTAATTAATAAAATTATTAATTTTAAGGTGGTTTAAATATCTTAATCTTATTTTATAATGAAGCCATTTTATAATGAAGACTTGTATCATGTTTAAGAAATCCTTCCTTAACTCATAGTCATAAAGATATTCTCCCATATTTTCTTTTCAAAGTTTTAAAATTTTGTTTTTCGTATTTAAGTGTTTAATTCATATGGGCACTTCTACTTCCCAGTAGAATGTAGTAAGCAGCGGTATGGTAAACTTCTGTTGCAACAACTAGAAACAACTGGATAGACGACAAAAGCCATATTTTTAAACACATTAAGGAGCTGTGGAAGCAAAGAGAATTAGTTAACTAAAATTTCAGAAAAGGAAGAATGCTTCTTATGTGAGCCAAGATCCACACCCTTGTCCAAAGGACATTAGTTGAATCTGAGCACAGACTGAGGATCAGGCTTGCCATAGAGGGAGGCTTCTAACAAGAGAAAGAGATCATCAGTGCTTTTAATGGTTGCATGGGCTGGCATGATGGACTGGAATCTAGCGTGTCCTCAGACTGAAGGCTGATTTTCTCCATGGGGTATCTGCTGAGTGTTGAGGTGGCATGGAGCCCGGGAGGTGTGTTGGAAAGGTAGCAAGAAGTCAAAGTCCTGCTGGAGACAGGGACACACAACAAACACATGATAGGTCTCGCCATGGAGACATCTGAAAGCAGAAGTAGACTGAGTGGAAGTAAAGCTGTGACCCGTTGCAGCACTAGCTCATTCCCGATTGGATTCAGACGGTCAGCTCCTCGTGGTAGGTGCCTAAGAGAGGCAAGGGCAAACCCTCACTGGGAGAAAATAACGTAGACTTCAGTCTCTGTGGTCCTATTATAAACACTGTCCAGCATACAGTAAAAACCAATGCGACATGTATGAAGGCAGGAAAACATGACCAATAATCAAGAGAAAAAACACACAACAGCAGCAGTCTGGCAGGTGATCCAGATATTGGAGTAGGCAGGTAAGGACCTTAAAATGACTATTATAAATATGTTAAATGAAACAGAAAAAAAGACAAAATGAACGAAAACATGGAGAATTTCAATGGAAAATCGTAACTAAAAAAGAATCAAGTGGACATTCCAGAAATAAGAAATAAGAATTTGAAATTAAAAACCGATGGCCTTAACGGCAGGAGACAGGATTGGTAAACCCAAACGTGGTTCAACAGAAAATCTACAACTGTAGCACAGAAGAAAACAAGATAGGAAAGGAGTAAAAGAGGCTTTATTCATGGACAACATGATTGTCTAGGTAGAAATCCCAAAGAATCTCCAAAAAGCTACGAGCTCTAAGAAGTGAGTTTAGCAATGTTTCAGGATATAAGATCAACATGCAAAAATCAATTCTATCTCGATAGACTAGCAACAAGTAATTGGAAACAAAAAACAATACCTTTTACAATAGCATCAAAAAATATGAAATACCCAGCAATAAATCTGATAAAATATATTAAAGACCTGCATACTGAAAACTATAAAACATCACTGAGAGAAATTAAAGAAGACCTAAATACAGGCATACCTTAGAGACATGGCAGGTTTGGTTCCAGACCACCACAATAAAGTGAATATCACAACAAAGTGAGTTACATGAAATTTTTGGTTTCCCAGTGTATATAAAAGTTATGTTTATACCACACTGTGGTCTATTAAGTGTCCAATAGCATCACATCTAAGAAACAATGTATATATCCTAATTAAAAAATACTTTATTGCTAAAAAATGCTAACCATCATCTGAGCCTTCAGCAAGTCATAATCTTTTTGCTGGTGAAGGGTCTTGTAAAAAATGCAGCATCTGTGAAGGTCAATAAAGCAAAGCACAGTAAAAAGAGGTATTCCTGTAAATAGAAAGATATACCATGTTCATGGACCAAATGACTCAATCCTTCTAAGATTTCAATTCTGCCCAAATTGATCTATAGATTCAATGAAATCCCAGTAGGCATCTTTTTGGTATAAACTGACAAAGTGATTCTAAAATTTATCTGCAAATGCAAAGACCATAGAATAGCAAAACAACTTTAAAATTGGAGGATTTACGCTATCTGATTTCAAGGCATCATAAAACTGTAGTAATCAAAAGAGTGGTATTGGCATGAAAACATACAAAGAGATCAATGAAACAGAATACTGAGAGTCAAGAAATAGACCCACACATAAATGATCAATTGATTTTTTTATTGAGTTATTGATAGGTTACAATCTTGTGAAATTTCAATTGTACATTAATGTTTGTCAGTCATGTTGTAGGTGTACCACTTCACCCTTTGTGCCCAGCCCCCACCCCACCTTTCCCCTGGTATCCACTAAACTGTTCTTAGTCCATAATTTTAAATTCCTCATATGAGTGGAGTCATACACAGATTATCTTTCTCTCACTGGCTTATTTCACTTAACATAATTCTCTCAAGGTCCATCCATGTTATTGCAAATGGAATGATTTTGTTCTGTTTTGCAGCTGAGTAGTATTCCATTGTATATATGTACCACATCTTCTTTAACCATTCATCTGTTGCTGGACACTTAGGTTGCTTCCACATCTTGGCTATTGTAAACAGTGCTGCAATAAACATTGGGGTGCATAGGACTTTTGGGATTGCTGACTTCAAGCTCTTTGGATAAATACCCAGTAGAATGGTCAATTGATTTTTGACAAAGAGGCGATTGTGCTGGAACAATTGGATATCCATATGTAAAAAAAAAAAAAAAATCAGAACTTTGGGTCCATACCTCACAAAAATGAATGCTAATGGATCAGAGACCTAAATTCAAAACCTTAAGCTGTAAAACTTCTAGAAGAAAAGAAAGGAGAAAAATCTTTGTGATCTTAGATTAAGCAAAGATTTCTTAGATATTATACCAAAAGCCAATTTTTATAAAATAAAAAATTGATAAATTGGACTTCATCAAAGTTAAAAACTTCTGCATTTTGAAAGATACTGATAAGAGAATGAAAAGCTATAGACTAGGAGAAAATCTTTGCAAACTACATATCTAGTAAAGGGATTGTATCTATAATATATAAAGAACTCTCAAAACTCAATAGTAAGAAAACAAACACACATACTCCCAAGTCGGAAAAATATTTGAGCAGACATTTCACCAAAAAAGATATACAGATGGCAAATAAGCACATGAATAGATGTCCAATACCATTAGTCATTGGGGAAATGCAAAGTAAACCCACAATTAGATACCACTACACACATATTAGAATGAATTTAAAAAATATATTTGTAAAAACAATACTAAATGTTAGCAAGGATGTGGAACATTGGAACTCACACCTATTGATGGGAATGTAAAATAATACAACCGATTTGGAAAACTGGCAGCTTCTTCAGACATTAAATATACACCAGCATATGACCCAGCCATTCCACTCCTAGGTATTTGCCCAAGAGAGATGAAAGCATATGTCCATGCAAAGACTGGTACATGAATGTTCTCAGCAGATTTATTTGTAATAGTCAAAAACTGAAAAAAAAAACAAACCCTCAAATGTCCATCAAAGGTAAATGCATAAATTATGGCGAATCCATACAATAAAATATTATTTTGCAATAAAAAGGGATAAACTTTTGATACATGCAACAGAATGGATGAATCTCAAAATAATTATGCTGAATGAAAGAATCCAGCATGTGGCTAAATAAGAAATATGTTTGGTCTTTGTTCCTGGTTCCTGGCACAGAGCTCCTAAAACACTTGGAACTCCTGAGTTACAGGAGTGCCTTTTGTTATTTGTACTGAGCCCTCTGGATCACACCTGAGTTTATGCTAATGCAGTGATTTAGGGTAGGGCCCCTAGATAGCCTCAGGCTGGGGCTGGTCACCAGAAAGACCAGGTGATTAGATGGTTGAAACTATCAGCCCCACCCACTAACCTCCAGGAAGGGGAGGAGAGATACCCTACAGATTAAGCTCTAAAAACTCTTGAACAATGGGATTTGATGAGCATCCAGGTTGTTGAACACATGAGGTACTGGGAGGGTGATGCTCCTGGAGAAGGCATGGAAGCTCTGTCCACCCCTCCCCCACACATTGTCCTATGCATCTTTTCCATTTGACTATTCTTGAGTTGTTTCCTTTATAATAAACTAGTCAACATCAGTAAAGTGCCTTCCTGAGTTGTGGGAGCCATTCCAGCAAATTACCAAACCTTAGGAGGCGGTGATGGGATCTCCCAATTCATAGTTGGTCAGAAGGACAAGAGCCCTGGGACTTGCAACTAGCAGTTGAGGTTGGGCCAGCCTTGTGGGACTGAGCCCTTACGCTGTGGGGTCTGTGCTAACTCCAGGTAGTTAGTGTCAGAATTGAACTGAATTGTTGAACACCCACTTAGTGTCCAGAGAATTAGAGAATTGGTTGTTGGTGTTGGAAAACACCCCAGACAGACGAAAATGAGTATATACTCTATGATTCCATTTATTTAAAATTCTAGAAAATGAAAACTAGTCTATAGTGACAGAAAGTAGATCAGCGGTTGTCTGGAGGCAGGGGGTGGGTGGGAGGAAGTGACTAAAAAGGGGCACAAGGGAACCTATGGGAGTGGTAGGTGTGTTCATTATCCTGATTGTGGTGATGTATTTTCATGGATCTACACATATAGACAAAACTTCTCAAACAGTACTCTTTACATATGTACACTTTATTGTATGTCAATTATACCTCAATAAATCTGTAAACAATTTTTTTAATCCCACAAAGAAAACTCTAGGCCCAGATGGCATTACTGATAAATTCTTTCAAATATTTAGGGAAGAAATAATACCAATTTTACATAAATTCCTGCACAGTATACAGAACAAGGAAATACTTTCTAACTCTTTTCATGAGGCTGGTAGATCCTGATATGAAAACCTAACAAAGACATTATAAGAGAAAATTACAGGACAATTTCTGTCACGAAACATAGACGCAAAAGTTCTAAACAGAATATTAGCAAATTAAACCCAGCAACATGTAAATGAGGTAATGCATTATGATAAAGTGGAGTGTTTTCCAGAATTATAAAATTGGTTTAACATTTAAAAATAAAAGTAGGGACCAGCCCAGTGGCGCAGCGGTTAAGTTTGCATGTTCCACTTTGGCGGCCCGGGGGGGATCTCCGGTTTGGATCCCAGGTGTGGACATGGCACCGCTTGGCAAGCCATGCTGTGGCAGGCGTCCCACATATAAAGTAGAGGAAGATGGGCACGGATGTTAACTCATGGCCAGCCTTCCTCAGCAAAAAGAGGAGGATTGGCAGCAGATGTTAGCTCAGGGCTAATCTTCCTCAAAAAATTAAAAAAAAAATCAATGTAATTCATCATATTAATAAAATGAAGGATAAAAATATCATATGATCATCTCAATAGATGCAGAAAAAGCATTTGATAAAATTGAACACTTGTTCAGAATAAAAATTCTCAGCAAACTGAAAATTTTCCCTAATTGGATAAAGTAGAATCCATACGCAATTAATTTTGTGTTATGTATAAGGTGGTAAGGATTCTATTTTATTTTCAGATGGATAACCAATTGAGCAAGCACTGTTTATTGGATGTGCTCCCCCTTCCCTCACTGACCGGGAATGTCATCTCCATTATAAATCGCATTCCCACATGTGTGTAGATCTGTTCTCCACTGACCTATTTGTCTACACCTGTGCCAGTACCACACAGTCATAGCTTTAATACATTCTCATCTCTTGTAAGGAAATAACCCAGCACATCTGCCTAACCACTTCTTCCTCTTCCTAAGGAGAGTCTTGGGTATTCTTAGCCCCTTGCTCTTCCCCACACAGTTTAGAAACACCTTAGCAAGCTCCATTTACAACTGTATTGGGATTTTTCTTGGGATTGCATTGAATCTTCATGAAATTTGGTGAGACATCATTCTCATACTTTCCTTTAATCCTTTAGACGTGGTTTTCTTTAGTTCTTTAAATGTATTTATGATGGCTGATTTAAAGTCTTTGTCTAGTAAGTTCAACACCGGGGCTCCCTCAGAGACAGTTTATATTGACTCTTTTACTTGCCGTGTATGGGTTATTCTTTCCTGTTTCTTTGAGTGTCATAATTTTTAGTTGAAAACAGGCCATTTTAAAGCTGGAAATCAGATTCATACCCCCTCCCCAGAGTTTATTGTTGTGGCTGTTTGTTGTTGTTGCTGTTACTGCTGCTGTTTGTTTAGCGACCTTCCTGGAGTAATTCTACAGTCTGTATCATTTGTTGTGTATGGCCAAGGAAGGCAGCTTGCTTAGCTTGGTGGTCGGCTAATGATTAGATAGAGCTTTCCTTAAATACCTTAAATCAATAAATATCCCACCCTTTGCCAGCGAGCTGTGTGTGTCTGTTGGCCACACCCCCAATGCTCTGGCAGTTTTCCGCTCTGCCTCAGCTTTCACTTCCTGCTTGAGCAGATCCTCAAGGTCAGACAGAGGTGAAGGATTAGGCTTTCTCAGGTCTTTCCTGGGCATGCACACAGCCCTGCACATGCGACTTTCTAGATCACCAGGAGTATGTCAGAGCTTTTCAAAGCCTGCTACAGACAGCCCATTACCCAGATTTTACTTTCAGTTTTTTTGTCCAGACTTTTGTCTGCCCTAACTGGTAGTGCTGCCTCAGGCGTCTGTGCTGTTCAGCAATTACTGCTGATTGTTTTCAACAAATGCCCTGGGTTAGCGCCAGCTCTGAGTCAGGTCAAATAACAACAAGCCCTGTGAGTGGGGCTTTTCTAGGGAGCTGCCAGACACATCAAATAGCGACAGTTCTTGGGGGATGGGGCATTTTGGGGTGCCCCAGACCCATTCTGCCCACCCCAGTAGCTGCAAGACTGCTGGTTTTCGCAGATACCCTGGTTCCAAGGCAGCTGGTTTTTCAGTCTACTCCAGAGCTGGGGATAGGGAGATGGGAACAGGGCAAGTTAAAAATGCCACAAAGCTCAGCGTTGTTAGTGAGAGTCAGTTGCTATTCTGGAATAAAGGCTCCTCAGATTGTCACAAGCTTTTGGTTAACTTCCAGAGTTCTGAAAAAGTTAATTTTGACAGTATGAAAGAGGACATGAGTGGAGCCATATTAAAACAGAGCCAGAGGAGCCATTTCAGAGAAATTCTCTTACACATCTTGTTTTCTTTATTGACCAAACCGCCAACATTCCAAGAAGTCAGTAAGGACAAGAATATCCTGTTTGTAAGGACTGATGAAATTGGACTTTGCTGATGACCGAATCACTAAGCAATCTATGAAGGACAAGCCTAGCCTGACCTCACATAGCACCAACGAACTCTTCCTTAATAGGACTTACCTCATCTTCCCCCCTTTTTCCCATAAAGCCCTGAACCCTCTCCTATAATTGGGACACTCTTTGGGTTTCTACCTGAATCTGTGCTCCTCCAATTGCAATTCTTTGATCCCAAATAAATGCTTTGCCTCTTAAACTGGTTTCTGTTTTTGCAGGTTGCCAATAGTTTTGTGGGTTTCTTTCCTGCCAGTCTTTTTGCTGCTTTTACGGAACACACATTTGGAGGTCTTCACTCTGCTGTTCTGGAAGGGCTTCTCCAGGATTGCTTGAACGTTATAGATCAGCTTGCAGAGAACTGACACCTTTATAATACTTTTCGTCCACGAAAATGGGATATCTTGCCAAATATTTAGGTCCTCGTAAATGTCGTTCAGTGAAGTTTTACAATATTTTGCATATGGCCTGGCACATGTTTTGTATTTATTCTCATTGCTTATGTTGCTGTTGTAAATTTTTTAAAATATGTCTTTTGTTAGTTGCGGCTATACAGCAACAGAATCCATTTTTGTACAGTGATCCTATAGCCGGGCACCTTGTTACCATCTATTCTTATTTCTACTAATTTCTCTGTGTCTTCTTTCTAGTTTTCTATATCGACAATCATATAATCTATGAACAATGACCGTTTTTCTCTTCCTTTGCAGCGCCTTCACACTGTGTGGTTGATGCTATCTTAATGTTCTGGCTAGGACCTCTAATACAATGGTGAATAGAAGCGGTCATATTGCACATCCTTGTCTTGTGCCTGATTCCTTTTTTGAATCCAGATGTTTTTATTCTAAATTCACTGCTCTTGGCAACATCCCACAGCTCATTAGCTGCTCTTTCAAAAACAGCTTTGTTGAGATAAAATTCACATACCAGACAACTCGCCCATTTAAAGAATACAATGAAATGGCTTTTGGTATATTCAGAATGGTGCAACCATCACTACAATCAACATTTTCATCACCCCAAAAGAAACCCCATACCCATCAGCAGTCACTCTCTATTTCCCCCAACCACCTGCCCCTAAGCAACCACCAGCTTACTTTCTGTCTCTATGAATTTCCCTATTCCGGATATTTCATAATAAATAGAACCATACAATATGTGGTCCTTTGTAACTGGCTACTCTCACTTAGAATAAAGTTTCAAAGTTCATCTATGTAGTAGTTTGTGCCTGATTTTAAAGAGGATGCTTCCAATATTTCCTCACTAACACTATTCATTTATTATAGGTATTTGGTAGATGCCCTACTTCAGGTTAAGGAAGTTCTATTCCTGATTTTCTAAGAGGTTTTTTTTTTTCCTCATAAATTGAGAATTTTACCAAATGCCTTCTCAGCATCCAATCAGATAATTATATGATGTTTCTTCCTTTATACTGTTGACATGAGGAATGATACCATAGAATTTTCTAATGTCAAATTACCCTTGCATTCCTGGGATAAAGCCGAGTGGTCATATGTAGAATTATTTTTGGCCTTCTAATATCTCTGCATCTAGATTCACAAATAAGAGTCGCCTATAATTTTCCTTTCTTCTACTAACTTTACTGAGTTTGGATATCAAGGTTATGGTGACCTCATAAAATAAGTTGGGGGCCGGCCTGGTGGCGCAGCAGTTAAGTTTGCACATTCTGCTTTGGTGGCCCAGGGTTCACTGTTTCAGATCCTGGGTGCAGACATGGCACCGCTTGGCAAGCCATGCTGTGGCAGGCATCCCACGTATAAAAAGTAGAGGAAGACAGGCACGGATGTTAGCTCAGGGCTAGTCTTCCTCAGCAAAAAGAGGAGGATTGGCAGATTTTAGCTCAGGGCTAATCTTCCTCAAAAAAACAAAAGAAAAAAAAATGAGTTCAGGACTATTCCTTCCCCTTCAATTGTCTAAAAGGGTTAATACACAATTGGAATGGTCTCTTCCTTGAAAGTTTGCTAGAACTCACCCGTAAAATGGCCTGAGCTTGGGATTGTCTTTGTGAAAAGATTTTAAATTACTGCTTCAGTGACGTTAGTGTCATGGTGGAGTGTGTTGTTCCCTTTGTCTCTCCCTTCTAAGTTACAGCCAGTGGGACGTCCATTGAGCAACAAAGGATTCCCTGCACAGCACACCAGAATGCCTGAGATATCCACGCATCCACACATATGAAGGTGTACTGGAACTCTGGAAGGCATCAGAACTAGGGGAGCAGCACCCCCCTCCCCCAGCAGCAACAATTCAAAACAGGGATGCTCCTGGCAGTGGTGGTGGTGCCCTGACCTGAGGTTTAAGGAGCACACTAGAGCATTCCAGAAGCCAGAGACTGCAGGAACAGACACAGCACTCATTGCTTAGCCCCTGCCACCCTCAGTGGTGGCAGGTGGCAGACATGATCTGACACTTCAGAACACACAGTGGTGCCAGCGACCCAGCCCTCTCCCCACGGCAGTGGCACTGGTCTTTCCATGACTTGAGGAAACACAGCAGTGCCAGTGAACAAGCCCCTCCCCATCCCCAGGCAGCAGTGAATCTGACCCCAGTCTTTCCAGCAGTGGGAACGACATTCAAAGTGTGGCTACCCCCAGCAGGGGTGGTAGTGCCCTGACCTGAGGTTTCAAAAAGCACACTGGTGTGTGCCAGTGACCAGAGGCTGCAGGAGCAGCAATGGCACTCACGGCCTAGCCCTTGCCCCTCCCTCAGCAGTAGCAGGTGGCACCTGTGACCTGAGGCTTCAGGAGCCACAGCAGAACCTGTGACCCAGCCCCCAGTGGCAGCACTCTCAACACTGGCTCTACCAGCAGTGGGGGCTGCATAAAAGACTCCAGGCCCCTGGCAGGAACAGCAACACCTGTGAACCTAGTGCCCCTGGCAGTGGTGCTGCCAGCACCCCCAGATAACCTGGGAGCAGGAGTGCAGGTGGTGCACAGGGAAGCAGCACCCCAGCCCGTGGAGAGCCTGTAGAGAGTCCATAGGGGAGCACAAGACCCAGGAATGCAGGAAGCAGCAGAAGCTCTCGTAGCCCAGTGATCCCAGTGGCAACACCCAAGACTGCAGCAACATCATAAGCAGCAAGGCACCAGCACCCCAGAGGGACAAGCAGCACAAGGAGGGCACTTATGATGCCTCTGGCAGAGGAAGTAGAGGGTGAAAAGTGCAGCCTCTCAAATACAAGCAGAAGAAGTTCAGAACCAAGGTATCGAAAGCCGTACCCAAATAAGAAAGGTGTTTACCACAACATAAGTGCTGGCAGAGGATTGACTCACCAAGCACCATGAAGAACTACAGTAACACAGTAGAAAAGAAAGAAAATGACAACTCTCCAGAAACCATACTTGAAGTCACAGAAGATTGCAATGTGACAGAGAATGCAAATTAGCTGTCATGAAAAAACTCAATGCGTCACAAGAAAACACAGGGGCTGGCCTGGTGGCACAGCAGTTAAGTTCACACATTCCACTTCCACAATGTGGGGTTCACTAGTTTGAATCCCCAGTGCGGACATGGCACCGCTTGGCAAGCCATGCTGAGGTAGGTGTCCCACGTAGAGAGTAGAGGAAGATGGGCACGGATGTTAGCTCAGGGCCAGTCTTCCTCAGCAAAAAGAGGAGGATTGGCAGTAGTTAGCTCAGGGCTAATCTTCCTAAAAAAGAAAACACAGAAAGACAGTTCAATGAGCTCAAGAATAAAATTAATGAACAGGACCACTTCACCAAAAGACATTGAAACTCTAAAAAACAAACAAAAAGAAATTCTGGAGATGAAGAACACAATTAACGAGATGAAAAATAAAGCAGAAAGCATTGGAAATAGAGAAGACCATATAGAAGAGAAAATTAGTGAGCTCGAAGATAGAAATCCAGAAATGATTCAGGTGGAAGAAGAGAGAGAACTAAGATGTAAAAAACTAAAGAAATTCTATGAGAAATATCTGACTCAATTAGAAAAAGCAATATAATGATAATGAGTATTCCAGAAGGAGAAGAGAGGGAGAATGGAGCAGAGAGCATATTCAAAGAAATAATAGCTGAGAACTTCCCACACCTAGGGAAGGAACTGGATATACAAGTACATGAAGCTAGTGGAACTCCTAATTATCTCAATGCAAAAGATCTTCTCTAAGGCATGTAATATTAAAGCTGTCAAAAGTCAACGACAAAGAGAGACTATTAAGGGAGGCCAGAGAGGAGGAAATAACTTACATAGGAACCCCCATCAGGCTATCAGTGGATTTCTCAGCAGAAACTCTACAGGCTAGGAGAGAGTGGAACAATATATTCAAAATACTTAAAGAAAAATACTTTTAGCCAAGAATACTCTACCAAGAAAAGTTATCCTTAATACATGATGGAGAAATAAAGGCTGTCCCAGACAAACGAAAGCTGTTCGAGTCCATCACCACTAGACCTGCCTTACAAGAAATGTGGAAAGGAGCCTTCTCACCTGAAACACAGGCAAAAGTTTACAAATCTTTGAGAAAGGTGATAAATAGACAGACAGAATCAGGAAATTGCAATTCTATATCAGAATAGGTTAGCAAACATTTAATTATAACATAAAAGCTACAGAGAAAGAAAGCATCAAAAGCAACTATAACCACTTCAATTTGGTAACAAACTCACAACACAAAAAAGGATAATTTGTGACAACAAAAACATAGAAGGGGAAGAGGAAAAGGACTAACCTGCATAAGCTAATGGAGATAAGATGCTATCAACAGAAAAGGACTATCTCATCCATGAGATCTTTTATACAAACCTTGTGGTAACCATAAAACAAGATATCAGAGCAGAGTCACAAATCATAAATATAGAGGAAATTGAGAAAAACATGACAGAAAACCACCAAACAGAAATTACAGAGAGAAATACAAAGAAAAAGAAAGAATGGAAACAGAACAACCAGAAAAGAAAGGATGAAATGGCAGTACTAAGCCCTCATATACCAATAATCACTCTAAATGTAAATGGATTGAATTCACCAATCAAAAGACACAGAGTGGCTGGATGGATTGAAAAACAAGATACAACAATATGCTGCCTCCAAGAGACCCATCTCAGCTCTAAAGACAGATACAGGCTCAGAGTGAAGGGATTGAAAATGATGCTCCAAGCAAATGGCAACCAAAAGAAAGCAAGTGTAGCCATATGTATATCAGACAAAATAGACATCAAGTCAAAAAAGATAACAATAATTGGGGCCAGCCCAGTGGCATAGGTTGCGTGCTCTGCTTTGTTGGCCTGGGGTTCACTGGTCAGATCCCAGGCATGGACCCATGCACTGCTTATCAAGCCATGCTGTGGCAGGCATCTCACATACAAAGTAGAGGAAGATGGGCATGAATGCTAGCTCAGGGTCAATCTTCCTCAGAAAAAAAAAGAGGAGGAGGCAGTGGATGTTAGCTCAGGGCTAATCTTCCTCAAAAAAACAAAAGATAACAAGACACAAAGATGGACATTATATAATGAAAAAAGAGACATTCTGGGGGCCCACTTCATGGTGTAGTATGGCATAGTGGTTGGGTTTAGTGCTCTGCACTTCAGTGGCCCGGGTTTGTGTGTTCAGATCCTGGGTATAGACGTACACCAGTCATCAGCCATGCTATAGTGGTGACCCATGTATAAAGTGGAAGAAGATTGGCACAGATGTTAACTCAGGGCTAATCTTCCTCATGCCAAAAAAAAAAAAGAGGAGGATTGGCAACAGATGTTAGCTCAGAGATGATCTTCCTCAGCAAAAAAAGAAAAGAAAAGAAAGAAACACTCCACTAAGAAGACATAACACTTATTAATATATATGCATCTGACATGGGAGCACCATAGTATATAAAGCAACTATTAACATATCTAAAGGGAGAAATCGACAGCAACACAATAATAGTAGGGGTCTTTAACATCCACTTACATTAGTGGATAGATCATCCAGACAGAAACTCAACAAGGAAACATTGGCCTTAAAGGAAACACTAGAGCAGAAGGACTTAATAGTTACAGAGAGAGAACATTCCATACAAAAGCAGCAGAGCATACACTCTTTTCAAGTGCACATGGAACATTCTCAAAGAAAGACCATATATTGGGAAGCAAAACAAGCCTCAATAAATGTAAGAAGATTGAAATCATGTCAAGCATCTTTCCAACCGCAATGGTATGAAACTAGAAATCAACTACAGGAAGAAAGCTGGAAACGTCAGAAATATGTGGAGACTAAAAACTTATTACTAAATAAGATTGAATCAATGAAGAAATCAAATGAGAAATCAAAAAATACCTGGAGACAAATGACAATGAAAACACAACATACCAAAACTTATGCAATGCAGCAAAACCAGTACTAAGAGGGACGTTTACAGCAATACAGGCCTATCTCAAGAAACTAGAAAAATCTCAAATAAATAATATAACATTACACCTAAAAGAACTAGAAAAAGAACAAAGCCTAAAGTCAGTAGAAGGAAGGAAATAATAAAAATCAGAGCATAAATAAATGAAATGGAGACTAAAGACACAATAGAAGGATCAATGAAACTAAGATCTGGTTCTTTAAAAAGTAAACAAAATTGACAAACCCTTAGCTAGACTTACTAAGAAAAAAAGATAGAAGACTGAAATAAATAAAATTAAAAATGAAAGAGGAGAAATTACAATGGATATCATAGAAATACAAAGGATTAAAAGAGAATATATGAAAAGCTATATGCCGACAAATTGGATAACCTAGAAGAAATGGATAAATTCTTAGACTCATACAAGCTCCTAAAACTGAATCAAGAAGAAATAGAGAATCTGAATAGACTAATCACAAGTAAGGAGATTGAAACAGTAATCAAAAGCCTCTCAAAAAACAGAAGTCCAGGACCAGATGGCATCTCTGGTGAATTCTATCAAACATTCAAAGAAGATTTAATACTTATCCTTCTCAAACACTTCTAAAAAACTGAAGAGGATAGGATGCTACCTAATTCATTTTGTTAGGTCAACATTAAGATGATACCAAAACCAGACAAGAACAACACAAAAAAGAGAAAATTATAGGCCAAAATCACTGATGAACATAGATGCAAAAATCCTTAACCAAATATTAGCAAATTGAATGCAGCAATACATTAAAAGGATCATACACTGTGATCAAGTGGGATGTATACCAGGGACACAGGGATGGTTCAACATCCACAAATCAATCAATGTGATACACCACATTAACAAAATGAGGAATAAAAATCACATGATCATCTCAATAGATGCAGAGAAAGCATTTGACAAGCTCTAATATCCATTTATGATAAAAACTCTCAATAAAATGAGTAAAGAAGGAAAGTACCTCAACATAATAAAGGCCATATATGACAAACCCACAGGCAACATCATACTCAATGGTGAAAAACTGAAAGCTACTCCTCTAAGAACAGGAACAAGACAAGAATGCCAACTCTCACCATTCTTATTCAATATAGTGTTGAAAGTCCTAGCCAGAGTAATTAGGTGAGAAAAATAAATAAAAGGGATTAAAATTAGGAAAGAAGAAGTAAAACTGTCACTATTTGTGGAAGACATGATTCTATACATAGGAAAATCTAAAGAATCCACCAAAAAACTATTAGAAATAATTAACAAATACAATAAAGTTTCAGGGTACAAAATCAACATACAAAAACCAGTTGCATTTCTTTACACTAACAATGAACTACCAGAAAGAGAAATCAAGAATACAATCTCATTTACCATTGCAACAAAAAGAATAAAATATCTAGGAATAAATTTATCCAAGGAGGTGAAAGACCTGTACACTGAAAACTATAAGATGCTATTGAAAGAAATTGAAGACATAAAGAAATGGAAAGATATTCCAAGCACATGGATTGGAAAAATGTCCATATTGCCTAAAGCAGTCTACAGATTCAGTGCAATCTCAATCAGAATTCCAATGCCATTTTTCATGGAAATACAACAAAGAATCTTAACATTTATATGGAACAAAAGACTCCGAATAGCCAAAGCAATCCTGAGAAAAAAGAACAAAGTTGGAGGTATCACACTCCCTGAATTCAAAATATACTGCAAAACTATAGTCATCAAAACAGCATGGTACTGGCACAAAAACAGACATACAGATCCATGGAACAGAATTGAAAGCCTGGAAATAAAACCACACATCTATAAACAGTTAATTTTTGACACAGGAGCCAAGAACATACAATGGAGAAAGGAAAGTCTTCAATAAATGGTGTTGGGAAGACTGGACAGCCACATGCAAAAGAATGAAAGTAGACCATTATCTTACACCATACACAAAAATTAACTCAAAATGGATTAAAGACCTGAAACCATAAAACTTCTAGAGGAAAACATAGGCTGTATGCTGTTTGACATTGGTCTTAGCAGTATCTTGTTGAATATCATGTCTTCTCAGGCAACAGAAACAAAAGAAAAAATAAAGAAATGGGACTACATCAAACTAAAAAGCTTCTGCATGGCAAAGGAAACCATCAATAAAATGAAAAGACAACCCATCAACTGAGAGAAACTATTTGCAAATCATATATCTGATAAGGAGTTAACTTCTCAAATATATAAAGAACTCATTCACCTCAACAACAGAAAAATGAACAACTCAATCAAAAAATGGGCAGAGGATATGAACAGACAATTTCCAAAGAAGATGTACAGATTACCAATAGGCACATGAAAAGATGCTCAACATCGCTAATTACTAGGGAAATGCAAATCAAAACTTACCTCACACCTGTCAGAATGGCAATTATTAAAAAGACAAGAAATAACAAATGTTGGAGAGCATGTGGAGAAAAGGGAGCCCTCATCCACTGCTGGTGGGAATGCAAACTGGTGCAGCCACTACGGAAAATGGTATGGCGATTTCCCAAAAAATTAAAAATAGAAATACCATATGATCCAGCTATTCCACTTTTGAGTATTTATCCAAAGAACATGAAAACACTAATTTGAAAAGATATATGCACCCTTGTGTTCATTGCAGCATATTCACAATAGCCAATACTTGGAAGCAACTTAAGTGCCTGTTAATGGATGAATGGATAAAGGAGATGTGGTATATATACAGAACGGAATACTACTCAGTCATAAAAAGATGAAATCATGCCCTTTGCAACAACATGGATGGACCTTGAGAGTATTATGCTAAGTGAAATAAGTCAAACAGAGAGAGACAAGTACCTTATGATTTCACTTATATGTGGAAGGTAAACAAACAAACAAACACATAAATATGGAGAACAGATTGGTGGTTACCAGAGGGGAAGTGGGTGTGGGGAGGGCAAAAGGGGTAAAGTGACACATGTGTACAGTAACAGATGGAAACTAGACTTTTGTGGTGAACACAATGCAGTCCATACAGAAGTCAAAATGTAATGATGTACACCTAAAATTTATATAATGTTATAAACCAATGTGACTTCAATAAAATAAAATAAATAATATTAAATAAATAACTAAATTACTGCTTCAATATTTTAATAAATTATGGAATTGTAGGCATTCTATTTCTTCTTGAGTTGGTTTTATTGTTACTTTTGCTAGGAAAAAAATCCTGTTTGACCTGTTTTAAAATGCATCAGCATAAAGTTGTTCATCATATTACATTATTTTCATAATCTTCACTGTATCTGTAGTTATGTCTCCTTTTTCACCCCTAATATTATTTACTTGTGCTTTCTATTTCTTATCCATCTTGCCAGATATGTGTTTGTCTTTTCAAAGAGCCATCGTTTGGCTTTATTTGGTTCTCTCTGTTGAATATTTGTTTTCTATTTCATTAATTTTGGCTCATTTTTATTATCTCCTTCTTTTGCGGTGGTGTGGGGACTTATTCTGTTGTCTTTTTTCTAACTTCTTAAATTAGACAATTAGCTAGTTAATTTTTAGCCTTTCTTCTTTTCTCAGATTAGGATTTAAGAGGCTATAAATTTCCTTCTTTTACCACTTTTTCTATATGCCACAAGTTTTGATATGTAATATTCTCATTATCGCTTGGTTCTAAATATTTAAAAATTTTTCTATTGTGATTTTTCTTTCTCTGACCAAGGGGATATTCAGAAGTGCCAATTTTTATGGTAATTTTCAACTTTGTTTTGTATTGACATCTAACTTAATGGCACTGCTGTCTGGAAATGTAGTCTGCATGACAGTAATTCTTGGAAATTTGTTAAGACTTGCTTTCTGGCTTCGCTCATGATTAAGTTTAGTCATTGTTGCATGTGGGCTTGAAAAGAATATGATTTTTTAAGTTATTGGGTGCAGGGTTCTATATGTTTATCAAATCAGGTTTAATTGTTTTTGATCAAATTTTCTATAGCTTTACTACATTTTTTCTTTCAAAATATTAATAATTCAGAGAGGCTTGTTGAAAGCTCCCACAATGATGGTGGATTTCTCAATTTCTCCATGTACTTCTATTAATCACTGCTTTATATATTTTTTAGATTTTTAAAGTTAGTTTCGTAAAAGTTTAATTTGTTTTATCTGTTGGTAAATTAAAGTCGTATCATGATATAATGACTATCTCTACCTCTAATACTTAAATCTATATTAATCTGAAATTAGCACAACTGAGCACCTTTATTTTAGTCACTATTTGTTTGGTATTTCTTTTTTTATCCTCTTACTTTCAACGCTTCTGTGTCTTCATACCTCAGCTATACCCCTTATCAGATGCAAGTAATTGAATTTTATTTGTTTTATCCATCCAATAATCTCCAACTGTTAATAGGTCACTTTATTTCACTTATATTCATTATGATTATTGATATATTGTGGCTTGTTTCTACTCTGTTAGTTTGCCTTCTATTTGTCTCTGTTTCTTTTATTTTTGTTTGTTTTTTGGGGGGGTTAGTTTTTTGCGGGCATGTGTGTGTGTGTGTGTGTGTGTGTGTGTGTGTGTGTGTGTTAGCTTATTGTATGTTGTTCATCTGGGAGATTTCACTTTCTTGGTTTTCCGTTTGGCTTTATATTTAAATTGTTTGCTGTTAGATTTTATCCAGTATTTCTATATTATTGAAAAGCAGGAAATATTTCCTTTATCTGTACTATCTGCCATTTTAACCAGAAGCCCATGTATGTATGTACACATCACCCCCTGACACTCCTATACAAAAATTTTTGTAAGATTGATTCCAGAAATGGAATCTCTGGGTCAAAAAGTTATGTACCATTTTGAAACTACATTTTAAACTTAATATTTCATGGATGTCTTTCCATGTTATTAAATATTCTTCTATAATAATGTTATTATTATTTAATTGTTCATAATATTTCACTCTTGTATAGATTAGCCATATTTTAAAACTAATTCTCTATTTTTAAACATTAATGTTGCTTACAATTTTTCACTCCTTATAATTATAAGCAAATTGGTGATTAATATTCTGGTGCATAGAAGAATGATTTATTTTTTCCTTTAGACAAATTCCTAGAAATAGAATTACTGGGTTAAAGAGTACATGTATTTTAATGTGTTTCATATCCAATACCAAATTTATATTTATGGTAACAGTTTATGAGATTTTGGGCCTCCAAATATTTGAAAACTCTGGGTAATATAATTTGTCTTATCTTTGCCTAGTTGTCAGATAGAAGTTCCTATCTCATTGGTTTAATTTACATTTTTCCTTATAAAGTCGAACATTTTTCACATGCTCATGGCTACTTGTATATCTTTGGTGAATTGTCTACTTGTCTGCTCAGATTACTTTTCTTTAGGGTATGTAAATTTTTTAATGTAAAAAAATATATTTTCATGTTAAAGATGATATCCTTTGTTATTTGTTGCAAACATTTTGCCCTAGTGTGCCATTTGCCTTTTAATGTAGTGTTTATGGTTGATTTTTCATGTACAGAAGTTATTTCACTTTTATATATTCAAATCAATCTTTTCCTTTATAATTTCTGATTCTGGTGTCATGCTTTAAAAGGCCAGCTACGATTCCAATATTATATACGCATTTCCCTTTTTTCTTCTGGACTCTTGTTTTATTTGATTTTTTACATATGGATGTTTAATTAGTCAGGAATTTTTTGTGGTATAAGATTTGAAGTAGAAACCACACTTACTTTTTTCTCCTAATGGTTGGTTAGCTGTCCTAGCCAATCTATGGGATAATTGATCCTATCCTCTTTATCATATGTTAAATTCCTTCAGATACCTCTGTCTGTTTCTGACAGATCAATTTGGCCCCATTTGTCTGTTACACTCTCTACATCAGTACTACGGTGTTTTCACTCTTTGGCTTTAGAGAACCTCTTCATATCTCAGATGGCAACTCTTCCCTCATTACTAAACCTTTGAAAACGTCTCTTGGCTGTTCTCACACAACTACTTTTCATGACGAAATGTAAAATCATTTTGTCAATCTCCTCCCTCTCCAAAGTCTTATTTGGCTTTTGCTTGAAGCTGCCTTATGTTGACATACTCAATTGGGGAAGGATAGATATCTTTTATAATATCATTTTCCAATCTAAGAACATGAAATGTCTTTCTTTCTATGCAAGGCTTCTTTTGTATCCCATAAAAAAAGTGTCTACGTTTTTTTAAATAATAGCTTTATTGAGCTATAACTCACATACCATACAATTCACCCATTTAAAGTGTATAATAAATGGTTTTTAGAATATTCAGAGTTGTACAATCATCATCACCACCCCAAAAAGAACTCTCATACCCATTAGCATTCAATCCCCATTTTCCTTCAACCACCCCAGCCCTAGGCAACTGCCCGTCTACTTTTTGCCTCTATGGATTTGCCTGTTCTGAACATTTCATATAAATGGAATCATACAGTATGTGGCCCTTTGTAACTGGCTTCTGTTACTTAACATAATGTTCTCAAGGTTCATCTGTGTTGTGGCATGTATCAGTACCTCATTTCTCTTTATGGCCGAATAATATTCCATTGCATGAATATACCACATTTTATTTATCCATTCAGCAGTTGATGGACATTTGTGTTGTTTCCACCGTTTGGCTATTATGAACAATGCTGCTATGGATATTTGTGTATAAGTTTTTGTGTGCACATATGTTTTCACTTTTCTTGGGTATATTCCCAGGAGTGGAATTGCTGGGTCCTATGGTAACTCTGTTTAACCTTTTGAGGAACTGCCAGACTATTTTCCAAAGCAGTTGCACCATGTTACATTCCCACCAGCAGTGTACAGTATGTATGATGGTTCCAAATTCTCCACATTCCTACCAATACCTCTTATTATCTGTCTTTTTGCTTGTAGTGGATATGAAGTGGTATTTCATTGTGGTTTTGGTTTGCATCTCCCTGATGGCTAATGACGTTAAGCATTTTTTCACATCCTTGCTGGCCATTTGTATATCATCCTTAGAGATATATTTGTTTATATCTTTTGTCCATTTTTCATTTGGGTCATTTGTTTTTTTATTATTGAGCTATAGGAGTTCTTTATATATTCTAGATTAAAATCCTTTATCAAATATAAGATTTGCAAATTTTTTTCCATTCTGTGGATCGCCTTTTTTTCCCTCTTCTCCCTAAAGCCCCAGTTCATAGTTGTATATCCTAGTTATGGGTTATTCCAGTTCTTCTGTGGGGGATATCGCCACAGCATGGCTTGATGAGCAGCGCATAGGTCCACGCCCAGGATCTGAACTGACAAACTCTGGGTCGCAGAAGCATAGTGCACGATCTTAATGACTCGGCCATGGGGTCAGCCCTGTCTTTTGTTTCTTGATGGTGTCTTTGATACACAAAAGTTTTTAATTTTGATGAGGTCTGCCTTATCTATGTTTTTCTTTTGTTGCTTCTGCTTTTGATGTCATATCTTAAAAAAACCATTGCTGGGGCCCACCCAATGGCACAGCAGTTAAGTGCGCACGTTCTGATTCGGTGGCCCGGAGTTGCCAGTTTGGATCCCAGGTACGCTTGGCAAGCCATGCTGTCGTAGGCGTCCCACATATAAAGTAGAGGAAGATGGGCACCAATGTCAGCTCAGGGCCAGTCTTCCTCAGCAAAAAGAGGATTGGCAGCAGATGTTAGCTCAGGGCTAATCTTCCTCAAAAAAATAAAAACAAACAAACAAAAAAACCATTGCTTAATCTAAGGTCATGAAGATTTACACCTATGTTTTCTTCTAAGAGTTGTACAGTTTTAACTCTTATGGTTAGGTCTTTGATCCACTTTTGAGTTAATTTCTGTGTGTAGTGTGAGGTAGGAATCCAGGTTCATTCTTTTTCATCTGGATATCCAAATGTCTCAGCACCATTTTTGAAAAAATAACTCTTTCCCCCTTTGAATTGTCTTGGCACCCTTGTCAAAAAGTCAGTTAATCGTAAATGTGAGCATTTATTCCTGAACTCTCAATTTTATTCCCCTGATTTATGTTTATCTCTAGTTTTGCGGTAAGTTTTGAAATCAGGGAGTTTGAGTCCTCCAAATTTGTTCCTCATTTTCAAGATCGTTTTGACTATTCTGGGTCCCTTGAATTTCCTATTCCTGTGAATTTTTGTTGCTGGGGTGAATTAGGTCTATTTTCTATTTGGTCACTGCTGGTGTATAGAAACTATTGAATTTCATGTATTTATTTTTGTGTCCAGCTACTTTACTGAACTCTTGCATAAGCTCTAAAC
This sequence comes from Equus quagga, assembly GCF_021613505.1. Taxonomy (NCBI): domain Eukaryota; kingdom Metazoa; phylum Chordata; class Mammalia; order Perissodactyla; family Equidae; genus Equus; species Equus quagga. The sequence continues at coordinate 65,183,588 of NC_060277.1, forward strand.
ATTTCTGGGTCCATTTGCTGGGGTTTCTCAGGTAGACACTGATATCTTTTGCAAATAATGATAAGCTTGACTCTTCCTTCCCAAATTTATGTATCTTAATTATTTTTCTTCTCATTGTTTTTCTTTGAATTTTAGAATATTGTTGACACTATTCACAGTGTGACATCCTTGTTTTGCTTCTCCTTTTCATAGGAATGCATTTGTTATTAAGGACTATATTTGCATACCATTCCACATCATCACTAGGCATCATATGGTTTGCTGGCTTGAGATGGATATATTTATCATCTTGACAAATTCTTTTTTATTCTTAATCATTAAGAGTTTTCATCAAAGTACATCTTATTAGGATAATTATATTGTTTTTCTCCTGAGTCCTATTCATATGATGAACAACATTAATAAACTTTTAACATTGATCCTCCTTGCATAAATGAAGTATCTCCCTAGCCAGTGGGAACAAATTAGCTCACGTTAACAGAAATAACTCAGGTTTCACTGGTGCAGGTCCCACCTATATAAGATAGAAGAGATGTCACAAACTGATAGTTGGTAGGTCATGTTTGGTTTGGCCAGCAAAGGATTTGCAAATACTGTTTTGAATTAGTTTACAGCATTTAAAAACCAGGAGATTTCAGAATAAAAATTCCACTTTTTGATTTCTCTTTAAAAATTGCAAAATTTTACCACACAAGTCCTGCAATTCCCACATGGCCACAGTGGGCTGGAGGCTGGGCCCCTAGGGGGGCCCCTTTAGAAGTAACCTCATTTGCATCCTTTCCACCGCCTATTGTCTCCACACCATATTGTTTCCCAGACATCAAGGTCAAGGATCAGTTGCCAGTTTTTGTATTTGTGCAATTGTCTTTCTTATACAGTCATGCGTCCCTTAACAACAGGGACACGCTCTGAGAAATGCATCGCTAGGTTCTTTTGCAGTTGTGCAGATATCACTGAGTCTACTTACACAAACCGAGATAGTATAGCCTGCTACACACCTGGGCTACACGGTACTAATCTTATGAGACCATCGTCATATATGGGCTCTCTCATTGACAAAAATGTTGTTATTCGGTGCACGACTGTAATGGAATTATGTGAAAATGAGATATTTCTTGTAATCACATCTCTAGCAAATGTGGGAAAACCAAGAGGGTTATGTGCTTCAAGAAAACTGGGAGCAAGCATATTTCTTAGAGGAAGGGAAGAATATTCCCACATGTTTAATATGCAAAGTGTGCCTGTTGAAAGAATACAGTGTCGGATGCCAAGAGAAAAGAAATCGTAAGAATAACATGGAAAAGCTGTGTGGGGAAAGAAAAACTAATTGAATTCAAAAAAGAGGACAGAAATTTCAACAGGGTTTGTTTCAGGAGGCTAAGAGTATAATCAATGCTGTTACGAAATGTCACAATACAGTAAGTGAACACCATCTCACCAGTTCTTTCTGAGTTTGACCTGCTTGGCTCTTGGAGACGTTTGAGTTTCTGATCCTGCTCCAGTTCTCCAGCTTCCTTCAAAGCTTCTTTCCCAGTGTGTGCTCCCCACCCCCCCCCACTCACCCAGCTGTTCTGCTGTTGCGACCCAGGTCTCCAAGATCCCAATGGAAACAGCTCCTTTTGCTTCTGCCTGAAGCTCTTTCCCCATAAGGTTCAGATGCCAACCTGCGAGGCTGACCTGGGACAGTTGTCACACTCCCATCAGTAGCAACACCGGGGTGGGGGGGGGGGGGTGAAGGTTGGCCCGACATCCATCAGCTCCTCCCAAAATGTCCAATCTAAATTTTAAAATGGTGACCAATCAGACTCTAAGCCTCTGCTTGGTTGACCTTCTGGAGCTTCCACTGGAGACCACTCCTCATTTTTGCAACCCAGGGCCCACCCCTAAACCCTTCCTCCCAGGCCTCTGACTTTTAACCACCAATGTTTGTGGGCAACAAGTTCAATTAAGGCATCACATACATCTGAGTCCCTTTAGGCTCATCCAGGATGTCAGCATTCCTTGAACAAACCCTACTTTGCCATGGCATATTACTATTTTAATTAAAAGCTGGATATAATTTGCACTTACTTTATTTCAGGTTTTTCTATCTGTATCATAAGGAAGAGTGGTCCACAGTTTTCTTTCTAAGATTTAGTAACAGAGAAAAGAAAATGGCAAGTTTTTCAAAAGTTCGTAAGATCACAACTAGAAGGACCCACAATGAAGAATACACAACTATGTACCGGGGGGGCTTTGAGGAGAAAAAGGAAAAAAATAAAATTAAAAAAAAAAGTTCGTAAGATTTGCAACATTTATGTTTGCTTTTTAAAGTTTATATTTTGAGATAATTTTGGAATTACAAAAAAAACGTTGCCAATATAGAGTTCTCATAAAACTTTCACCCAGCTTCCCAGTATTAGCATAATACATAACATAGTATGATTATCGAAATCAGGAAATTCATATTGATACAACAATATTAATGAATCCACAGACTTTAATTCTGCCAATTGACCCACCAGTCTCCTTTTTCTGGTCCAGGACCCAATCCAGAATCCCTCATTGCATTTAATTGTGTAACAATCTCTGACAGCCCCTCAGTCTTTCTTTGTGTTTCCTGACCTTTACACTATTGAAGATTTTATAGAATGTCCCTCAGTTTGGGTTAGTCCGATGTTTTCTCATGATTAGATTGAGTGAGGGCGTTTTTGACTAGAATATCACAAAAACAATGTTGACCTTTCTCATTGCATCACATCAAGAGGTAAATGATGTTGCTATGTCTTGTTACGATACTGTTAATTTTTTTCACTTGGTTAAGGTGGAGTCTCCCTGGTTTCTCCACTATAGAGTCACTATTTTTCCCTTTGTAACTAATAAGCATTTTGTGGGGAGCTACTTTAAGTCTAAGCAAATATTCCATTCATCGTCATACTTTCACCCACCACATTTAGCCTCCATTGATGATTCTTGCGTGTGAAAATTATTACTGTGATGTTTACCAAATGGTGATTTTCTAATTCTATCATTCCTTCTAGTACATTTATTCATTGTAATTCTACCATTAAGGAAGGGTTGTCTCTTCTCCATGTATTTATTTATTCAATTTTAACGTCAGTATGGATTTATTTTATTCTATAGGCTGTAATCCATAACAGTTATTATTTATTGAATCACTCAGATCATTCTGGATTTGGCCATTGAGAGTCCCTTCAAATTGGTTCCTATGTTCTTTTGACAGCCTCAATCATTTTTTGAGTGCTTCATTACTTTCTAGTATCATAAGATGTTCTAGATTCATCTTGTTCTTCAATGAGCCATTTCTCCAAGGAATGCTGGTTCCTTTTTATTTCTCGGGTCCTTTTTACCAAGATCTGAGAGCTAGGTGTCCTCATTGCTACTGGGACGTCATTACTTCTAGGCCCCTTCAGAAGATGGAGCTAGGAAATACACATACATTGGTATCTGTTTATCCGTGTATGTATCTATTAAAAACCATGCATACACACTAATACATCTGCTTCCAGTCTAACATCACAAGATTCATTCAAGCCTTCCACTTTTTCTTATTTGTATTTCTTTTATTAACAGTAAGAAACTTGGCTCTCATTACCTACAACGTTTTTATTTGTTTGTTCAATCTTACTAAACACGTAACAGAGTTTCAGAATTGCTAACTCATACCCCTATGAGAAACAGATTTACTAACTAGAGCACGGTGTGTGTGGACAGTTCCTCATGTCTCTAGCCTTACAGTATGTAGTCAAAACACAGTTTTCCTAATTTACTCAGTTTAGTTCTTTCTGTCTCCACTCTCCCCAGTGTGGTTACATTCTTCAGTTATAAATGGGTTAGGTTCATTTGTGACTGTTTGTATTCCATTTGGGGTTCCCAGCATGTCCTGATTTTATTTATTAATTTAGTTTTCAGGGGCAGGGATAGGTAAAAAACCATCACGGTTCTGAAAGTCAGAACCATAGAAAAAGGCATACTCAGAGAACTGCCATTTCTCCCATCCCTTCCATCCCCATGCCTAGTCTCCCATTCTTTCCACACAATTCCCACCCACTCCCTGTGGGTAACCAATCTTATTAATTTCTTGTTCATCCCTCCTGTACATCTCTTTGCACAAACGAGCAGATACAATCATGCTTCCTTGTATCCTCCTCTCTCTCACATGAAAGGCGACACACTCTGTTCTTCATTGCAGTATTTTTTTTAAGTTTAAAGTTTGATAGAAGTCATCGATGTAGCTATCAAGGCACAGAGACAGTCAAGACAGAATTTCTTTGTTAATTTACAAAATTTCGTGGTTATTGGTCGTTCAGATGTTGTGTCTTTTTAAAGTTGATTTTTGGTAAACTATTTTTACTGGAAAGGTTAGGATTTTGAATAGAAAATGCAAATCTTTCTTCGGTTCAGATATAATTTCTTCTACCACATATTTTGTTTTTTCCCTTTCTCTCTCTCCTTGTGGAATTCCTATTATATATATATGTTAGATCTCTTCACTGTAAATGTCATGGCTCATCTTTTCTCTCATAGTCTTAATCCTTCATCCTTTCTCCTCTGAATCCTAGGATACATTCTCAAGCTTTTTTTTTTTTTACTTTCGTGAGGAAGATTGGCCCTGAGCTAACATCTGTGCCAATCTTGCTCTATTTTGTATGTGGGTCACTACCACAGCATGGCTTGCTGAGTGGTGTAGGTCTGTGCCTTGGATCCGAATCCATGAACCCGGGCTGCTAAAGTGGAGTGTGCCAAACTTAACCACTACGCCACTGGGCCAACCCCCATTCTCAAGCTTTCAATTCACATATTCAGCTGTCTCCATTTCCCACGCTGCTGTCCACTGTCTCTACCGAGCTTCAAATTTAGCAATCCAAAAATGTTTCCTGATCTCAGCTTGAAATTATTTTAATGATTCAGTCTACTACATTTATAAATGGAATATCCTCCAAATATGATTGAAAACATGTATGAGAAATATTTTTAAAAAATTCTTTTATTTGTGGAAACTTAGTTTCAAAAGATACTAATTTTCTCTGACCATGTACCTTTCTTTTAAACTTCTGAATCTTTTTGTGTTTTCATCTCTTTGATTTTTCTCTGTTTGCTCATCTTTGCCAGAGGGAGTCTATATTTATCCAATAACAGCAATTGAGGTGGTTTTGCTAATCATCATGAACACACAGTAAGTAATGAGCCAGGTAAATCAGTGGAGAGAGGGGTTCCAAGCAGAGGGATCAGAGTGAGGAAGGGCATGGAGGTATGAAAGCCCAACACCAACTTACTTTTCCCACAAGTTTTATGTACTGAGGTATAATTCACAGAGAGCAGAATATGCAACTTTTAAGTGAATATCTCAGTAACTTTTGCACATGTACACAGCAGGTGACCATCACCCAGATTAAGATACAAAACATACCTATCACCCCAGAAAGTTCACTCATGTCCCCTTTCCAGTTAAATTGCTCCCCTCCCCCAAGATAACCATCATTCTGATGCTTATCACTACAGATTAGTTTTTTCCCTTTTTTTTTGATTTTACTTATTGATTAATTTAGTTTTCGGGGACAGGGATAGGTAAAGAACTATCATGGTTCTGAAAGTCAGAACCATACAAAAAGGCATACTGGCTCTTGAACTGCATACAAATGGAATCACGTAGCAGATCTTCCGAGTCTGGCTTCTTTTGCTTAACATAATGTTTGTGAAATTCATCCACATTGATACACGTATCAGTAATCTCTTCCTTTTGATTGCTGGATAGCATTCCATTATATGAATATATCACAATTTTTTTTTTTTACATCCATTCTACTATTAATAAATATTTGGGTTGTTGCCAGTTTGGGGCTATTATGAATAAAGTTGATATAATCATTCACATATATATGTTTCTGTGTGGACATATAAATTCATTCACCCTGGATACGTATCTCAGAGTGGAATTGCTAGGTCAGAGGGAGATGTATATTTAATTTTATTAGACGCTACCAATCAGTTTTCCAAAGCAGTTGTGCCATTTTACACTGCCACAAGCAATATATGAGTTCCACATCCTTGCCAACATTTGGTGTTGTCCGTCTTAATTTCAGCTATTCTAATTGCTGTAAAATGAGAACTCTTTTCAGGAGCTTATTGGCTGTTGGTATGTCTTCTTTTGTGAAGTGTCTGTTCAAGTCTTTTGCCCATTTGAAAATAAGATTTTGTCTTTTTATTTTTGGGTTGTAGGAGTTCTTTATATATTCTGGATATAAGTTATTTGTATAGCAAGGTTTCTAGCATTGAAACTGGGTGGATAGTAAAGATATTAAGTGAGGTAGGGAAGGCAAGAGAAAGAGTTTGGGGAAAGATGAGGAATTCATTTCAGGACACAGAGTGATTAAGGTGCCTTTGGGTATCCAGGTAGAGATGTGCAGTAAGCACTTTGAATTCTAGATCTGGAGCTCATGAGAGAAGTCTGGGCTACAGATTTGGAAGGGATCAGTATGACGGGAATGGATGAGATTGCCCAGGGAGAAGACAGGTAGCCTCAAATAAAACCTTATGGGGGCCGGCCCATGGCATAGTGGTTAAGGTTCTATGCTCCGCTTTGGTGGCTTGGGTTCATGGGTTCAGCTCCTGGGTGTGGACCTACTCCACTTGTTGGCCATGCTGGGGTGGTGACCCACATACAAAATAGAGGAAGTTTGGCACAGCTGTTAGCTCAGGGCTAATCTTCCTCAAAAAAAAAAAAAAGAGGAAGATTGGCAACAGATGTTAGCTCAGGGGGCGTCTTCCTCACTAAAAAACAAAACAAAGCAAAACAAAACTTTATGCATTCCAATGTTTCAGAAATGATGAAGAAACAAAGCCAGAAAGAGAAAACACAATTAGTGGTCAGAGTTGGAGGAAGGGAAGTCAAAGGAGTAATCATCAAATGTGGAAATGAGGACACTGGATTCAGCATTTGGGGCTTCCTTGGTGATTTTTCTCAGAGTATTGAGGAATAAATGTAAGGTGAGGAAGAGGAGAAGGGGTAGACTCCTCTTCGAAAACAGAGAAAGGAAAGAGAGAGATTACAAACAGACATATATTTTCAAATGAACCAACAACAGAGCTGTACAAAGTGGTACATAATCAGACACCACATGAGTGACAGAGGCACCTCTGAGTCTTACTAGCTGCTCTGGGGAGGTGGGAGTAGAAAAGGGTGGAAGAAATGTTCTGGGTGGCTGTAGTTCTAATTCTGGTCAATAGGTGTCAGGTGCTGGTCAGATCTCCTGGTTGGTGGTCTGCCCTCTTGGGATAGGGAGACAGGTTGAGCCAAGTGAGGGAGGAATAACATGCATGCTCAACATCTGGGTCACACCTGCTGGTGGAGAAGAGAATGCCTGCTTCTGAGGGGATGCGGGATGGGACCAGGTGGGTTTCACGGGATGCTCAGCTCCCTGGTGGTAAGCTCTAACAGGCAACTGTTTCAGCTTTCCTCTATCTTCAGGTTTAGGAATACTAAGGACCTGGAAGAAGTCAAGGATGCCATAACTTCTCCAGCGGTGTTTTTTTGTTTTTTGTTTTTTTTTTCACCTTTCAAAGTGCTCTCATAATCCAACATGTCAATTTGGCCCTTGGCCCTTCTGTCCTTCTTGCTACTCAATGCCTGATTCCAGAGCAGTTCTCTCCCTTCCTCCCCATCCTGGCCACCTCTGGGCTGTCTCCATCTTCGCCCTTCTCCTTTTCGTGGTAGAAAAAGTAGAGATTGGGGAGACTAGAGTCCTTGCCCAGCCTTATCAAATTGTATGAACTTAGGGGTGTCCTCTCACAGTCCTTCGTGGCTCTGGTTCCTTATCTGTAAAATGGTGGCAGGTAGGGGATTCAGGTGGTGGATGACGAGTAGGAAAAGTACTAGATGGTTTCTGAGTTTCCATCTCTACAGGCTGGAATCGGCCCTCCGTGTTCACCCGGGTGCTTTCTGTTTCTATGCCTTTGGGGAAGTTGCTTTTTCTTGGTATTTAGGGAGTCAGGAAAAGAAAAGTCATCGGTGTTCACATCTCTCAAAGCCTCAGGTAGGGCTGTGGTTTTTTGATCAACAGTAACGTATGACCTTGTGGTGAATTGTGAACGCCTCTACCAGAAATGGTGACACAGAGTCCCATTCAATAGTGGAAGTGGAAATTTCAGCCTGGCCCTTTGTTAACTCTGAAACAAAGTGCTATTCTTTCATCGCAAGGGCTGCCTGCACAGGAGTCAACTTTCTTATCCCCGTTTTGTAAATGAGGAAACTGAGGCGCAGGGAAATGCAGTGACTTCCAGGATTCCGCGACGAGTGCTTCCAACTCTTGGTATACAACATCTGCCACGTCGTCTGTGAGGAGAAAGCAGGAGGCAAGCAGAGGGCCTTGGCTCCGGAGACGACCCCTCCCCGCTTCAGGGGCTGAGAAATGGCTGAAGTGACAGCCATCGGCCAAGGAAGGTGAGAAAGTCAGACCAGAGGCTGGAGGTGCAGCGCTGAAAGACTGGATTGGCTGGTATGACGAGGAAGGTTTCTGCAGAAGGGTGGGGGTCAAGGTGCCCGTCTGCACAGCAGGGGTGCAGGCATTTTAAAGGTTAAGAGCACCCAAAGAAAATAGAAGTAGGAGGAGGAAGTGAGGCGCTGGGTCTCAGCGAGAGAAGGAAGCAGCTCGTCGAGCTTCCCCTTTCTCCTCCTTCCCCGAAGCCCCCACCACAATGCTCTCTCCTGCTCCGCCCACCCCTCCTGCGGGGCCAAAGCCGCGCTTCCGCCCCCCTGGACTGCCGCACCTGACTCCTGGGGGGTCGCTGGTGCTCGGTGCCGTGGCCGCCCACCCGCCAGGGCCTGTTCCTTCCGAGGACAGACGGTCTCAGAGCCGGGGGCTGCTTCTCAGAGCTCGGCGGGCTCACGCGGGACTCAGAGGATGCACCGGCCGGGCTGGCACCTCGCCGACACTGCCCGGCCACCAGGTGGCATGAGAGGCCGGCTGGGCGGCCAGCCCCTCCCGACCCCGCCCTTGACCAGGCCCCGCCCCCGCCCCGCCCCCAGCCCGCCCTTGGAGCGGAGCCCGGGCAGATGCTGGCACTGGTGGTGCGGCCTCAGCCGAGTCGCGGTGGTCGCGACCGTACCCCGAAGTGAAGGGAGTCGCCGCTGGAGAGGGGCTCGGCGCCCGGCGGGGACTGCAGGTGTGTGGCCGGGCCGCCGGGGCGGGAGGGCGCGGAGCGCGCGCGTGGGGACTCCAGGCAGAGCCGGGGCCGCTGGGGACCGTCGCGGAGCAGTGGGTTCTGAGGGCAGCGGCCGCAGCGCGTAGGCTGGACAGATCCTGCTGTCTTCCGGCTCCGTGGATCTGGTCCACTGCCCGGGCGTGAGGTCCGCAAACTCACGTTCCCAATAATCCCGGAGACAGAAGGCGTGTCCCAGGGACTGTCCATCCTTATCTAGGAAGCCATTGCTGGACGCCTCTGTGCAGTCCGAGTGTGGCCGCAAGCCTCCTGCCTCCTTCACAGGCCACGCTGTGTCGTGGGGTCGAGGTCCCTCTTCCTGGGAGCTCTCTGTGAGCGTGGCATCAGGAGTCCTTTGCCGTCGGGATCTGGGAGTCGTGGAAGTGCCTGGCGAAGGCGCCCTCCATCGGGCCTCAGCCCACCCCCTGCTAGCGAGCGTGGGCCCCCAGACGGTGGCTGCTCTTCTAGAGAACTACAAACTTGACTTTGTCAGAGGATCCGTGTTTACACCCCGGGTGTCCCTGCGTGACTGCGTGTGCGTGTGTGCCTGTGTTTGCGCGTGCGCGTGCCGGCTGGCCCATCCCAGGCCTGGGGTAAATAAGCAAGAAGTTCAGGTCAGTAGGAGGAAGGAGATCGTTCAGAGGGAAAAGGAAGGCGAGATGAAAGCAGCAGGATGTGGTATCAAGTGAGTTCACAAGTCTCGAGCAGAGAGGAGGGGTGGGTTTAGGCAAAATGAGGGCTAAAAGTAGGCCAGGTCTGCCTCAACGTTCCCTTCTTGGATTGCCCTTCCCTTCCTCCCTCCCTGTCTCTGTGTCTTCCCATCCACACTTTCTTGGCAAGGCCTTGGTTCCCAGAGTTTGTTAAAACACATATTCTCCAGGCCCTGGCCCTATAGCACAGCTTTCCAGGAGTGGGATCTGGAATCTGTGTTTTTCTAAAATTTGAATAAGCTCTTTAAGTGATGATGCTGGAGCCATTGCTTGGGAACCCGGTGTGACGTGGAAAAGAGACCTGAGTTCCAGCCGGGCCCAGCTGTGTGACCTTGAGCATCTTACTGCTCCTCTCCCAGCCTATTTCCCTACCTGTAAAATGGGCTCTAAAAGCAACCTCATGGACTTGTGGGAAAATTAAATGAGAAAATCGTGATGAGAGCGGCTCCACCTGGGAGCTGCTCCCTGGGCGTTTACCGAACGGGAGAGTGGGTGGGCATCAAGGGCTCACCTGCCTCCTTAGCGTGGCCAGGATGGTGTGAGTCTATGGAAGACAAAGAAGACAGCTCCGAGTGGTCAAGCTGTCTCTTCCTGCTTCAGGACACCCTCCCCTGCTTTTTGAAGCATAGCTCGCCAGGACTGTGGGGCAGAAAGGCTCGGGGTCTTTGTATGCGGGGCCACGTTGAAGTTTCAAGAAATCCCTCCCCCTTATCTCCAGCTTAGGTTGGGGATGACTAATTATCTTCTCTTCCCAAGCTGCAGTGCAGGCTGGCCCCCTCTGCCTCCCCTGCCTGACCTCCCTCCCTCCCGTGCACCCCTTTTCGTTTCTTGCAAGAATAATAGGTGGTACTGGGCAAAAAGTGTGTTTGGGGTTGCTGGAGGGTTAATGATGAGGAGGCTCCACAGCTGAGGCTGTGGAGGAGGCTGGCTATTGGCGGCTTCTCCGCAGTCCCAGGTAAGTCATTGATGACGGGCCTGCTGGCCAAGAACTGCAAGAGGAGGAGAGCCGGTAGCCTTTGGGCTTGGGCAACCTAGAGTTGGATGCCCCACTTTGGGTTCAGCTGAGCACTCAAGCTGTGCAAATTTGGCCTTCGTTCGAAGAGGCTCATGCCAAGAGGCTGAGCAGGCGGCCCTGGTGGATCCCTGCGAACCCGAAGACTTGTTTGGCTCAGCTGTGGGTGGGCCGAAAGCCTGGATCAGCTTCTTGAAAGAGGAAGCTTCTGGAGGGGCAAGATAGATCACTAGCAGGTCAAGGGAGAGGTGTTAAGTTTGATTTTTGAGCCTCTGGCATAGATGGGGAGTGGGGGGCCAAGGAAAGACTGCTCTGACTTCCACCCAAGGGGAAGATAAGACACTCTCATAGCAAATGTCTAGTGCATATTAGGATATTCCACCAACTTGAAGGTGTGCGGTTTCACATTTTAACAACTCTGAAATCAAGACGCATCTTACCATTATAATAGACAGCAATCTTGGCACACAAAATAATCTGCATCTTAGAGTTGGTGGCATCTTAGATGCTGTTAAACATGATGTATGTTTTACACATTTGGGCGGATACTTTAGGTGTACACAGGCACACACAGAATTATGCCATTTCCATAAGCAAATTTGCGTACATTAATTTTTCCAGTAGGTCTACCTTCAAAACACCCAAACTTTTCAGTGTATCCAGTTTTAAAGGAAATCTTTGTAAAATGTGTTGCTTGTCCTTATAAATGTAGCACATTGTACATTTGCCTGATTTAGTAATTTCTTGAAAGTATCACATGGTTCTACCTGCCATTCTCTTTCGTACCTTGGGTCTGCTCAGGACACATTTTCTGCCCTGTTTCTTTCATCTTTCTTTGTGCCCTTTTCCCCATTGGCTATAATTTCATGGTGTTGGGCACTGGGTTAAGTACTTCATGCCCTTTAATCTTCACAGCCACATTCCGAGGGAGCCACAACCATTACCCCCATTTTATGTATAAAGAAACTAAGGGTCAAGCCCACACTGCTGGAAAGTGCCAGAGCTGGACTGACTGTGGCATCTACTCTTGACCTGAGTGGCAGCCTGCATGTGCCCTTGGGTGTGAAATGCATGCCCTGCAGGGCATGACTTTTGGGGTATGAGTTGGGCTGTCCACAGGTCTTTAGTGTTTGCTTCTAGGCTAGCAGCTAGGTTCTGGATAGTTGGGGTTATCAGTTAAATGACTTCTGGATAAGTGAGATTTAGCTGGAGCAAGGTATATCCAGTAGGAGGGTGGGGGCCAATAAATGGGAAGAAGTGATTGACTTTGGTGGCTCAGAGCAGACATTGGGTCCTTCCTGGGTCTACCAATTGGGACACTAGGCTTTGGACTTTAGAGTTTGGCCTCAGTGCAAGACTCCTGCCTCCCGCCTCCCACTCCCTCCATTCCCAGTCTAGCCTCTGTCCTGCTGCCATGGTGATGGAAGATGACAAATCTGAGCAAGTTGCTTTTCAACTGCAAACCCTTCCAAGCTGCCATGGCCCTCCAGAGAAGGCCTCCTTGCACGGCTAGCAAGGCTTCTTGTGGCCCAGCCCAGGTCCACCCTACGTGCTCCATCTCCCGAAGCTCTGGCAAACCTCTGTGCCTTTGCACATGCTATTCCTTCTCCCTCACATTACCCTTCACTTTCTCTACTTGCCTGATGGACTGTGAATTCATCCTTGGATGCCCTGCTCAAGCTTCCTCATCTTTGAAGTCTTTCCCGACTCTCCTCCTCACTCCACATCACTGATGACCCCCTCTGTCTGTCCTTACGATGGCTGCTGTGTCCTCCCACCAGAGCACTGACTGCCCTGGCCCTTAGGGTGTGACCAGTGACTTGGTGGCTTGCTCACCAGAGTTACCGGATGCTCAGCGTGGCTGTCGAGCTGTCACCATGTCACTCCCCAGGATCTCATAGACAAGAAGGTTGTGCACATCAACAGTAGAAGCTGCCCAAATGCAGGACGGTGTGGGGCGCAGGAAGGTGGGGTCAGGAGGGAGTGGTGTGCTTTTCATTTTCGTGTCCTCCCGAGTCTTCTTGCTGCTGTTATTGACCTAGGCAAATGAGCCTGTGTGGTTTCCTTGTGGGGGGCAGGGCTGGGGTGCGAGGGCTGAAGGTGGCTTCTAGGTTTTTCTGCCTGCCGTGGTGTCAGGGGGCTTTGTTTTCGCCCGAGTCCTCCACTCCTGGTCATGTGACCTGGGGTAAGTCCATGCACCTCTCTGGGTGTCAGTTTCCCCATCAGGATGGAGGTGTGGCGCTGGCTGCTCTCTCCGGCCCCTTCCTAACCTCCGATGTTGCATGCACTGGCTCAGTACTTCTGCAAGGAGCACCTGCTGTGTGCCAGGCATGTGCTGGTCTCTGAGGATCCTGAGAGAGGCAGATAATGTTCCGGCCCTTGTGGAAATCATAGTTCTGGTAGCCAAGACACTAGACACTTAGACCATTTAATTACAATTGTGAGAATTATGGGGATTTGTGCGATTAAGTAAAGAAAGCCCAGTAGAGTTTGGGAGTTAAGGAAGGGCTGCCGTAAAGAAGTCATATTCTAGTTGAGACTTGAGACAAGAAATAAAAGAAAATGGTGATGCTGATAATCACCACATCTAACATTTAACAGGCGTGTGCTAAGTGCTCTTTGGGTGCATCCTCTCAGGTCTCCCTTTCAAAAACTCTGTGGGGTCTGGGGACCCCTCTCCTGTGAGAATTAGATGAGACAACTGCTGGCAAGCACTTCTCCCAGTGGCTGGCATAGACCCAGGGATCCTGCCCTGCTCCTCATCTCCTCCTTCCTTGTCCCTCCCCCACAGTCCAAGGTCCAGCTTAATGGCATTAAAGCCATAAATACTGTTACGGGGTGCCTCCCTTTTCCTCTTCACTGATTGTCACCAGAGAGCGTGTTTCGCTGCTGCCTCTGCGGGCTCCTGGCGGGAGTCCTCTGTATTTGTGCCTTCACATGGGCCACCAACAGCGAAGGGAGCCCCCATCCACAGAAAACCACCACGTTGTTTGCTAGGCCTTCTTTCTGTCCCTCTCGGGAGCCGCTCCTCTTGCAGGGTTAAGAAACCCTGATTTTCTGGACCATTTAAGAAGTCGCTTGTTCAGCCCCCACATTCTTCTTCTTCATCCAAAGTTGTATTCCCAGAACCACGAAGTCTCTGCAGACGTACCTCTGGGTTTGGGGTCCGAGCCTTTGCCCTGAATGGCTTGGTGGTTTTGACTCTAGTCAGGCAGTCTTCATACAGCCACTTCCACGTGGCCTGGCTGAGGTGACCCACCTCCTCGGTGCGTTTTCTGGTTCGCTAGCTCACATCTACACCTACAGCTCTCAAAGGAGAGTTCGAGCTCTCTCTAGAGAATGGGCCTCTTTGGAAAACTGATAAGATGATAGATCCTTTCCTCCCCCTCCCCGTAAAAAGCACACGTGAGCACACACGTGCACGCACGCACACAGTTTCTCTCCTTCTCTCTTTCAAAGTTTTGCGTAAACCTTCAGGGTCTTCTCAGGCCTCTGCGGTCCACCAAGGAGCCCAGGTTAATAACCCCTGTTCTGGAAAACAGAACCTTCTCTACACTGATGTCTTTGGATAACGCCCAGCACTGCACCGCGCGAGAGTAAGCTGTTGTCAGAGGCAAGCTGGGGGTGAAGGTGGGTAATGAAAGCCTGCAGACTGTAGAGGAGGCCGCTGGTGACTCACTGGTGAGACCTCAAGGTGGTGCGCGGGGGGCTGAGGCCCTGGCCACTGGCTGAGCCACCGCCGTGCATACACTTTCTGGATTTCTCATCAAGTCTTGAATTCAACCCATTTCCAAGAGGATTAAAGGGCATTACTTTTGCTGGTGGCGTCCTGATAAGAACTCTTCTCTGCCCCCCAACTAGAGAACTAGAATTAAGGCTGGCAATGAGAGTCGGAGAAGATGTGTGTTTGTGGCTGTTCGCGTGAATAGAGACAGCCTAGGAAGCAGAGAGGCAGCCACTGCTGTGTTTTGCCACGAATGTTCCCACAGCCTCCCGAGTCCCCAGGGATGGGAATGAACCTGGAGCTTTGTTCTCTGATGTGGTCACAGTTCTTTAGAGCCAGCACCTTGAAGTCAAGACCCATGTGTGAAGGAAGTCTTCTGCAATTCCTCATTTCCAAGGATTTTTAAAAGCAGGAATGGAAGTAAAGTTTGTCAAATACTTCTTTAAGCATCTACTAGGACATCCTTGTATTTTTGCACCTTGAGATAGATTTGTGTGACACGTTATATCATTAACTTCCTTATATTGAGCCCTCCCTGCACTTCTGGAATAAAGTCTATTTGGTCAAGGCGTTTTATTCTTTTAATACACTTAGGTATGATTTGTTGTGATTCTCTTTAGGATTTTTGCATCTGTGCTCCTGAGTAAGGTGAGCCCGTATTTTCCTTTTCTGTACTGCTGTTATCAGTTTTTGATGTGCTGGCTTTGCAAAATGATTTTGGAGGCATTTCACCTTCTCTCGCACCTTGGGACAGCTTACAGAGCAGAGGAATGACCTGTTCCTTGAAAGCTGGGAGAACAGCTCTGGTCCTTAGCTCGTGGGCTGCCAGATTCTTGGTTTCTCAAACTTCAAGGCTTCCTCTCCTTTTCTCTCTTCCTTAGTCCTCCAGGTACACACCTGTCACCTCAGTGTTCCCAAGCTGGCACCTGAGAGTCATCTTTGATTCTTGGCCTCCGGCAGTCCCCATGAATCCTCATTTTCTATGCCCTTCAGCTCTGGGCAGGCCCATTTCCACACTGAGCTGCTTAGATCCGTCTGGAGTGCCGTTCAGCTCCAGGTGCAGCATTTAGTGGGGATGCTGATAAACCACTTTACACCTAGAGAAAGGTAACCAGGATGGTGACGATAATACACGCTGAGGAAAGAAGTAGAGATGTTTTCCTCTAGGAAGAGGACACAAAGGAGAAATAATATCTATTTTTAGATATTTGAAGGGCAGCCTCCTTTGGAAAGGTGAAGACCAGCTCCATGAGGGTTATTCTCCAGGAAGGAAAAGGGACCAATGAAGGGAAATTGTAAGGAAATAGACTTCAGCTTGCTCCAAGGAAGATCTTGGGGAAATTCAGAGCAGTCAGCAATGGAATGGGTGGCCTTGTGGTAGGGAGTGCCCTGTCCGGGGAAACATTCAGAGAAAATACATGTCAGATGTAGAAGTGATAGCCGTGAGAATGGAAACTGAGATTGCTCCATTTCTAAGAGTCTAGTTCTCCAAATCATAATGACATTGTCTGACTGGTTGTATAAAAATTGGTTGTTCTGAGAATATAATGTAAATTTAAGAAGTTCATTGGCCTTGAATAAACAAATCTCAAAGCTGAGCAGTTCTCTCACAAATCCTGAAGCCCTGCTTCACAGCCTGTTCCCCTAGAGTGGGAGCACTTTGGTGGTTAGAAAACTATAGCCGTTCATGGTGAGACCCTGGAGCCATGACTGGATGCCAGGATCCTTGCCCACATCTTATGCTGGAGCGTGGGCTTTTCCTGAGGTCTCTTGTTCTTGGCTCCATCCAACACCTGATGAAATAAACCAATTGAGCCCCACTTCAGAATCACCCTCCTTTGTGGCTGTCCCAGATAAGCTCTCAGGACCAACCTACCTAACCTCCAGGTTGAGTTGGGAATTCAAGGCCTCTTGTTCTTGGGGTTTTCAAGCCAACGTTTCATAGGCCTGTGTGTTTTGTATTCACTTCTGTACTGTTATCTTGGGAGTTTCATTTTGAGAAAACTAAAAGCTCAGAGCTTTCCTTGGCTTGTTATTGTGCTTAAGAGAACCAAGGGGGCTGTGGTGTGATGTTCAGGCTATAGGAGACTGACCTCTGGTCGAGCTGTCTCTTGCTTGCCTCCTCATCTCTCTGAGACCGTTCCCTCCTGCATTCAATGGACTCTATCCTTCTGACATCCTGTGAGTTTTCGGAGTCCAGTCTCCAAGTGTAGACTTGTAGGAGTTGTTCTGAGAGCGCCACCAAATCCTAACCACTAGACCACCAAGGAACCTGTAGGAGCTGCTCTGATGGGCTGATGGCCTGCTCCTTCTCTCGTGGTCATATGGCAGGACTCCTAGAGGCTACAAATCCTTCTTCAGACCACAGTGGCGCCACGTCTCCCTCCACCCAGGCTTCTCTCCTGGATGGCTTCTTCTGAGGTCATTGGTGGCTTTGTAATGGCAAATTCTAATGGCCTCCTCCCAGCCTGCATCTCTCTTTGAAGTTTCTGTAGCATTTGATGCCCAACGCTCTCACCTGGAGTTTTTTCTCTTTCCATGGACGCCTCCTACCATTCCTCTGCAGATCCCTCTTCTTGCATCCCCGATGTACCTGCCCCGATCTCCCTCACCCAAACCCTTGTCTCCAAGTCCATACTGGTTATTTCCGCTGTTTCAGCTTCAACCCATGTCCAGAGCCCAACTGTTCATCCACAAAGCAGGCTTCCTCTACGGACTTCTCCATTTTTGTCTCTGGTGAAACCAGACTCCCAGTTTTGAAACCTTGGAGTCATCTCTGGGTCCTCCCTCCGTCTTCCTGTTCTCCACTATCCAGCCAGTTTTGATGGCACTTCCTTTCCTCAGGGTTCTTACTTCTCTCATTTCCCCATTGTTCTCTCTGCCACCCAATTCAGCTTTCGTCACCATCCGCCTGCTCATGGTCCTCCTGGGCCACAATCTCTTCCTGGCTTCACCAGGAGATTCTTCTTACGAAAACTCTTTCGTCACCATGCTCAGAAGCCTTTGATGCCAACTCACCTCATAGGGAAAGTCCAGAGTCCTTGGTCTTGTGTTCAGGTTTCAAGATTGAATCCCGCTCTTCGAGTCTTCTCCATGAATCCTTACCCTCTCCTCCAACCAGACTGT
Organism: Equus quagga; assembly: GCF_021613505.1. Lineage (NCBI taxonomy): Eukaryota > Metazoa > Chordata > Mammalia > Perissodactyla > Equidae > Equus > Equus quagga. Next base: position 65,201,358 of record NC_060277.1, read on the forward strand.
CTGACTCAGTTCCCCCAAGACCTAACTGTGTGTTCTTGCCTCTCCCATCCCCATTCTGATGAGGAAAACTTCCCAATCATTTTGTTTAGCGTTGACTCCCCGGTGCCTAGCAGGGCCAGCGTTCGGTGGTGCTCACTCAGTGTTTGCTGAATGAATGATTGCCTGGTTGAGCAGCCAGCACAGAGGAGGCCTGGGCCTCAGCCTCGGATGGCTGATGATCTGGCAGGCTGGGCTACCCCCATCTGAGATCTTTGTGGGGTTCAGTCATCCTCCCCCAACCCCCAGAGACTGCTCCCTCTAGGCATTCTGTGGGCATCTGAAGAGGCAACACCCTGTGTCTTTGCCCTCCAGTATGGGATGAGGGAGGGGTCCTCCTCTGAACTGCTTCGGGCCTGCGGACTCCAGATGCTGAGACCCTGCTCCCTAAAAATCTTCTTCCCACCCTCCGGGACAGCAAGTCTGACAGCAGGGAAGCCCTGGGGAACTACCGGCAAACAAGCCACTTCCAGGCTGGTGAGCCCTGCTTCACAGGAGCCTGGGGAAGTGTCTGTTTGCAACATGGTGTTTACACGGCAGAGGGGCTTCCTGTCCCGCCTACCCGGCAGGCTGTGGGGCAATCGGGAGCTGTGTTTACAGGGGGAATGGGGCAAAGAAATGCTTGGAGGATTTCTGGGGATTCTTCAGACATCCCGGGGGGTGCCTGGCCATGCTGATCCTGGAGGAGATCAAGGGAGATGTAGAACTCAAGTTTTTAAATTGGGAGAAAATAAAGTATTACTAATAATTGTTATTAATTTGCATATTGTCTGTTAGAGCTTACAAAGCATTTTTCACGAATGTGGCCCTGCTAGTCTAATGTGGAACACTTTAGAGCAAAAGAGGCTCCCTTCTCTCCCTCCAATTCAGGGTGAGCAAGGATGAGGTTCTTTTTTTTTTTCTTTTGGAGGGGAGTTAGGTTTTGGAGGGAAAAAAGGACTTTTTGAGCATAGGAGAGAGCAGTGGAAAGGACTCCCCAGGACAGAGAGCCCTCCCATTCTGAATCAGAGTTCACCCAAGATGGAGAGTGACACCCCTCCCCGTGACTACCTGAGAAATGGGCCGAGGAGGCGGAGATTGGCCTCCCTGCCTCCTCAAAGGGCTGTGGCAGCCCTGGGGCACACACACACCAGCCTGGAACGACTGCCATGGCACCCACAAGAACACAAGCTTACGTGCAGGACCCCTTGCTATCTATGGGCTCCAATACAAGCATCTGAAAAGGTCTGGGAAAGTGCCCCAGGCTCTCTTGGCCCCGGGGATAGGAATACTCCATGTTCCCTCTCTAGTGAGTGGGTGATCAAAGAGTGGGATCATGGGATCCCTGTTATGGGATCACCACATGACTGCTAATGACCTGAGGTTGTTTTCTGTGTGGTAAATTCTTTCTGTGAACCCATTACAGAAAGGATACAGAACATGAGCCACCCAGCTGCAGGGCAGAGATGGGCGCCCTTTAAAGAAACTGATAATAAAACTTTCTGCTTGAGAGAGGCAGAGATTGGCCTGAGGGGTGGGGTCGAGGAGGGAGGTGAAAAGTGGGGTTGAGCATGGACTAGCCTTAGTGTGGCATCAAGAAAACTCCTTTCTGAATGAGTGAGGCTAAGGAGCTCAGGTGGAAGGCATGTGAGCTATTTGGGCGTTGGGAGAGGAGGTTGTTCTAGAAGGTACCTGAGTCAGCTAGCAAAACAAGATGGCGGGGACTTGTGAGAATTGATAGACATAAGCCCACAATACTGGGCCATGTATTGGGTGCAATGGATAAAGAAGGAGGTGCCAGCAACTTCTTACTCCCCTTCTTCTCCCACCCCAGGCCCAAGGCAAGGTGCTGTCCCCATCCAACACTCTCTTCAGAGATGGATGTAGCTGGCTGAGAATGCCCCTTCTTGGGCCATGGCTCAACTCTACTGGGTTCCCATCAAGGCTCCTGCATAGGGAATGTTGAAGAGATTGGGTTGGGGCCACGGTTCTCTTCCATCTTGGGTTCAGAGCTCAGTCCCCTCACAGAGTCCCATTTCCCTTCCTCTACCTACCCATCCAGCTTTTTCGAAGATGGGAGATTACTTCTCATTGGCTGTGTTACTCCTAAGACTTGCGCAGTAGATGGAGGTGAGAACATTATTATTTCTTTTAATAAAGACAATTTTTTAAGAGCAATTTTAGGTTTACAACAAAATTGAGAGGAAAGCACAGAGATTTCCCATATACCCCCTACCCCACGCATGCATTGCTTCCCCCATTCTCAACATCACTCACCAAAATGGCACATTTTTTTTTTTCCCCAAGGATGAATCTACACTGACATATCATAATCACCTGAAGTCATAGTTTACTTTAGGATTCACTCTTGGTGTTGTACAGTCTATGGGTTTCAATAAATGTATAATGACATGTATCCATCATTATAATATACAAAATATTTTCTTTTTTTTTTTGAGGAAGATTAGCTCTGAGCTAACATCTGCCGCCAATCCTCCTCTTTTTTTTTTGCTGAGGAAGACTGGCCCTGAGCTAGCATCTGTGTCCATCGTCCTCTGCTTTATATGTGGGACGCCTGCCACAGCATGGCTTGACAAGCGGTGCTAGGTCCGCACCCAGGACCCGAACCGGTGAACTCCGGGCTGCGGAAGCAGAACGTGCGAACTTAACCGCTGTGCCACTGGGCCAGCCCCTATAAAGAATATTTTCACTGCCCTAAAATTCCTCTGTGCTCTGCCTATTCGTCTGTCCCTCTCCCCACACCCCTGGCAATCACTGATCTTTTTATTGTCGCCCTAGTTTTGCCTTAGAGACATAATTTTTCATTAAACTATTGGATCTTGTTTAAGGAGGAAAAGTTTTGTAATGCCCATACTTTATCCTCATGGTACCCTTCTTATCAACCCGTAAAAGATTATCTCTAATTCATTTACCAAAACAGTACTCTCTCAACTTGCATTGCTTCAGTAGTAGCCGGCCCACCCAGTTACTCCAAAGAATGTCTGAGCTTTAATAACTCAGTCCCTGCTGCTGCTCTCCCAGAGAGGGACACGCAGAGGTGGGCACGCCATAGAGCAAATGTCTGCCACTTCTCTGGAGGGTGACTTCAGCTTTTATGACGTGTCCCTTACAAGGGAATTTTGGGTACACCATGTGATGTCTATTTAAAGTCAGACCATAAAACATATTCCACAAATTTGGGGAAAATCCCACTAGCTATATCTAAATAACATCATAATGGACAAACAAAAACATAATTTTGCTTCTTAGATAACTCAGTGTTGACTGAAATGTTAGTTAGTATATTGGTTTTTCTATTGTGTCAGAGAAACCCAAAATGGTAGTGGCTTAAACAAGATAGAGGTTTGTTTCTCTCTCATGTAAGAGTGTGAACACAAGTGATCCAGACTGTACGACAGCTTCCTAGGTTGGGACCTACACTCCTTCTGTCTTGTTGCTCTGCCCTCCTCAACGTGTAGCTTTCATTTCATGGTGCGTGATGGCTACTCGAGCAATTGCCATCACATCTGCATTCCAGCTAGTAAGAGCAGGAAAAGGGAAGAAGAAGGCATGCCTCTTCCTTTTAAAAACATGATTTGGAAATTGCGCTCATCAACGTTTACTTATATTCCATTGGCCAGATTGTAGTCATATGGCCACACTTAGCTGCAAGAGAATTTGGGGAATGTAATCTAAAATTTTAAAAAATTGTATTCCTATAGGAGAAAGGAGAGTGGATATGGAAGGACAATTATGTCTCCTTCACATTTGAACTGTAGTAGTTTGAGATCTTTCTGAATCTTCACTGTCATGTAAGTGTTCTTTATCCCTTCTGTTGTTCAGTAAGCATGCCTTCTAAGCCCTATTGAAAATCATTAATAAAAAATGATATGCTATACAAAAGGGTGGCATCAACCCAAATGTCCAGCTACAGATGAATGGGTAAACAAAATGTGGTATATACATACAATGGAATATTATTTAGCCTTTAAAAGGAATGAAATTCTGACATATACTACAATATGGATACACCTTGAGGACACTATGCTAAGTGGAATAAGTCAGTCACAAAAGGACAAATAGTGTATGATTCCATTTATGTGAGGTCCCTAGAGTGGTCCAGTTCATAGAGACAGGAAGTAGAATGGAGGTTACCAGGGGCTGAGGGAAGAGGGAATGGGGAGTTAGTGTTTAATGGGTAAGTTTCGAAAAAGTTCTGGAGATGATGGTGGTGGTGGTTGCACAACGATGTGAATGTACTTAGTGCGCTGAGCTGTCTATTTAAAAATGGTTAAAATGGCAAATTTTATGTTATTTATATTGACCACAATTTTAAGAAAGGCATGCTCTAAAGAACCAAAAGCAGCGTTCTCTGGCATTTTGGGAGAGATGTCCTGACAGATGAAGATGCTCAAAACCCTTTGGGTGAGGTTATGAAGCCAGTGGTGAATCCATCTATCTCTGTTATCATTCAGCTTGTGTTTTCTACATCGTCATGAGACTATAGCAGGACTTGCTAAAATTCAGATATGCTATTTTTGTGCATTTTCTTGTATTACCTGTTTAGTCAGTGAATCCACTAGCCCCTGGTGGTCCCTGGATCCTTTCCTGAGTGCTCACAAGCTGCCTCTTAATGACACGTAAAGGACATTGCTAGGGAGCTGGCAAGATGAGAGACTGTAGTTTCCCACATTCTACTTTTTTTATGTTCTCCAAAATTGAGACAGCCTTTTCTAGTGCCTGTCACTGTCTCACTCTCCGTCTTTCTCTCGTACATCTTTCATTTTTTTCAATTCTTTAAAGATTATCAGTAGCAGTTCCTTTCACAACCTCAGGTTTCTTTATGACTCTGACTTGTATTTATCCTCATCTGCAGTCCTCAACTCGTTTGAAGCAACGAACTCCCTATTTGACTTCAGGGCTCTCTGTGTCAGACCCTTCTCCCCAAGTCTTGTCCTCCCCACCTTGCTGGTGTGATCTAAAAAGGCTGATCTGTCATTCACCAGCTGAAAATCTGGCGATGGCTCCACATGGCCCTTGAGTAAACCCTTAAGCACTTAGCTTGGCATATAAGGCCATTCACAGACTGCCACCCCAGCCCGTGCAGCTTCACCTCCCAGCGTACCTCGCGTCATCCTTTATCTTCCAGTAAGGCTGAACGCCTGGCCATTCCCTAAAGGAACCATGCTGTTTCACACCTCTTGCCTCTGTCCATTTTCCCACCACCATGTCTACATCTCGGAGCAGCTTCTCCTTCCTGAAGAGCTGTCTTGGGTGTTACCCTCTTGGAGAAGCTTTGCTAATTGGCCCTCTCCCTCCTCCAAGTTCCTGTTGCACCTGTCCAATGTTAACGTCCACTGGGATGCCTCGCCCATTGGGTAGTGTCTAGCTCGAAGGTAATTTTGAATGGTGCTGCTCTGAACTTCCTGGCGTTGTGTCCTTTGAGTGTATACCTGGGAGTGGAATTGCTGTGTCATGGGGTGTGCACAGGTTGCACTGTAGTGGGTACGGCTGAACGGTTTTCCATTCGGACAGCGGTTGCACCAGTTTAAACTCCCAACTGCAGTGGGGAGGGTTCAAGGTTCTTCACATCCTCACAAACAGTGTGTTCCACCTTTTTCATTTTGGCCATTCTGGTGTGTGTCAGTGGTATTGCATTGCAGTTTGAATTTGCATTTCCAGTATGACCAATGAAATTGAGCCCCTTTTCATGTTTATTGGCCATTTGGAGATCCTCTTTTGTGAAGGGTCTGTTCAAGTCTTTGCCCATTTTTCTATCGAGTTGTCTATCTTTTTCATATTTTTTATTGTTGGTCCTACCACGTTGTATGGTGACCTCTCAGGAGCCTGTCTTCCCCTCTGACCATGAGCTTCTTGAGATTTCTGGACCCCCAGTGCCTAGTAAGTCCCTCAAATAATAGATGCTCAATACACATTTGCTGTTGACTAAATAAACCATCTTTGATCTGTCCTTTCCAGCAGGATAATCATTTTCCTTGAGAAAAAAGATGGCAGAAATAGCTACCTAGCAGTTCTGCTTGTCTTGGGCATTGGTAACTGTTGCCCTGTCTGTCCAGAGTGGCTAGCTTAATCTTTCCAGGTTTAGGCTCTGAAAATAATTTTATGGGCGCTTCTTGATGTCTTCAATGTTTTTCTCAAGCTGTCTGTTTTTTTGTTAATGGGTGTTGTTTTTTTTCCTCCCCAAACTCCAGGACATAGTTGTATATTCTAGTTGTAAGTCCTTCTAGTTTTTCTATGTGAGGCACTGCCACAGCATGGCTACTGACAGATGACTGGTGTGGTTCCACGCCCGGGAACTGAACCCAGGCTGCCGAAGCAGAGTGTGCTGAACTTTAACCACTAGGCCATCAGGGCTGCCTCTCAAGCTGTGCTTGTCACATCCATGCTCATTCTTGCTCTTTTGTGTTCACTCTTAGCTGGGCACCTCACTTCCATCTTTTGCGTATGCCCCAGGGCATCCCGCTGGCCCCTTTACATTCCCCCTCTTTTCTCTTTGATGAGTCTCCATGACTTGCCTCCAGAATTTAATTTTCAGAGTCTTCTTTCTCTGTGAAGCCATCCTTGTAGAAGTCTGCTTTCTTGAAGTCTAAGATGTGTGTCTGACTACGTCTAACATTTTCTTCCATGCTTAGTCCAAATTTTGAGGTGATGTGGGCATTTTGTCCCTGTTTTCCTCTCACCCCTATTTTACAAACCTTTCATTATTCGTAGTCAGAATCAAAGACACCAGGTAGAGTGGTAGTTTTACTCATTGCTTGCTCGACCTTCCAAGCGATGGGATGCTGAGAGGAGCAAGGGTCTATCAGATGGCAGGTTTAACCTGAGGAGACTTCCAGCTGCTATCCAGGCAAAGTGCGCTGCCATCCCCAGGCCATGCTGTGGGTTAGTTTTATGATCCATGGGAGAAAAACAGCGTCCATCTCAGTCCAGCTATGTGTGTGTGATCCCATGTGCTCCTCTCTTCTCTCTTCCTCCAACCCTCTTTATTGTTCACTTACTCATTCTTTATTCATTTGTTCATCCAGCAGAAACGTGCCAGGCACTCTTCTAAGCCCTCATGGAGCTTATATTCTAATGAGCTGGAGGAGAGAGACAGACAATAAGCATGATAAATAATAAGTAACATGTATAGGGTGTCAGTTGGTAATAAGAGAGGTGGGAAAATACAGCAGCGTGTGCCAGAGGTGAGGTTTGCTAGAAGTCCTCGTTGAGAACATTACATAAAGACTGGAAAGAGGTGAGAAAGTGAGCCACACAGACATCTGGGAGAAGAGCACTCCAAACAGAGGAAATAGCAAGTGCAAAGGCCCTGAGGCAGGAGTGTGCCTAGTGTGTTGCTATGGTCATTCCAGTCCTCAGACTGTGGCAAATTCCATGCTGGCATGAGCAAAGCTCAGTATCTGAAATGGAGGGCAGTGTATTAGTCATCTTAGTATCTCCCACAGCATCCAGCAAAATATCTTGTCATATTCACTTGATAAGAAAAGTTTTTGTGTAAATGAATTTAGGTTGGACAACCTCTAAGGGCCCTTTCACCTCTGAATTGCTGTGATTGTCTTAGCTGCCTGGTGGATGACACCCATCTCTGAGTAGCTTTCTTTCTAGCTATTCCATCTGGGCTCTTCTGGACACATGGTCCAGTGACTTTTGGCCATGTGGCCTGGTCTCTGTCAGGGTATGGGGCCTACACCAGATATGTATGTTCCAGATACTATTGCTGTGTAACAAACTACCCCAAAACGTAGTGGGAGACCACATAGTGTGCTCCGGGGTCCTGTGGGCTGGGAATTCGGGCAGGGCACAGTGGGATGCCTTGTCTGTGTTCGACGATGTCTGGGGGCCTCAGCTGGGAGGACTTGAACAGCTGGGGACTGGAACTGTAAATCAGAGTGCTGACAAGTGGCCTCTCCACGTGGCTTGGGCTTCCTCACATCATGGCAACCTGCAGATGGATAGTCAGATTTCTTATGTGACGACTCAGAGCTGCAAGTGCGCGTCATCTAGCAAATGAGGCAGTAGCTGCACCACCTTAACGACCTCGCTTGGGAAACCACACAGCGTTTCCTCGACTGTCATCTTTGGTTGAAGCAGCCACAAGCCCACCCAGGTTTAAGGGGATTGGAATTCGATTCCACCTCTCGATGCGAAGTGGCAAAGCTGCATTGTAGAAGAGGCCGTGCAGTGAGAGAGGTTGTGAGCATCTTTGCAAAATACAGTCTCATAATGTACCTTCATTTCCCTGGGGAGGACTTCCCATGTGTGTTGTCACTGGGCTGTGGTGGCTTTTCAGATGTCTGCTTTGCACCCTGTCCAGCATAAACTTCCAGTGTAAGTGGCTGCTGGGACCAGTAGCCTCCTCCTCCCATTGCTTGTCCCCTGTATGGATGAGGTCCCCAAGGCGTGGAGATGGTGGGGAGTTGGGCACAGAGCAGGTGCTCTGCGGGAGTGTGTCCCCTGGGACGTAGCGGATGACACTGCATAATTATTATTCATTTGCCCGGTGTGATAACATATCCTCCTTGTTCTTAAGGGATGCATGCTAAAGTATTAGATTGAACCGTGTGAACTTGCTGATATCTGCTTGTGTTTAATATGGTTCAATCTAATATTTAGGAAGGAGTTATGATGTCCGCAACCTGCAACTTACATTCACGTGGTTCAGCAAAATATGTAAATGTGTGTGATGCTGACCTGAGGATCGGGTCTGCCCAGCTAGGGTAGCAGCCAAATAGTAATAAGGCTGAAGGCAGATCACGGCTGGGGCACTTCTGTCTCCCTTCCTTCCATCCACAATTTCCGCCCACAGCCTGCCTCCCAGCACTGCTACCATGTACCCATGGGGGCGCTGGTGGGACTCAGCAGGGCCTCTGCCAGCAAGATCCGTGCTGCGCCCAGAACTTGTGTCTGAACAGCACCCAGCCTGAATGGGTGAGGTGAGCTTGCTCAGTGTTCTGTGCAGACGAACCCCTGGTTCCCCAGCCTGGATGGGCCAGCAGGCAACGTAGCATCTTTTCTCAGGACCTGGGGCATCAGGACGTGGGTGAGGCAGCAGGAGTAGGGAGAGGATGGCTGAGGAGGATGCTCTGGTTATGGGTGGAAGAGAGAAGAGGACATGGGGTGGGGGGCAGAGAGGGGCTCTCTAGGGGGCAGCTGTGCATTCCTGGAGAGAGTCAAGCCAGCAGGGGCGGGGTGTGGTTCCTTGGGAGGCTGTGAGAGGAGCAGGTGGCCAAGGTGAGAAGGGGTGCAGATCCCTGGCTGAGGAGACTGATCTTCGGCCCCAGCTGTGGGGTCTGCCCATCCATCCAGGGGCTTTTGAAAGAGCTCAGAACCCTGTGAGACCCTCTGCACCAAGAGGGAGTGAAGGCGAGACCGTGGGAGAGGGATGGCAGCCAGGTCTCACTTGTGAGGAGTTGCAGGGTCCCTCACGTTCCTTTAGCTGTCTGCTGCCAGTCTTTTGGGAACCCTGGCCCCAGTGGGCCTCCCTGGAGCCCCCACACCCTCCTGACTGGACATTCTCAGAGAATTCAGACAGGCGTGAGGAAGCCCATCCACATAAACCCTCCGAAAACGTCCTCCAAGCTCTGGGAGCTCTTCCCGCTCTCCCCGAGCGTGTTGATGGTGCGGGCAGGCTGGGGTGGCTCCCTGGAGAGCTCCTGGCCAGCGCTCTGAGCATCCTCAAGCTGCAGGCCTTTCGGGCGGGTGGCTCTGCCACATCCTGTGCCCCGGGACTGCTGGGCGCGCTCTCGAAGCACAGGCCAGATGTGCAAATTCTGCGGCTGTGCCCAGGGCCGAGCGCAGCACAGCTTGCTTTTCTTGGAAATCATTGGTGATTTGTTAGAAAAACAGGAAACCTTGGGGCTGTTGGTGTACATTTTGACTTCTTTGTTTTTGTTTTTGAGCTCCTTTCATCTGTCTCCCTCTCAGGACATTTTAAGGGTATTTCTGCTCAATCTGCCCTTCAAGCCTGCGTCTTATCATTCCTCTCCTTCCCATGCATCCTCTCTCCTCTCTCCCTCTTGTCTTCTGCCGCCTTCTCTCCGACCCCCAGTCACTGCTTCAGGGAGGGGGACAGATCTAGGGAACCATGGCAACAGGTGTGGTGTCTTGGTGATGCATTGACTTCGGGCATGTGCTTCCCCGCACCTGTCCCTCTCCGCCCCCTCCAGCGTGTTCCCCCACCTTGATCACGGTGGTTAGACAGGAAGCAGAGTGGTCTCTGTGCACCGGGACCTGCTGCAGCTGGGGCAGCTGTCCTGTTGCTGACAAATGGGGGCGATTGTGGCTGGGAAGGGAAATCCCTCATCCGTCCGGGTCAGGCTGGAGCTGGAGGGGCCCTCAGAAGTCACTTTATCCATGGAGACGCTGAGGCCAGGAGAACGGGGCTCTCCAAGGTCCCCAGATTGGATGCCTTGATTAGAGAGGAGGAGCGGGAAGGGGGTGAGGAGGCCTAGGTCCATGCTCTGGCCCCGCCCCAGGCCATCCCCTCCCTGGCTGTGTCTCAGAAATGCAGGAGGAGGGCAGGCGCAGGAGCTGTGGTCATTTTGTTTATTGTGGTCATTTTGTGCATGGGGCATCTAGTGAGTGCCAGAAAGTATGCTGCTTCCTGGTGTCCCTGGGTCTCATCTTGTCAAGGGTGGACTCTGGGCATGTCTGATGGTAGGTTTAGGGGTGTACTCAAGCCTTTCTGCTGTCCGTCCTCCACCCCACATTTGCCACTATGGGAAGGTCCATCTCCCTTTTTACGGTTGAAGAAACTCAGGTCCAGAGAGGTTATGTGGCTTAAGCATTGTCCTCCGCTCCCCAAGCGGGCCCCCACGAGGCAAGAAGGCTGGTGGCTCTCTGCACAGGGAGCTGCTCTGCCCCCAGGGCCCCCCTTTGCGGGCTCTGCCCTGGGTTTCATTCAGCGCCTCGGCACCACACCTTCAGCTGGGGCCTCCCCCTCTCCCAGGGGAACCGCGCTTAGGGGCTGCCCTTCTGAAGTCATACAAGAAGTCTGATATGAGAGATTAGAAACTCCCCAAGCCTCTCAGAGGGTGTTGTTTTAAAAAGGCATTAAACTGTCCCAAGAGAGATAGGATGTGTAAGACTAAGAAGGAGGACCAGCATGAGAATCTGAAATACGATATAGGGAGCTTCCCAGAAAAGAAGCAGGTTGGAGGAATTCTGAACAAGACAAGGAGAGTGGGCGAGAAGGGGACCCCTCCTCACACCAGGAGGCTGACTAGGGTGAACAACCAGAGGCAACAACAGGCCCTGGGACGGGGCGGGCCTCCCCTCTCCCCAGCCCACATTCTCATTCCTCTGGGTCACGCAGCCTCCAGAGAGCAGACACTCACCCAGGGGTCCGTGAACTTGGATGGGGAACACGTGACATCTTAGTTTTCGCTCTAACTGCAGTTTAGTGTCTCCTTCCATTATGAGTGTTGGCAACAAACCCAGTCACGTTAGTAGCACCTGCGAGCTGGTCACCGGTAGAAATCCAGATGTTTTCATGTTACTTTGCAGTTGCTGCTCGTACCTCAAAGGTCGTTTATGCTTTTTACTACTTCAAAGTGATAATTGTGGTTAGACCCACTGCTAGATTTTGCTATTTAATGTGTTAATGAGAAGAACCCATACTACCATTTCACAAGTCTGATTATTTAAAAAAATTGATAATTGTGTTTCGGTGTAATCCATTTTCTTTGCAGTCCCATGTATTTTATTTCCTGCATTTCACACATTATTCTGAAGAGAGGTCTGTAGACTTCTCCAGATTGCCAAGTGAGTCTAGGGCATAGAAAAGGGTAGGAATTCTTGCCACTGGAAGAGTTTGGCAAGGAATTCCAGGTGTTACCTGGCAGCTAAGGAGGGCTCTGGTGTGAGGCAGACCTGAGTCAGCATTCTTGCTACAGACCCTGGGAAAGTGAGTTTATCTCTCAGAGCCCTAGTTTCCTTCTGTATAAATGGAGGTAAAAGAAAGTCCGCCTTGAATCATTGTTCCTCGTGCAAGTGCCTGCCTGGTCTGGTGCCCGGCAGGCAGCAGGAACTCCATCATGGGGAGTCACCGGGGGCTACAGCAGTGTATTCAAGCCCACAAGACTCAAGCAGGAATCTTTTTTATTACAGAGGAAACTCCAGGCAAGGCTCATTTGTTATTGTCCCTCATGCCGAAGGGAAAACGTGGACCATACCTGAATGATGTCTCTCATCATTTTCTTTTGCTCTGGGCTGGGAGCAGGTAGCCCCCATGATTCCACTATGAATCTTGGTCTGTAAATTGGGGTATTTAAGAATAACCATGGTATGCCCATACCATGGAATATTACTCAATCGTAAAAAAGAATAAGTACTATATACGCTACAACATGGATGAACCTAGAAAACCTGCTAATTAAAAAACAATCGAGATTCAAAAGACCACATATTGTATGATTCCATTTATATGAAATATCCAGAATAACGACATTCATAGAAACAGAGAACAGATTAGTGGTTACCAGATGGTAGGGGAAGGGAGAGTGGGAGCCACTGCTAAAAGGGTATGAAGTTTCTTTTTGGGGTGATGGAAATGTTCTGGATTTAGATTGTGGTGATGATTGTACAAAATAGTGAATACACTGAAAACTACTAAAGTGTGCACTTTGAAATGAATTTTTTGTTATGAGAATTATATTAAATTTTTTAAAAATCACTACCAATTTTATGGACATTAAAAAGATAAAGGAATATTATGAACAACTCAGTACCCCAAAATTTGATAACTTAGATGAAATGGACCAATTTCTTGAAAGACACCAAAACTCACACAAGGAGAGATCATCTGAATAGATCTGTATCTTGTATTAAAGAAATGTAATCACTAACTGATAACCTTCCGAAACAGAAAGCACCAGGCCCAGATGGTCTTGCTGGTGTATTTTACCAAACGTTTAAGGAGCAAGTGCTACCAATTCTCTATAACATGCTACAGAAAATAGAAGCAGAGGGATCACTTTCTAACTCATTCTTTGAGGCTAGTAGAATGAAAAGACAAGAAAGAAACACTAAAAGAAAGATTTTGCAAAACATATATCTGATAAAGGACTTGTATCCAAAGCATACAAAGAATTCTTAAAACTCAACAATAAGAAAATAAACAACCCAATTAAAAATTAGGCAAAAGATCTGAACAGACACCTCACCAAAGAAGAACTATAAAAAGATGCTCAATATCATATATCTTTAGGGAATTGGAAGTTAAAACAATGAGATACCACACCTATTAGAATGACTGAAATCCCAAAGACTGACAACGTCAAATGCCGGCAAGGATGTGGAGCGACAGGAACTCTGCTTCACTGGTGGTAGGGATGCAAAGTGGGACAGCCACTTTGGAAGACAGTTTGGCAGTTTCTTAGAAAGCTAAGAAGTCTTACCATATGATTCAGCAATCACACTCTTTGGGATTTGCCCAAATGAGTTGAAAACTTACGTCCACTCAAAAACTTGCACATGAATGTTCATAGCAGCTTTATTCTTGGTTGCCAAAACTTGGAAGCAACCAAAATGTCCTTCAGTAGGTAAATGGATAAACAAAGCATGGTACAGCCAGACAACGAAATATTATTAAGCAATAAAAATAAATGAGCTATGAAGCCATGAAAAGACATGGAGGAACCTTAAAAGCATATTACTGAGTGAAAGAATCTGGTCCGAAAAGTTACATAATGTATAATGCCACCTATATGACATTCTGGAAAAGGCAAAACTGTAGAGACGGTAAGAGGATCAGTGGTTGCCAGGGGTTAGAGAGAGGGGAAGAGACGAATACAGAAAGCATAGGGGATTTTTAGGGCCATGAAACTATTCTGCATGATATTGTAGTGGTGAAGACGTGACATTTTGTATTTGGCAAACCCCATAGAACTGTACGACACAAAGAGTCAACCCTAATGTAAACTGTGGACTTTAGTTAATACTTTTGTATCAATATTGGTTCATCAATTGTAACGAATGCGCCACAGTAATGGAAGATATTAATAATAGGGGAAACCGTGGGCGGGAAGCAGGTGGGGGGCAGAGGGAGTACATGGGAACTCTGTACTTTCTGTTCAGTTTTTCTGTAAATCTAAAACTGCTCCAAGAATTCAAGTTTATATAAAGAAAAAAAAAAGAAATAGCCATTTCTTTGATCTTACATCAACTGAAATCCAGGTCTGAGCCCCGCCCATCCTGCCAGGAGCTGTCCAGGAGGTCAGAGTTTTTCTCTTCTCTGCCACAAACCTTCCTCAAAGTGGTTGCCTTCTTAGCGTGGGGACAGAGTGAAGGGAGGGACTAATGTACAGAAGGAAAGAAATTCATAGCGCCGTAAATTGTCCTGCATTTGTACTCTGTGGCCTTAGGAACAGCTCCTGGAAAGCTTGGTTTCTGACCTGAATCTCTTCCGTTGGCCTCTGGCAGAGGAAATACAGGAGGAAGCTGGTCTGTGAGGCAAGCTGCCCACCCGTGGGTGCCAAAAATGACTTGTTCAACACCTCTGAGGACTGACTCACCGGGAAGTTACAGTAGACGTGATTTCCCCAATAGGAATATCCCCTATTGCTTGTATGGTCATAACGTCACGGCCACAGATTTGGGTGGGGTTTTTGGTTTTCCGAGCACATTTGCACACTCACCTAACTATCCAGGGAGAATCTGTCTGGACCTTGGGCTAGACACTGGGTTTGCAAGGTGAACGGGCCACTGAAAGTCTGGTAGAGGAAACAGTTACAGCACAGGCATAGGGGAAGCAAAGTGGGTGGGGTACCCACCTGACGTCAGGAGGCCTTCCCTGAAGAGATGACCTCGTGAGTGGAAGACAGAAGAATGCTTCTTAGGAGCCACATCAAAAGCAGGGGGAGGTTATGGAAGTGTTTTAGGTAGAGGGAGCACACGCAGGAAGAAGTTCATTAAGGAGAGGGAAGCTGCGGGTATGAGACTGGCCAGGGAGAAAGGGCCCAGACCTCTTGGGGTCTTGAAAGCCGGGTTAGGGGTCGAACTCTGTCCTAAGCCAAGGAAAAACCATTATAAAGCTTTAAGGGGCAGGGAGGGCATGACAATCAGATGTGCTTTTTCAGAGACAGCTCTGCATAGAACCATGTCTATGCTGT
Organism: Equus quagga; assembly: GCF_021613505.1. Taxonomy (NCBI): domain Eukaryota; kingdom Metazoa; phylum Chordata; class Mammalia; order Perissodactyla; family Equidae; genus Equus; species Equus quagga. Next base: position 65,216,504 of record NC_060277.1, read on the forward strand.
GATCCCATGTATGGAGGAAGAAAATGCATGTGTGTGGGTATTTATGTGGATATATAAATGCATTCAAAAGGACTGGGAAGATAACCGGCCAACTGAGGTGGCAAATGTGTGTGTGTTTGAAAAGGGAAAGTGGAGTGCAAGTGATCACGCTAAGAAAAACTTTAAAGATTTATCCTATATATTTATGTATTGCATGAGTTTTTAAAAACATTTTTATTGAAGTATAGTTTGTATACGGTGAAATGCACAAATTTCATTGTATAGTTTGATGGGCTATGGCAAATATATACACACGTGTAACCTGTACTCCTATCCAGATATAGAATATTTCCATCATTCCAGAAAGTTCCCTCATGCCCATTCTGGTCAACTTGCCCCCTATATCTTCTAGAGGCAACCACTATATTTATTTCACCATAGGTTAGTTTTGCCTGTTCTAGAACTTCTTGTAAATGGAACCATAAAGTTTCTGTCTTTTTGTATCCAGCTTCATTTGCATGGCATGTTTTTGGTATTCGTCTATGCAGTAACGTGCGTTAGTGGTTTGTTCTTTTCTATTTCTTGTGTTGCTAAGTAGTAATGTATATGAATATACGAAATATGTTTATCCCTTCTCCTGTTGATCGATGAGGTTGTTTCCAGTTTGAGGCTATTATGAACAAAGCTGCTAAGAACACTTTTGCACAAGCCTTTTTGTCAACGTATGTTTTCATTTGTTTTGGGTAAAGAAGGAGAATTATTGGGTCAAAATGGTAGGTATTTGCTAACTTTATGAAACTGCCAAATTGATTTTCAAGGCAGTTGGACCATTTTATGATTCCACCAATAATGTATGGTTACTCCATATCCTCGCCAGCTTGGTATTGTTAATCTTTTCTTTTCTTTTTGTTTTTTTGAGGAAGATTAGCCCTGAGCTAACATCTGCTGCCAATCCTCCTCTTTTTGCTGAGGAAGAGTGGCCCTGGGCTAACTTCTGTGCCCATCTTCCTCTATTTTATATGTGGGATGCCTGCCACAGCATGGCTTGATAAGCATTGCACAGGTCTGCACCCAGGATCCAACCTGGTGAACCCCGGGCTACTGAAGCAGAGTGTGCGAACTTAACTGCTACACCACCCGGCTGGCCCCGGTATTGTTAATCTATTTAATTTTAGCTATTCTACTGTAGTGTAGTCTAATTGTGGTTTTAAATCTGCATTTTCCTGATGACTAATGTTGAGCGTATTTTCATGTGTTTATTAACCATTTATATATCTTTTGTGAAGTGTCTGTTCAGTTCTAGGATATAAGTCATGTGTCAGGTAATATATATTGTAATATTTTCCTCTAGTCTATGAGCATTCTATAATTATATCTTTCAAAAATATTGTATAAATGGAATCATATAGTAGATAGTCCTTTGGGGACTGGTTTTTTGATTCAGCATAATTTTCTAGGGATTCATCCGGGTTGTTCTGTCTATCAATAATTGTTTCCTTTTTGTTGCTGAATAGTATTCCATGGGATAGATGTCCCATAGTTTAGCTGTTCACCCACTGAAGGACATCTGGGTTGTTTCCACTTTTTGGCTATTATGAATAAAGCTGCTATAAACATTCACGTACACTTTTTTGTGTGTGAATGTAAGTTTCATTTCTCTGAGATAAATTCCCAAGGATGCCATTGCTGGGCCACGTGGTAGTTCTAATGTATGTATTTAATGCTATAAATTTCCCCATCAGAACTCTTTTAGCTGTGTCCCACACATTTTATGTTGTATATTCGTTTCTATTCTGTTCAATGTATTTTTGTAATTTCCCTCGAAATTTCCTCTCTGATCCCTGGGTTATTTACACATGTGTTTAGTTTCGACGTGTTTGGAGATTTTCCTGTTATCTTTCTGCTATTGCTTTCTAGTTTGATTCCATTCTGGTCCCAGAACATACTCTGTATGATTACAGTTCTTTCAAATGCGTTGAGTTTGGTTTGATGACCCAGGATACGGTTCATCTTAGCATATGTTCCGTGGGTGCTTGAGAAGGAATGCGTGTTCTGCTGTTGTTGAGTGGAGTATTCCATAAATATTGATTAGATCCTGCTGGCTGATGGTGTTATTGAGTTTTTATGTATCCTTGTTGATTTTCTGTATGGTTGTTCTACCAATTATTGAGAGAGGGATGTTGAAGTCTCCAACTATAATTATGGATTTGTCTATTCTCCTTTCCATTTTATCAGTTTTTACTTCACATATTTTATAACTCTGTTGTTTGGTGAAAAAACCATTTAAGATTGCTGTGTCTTCTTGGTGGATTGACCTTTTTGTCATTATATAATTTCCCTCTCTGTCTGTGGTAATTTCCCTTGCTCTGAAGTTTACTTTGTCTGCTATTAATATAGTCACTGCTGTTCTCTTTTGATTAACATTTACATGATATATCTTTGCCCACTTATTACTTTCAACTTGCCTGTACCTTTGTATTTGGAAGTGAGTTTATTGTAGACAGCAAATAGTTGGGTCATATTTTGTAATCCACTACCAATCTCTATGTTTTAATTGGTATATTTAGCCCAATTAAATTTAATGTAATTTATTGATATGTTAGGGCTTAAGTCTGCTATTTTATTATTTGTTTTCCATTTGGTTCTCTGTTTTTGTTGTTGTTTCTGGGTTTGTTTGTTGGTTTGTTTGTTTTGCCTTCCTGTGGATTATTTGAACATTTTTAGAATTCATTTTGACTTATCTATAATGTTTTAGTGGTTGCTCTAGGTACTACATTTAATATATGTAACATACCACAGTCTAATGATGTCATAATTTTACCAGTTCTAATCAAGTGTAGAGGTGCATGTTTGGTTCAACTATCAAACGTAATTTAGAAAACTCAAGAGGAGAAGGAATGTCTATACTATTTACCCAGATTTTTGCTTGCCATATCCTTCAATCCTGATGTTTCAGGATTTGTTTCTTTTATCATCTTCTTTCTGTTTGGAGAATTCCCTTTAACTTTTCTTTTAGAGCAGGTCTGCTGGTGACAGATTCTCTTAGTTTTCCTTCACCTGAGGATGTCTTGACTCCTCCTTCATTGCTGAAAGATATTTTAACTGGCTTCTGGGTTGACAGTTCTTTTCTCTCAGCACTTGAAAAATCTTGTTCCATTCCTTTTGGCCTTTGGGACCTCTGATGAGAAATGTGTCGTTCGAATGGTTTTTCCTCTAAGGGGAGGTGGTGTTTCTTTCTTGCTGCTTTCAAGATTTTTTTTCTTTAGTTTAGTTTTCAGAAGTTTGACTATGCTGTGTCTTGGTGTGTATTTCTTGGCTTTATCTTGTTTGGGGTTCACATAACTTCTTGAATCTGTAGTTGTATGTATTTTGCCAAATTTTCAGCCATTATTTCTTTGAGCACTTTCTCAGCTCTGCCCTTCCTCACTGGGACTCTGGTGACGTGAATGTTAGACCTTTTGTTATGGACCCACAGGCCCCAGAGGCTCTGTTCCCTTTTTTGCAGTTTATTTCCTGTCTGTTCAGATTGGGTAATGTTACTGTTCTATATTCAAGTTCATCAATTCTTTCCTCTGTCCCCTTCATTCTGCTGTTGAGCACACCCACTGAGTTTTTTATTTGTTATTATATTTTTTCAGTTCTAAAATTTCCATTTGGTACTTATTTCTCTCATCTATTTCTTGCTGAGACTTTCCTAGTTTTCCTTTGTTTATAATAGTTCATTGAAGTGTGTTTGATGATGGCTGCTTTAAAATCTTTGTCAGATAATTTTAACATCTGTCATTTGGATGCTGGCATCTATTGACTGCCTTTTTTCATTTGGTTTGAGATCTTCCTTGTTCTTGATATGACAAGTTATTTTCTGTTGAAATGTGGACATTTTGGGTGTTATGTTATAAGAGTTATGAGGCTCTGGATCTTATTTAAACCTTCAAAGTTAGCTGACTTTCTCTAACACTTCCCTGAAATGGGAAGTGGGTGATGGGCATCGCCTCGTTACTGCCAGATGAGGGTAGAAGTCCAGGTTCCATTCACAGCTTCCATTGACATCCAGGAGATGTTCCTCATTACTGTGGGGTAGAGTGGGAATTCCGGCTTCCCACTGGGTGTCCACTGTCCCTCCCTGGCTGGGAGGGACGGGAGTGCTTCATTACTTCTCCACTGACACCATGGCAGGAGGAAATGACCTCATTACCACTGGGCAGTAGTGAAAGTCCTGAGTCCCCTCCTAGGCTTCCTCTGACATCACCCCAGAGTTGGGTGGGGGAGCTCTTTACTGTCTGGCGGGGCTGGAAGTCCAGGCTCCCCAGTGGTCTCCACTGACATCGCGGGGTGGGAGGAGGCTCATAACTGCTCGTGGGGATGAAAAGCCTGGCTCCCTACTTGGTTTTCTCAGACACCACCCATGGTTGGGGGGGAGAGGTTGGGGCACCTCATTATAGCCTGTCCAGAGTGAAGTCTAGGCTCCCTTTTTGGCTTTTGCTAGTGGAGATGGCACCATGATTTTTTCTGTGGTGTTTGGCTGGAGTAGAGCAGTTACTGTCTGAAAGTTTTCTGTCTTGCTAAGCTGCCCTTTTCCTGGTCCTTTGGCCAGATAAAGCAGGCTTTTCTTGGGGCTTTTTGTCTATACCCATTGGTGTTTCCAGGTTGCTGGCTCTTCAGCTCCAAGTCTGGGATATACGAGGCAAAAAGAAAACCCAGGAAACTCACCACCATGTCACTCCTTGTTCTCAAGGTCCGTAGCCAGTCTGCCTTCTTCTCTCCATCTTTCAGAGTCTCTTATGTTAGTTTTGTATATAATGTCCAGGGTTTATAGCAGGAGGAATAGGGAAAAGTACATCTACTCTGCTTTCCTAGAACCCTCGTCTATTTTCAATATTTTTACCTACTATTTTGTTATAAAAAATAATGCATAAAATATATATATTATTATGAAATGTTTCTGGTAAAAATAAAAATTATATCTAATCTTGCCTCCCAGACATAACCACTGTTAACACTTTGGCAAGCAACCATGTACAGTAGGGTTTTATTAGATGTAGATATAGATTTTTAAAAAACATAATTGGAAACATCTTAGGGTCCTTTTGTTCCCCACAATTACCAGAAATGAACTTGGGCTAGATAAAGGAAAAAAAAGAGGAACTTAGCAGAAGGATACGGGGGCATCTCATAAAACCCAATACTGCTAAGCAAACCTTCTCAAAGGCGTTGCCTCTCTGTCACCTCTCTTCCTCGCCTCAGCCTATTCCATTGGGTCTTCTTACCCTGTATTTATTCTTCCAAGGTCACCAAAACCCTCTACATCAGCAAGTCCAGTGGCCACCTCTCTGCCCGCGTTCTATGGATCTTGCAGCAGCATTCCACACTCCCTCCTTGAAGCACTCTGGTTTGGAGTGTCTGTGACATGTTCTCCTCTTACTTCACGCGTTGCATCTTAGCATCCTTTTGTTGACTCTTTATGTGTCACCTCTTGACAGTGGATGCCCTGGGGCCAAACTCCTGCCTCCTCATCTTCCCTCTTCCCACACTTCATGGCCTCAGAGACCACTATACTCCATTAACTCCCAAATTTAGAGCTGTAGTCAAGACCTCTCCATTGGGTCAAAATAGGATCTAAACTTGGACAAAGCAGGAGTCTTGTTTTCCCTTTCCAAATTGTCCTCCTCCCAAACTTCCCCGTCTCAGCAAATGTGACCCACCAATCCTCATTAAAGGAAAAGACAAAAGGGGATCAAGTATCCAAAAAGTTGCACGTCCGTGTGGGGGCCAAACTTTAATCAGCCATGGTATAAGCCCTGCGTACCTTCTATAGAGATTTTGGCCTGAACTGAAGCCTGGATTTCCTTGATCCATTTCCATCTGATTTAGCCATGATGTCAGTCCCTGACTCTGGCCTGTCAACACTGGTTTTCAGTTTGGACTGGGTGCATATGTCTTCCTTTTTTTCTATGTCTTCATGAGTATATTTGATAAGAAGTTGGGAAAGACTATATCAGTGCCTGCTGTCCTAAAGTATAGGAAATAGCCCCACAGTCCTAGAGAGTTCCAGACTAGTCTAAATGGGACTCTTGAAATCAGTGTCTATTTCATAAGAAGTTGTAAAAACCACACCTGGCCAAGTATTAGGAGGCCTGATTTCAGTCTTGTCCACAAACCTTAATGATTTCTTTTCTTATTAGAGAAGTTTCTCTTGCAGTAATAAACCATATTCATGAATGAGATGGAGACGGAGAAGGGGAGAGATTTTTTCGTATATAATTGGACAGGAGTTTAAAGAGAATGAAAAGAAGGAGACTAAAGAAGATGGGTATGCTGGTGTCTGACAGCAATTACCTGCTGTTGGATTAACAGAGAGAAGATGGGGTAGTAAATGGTTTTCACTCTGGGAGGGAAGAAATAATGGTCGAGGGAGGAGATAATGGGTTAGACAGTCTGTCCCAAATTTATTCCGATGGTAAAGCATCTGGAAGTCACAGTCCTCCATAAAATCTTCTTTGCCTGAAACTATGAAATATTCACATCTGTCTTACAAACTAGAAACGATTCTGCAGAAATTGAGCAGCCTGTAATGAATGCGATTTATCACGATCACAATCTTTTTCCACACCCAGAAAAATCAGAAAGCTGCCAATATATGTGAAATTGGCCTTTCTGAAGTTTTTATATTTACATTCCTTTGCCACTTTATTACTCTGCGAGTATTTGCTGGCAAACAACACAGGCTTTGAATTTGAAAGGTGGCAGGATTAAACAGTCTCCAGTGCCAGGTGCCCATGGTTTAGCCCAGGGGCCCATAGAATTTGATTGTTGTCTGGAGTTTATACCTTGGCAAATTCTCATCGTCTTTCTCTGTTTCCCCATCTTGGTAGTAATTTCAATTTGCCCGTCTCTAGCTCTATGATAATTTCCTTTATGTGCATGGAGAAGCTAAGTTGCCTAAGACGTGCCAAGAAAGGAAACATCACCAACCAGATGAGAGAACGCTCTGTGCCTCAGTCTCCTCATCTGTAAAATGGGGATAAAAGAGTGTTTCCCTCCTATGGATTCAATGAGTTAATTCATAGAATGCATCTGGAACAGTGCCTGGCACATAGTAAGCCCTCAGTGAGCATGAGCTGCTGTTATGATAATTGTCATATGCAAGGACAACATCATGCATCCTGTTTTCTTTCTAGTACACTTCCAGATGATTGCCTGGTAGAAGGGAGTCAGAGACCTGAGTTCGAATTCTGCCTATGCTACTTGCTAGTTGTGTGACCTTGGGAAAAGGATTTAGCCACAGGAGCTGCCCTTCGCTCATCCTTGTATATTCAGAGTTTGATGGAGTTGTTCGGAATAAGTGAGATCATGTGCTTCAAGCCCGAAACACAGTGTCTGGCATAGAGTCGGTGCTGCCTACATATTAGCATCTTTTTCCTTCTCTCCTTCATTGCTCATCTCATCTCTTCTTGGTCTTAACTGCAACTTTGTCTTCCTGAGCATCCCTGTGCCCTCTCCTTGGTAAAGAAGAGTGAAGTTGGGAGGCAGGAAAGGGCTTATCTGTGCTCCCTTAGTGGTTCTCCCTTTTTGCGCACTTCTACTTCATCCCACCCCCTGCCTGCCCCCCACGCTATCATCACCTACCTTTTCACGTTTCCTTCTTCTCCTGGTCCTGGCGTCCGCCTGCTGCCCACTATCTACTGTTGCTGCCGCAATAGACTCATTTGTTAGCTAAATGTCCCTCCATGAATCTTACGTTTTGAAAAATAAGCTGGGACAGAGGAAGTGAGCAACCCTAACTCATGGAGAATGAATCACTGGCAATGAGAATTCAGGCAATTTTTGTGCAAGATGTCTTCCCTGGGAGCCTCAAATTATAGCACAGAGGCGAAACCGCATACTCAGCCCTTTGGGTGTCTAGAAAAGAGAACTGATTTCCCGTGAACATGGCATAGGAAACAACGTGGGCCTTGGGAGTCAGGCCAACCTTGGACGTGCTTCCAGCTCAGGCCATAGGAACTCTGACCGCAAGAATTTGGCCAGATGAATGGCTTACCCTCCCCGAATTGCAGGAATTGTGCATAACTGTGATTCTGTCATGCGGTGATTATGATCGTCAGACTAGGTAATCAAGTGGAAGTGCCCAGCATGGTACCCGACACAGAACGGCCACTCTGTAATAGCCAGTCTGCCCGCCTGCCTTCCCTCTTTCCTTCCTCCTGTTCTCTAGGCTGAAACTTATAGAGAATTGACATTCCTGTGTAATATCACAAAGATGTCCATTAATTATTCTTCTTTGTTTTCTTTACTCTTTTTTTAAATTGTGGTAAAATGCACATGACATAAAATTTGCCGTCTTAACCATTTTTAATTGTACAATTCAGTAGTGTTAAGTACATTCACATTGTTGTGCAACTAATTTACGGAACTCTTTTTCATCTTTCAAAACGAAAACTCTGTGCCCATTAAACAACTCCCCATTCCCCCCACCCCCTAACCCCTGGCAACCACCCTTCTACTTTCTGTCTCTATGAGTTTGACTATTCCAGGGACCTCATATAAGTAGAATCATACAGTGTTTTTCTTTTTTGTGATTGGCTTATTTCACTGAGCATAACGTCCTCAAGATTCATCGATGTTGGAGCATGTGACAGGGTTTCTTTCCTTTTTAAGGCTGAATAGCATCCCATTGTATGTATATACCACATATTTTTATCCATCCGTCTGTGGATTGACACTTGGGTTGCTTCTACTTTTTAGCTATTGTGAATAATGCTGCTGTGAACCTAGGAGTCCGATATCTCAAGATAATGGTTTCATTTTCTTTGGATATATACCCAGAAGTGGGACTGCTGGATCATAAGGCAGTTTTATTTTTAATTTCTTAATTAAAGGAATCTCCATCTTCCACAGGGACTGCACCATTTTACATTCTCACCAGCAGTGCACAAGGGTTCCAGTTTCTCCACACGCTCGCTAACACTTATTTTCGTTTTGTTTTGTTTCTTGTAATAGCCATCCTAATGGTCGTGAGGTGGTATCTCATTGTGGTTTTGATTTGCATTTCCCGAATGACTAGTGATGTTGAGCATTTTTTCATGTGCGTATTGGCTATTTGTATATCTTGTTTGGAGAAATGTTTATTCAAGTTCTTTGCCCATAATTTTAATTGGGTTTTTTTGTTGTTGTTGAGTTGTAGGAGTTCTTTATATATTCTGATCTTAACTCCTTATCAGATATATGTTTGCAAATATTTTCTCCCTTTCCGTAAGCTGCATTTTCACTCTGATTGTTTCCTTTGATCATAGAGTTTTAAATTTTGATGTAATCCAATTTATCTATTGTTTCTTTTGTTGCCTGTGCTTTTGGTGTCACATCCAAGAAATCATTGGCAGAGCCAATGTGATGAAGCTTTCCCCCTATGTTTTCTTCTAAGAGTTTTATAGTTTCAGCTCTTTGTGTTTAGGTCTCTGATCCATTTTGAATTAATTCTTTATGCTATTGAATCTTCCCATCTGACAACAGAGTATACATTTTCATTTATTTGCCTTCTTTTGTATCCCTCAAAAGTTTAATTTCATTAAATCCTGCATATTTTTAAAATGTATTTTCTCTTATTTGGTTCTTTTTGTTGCTATATATGTAGAGTCTTTTTTTCCGACACAATTTCTGTTTTTTTATTTGTATAATTGAATGATAATAAGTTCTATTTTAATTTGTACCCAACCACCTTACCTAATTCTCTTCTTTGTTATAGCCACTTTTCAGTTGATTATTTTGGCTTTCTATGAACATTTTGAGGGTGAAACAATTATGAATTATGCCAATTCTATAATTGGCAAAGCTGTAATTCATAGTGAGCCTCAAGGAATAACATGTGACGAACAAAATCTTAGAAAGTACCTCACCCACACATTCTTTCTGAAGTGACTCGAAATACCCCAGCTGAACAAGAAATGAATCAAAATAAAGAACACATAAGGGGCCGGCCCTGTGGCCGAGTGGTTAAGTTTGTGGGCTCTGCTCCAGCGGCCCACGGTTTCGCCGGTTCAGATCCTGGGCGCACACATGGCACCGCTCATCAGGCCATGCTGAGGTGGTGTCCCACATGCCACAACTAGAAGGACCCACAACTAAAATATACAACTATGTACTGGGGGGCTTTGGGGAGAAAAAGCGGGGAAAAAAAAGAGAACATATATATATAGGAATGGAAGGGTGCAAAACAAACATACAAAACAGCAAGCAATGAATTAAATCAAACTTAAAGCCACTGTCCAAAGAAAACTGCCATTATCATAGCTATTCTATTTACTGTAAATGTCAAAAATAATGATGTAAGGGGTTGTGATGTACCGTAAAGATGTTTAATACAAATCCAGATCCGTATTTTAAAAGAAGACATAATGTTACAACATTAAGATAAAGAGAGGGGCTAAAATCACAGATTCAGAAGTAATTTTTAAAATTCTTTAGGCATTCGAGATTCAGATCCTTGCTAACAAGTTTTTAAATCTGATTAAAATGAGAAGGAGGAAGAGCCAAGATGGCGCCGTGAGTAGTCCTCTTTGTCTCTCGCCCTTCGAGTCTACAATTATTTGGACACTTATCACTTGACAAAGGATATCCAGACAGCATCTCAGGACGTCTGAGACACCCACGCGACTATACATCGGAAGGCGGATGGACTTTCCTCCGGGAGGATGTGGAAATAGGTGAAAACTCTCCGACCCCGACGGGCAGCCTAGTACCCGCAAGCGGCTTTCTTCCAACGGACGCCCCCAGAGGATCCACACACATCTACGGCAGGAGCAAGCACACAACAGAGGAGCGACGGTGGAAACAGGTGACCAGAACCCTACCTAAACCCCCTGCAATTACTCCTAAACGCAGAGGGAAACTTTGGAGTTGCACACCTGAGCCTGCGGGGAGAGTCTCTCCCCGCCATTGGTGGGGAGACCCAGCCTGGTGCTCGGGGCGCCCGGAGGGTCCCAGAGAGAGACACGGAGGGCACGGAGATCTCCCAGCTGCCGTTGCCTGCCCCGTGGGACTAGGGATTGCCGGAGATCTCGGAGAGGACCGGGGCCGGGTGAATTTTCAAAGGCCGGTTCTGCGACCCGGAGGGGAAGCGCCGGAGCTCCGCCCGGGCAGCAGACAAAACTCTCTGTCTGCCGTTAGCAGAGGGGCCACGCTGAGCATTCACGGCTCCGGGAGAGGCCCGGAGAGAATCCCAGAGGGCGGGGCGACCCCCAGCTGCCGTTGCCCGCCCCGTGGGGCTAGGGATTGCCAGAGATCTCGGAGAGGACCAGGGCGGGGGGAACTTTCAAAGGCCGGTTCTGCGACCCGGAGGGGAAGCGCCGGAGCTCCGCCCGGGCAGCAGACAAAACTCTCTGTCTGCCGTTAGCAGAGGGGCCACGCTGAGCATTCACGGCTCCGGGAGAGGCCCGGAGAGAATCCCAGAGGGCGGGGCGACCCCCAGCTTCCGTTGCCCGCCCCGTGAGGCTAGGGATTGCCGGAGATCTCAGAGAGGACTGGGGCTGGAGAGAGTTCCAGAGACCCAGCTTAGTAGCCTAGGGGGAAACCCTACAGGCTCACAGCAGCCTTAGGGAAAGCCTCTGCACAGCACCAGTAGAAGGCACCCAGCCGCCAGCCACAAGGCTGGAAGACCCCAGGGCAAAAGCAGCATAGCTAGGTGTACTAACCACAGACTGTAGAAGATGCCAATAGCTCTCCTGCGACCCATAGAGGACAAGTGAGATTTGGTGGGTGCCGACAGCAACGGAGCGACAAATATAAGTGATCCCACCCCTGGCCGTTGGAAAAGCCCATAACACCGTTGCAGACCCCAAGGAGAGAGCACATTTAGGTGGGCTGCAACAGTAGGCACCTGCAGCCTGAAGCCCCCCTGTGACGGCCCCCACGGCAGAGGAGGGAATCCAAAGGGCCAGTGTGGCTACGAAGAGGGGCCCAGGCCCAGTTAGCAACTACGGACAGGGTTTCTGGTTGGTGAAATATAAACAGCTGCTCCTCCCACCGCAGCAGCTGAAACAAGTGAAAGGAGCAACTAAACTCTATCTCCATGCGGAGGCACAAATCAACAACATCAAGCAATATGAAAAAATACATTAAATCTCCAGAACAGAAAGAAAGCAACAAATACACAGAAAACAATCCCAAAGAAAATGAGATATATAACCTAAATGACGATGACTTCAAAACAGCCATCATTAAGATTCTCAATGAGTTAAGAGAGAATTCTGACCGACAACTCAACGAGTTCAGGAGCTATATCACAAAAGAGTTTGATATGATAAAGAAGAACCAAACAGAAATATTGGAAATGAAGAACACAACAGAGGAGATTAAGAAAAATCTAGATGCTCTGAACAGTAGGGCCGATAATATGGAGGAAAGAATTAGCAATTTGGAAGATGGCAATATAGAATTGTTGCAGGCAGAGGAGGAGAGAGAAGCAAGACTTAAAAGAAATGAAGAAACTCTCCGAGAATTATCAGACACAATTAGGAGATGCAACGTAAGGATTATAGGTATACCAGAGGGAGAAGAGAAGGAGAAAGGGGCAGAAAACCTATTCAAAGAAATAATGGCTGAGAACTTCCCAAATCTGGTGAGGGAGATGGATCTTCAGGTGACAGAAGCCAATAGATCTCCAAACTTTATCAATGCAAGAAGACCAACTCCACGGCATATAGTAGTGAAGCTAGCAAAAGTCAACGACAAGGAGAAAATATTAAGGACAGCCAGGCAAAAGAAACTAACCTACAAAGGAACCCCCATCAGGCTATCAGCAGATTTCTCAGCAGAAACTTTACAGGCTAGAAGAGAGTGGAATGATATATTCAAAAATCTGAAGGACAAAAATCTACAGCCGAGAATTCTCTACCCAGCGAAAATATCCTTCAAATACAATGGAGAAATAAAAACTTTCCCAGATAAACAAAAATTAAGGGAGTTCATTGCCACAAAACCTCCTCTTCAGGAAATCCTCAGGAAAACCCTCATTCCTGAAAAATCCAAAAAAGGAAAGGGGCTACAAAACCAAGAGCAGAGGAGATAAGTAGAAGGACAACAACAGAGAGTAGCAGCTCTACATCAGAACAGATTAAACCATGGGACGAGAAACAAAGGAAACTGAAAAAAACCGGAAAACAAGACACAAAATGGGAGTGGTAGGCCCCCACGTCTCAATAATCACTCTAAATGTAAATGGATTGAACTCCCCAATCAAAAGACACAGAGTGGCAGGATGGATCAAAGAACAAGATCCAACAATATGCTGCCTCCAGGAAACACACCTCAGCCCCAAAGACAAACACAGACTCAGAGTGAAGGGATGGAGAACAATACTCCAAGCTAATAATGAACAAAAGAAAGCAGGTGTCGCTATACTAATATCAGACAAGGTAGATTTCAAAGCAAAACAGATAAAGAAAGATAAAGAGGGACAGTATATAATGATAAAAGGGACTCTCCACCAAGAAGACATAACACTTATAAATATATACGCACCCAACACAGGAGCACCAAAATTTGTAAAGCAACTCTTAATAGAACTAAAAGAAGACATCAACAACAATACAATAATAGTAGGGGACCTCAACACACCATTAACACCAATGGACAGAACATCCAGACAGAAAATCAACAAGGAAATAATAGAATTAAATGAAAAATTAGACCAGATGGACTTAATAGATATATATAGAACACTTCATCCAAAAACAGCAGGTTACACATTCTTCTCAAGTGCACATGGAACATTCTCAAGGATTGACCATATTTTGGGAACCAAAGCAAACATCAATAAATACAAGAGAGTTGAAATAATATCAAGCATCTTTTCTGATCATAACGCTATTAAACTAGAAATCAACTACAAGAAAAAAGCAGAGAAAGGTGCAAAAATGTGGAGACTAAACAACACGCTTCTCAACAAACAATGGATCATTGAAGAAATTAAAGAAGAAATCAAATATTATCTGGAGACAAATGAAAATGAGAACACGACATACCAAATCATTTGGGATGCAGCAAAAGCAGTCCTAAGAGGGAAATTCATCGCAATACAGGCTCACCTCACTAAAGAAGAAAAAGCTCACGTAAGCAACCTCAAACGACACCTAACGGAACTAGAAAAAGAAGAACAAACAAAGCCCAGAGTCAGTAGAAGGAGGGAAATAATAAAAATAAGAGCAGAAATAAACGATATTGAAACAAAAAAGACAATAGAAAGGATCAATGAAACAAAGAGTTGGTTCTTCGAAAGAATTAACAAAATTGACAAACCCCTAGCCAGACTCACCAAGAAAAGAAGAGAGAAAGCACAAATTAATAAAATCAGGAATGACAGAGGAGAAATCACAACAGATACCAATGAAATACAAGAGATCATAAGAGAATACTATGAAAAACTATATGCCAACAAATTGAACAACTTGGAAGAAATGGACAAATTCCTAGACTCCTACAATCTCCCCAAACTGAATCAGGAAGAAATGGAGAATCTGAATAGACCAATCACAAGTAAGGAAATAGAAACGGTAATCAAAAACCTCCCCAAAAACAAGAGTCCAGGACCAGACGGCTTCTCTGGAGAATTCTACCAAACATTCAAAGAAGACTTAATACCTATTCTCCTCAAACTGTTCCAGAAAATTGAGAAAGATGGAGAACTCCCTAACACATTCTATGAAGCCAACATCACTCTGATCCCCAAACCTGACAAGGACAACACAAAGAAGGAGAACTACAGGCCGATATCACTGATGAACATAGATGCAAAAATCCTCAACAAAATTTTGGCAAACCGATTACAGCAATACATCAAAAAGATTATACACCATGATCAAGTGGGATTTATACCAGGGACACAGGGATGGTTCAACATCCGCAAGTCAATCAACGTGATACACTACATCAACAAAATGAAAAACAAAAACCACATGATCATCTCAATAGACGCAGAGAAAGCATTCGACAAGATCCAACACCCATTTATGATAAAAACCCTCAGTAAAATGGGTATAGAAGGAAAGTACCTCAACATAATAAAGGCCATATATGATAGACCCACAGCCAACATCATACTCAATGGACAAAAGCTGAAAGCCATCCCTCTGAGGACAGGAAGAAGACAAGGGTGCCCACTTTCACCACTCCTATTCAACATAGTACTGGAGGTGCTGGCCAGAGCAATTTGGCAGGAAAAAAAAATAAAAGGAATCCAAATAGGTAACGAAGAAGTAAAACTCGCGTTGTTTGCAGACGACATGATCTTATACATAGAAAACCCCAAAGAATCCACAGAAAAACTATTAGAAATAATCAACAACTACAGCAAAGTAGCAGGGTATAAAATTAACGTGCATAAATCAGTAGCATTTCTATACACTAACAATAAACTAACAGAAAAAGAACTCAAGAACTCTATCCCATTCACAATCGCAATGAAAAGAATAAAATACCTTGGGATAAACTTAACCAAGGAAGTGAAGGATCTATACAATGAAAACTACAAGACTTTCTTGAAAGAAATAGGCGATGACATAAAGAGATGGAAAAACATTCCTTGCACATGGATTGGAAGAATAAACATAGTTAAAATGTCCATACTACCTAAAGCAATATACAGATTCAATGCTATCCCAATCAGAATCCCAAGAACATTCTTCACAGAAATTGAACAAACAATCCTAAAATTCATATGGGGGAACAAAAGACCACGAATTGCTAAAGCAATCTTGAGCAAGAAAAACAAAGCCGGCGGAATCACAATCCCCGATTTCAAAACATACTACAAAGCTACAGTGATCAAAACAGCATGGTACTGGTACAAAAACAGGTCCACAGATCAATGGAACAGAATTGAAAGCCCAGAGATAAAACCACACATCTATGGACAGCTAATCTTCGACAAAGGAGCAGAGGGCCTACAATGGAGAAAAGAAAGTCTCTTCAACAAATGGTGCTGGGAAAACTGGACAGCCACATGCAAAAGATTGAAAATCGACCATTCTTTTTCACCACACACCAAAATAAACTCAAAATGGATCAAAGACCTAAAGATTAGGCCTGAGACAATAAGTCTTTTGGAAGAGAATATAGGCCGTACACTCTTTGACATCAGTTTCAAAAGAATCTTTTCAGACACTGTAACTCCTCAGTTGAGGGAAACAATAGAAAGAATAAACAAATGGGACTTCATCAGACTAAAGAGCTTCTTCAAGGCAAGGGAAAACAGAATTGAAACAAAAAAACAGCTCACTAATTGGGAAAAAATATTTACAAGCCACTTATCCGACAAAGGGTTAATCTCCATAATATACAAAGAACTCACACTGCTTAACAACAAAAAAACAAACAACCCGATCAAAAAATGGGCAGAGGACATGAACAGACATTTCTCAAAAGAAGATATGAATATGGCCAATAGACACATGAAAAGATGTTCATCATCGCTAATCATCAGGGAAATGCAAATCAAAACTACACTAAGATATCACCTTACCCCCGTTAGATTGGCAAAAACATCCAAAACCAAGAACGACAAATGTTGGAGAGGTTGTGGAGAAAGAGGAACCCTCATACACTGTTGGTGGGAATGCAAACTGGTACAGCCACTATGGAAAACAGTATGGAGATTTCTCAAAAAGTTAAAAATAGAAATACCCTATGACCCAGCCATCCCATTACTGGGTATCTATCCTAAGAACCTGATATCAGATATCTCAAGAGTCCGTTGAACCCCTATGTTCATCGCAGCATTATTTACAATAGCCAAGACGTGGAACCAGCCTACATGCCCAGAAACTGATGATTGGATAAAGAAGATGTGGTATATATACACAATGGAATACTACTCAGCCATAAAAAAAGACAAAATTGGCCCATTCACAACAATGTGGATGGACCTCGAGGGCATTATGTTAAGCGAAATAAGTCAGTCAGAGAAAGACGAACTCTATATGACTCCACTCATAGGTGGAAATTAGTATATTGAGAAGGAGATCTGATCGGTGGTTACCAGGGAAAAGGGGGGGTGGGGGGAGGGTACGGAGGGGGAAGTGGTGTACCCACAACATGACTAACAAAAATGTACAACTGAAATTTCACAAGCTTGTAATCCATCATAACATTAATAAAAAAAAAATCTGATTAAAATGAACGATATTATCAGAAAATCTAATCACAAAGTTGACATGTGAAGAAGTTGAATGCCTAAACAGCCCAAACACTCTGAAAGAAATTTGAAAAAGAATTCCAAAAATAACCTTGAGGAGAGGAGCTGAGGTCACCCACTGCCAGGCAGCAGAGGCTGATTCCCACACAAGCCAGAGGTGCCATGACTATCCTGGGCCTTAGGCTCAGATGCTGGTTATAGATTTGCCACTTTCTAATCTGAGCAAGTCCCTTCACTGCTCAGAGCCTCCATTTTCCCATCTGCAGATGGGAGAGTTGTACTAGATGGTCTCTAAGGTGCCTCCCTTGTCTTATAGTCTAGTATATGTGTGTGTGGTGGGGGGTGTATTTGTAAAATAGAAAACATTACTTTCCAAGCCTGACTGTGCATCAGAATCATCCAGGCAGTGTTTTCTTTCTTGGCCCAATCTCAGAGCCATCTGGATTTGCACAACAGAAATGTGGATGTTAGGAAAGCGTCCCGATAGCTAATAGATAGCATTCATTGAATGTTTCTTATGTGCCAGGCACTTGTCTCTAAACGTTTTCCACGTATTAACTCATTGTGCACAACCTTGAGCTCTCACAGACCCCAGGAACACACCTGGCACACCCTGTCCTTTTAGGTGACACCAAATTGGTGATAGTCACAAATGCAAACTGGGCATCAACATCTTATGGTAATATTTGGTGGGTGTTAACAAGATGTTCCAGAATATATTAACGACTGCCTTTTTCTAGATTGCCATCAAAATGAAAATACGGTTTGGCCGTTCTCACAGAGAGCCCTCGGCGACCCTCCAAGAGCCCCAGAAATTCTCCACCCCAGTTTAGGAACTCTGGGTTTGGGGATTTTGAGGTAGCCAGCCCTGCACTGGTCCACCCACCAGTGATTAGGAACTGTGACTATAAACGAAATAACTACTTTAAACAAGTTGATGAAGGGCAGCAAGGCATTGGATAACCACCTGGAAAGATATATAAAGGGTGTGTAAGGCTACATAACTATGTTAACAAGTTCCGTGACGTGGGGCAGTTATCAAAACCAGGAAATGATCATTGGTACAATACTGTTAACTAACCTACAGACCTTATTTAGATTTTAGCCATTTTCCCCCCTAATATCCCTTTTCAGTTCCAGAATCCAGTCCAGGACCCCTGGGTCCTGCCTTCCATTTAGTTTTTCTGTCTCCTTAATCTTCTCCAATCTGTGACAGTTCCTCAGTCTTTCCTTAACTTTTATGACCTTGACACTTTGGTGAGTTACTGATCAGTTACTTTATAGAATTTCTCCCAGTTGGGTTTTACCTGATGTTTTCTCATGATTAGGTTGCATGGTTCTGCATTTTGGGCAAGAATCCCGCAGAAGAGATGTCATATGCCTCTCAGTGCATTGTATCGGGGCTACGTGATGTTGATATGTCTTATTGGCGATAGTCACCCTGGTTGTGAGGTTAGGGTAGTGCTGGGTTTCTCCACTGTGAAGTTATTATTTTCTTCTTTGTAATTGATCAATTTCTTGGGGGAAATACTCTGAGACTATGCAAATATCCTGTTTCCTCTCATATTTTCACCCAAAGATTTTAGCATCTATTGGTGGATCTGCAACAGTTATTACTGTGGTGTTTGTCTAATGGTGATTTTGCATTTCTCTCATTCCTCACACATTTATTAATTGGAATTCTTTTGTAAAGAAGACCTATCCCTTCTCCTCCATTTATTTTTTTATTTTGTTATTTATGACATTAATGTAGACTCAAGGGTATTTATTTCATCCTATGAATTATAATCCAACTCTTTCATTATTTAGTTGTTCAAATTGTCCTGGCTCTTGCCATTGGAAACTCCTTCAAGCTGGTTCCCACGTCCTTTTGACATTCCCCGTCCTTTTTCAAGTGTTGACTTACTTTCTGGCTCTACAAGATGCTCTGGGTTTATCTTGTATATTTCCTGCCCCAGTCCTAGAATCAGCCATTTCTCTAAGGGGCCCTGGTCCCTTTGATTGGAGAATGGTATTTAGAAACCAAGGTCTGGGCACTATGTGTGCTCATTGCTACCCGGACGTCATTGTTTCTAGGCTCTCTCAGCAGACAGAGCTCGAAAATACATGTATGCATGTTAATTCAAGCACACACACACCTTTTTTTACCCCTGTATGTATCTATCTGTATATACATTAAAAACCGTGAGTTCATACTGCTTTCTCCAATTCTAGTCCAACACCAATGGTGGGTTCATTCTGGACTTCTCCTTTTCCTTATCTCTAACTTCTCTCTCCAACAGTGAGAAACCAGCTCTCATTATCTATGATACATTTATTTATTTGTTCAATTCTAGTCTACACATAAAGACGTTTCAGGATTTTTAACCCATATCTTCATGAGAAACAGGTTTAATAACTAGAAAACTGTATTTTTATGTAGTGTCTTTTTTTTTTGTCTTCAGCCTTAGAGTATCGTCAAAATACTATTTCTCGAAGATACTCAGGTTAGTTCTTTCATTGCCCATCCCTTTCCATGTGGTTATGTTAATCATTTCTAATACAGTTAGGTTAATCTGTTATTGTTTCTATTCCATTTTTGTTGTTGCCGCCCCCCGCCCCCGCCCCCCGCCAGATCATGGTTGATTTACTTATTTAATCTGGGATATGTGAAGTACTTTGCTGTGGTTCTAAGAGTTGAAGCCGTGCATAAAGTTATCGCAGAGAAGCGTTGCTCCTCGTGATCCCCCATCCCATCCCCTTATCCTTTCCACCCCTTTTTCACTCCTTCTCCTTAGTTTCTGGTGTATCCTTCCTGTATTGGAAATGAAAACTAAGGCAGAAGAGATTCTGCTTTAAGCAGTCACAAGAAGGAGAGGTGGCAGAGAAGGAGCTCAAGCCACAGAGGATGACAGGGCGGGGGAGAGGGAGGAGTGACCAGGACTGAAGCAGGTGGGGCCAGCGCAGGACCACACACTTTGTAGCTTCTCTTATCCCCACCTGTGGGACTAAGGTTTCAAAGCATGGGCCTGGGCCTGGAATACTCCAGAATACCAGGGAAGCAGTGTGGAGTGCCCATCAGAGCCTGGAGGCCCACACTTCCCTCCCTATGAGATATGGGCCCTCCAGTTCGGCCATTCTGCACTGTTTTGAGAAGTCCCCCAGGAAAAGAAGCCCTCCTCCCTGCCCCGTGTTGGGCTGCCTCAGGAAGCTGGACCCACAGACCCTGCCCCTCTCATGTCCTGCACATCAGGGAAGACAACCCCTTTCTTGTACCATAGGATCATGTCAACATGTGAAGAGATCTCCCTCTGGGCACTGACCCCCCCACCCCCCCAACTCCAGGCCTCACTGTCCTGTTCAGGATCCCCACTAAGGACTCATCCTTACTGGCTCAGAAGAGGAACTTGGAGTTGGGGGCAGGCCCCACTGTTGAATGTTTCAACACTACCCCACTGCAGGTGGGGGGGTGGTCCCATTCCTGGCAGCAGCTAGAATTTCACAATAGGAGCTCCTCTTAGCTAGGTGGCAAGGTGGTTAGGAGTGGGATGCCAGGGGAAGCCAGGCCTTGCTTGCCAAGCCTTTGAAAAAAGGCATCATCCTTGGAGAGGAAGGGCTGCCACCTTCTTCCCCCTTCCTCTCTACCCCAAAGCCACTGGGGTTCTGCTGACAAGTCACAAGAAACGGCTGATGACTGACCCATCAAACGGAAATAAGCGTGCCAAAGGGCCAGGCCATGAGCCACGGTGTGCTGAATTAACCCCCGGGGCAGCTCAGCTGAGGATCCTCGGCCAGGCTCCCCTTTCCTTCATCTCTCAGGGCCCAGTGCCTTGGGCAGGTTCTGTCTCTCAGAAGAGCTTGGGGCGACTCTAGGTGGCCTCAGGACGCCAGGGAGGCTGGCACAGCAGGAACTCTGCCCAGTGCCCTGGGGATACTGGCCCAGCTGTAGAGAAGGTCTTGATTGTCTCCAATGAACAGCCAAGGACACTGAGTCCAGGAGATGGGGAAGTCACAGGGGGCCCGGAGAAGGGAAGAAGCAGGAGCCAGCAGGCTATGGAGGGAACAGCCTGTAGCCTCTCTGAAGGCTGCCCACAGCAGCCCAAGGACAGTGTGTCCTGACCCTCTAAGGATAGAGGTGTAGCAGAGGTGGTGCTGGCTAAGAATGGTCATTTGCATCTTGTGTTTGCATCAGTTATAGTGGGACACAATAGGGCGGAGTGACTCATTCCTGCCTCGTGACACAACTGACTTGTCCATCTCAGCAGGGACCCAGCAGAGAGATCTTCAAACCCAGTTCACATGGTTCAGCTTTGCTCCAAGCTAGAGAAGGCCTGAGCCCCTCAAGCCACCACCTCGGGTCATCGCCTGGTCCAACCGAGAGCCCTGCTTCTGTGAGCCCTGACCCTCTCTCTGCAGGATGCAGGGCTGCAGTGGGCAGCTGGTGTAGACAGACGGTGGGCTCAAGATTCCTAGCAACTGGGAGTCTAGGTCTCTGAGAGCAAGATCATGTTACAGTTGAGTCTCACTTGCTGGGGTAGAAACGTGAATTGGTTTTATTTTTCTTCCAGTGACTGCATCTGACTGTGCCGAGGGGCAGTGTACTGTACTGGTCAAGAGCCACACTCCCTGGGTTCATAGCCTGGCTTTGCCACCTCCTAGAGTGTGACCTTAGGCAAGTTGTTTAACTTCTCTGTGCCACAGATTTCCCATCTCTTCATCCTGCTCTCTCCAGCTTCCCTCAAAGGTGGTCCAACCTTCAGCCTCTTCCTGCTGTTTCCCTCTCCCTTCTGGGGACCCTCCAGTGTCAACAAAACAGCTCAAGTCCAGCTTTAGTCCCTAGTGTCCACCCCACACGTACATACAAGGAGCTCACATCTTTGCCTTACCCAACGGTGGACCTGCAAGCTGCCCCTCCTGCTCCTCCTCTCAGCCCTCCCATGGCTCACAGGGAGCAGGGAAGCAAGCCTGCTGGCTGAACAGAGTGAACTGAGAACCAGATGGCAGCGTCCCCACCTGGCAGGCATCCGGTCTGAATAAGGGATTCTCTGAAAGCCCCTCTGCCCTTGGCTTTGGGCAAGGAAAGGAGAGCCCTTCGGAATGGTTGACCTTTTCCCAGTCTTATATTGCTGGGGAGGTCGGGCAGCTGTGCCAGCGCTGACCTCCCCGTGAGCCCCCAGCATGGTGGCCTGCCCCATCCCTGACAGCTCACTGCGACTCTTAGAACTTGAGCATGTCGGTTGTTGAGAACCTTTTGTGCTGAGATTTGGGCCTCAGCTAATTTGGGAATATAGAAGAAGTCCTGCTTGATACCCTGGTCTGTTTATACCGGTGTTGATTCCCCCCACTCAGCCCCCACCCCCAGGCTGCCCCTTACCCTCCCTGGGTCTCAGGTTCCCCTTCTGTAAATGAAGGACCTGCGAGGCGCCACCCTCTGAGCTCCCTCCAGCACCATCGCTTTCTTCGTAGCATGCATCACCTTCTTTGATAACCTCTTTCTTTGGCTGTTAAATTATTTAACGTCTGTGTCTCCCTCTAAGGAGCGTACCAGCTTCATTCACTGCTGTGTCCTTCATGCCTGGCACATAGTAGGTGGTCAGTGAATATTTGCAAGAATGAACGCATGCAAGCTGCTTCCTGTGTGCCCACCCCCGCAACATCCTCGAGACATCACTGACATGAAGTGATGCTGGACAGCTCACAAAGGCTTTTGTCCCTCAGTGGGCACGTGATTCCTCCCAGGCTGGGGAAGTTGGAGGATTTGCCTGCTACAGCCTCTGTGAGCTGAATGCTCCAGGGTGCAGCTGGGTCCATGTTAGGATTCATAGCTCTTTGCATGTCGTTTGCATGGCTCAGCCCTGAGCTCTGTGCTTCTGCTTGTGGTTTCCTGGTCCATCCCCAGTTCCACAGAACTGGCCCACTGCTTCCTCAGCTTCCCTCTATGACCCGGCCTGACAGGCCAGCAGTGGGGTCTGCCGGGACCCAGTGAATGCCGTGAAATTCCTGAGGCAGAGAGTGATTGTGGCAAAGGCTGCGGCATGATGGCTTCGTGTCTTGAAAGCTTGCTCAGCACATCCACTCTGGCATTTAATCCTCCCAACAGCCCTATGGAGTTGGGACCGTCGTCCTCCCCATTTTACAGATAAGTAAACTGAGGTTTGGAAAAGTTAGAGAATTTGCCCAGTCACGGCTGGCAAATATCAGAGTCCAGATTTGGGTCCAAGTCTGTTGACGCCAGAGGCCAGGCTCATTCACTGTGCTAAATCACCTGTCATGGCTTCCTGAGGGACCCGGGAGCCCTCACGCACAGCTAAAGAGCTGGGCCGGCCCTACTGGAGGGCCTGCTCTGGGAATTTGGCACTTCACACAGCTCCCCATCTCGTGCTGAAACCCCTTCTTAAGTCCCCTCCTCAGCGGCCCTCCTGCCTGAGCTAAGCACCCTCGGCCTCCCCTCAGTAGAACAAGGTGGGGGAAGCCAATGAGGTCTTCGAATAATGTAACATCACCAAGCCTCAGAGAAGCAAAGAAAAATGGCCAAAGTGGAGGTGAGGGAGAAAAGGAACGGGTGCCCGTGGCCTAGATACCCAAGCAGAGGTTGTGGCGAGGTGGGGGACATGTGAAAGCAACCCGCACTGGGCCCCAGCGTTGGAGCACCCAGCACACTGACAGAGATTCTGTGGCCTTCTCATCAGGAACAGGCTCCCTGAGGGCTGGGGGATGCAGGCCTGGAAATTCAGAAAAAGTTCCCCAAGTGATTCTGATTTTTCGCTTGGGATCCTCCTGCCCAGCCCACTGGGGTCTGGCCATTCCCTGGGCACTCCCCAGGCCCTTGGAGACCCGGCGACTGCCCAGTGGGGCAGGCAGCCCCTGTCCACCTCTCAGCTGCCATCCCTGACCCCTCCCTTCCTGTAGTTCTGTGCTCTTGGGCTGCAGGAGCGCTCAGTCCTGCTGCTCAGGCAGCCCCACCAGGGGCTGTTCCAGCCTGGAGGCAGCTGTAAGCCTCCTTGTGTACACCCACAGCTCTAGCCCACTCACTGGCTGTGAGTGCCCCTTGTCTCTGTCATCTGCGCTGCTGGGCCCTGCGCTCCTCGAGCCTGGGGGTCTCCAGGCTGACCAGTGTCTGTCCCCCATGCAGGCGATGACTCAGGATGCAGCCAGGGGCCACGACGTGCACGGAGGACCGCATCCAGCATGCCCTGGAGCGCTGCTTGCATGGGCTCAGCCTCAGCCGCTGCTCCACCTCCTGGTCAGGTAGGTCCCAGGGAGCTGGGGAGGCACCCTTAGGGCCCAAGGAAGCCTCAGGGGCCGCCATGAGCACTGGACCAGGCACAAAAACTGGCAGATTCTGGCTCCAACCCTGTCTGTGTGACTTGAGCAAACCCCTGGACCTCATCTGGGCAGGTGCTCGGCACACACCTGATGGAGAGTAGGCCCTCGTGTGTGGCAGTTTCTCCTGTCTCCCATGCTGTCTTCCTCAGCCTCCTCGGGGCTGTATCTTGCTTCCTTAGCCTGTGCTGGAAGCACAGCTCCTGAAGAAGGTATTGACCTGCTTCGAAAAACCACAGCTGCTGATTCCGAAAGAGCAGCTGAGAATTCATAGACAGCTCTCCCCAGAATGCCTCTGTTTACTTGGTTTCTAGTTGCCTCCACTGTCCCATCCTCCTCTTCCACAGAGAACAAGGGCAAGTCTCAGCAGAGCTTCAGGGAGGAGGCGACCTCCACGTTCCATGCTCCCCAGGCCTGAGAAACGGGGGTATCTGCAGCCCGGGGCAGTTGTGTCTCAGAAGGCTGGTACCTAGTTGTAATAATTCCTTATGCTTGTAAAGATTTTTCACCTCACATATTTCACTTGCCTCCCTAACCACCCCATGAGATAGACATCCACTACTCCTTGAACACACCTGATTCCTTCCTACCTAAGGACCTTTGCACCTGCTGCCTGGAACTCTTCTCTGAGAACTGCACATAGCTGGCTCCTTCTCATCCAGGTCTCGGCTCAAACGTCCCCTCCTCTGAGAGGCTTTCCTTGGCTTTTGGAATTAAACAAACTGTCTCTCACTAGCTGTATAAACTTGTGCAAGTCACTTAACCTCTCAGGACCTCGCCTGCTTTGTCCATAAAATGAGAATAATAACGGGAACCACTTCCTGAAGGGACGATGAGAGGCTCAATGGAGATAATGTATGCAAAGGCCTCATACCTTATTGGCACAGAGTAGGTAGTCAATAAATGGTAGTTTTCTTCCTTCTTGCCTCCTAGCCAGGTTTTGATGGAGCCTACACTTATAGAATTAAGGGGCCATCATTAAGTAAAAGAATACAAAAATATCTGACTTTTGCAAATTTTACAAAAACCTGTGACCACATGGTTCACTGTTTGGGCCTCCACGACCTTGAAAGGAGCCCACGCACAGGAGGGAGCCTGGAGCCTAAGCTGGATGAAACTCGTGGTCAGGCCACTTCCACTCCTGCTGTTCTCACTCCCCACCACACACACACACACACACACGCACACAGAGGCCTCCGTCATCACCCCTTTAATTTTTAGGGGTTTACCCTTGCTGACTGCAGGGAAATAGAGATTGACAAAATAAGAAAGTCTGGGGAAGTTGCAGAGTGACGAAATGTTCATTGTAGCTTTCAAAATATAAATGAATGTAGCTTCCCCTTCCCAGGCTGCATTGCCAGGCGTCCTGGGAAGTCCCATGGCTGTCACAGACTCAGCCTTGTGTCCTGGGGGGGGGAGTTCACTATGGTTCCCCTCCTGATTCTTCCATTAATCTCTGCGTCTGCCCTCCTTCCCTGTGTCTTGGAGGTTCCAGCTCCCCCTGTAGGAAACCAGGGCGGGGGAGGCTGTGGGACCAGGTGCCTTCTGGAGGCTCGGGGAGCAGAACCATGGCCTGTTCACTGGCCTCTAAAGGGGATCCCATCCCATCTCTGTGTCTCTTGAGCCTCCTGTATATGCAGGACTAAGAAAGTTGTCATTATGTCTTGATGGGACATGATAGGATTGAGAGTTGATCCAGAATTTTCTGAGACTCTTACTTTAGAAAGGAAAGCCCCAGTACAGTCCCAGGGATTCCCACATCTCTCCAACCCCAAACTGACCACTGGTCTCTCTCTCCCTTTCCAGCCGGGCTGTGTCTAAACTGCTGGAGCCTGCAGGAGCTGGTCAGCAGGGACCCGGGCCACTTCCTTATCCTCCTCGAACAGATCCTGCAGAAAACCCGAGAGGTGAGGGCATTGAAGGGCAGAGTTGGGATCGGCCTTATAGAGTCGACGGATAGATCCCCAACAAATGTCATTTCTGGGGTGCCTGGACCACCAAAGGGCTTGGCAAAGGCACTGGGAACTCAGAAGCTTTCTGTTTCAGGGATGCTTGTGGGTTGAAAGTTTCTAAGAACAGGTGTGGTCTTTGCAACAAGAACACGAGATACATAAACCAAGGTCCTGAGTTTAAGCTGCTTCTTAAGACAGATATTGCTTGTAAGTCAAAGAATTGAGTAGAAAGGAAAGAGGAAGCTTGACCAAATTCCTTTCCTCAAAAAGATCCATAGGAACAAAGACACAAAAGAGAAAACTGACTAGAAAGATAAACTGAGACCTCCTCTAACAGTTCAATAAATAGGCTTTTCTGACTAAGAAGAGAAGCGCATCGAATGCTGAGCCGGGCCGGGTTCCAGAACAGCTATGCGTCCCTAAAGAGGATTCTCTCTCTTTTATAAAGCATTCTCTTTTAAGTTTTTGGGTTTTTTTAATACATGACTGAGTTGGAAAACATGTGACTTTTTCAGTTAGCTGTCCCTTTGAAAGTCTTGGTTTATCAAGAACCCCCAGGTTCCGATTCTGGCACCACCATTTACCAGCAGACCAACTCAGAAGAGCCAAACCACCTCTGGAGTGCTGAACTTACAAACCCAGATAGAAAGGATCAAGCACCACGCATCAGCAGGGGAGGGCTTTGGAGACAGGACTGAGCAGCAGGTGTATTGGACACACAGTCTGTTCAGGGTAAAGAGAAGGAGAATTCTAAGTCTGAGCCTGCTGTGGTCACAGGCACAGTGGAGATGGCGGGGCTTTCTGTGTGTCTTCAACCCCCCCGGGTTCCAGAATGGGCTGAGAGACCTTTAGCATTTTGATGAAAGCATTCTAAATCGTGTGTGTATGTGGTGTGGTGGGTGGGCTCTATCAAAGAGATGATTCAAAGAAGAGTAAACAGAACCTATAAACAAATACGGGAAAATGTTGCTTCAGTTATAATAAAATAAATGCAAAATAGAACCATAGTGAGTCAGCCTTTGCCTAGCAAATTAGCAAAAAAAATTATAATAACCAATGCAGGGAAGGGTTATAGCGAAACTGGTACTTTCATACATACGAGATGTGGTAAATGGCAAAATCCTTTTGGAAAGCAATTTGGCAATACATTTTAAAGATCGTAAGAATGTTTATAGTATTTGATCCATTGATTTCACTTCTTGAATGCTATCCTAGCATCCAAAGTATAGAAAAAGAAATGTGCACAAAGGTTTCCCTTGCAAAAGTATTTAAAATAGCAAGAAAATAATCTTAAATGTCTAAGATGAAGCTAATAAATTACAGAGATCTACCAGAAGGAATATTATGCAGCTAATAAAAAAACCAAGGGTATAAACAAAATTTAATATATAATAAAATTGGATCCGTAACATTTATTAATTGTTTTAGGGGAAATTGACTAAACATTTGGAAAAATACAGAGATTCCCAATTCACACCCTACAGCGGTAGAATTCTAGGTAGATTAAAGATTTAAATTTAAGAAAGTGAAGCTTGAAAGAAAATATATGTGAATATTTATGTGGTCCTTGTACACAAAAGCAAAAATCCATAAATGAAAAAATTAAAATTTGTAATTTCTGTACATCAAAAAAATTCATAAAATTAAAAGACAAACAACAAACTGGAAAAAATATTTACAACACAGTAACAGGTAAATGTATAACCAGAAGGGAAATAAAAGATGATCCTAGAGGCCAGGTAGGAAAATAGAAATTCATTCATAATATTATGTGTAAAAGACATTAAGAGTAAAAATGTATGCACTCTGATTACAACTTTGCAGAGGAGAATACATACAGAAAAATGGTATAAGGAGAATTCCATTGAAACACTGGCCATAGGTTGAGTTTGGAAGGGGGTTATTATGAGTGCTTTTTTTTAACTTCTATTTTTTGTCCTGTGGTTACACTGCTTTTCACTTAAAAAAGGAAGAAAAGGAAATAGAGCAAGAAAGTGCTGATCTGTTCTGCACCCTGTGAATGAGCCTCACCCCTCCTCTCTCGTCCTCCCCACAGGTTCAAGAGAAGGGCACCTATGACCTCCTTGCGCCCCTGGCCCTGCTCTTCTACTCCACTGTCCTCTGTGTAAGTTCCAGGATGGGCCAGGCTGGGGGAGGCAGGAGAGGAGAGGCAAGAATGACCGCCATGGGGGGCATAGCCTTCACACCTCTAGAGATTAACACAGAGAAAGAAACTGGCAAACATTGATGCTTGAAATGGGTGTCAACCCTCTGATGGCTTCAGAGCAGCCATCTTGAGAGGCCTCCAGTAACTCCTCATGGACGCCATTGTGCCTAGCATGTCTGGGCTCCCATGGAGGAGCTGCTGTCACAGTGTGTTCACAAGCCACAAAACAGATTCTGTTGAGAGATTTTATGTCCACCACAATTTGTACCCCAGTGGTCAGTATCACCCGATGTGATCATCCTGTGTCATCCAGGCCGGTGAGACCAAATGACTCCATGTGCATTGAGCCAATGCACTTCGAAGAAGAAACATTTGCCTCTAGTGAGGCTATTTAAATAAAGGTGGTTTAGGCATTGAAGACCATTCCCCAAAATGAGTAGCAGCAGTGGCATCTTGCTGCCACTCATTTGGATGACCACCAAGGTGACAGCTTTTCAGAGTGCCACTCTCATGTGTGGGCTAAACTGTGTTGTTTGGTAAAAACAAGGCCCTCATAACAGAGACACTCCTGTGCGCCATTTTGCCCATCTGTAACTCACTCCCTGTGGGTAACTTCCAGTTCTTCCTGACCTTGTCCTTGGACATACTGCTGCCAGGAAATGTGTGCCCTATGTGGAACATTCCTTAAAAGGAGCAGGGTCTGTTCTGGAATATCTGTGAGCTTTCTCTCACCCAGACCCCTCTGCTTGCCTCTCCCTCTCCATCCCAGACACCACACTTCCCGCCAGACTCAGATCTCCTTCTGAAAGCAGCCAGAACCTACCACCGGTTCCTGACCTGGCCTGTCCCTTACTGCAGCATCTGCCAGGAGCTGCTCACCTTCATCGACGCTGAACTCAAGGCCCCAGGTAAGCGCAGAGGCAGCTGGGACGTGGGGCAGGGATCAGACGGTCAGGAGGTTTCCAGTTCTCCTGAAACTGGCCTTTGGCCACGACCCTCCTCACCTCACATCCTTCAGCTCATCTCTGCCCGGGGCCTGCTTCACACCTTAGAGTCTCCTCCTCCTGGTGCTGTGTGCACCGTGCGTGTGAGCATCAGCTGGCTGAAAGCAGTGAACACAGGCAGTAATTCCAGGATGAATTCTTAGGGGAAGCTGAGCCGAGGTGCAAGGCAAGGAGACCCCACTACACGGTCTGTGCCTGTGCTCTGGTTAGCCAGGGGGTCTCAGGGGCTGCCCAGGCCAAACAGAGAAGCCCCCACAATATTGACAGAGGCCCTTGTTTGTTCTCTTTGCCTCAGGAGCAAATAGGGAAATGCACGTGTGGGTAGATTTGGTTCTGGCCAGGGCAGGTGGCTGGCGCTAGGAATGGACAGGTTGCTGGGCACCATGACAAGTGCAGACAGGGCCTGGTGCTGTCCAAGTTTTCATATGCACGTTCTGAAAAGTAGGAGTTCTTGAGAAATTATAGCAGATGCTATAACAGACATGAAAATGAGGTCTGAGAGAACTATTGTAGAGCAAAAGGAAACATAATTAAGTCTGATTGACTGAGAAGTGGCCCCATGTTAAAGTAATTCATCACATCGGCCGCTCAAAGGAACAGTCACATAAACATCTCAGTAGATGCCTCTGAAACATTGGATAAAACTCAACATCCATTCCTGATATTCACAACCCCTCTAATGTATGGAAACCATTAATATATGGAAGTGTTCTTAATAAGGTGATAGCCCACAGTGAAATACTAGAGGTATTTCCATTTAAGTCAATAAGTTTCCTCTTCATGCTTATAAGTATTTTGCCTATGCAAAAAGACAAAAATAAAGAGTGTTTCCTCTTCCGGGGAAGAGAAAATTTTAATTACGCAGAGATCAAACAACTGCTTATCTGTCAAGACTAAGGGAATCACCCAGAGAACTGTCAGATAGGTGGCTGAGAGCTTTCCCATATAACAACATCAACCAGTAAGAAAACATAATGAGAAAAAGAAATTTACAATGGCAACTAAAAATGTAAAAGAAATTTACAAAACCTGAATAACTTACACAGAGAAAACAAACTTAACTGAAGGATAAATAATTTAAGAGACGTGGTTAGATTGAATCAGTATTGTGATAACATCAGGTATTATGGAAATAAATCTAACTGCAATCAAAATGCCAACAGTATCTTTTAAAATTTAACAAGATAGATAAAGTCTATCTGAAAAAATAAATGCTCTACAGTAGCATTTATTTTGTATTTATTGATGTATTCTTAAAGAAGAGTAAGAATGGGATATTTCCTTTACTGGGTCTTTGAAGGTACACAAAGGCTGTAGTTATTAAAATAGTACACTATTGGTATAAGAATGGATAAAGTAATGGAACAAAATAGAATAGCTAAAAATAGATTAGATATATATAAATATTATACAACAAAGTGGCATCCTTAAACCAATGATGGAAAAAATTGATCATTTAATAAGTGGTATTAGGATAATTGACACACCATATAAAATGAGTTGGAATTCTATCTCCTGAGTTAGAATTCTATCTCCAAAAATAAAAATTGAGTTCCCTCTCAAACATAAAAATAACTTGGAGATGGATTAAAGGTTTAAGGGTGGGAAAACAAGTCCGTAAACGTAATAGAAGAAAAATTGGTTACATGAGGATAGAGCAGAGAAGAGTCACAAAACGTGACCCCCAAGGCAAAAATTATAAAAGAAAAGGCTGATATATTTGAGAGTAGAAAATTTTAAGCTTTTTTATGGAAAAACCCACTATAAGCGAAAGGTAAATGACAAACTAAGAAAAATATTATCAGTAAAAATTAATATTCACACCCATAAAGAGTTCTTTGGAGTCAGTTAAAAAATAGACAAACACACCAATGGAAATATGAATAAAAGACGTGACTCAAGCACTTCAAAAGAGAGCCATAAATGTCTAAGCAACCACCCCCAAAACAGTCATCCGCCCTCGTAATAAAGAAGATGCAAATGAAACAGTGAGACACCTTTTTCCCCCATCAAATGGGCAAAAATTAAAAAAAGAACTAAAATACCAGTGTTGGTCAGGAAAAGCGGGCTGTGTTTTCTTTTTTCTTTTTCTTTTTTTTTTTTAAAGATTGGCACCTGGGCTAACAACTGTTGCCAATCTTTTTTTTTTTTTTCTGCTTTATCTCCCCAAACCCCCCCTGTACACAGTTGTATATCTTAGTTGCAGGTCCTTCTAGTTGTGGGATGTGGGACGCCGCCTCAATGTGGCCTGACGAGCGGTGCCATGTCTGCGCCCAGGATCCGAACCCTGGGCCGCTGCAGCGGAGTGCGCGAACTTAACCACTCGGCCACGGAGCTGGCCCCTGGGCTGTCTTTTCTAAAGCACTAAGAAGAATATGCTTCCACCTAGCAATTCCATTCCTAGAAATTCATCCTGATGAATAATTAGGGATGAGCAAAGATTTAGCTGCAAGCATATTCATCGCTGCATTCTTTCTAATAATCAACCAATTCCCAAAAACCTAAAAATTGTACATAGGTGAGCATATTGTAGCAAAGTCGTTTGGTGGAATGCTATCCAGTCATTAAAAATGTATTGTAGAATGCCCAGAAACTGATGATTGGATAAAGAAGATATGGTATATATACACAATGGAATACTGCTCAGCCATAAAAAAGGACAAAATTGGCCCATTCGCAGCAACATGGATGGACCTCGAGGGTATTATGTTAAGCGAAATAAGCCAGACAGAGAAAGACGAACTCTATATGACTCCACTCATAGGTGGAAGTTAACATATTGACAAGGAGAACTGATCGGTGGTTACCAGGGAAAAGGGGGGGTGGAGGGAGGGCACAAAGGGGGAAGTGGTGTACCCACAACATGACTAACAATAATGTACAACTGAAATCTCACAAGGTTGTAATCTACCATAATATTAATAAAAAAAAAATGTATTGTAGAAATAGAGTTACTGAGCTCAAAAGATGCTGAGTAACTTCAGTAAAAAAAGCAGGCCCCCAAATACTATGTAGGTTGTAATTCCAGTTTTGTTTTTTTCTTTTAAATCTACGTATGCACCAGGCCCTGTTTAGTACTTACAGGACTTCATTCTCATCATACACACTAAACACACACAGGACAGAAGTAGCAAATCTTACTCCCCAACAACCCATGGACCCTAGAAAGCGCAGGACTGAAGCTTTGTGTGTAAATTCCTTTGGAGGGTGCACGACTTCCTTCTCCAACCAATCAGCTGTCTGCTGTTACAAAGGAGCAGAGCAGGCTGCCCTCACAGTCTGCCTATTACATAGACCTGCCTCATGCTAGAGACTTGGGTGGGAAACTGAAGAAATCAGGAAGGCCCTGAGGAGAAGGGGTTGGACTAGGAAAGGTGCTTGGGCACATGATGAATAGATAGGCTGCCAACTGACCTTTCTAGGGCGCCCTAAGTGAGCAAGCCAGTTTAAGGTTAGTCTCTTTCATTCCCTTTCTCCCCACTGCCCTGCCAAACAAACAGATGTAGATCGCTTCTGGGCTTCTTGCTGGTGACCAGAATTCCTTTAACAAGACTGCAAAGGTTTTCTTCCCCCCTGTAATTTAGACAGAAAGGGTTTAAAATGCAGATGCCTTGGCAGGGCCTTTAGTCTCTACCAAAGATCTAAATGACCCTTCTTACTTTGAATTGGGTAAGGGAGATGTGCGGTTGGGGGAGGGCTGTGCCCCGCATGCGAGGAGACCGCTTCCCAGTTTCAAATAGAACCAACTGGCTGTCTTCAGCTGGATGCACGCCATGCCTCAAGATGTTTTGTGGGCAACTGAGAAAGAACTCATCTGGGCAGCCCAGAGAGCAGATGTGGGGCAGAGGGGCCAGCTGTGGTGAGGCCCAGACCCTGGGACAATGGGGTTCTAAGCCAGGCAGAGCAGCAACCGGAGATGGAAATGGAAGGAGGGTCCTTTGGACTCAGCAGGGAGGACCCTTGGAAACTTTGTCACTCACTGCCGAGGGCCTTCCTCTCGACATTGCCCCTGGGACCATGTGAGGCCTCAGACACACTGGTGACAGGAGAGAAGGCAAAAGCTTGGGGGAGAGAGGCTCAGGCGGGGCTGCCCATGCTAGGAACCTCTCCTCTTCCAGGGAAAGCAGAACCGAAATAGGAAACCATTACCTCCTTCTCATGTCAGCGAGTCATCTTCCAACAGTGAAAAAACCTAACACATACAAATGTGTGGTGAGCCTGAGTCAAAGATGCATTCAACTTGGGACTGAGGGAACCCCCAAGATGGTAGAGCTGGTTTAAAGGAGGGAATGAGAAACTGATACGAGTTTCTCAGGTAAGCTAAACTAAGACTGCAAAATTAGACACAAAATGAGTTAATGTTATATAGGAGAATAGAACTGTAATCTTTGAGGTTATCTTTTCTACTGAATAAAAATCACTCATCTCAGTAGTTAAGTTTGCATGCTCCACTTTGGTGGCCTGGGGTTCACAGGTCTGAATCCCGGCCCTGGATCTATACATCGCTCATCAAGCCATGCTGTGGTGGCACCGTACATACAAAATAGAGGAAGATTGGCACACATGTTAGCTCAGCGACAATCTTCCTCAAGCAAAAAGAGGAGGATCAGATACAGATGTTAGCTCAGGGCCAATCTTCCTCACACACACACACAAAAATCACTCATCTCACATCCCCAAATTAGGCTCTAATTTCACAGAACCTGAGTCCTCATCAATAGCAAATAGTTAAGTTAACCCAAATTACCTTCTTCTATGTGACCCTTAAGTGGGCTCGTTAGAAAATACTTCAGTGTGACTTTTTAGAGGCAGATGGTCACATTTTTGCCTTACTGCTGAGTGCCCCACCCGCAGTAATCCTAGCTGAGGGAGGCAACGGGAAGAAGTGGGGAGGGTCTGGCAGGGAGGCCACGGACTGAGCTCTCGGAGGAGAGGCTGAGGCTGAACCACTTAGCGGTTTCCAGAACTGGGTACCAGACCTTTGTGGTTTCAAATCTTGGAGCTATGAGGCCTTAGGAGAGACATTTAACGTGGAGGAGCCTCGGTTTCCTCATCTGTAAAATAAGACTGTAATAATGCCTCCCTCTCAGAGCAGTTTTGAGGGTTAATGCTGGCTTATATTGATTTCAGGTTGCTGGGGGCAAGAGGGTTTGGGGTGGTGATGGCTGAAGAGATTGGTCCTGGCAAGGTCACAGGGAGAAGATAACAAGGGACCTGGG
Source organism: Equus quagga (assembly GCF_021613505.1). NCBI lineage: Eukaryota > Metazoa > Chordata > Mammalia > Perissodactyla > Equidae > Equus > Equus quagga. The sequence continues at coordinate 65,251,309 of NC_060277.1, forward strand.
GAGCCGGGCCCTCCACCCATGGAGCCTTAGGGAGCCAGTTGCCATGGAGATGAGTGAAACAGTGTCTTCCACTTTGATGTGGCTGGGTGGCAGAGGAAGCTGGCGGGTCATCAAGCCTGTGGGCCTCCTCTTCTTCCTGACTCCACCCCCAACAGGGTCGCCTACTGCCTCTACTCTGGGGGCGGCAGGAAACCTCACGTCACTGCTGTCGGGGCCTGCCCACCACAGCCCTCTTGGGTTCCGCCCACATGTTTGTTGAATATTTACTCTATGCCGGCACAGCTGTGCAGACCACAATACTTGCCTACAAAGGATTTATCTGTAATCCTGAGGGGAAACAGCAGGCATCACATGTGTGGGTCACTCTGCAGTTTTCAAAGGATACAAACCTCCACGATTGCATCTCATCCAGGCCACGGCCCTCTGGAGTAAGAGGGAAAAGTGGTATCATTCCCATTTCATACGTGAGACAACCAAGACTCGGGGAAGTTCAGTGTTTCTTGCCCAAGCCATAAAGCCAGGTGTGAGAGAAGGAACACGGGCCTTGGTATGACAAGGACCTATGCTTTGTCGCTTAGTAGCCGATGACCTTGGACAGGTTACATAAGCTCTCTGAGCCTCCTTGTCAAAAGTAGGACTGTAATTGTTGATGATGACGATGGTGATGACGGCAGTGATGGCGATGGTTGGATTTACTGAGTGCTTACCGTGCTCTCTACATTACTGGGGGCTGGTCTCCTGCATCCTCAGAACACCATCCTGGGCAGTCAGTATTATTCCTATCTTACAGAGGATGAAACTGAAGGTTGGACAGTTAAGCAGCTTGCCTGTGGTCACATAGCTAACAAGACTTCTGCCACTCGAACTTTTTTGATTCCAAATCAAAATCTTTTTTGATTCCAAAAAATGTATTCTTTGACTCCCAAAGCCACATTCACACGTTTGCATAAAGCTGTTTCTACCGAGAGACGTAGGCAGGTGACTGTGCATGATGGGAAGACCCTGTGCTGTCCAGCAGCCCGGCACTTTCCGCCCTTGGGCGATGTCTCCTGCACATTTTCCTTTCACTTACTGCCTTCCCACCTCTGACCTTCTGTCAAAGCCCGAACAAGCCTGGGTTAGGTCAGTTCTGCCTATCAGCTGGTAGCAGGTGAATTCTGGATATTCTTCAGTGGCAATAAGTTTCTCTTGGGATATTACTGATCATAGGCATTTGCATTTTCCACTTTTTGTCTCTGATTATGGAATGAAAGGTTTAAACCCCTTCAAGGAAAGGAAAACATCATTGCCGAGTAGGTGGGGGTCTGTGTTGTTTTTACTCAGATGTGAGTAAAAGCTTCGACACCAGATGTGTGGGTTTTTTCCCCCACACCCAACCAATTCTCCAACTCTTTGGACAATCGTTGGGTGTCCAGCAGTTCACTTCAGTTCTGACACTAACTGCGTGGAGTTAGCACAAGTTGAGGGCTCAGTCCCACAGACTGGTCCCAAATCAGACGCCAGTCACAAATCCGGGCCTCCCTTACTTCTGACCAACCAGCTATAAATCGGGGGTTCCCATGACCCCCTCCTCAGGTTTGATAATTTGCTAGAACAGCTCATAGAACTCAGGAAAGCACTTTACTGACATTTACTGGTTTAGTATATAAGGGATACTGATGAACAGCCAGGTGAAGAGGTACATAGGGCAAGATCCAGAAAGTTCCCATGTGTAGGAGCTTCTGTCCCTGTGGACTTGGGGTGTACCACCCTTCTGGCCTGTGAATGCATTCACCAACCTAGAAGCTCTCTGAATCGCATTGTTTAGGGTTTTTATGGAGATTCTATTAAGTAGGCATGAATGATTAAATCATGGCCATTGGTGATTAACTCAACCTCCATGCCCCTCTCTTCTCCCTGAAGATTGGGTGGAGCTGAAAGTTCCAACCCTCTAATCACATGGTTGGTTCCTTCAGGGGACCAGCCTCCATCTTGAAGCTATCTAGGGGCCCACCAAGAGTCACCTCAGTGCATAAACTCAGGTCTGGTTAAAAGGGCTTGTTCTAAATAACAAAAGATGCTCCTATCTCTCAGGAAATTATAAGGGTTTTAGGAGATCTCTCCTAGGCACTGGGGACGAAGGAAGACCATATAGATATTTTTATAATATCACAATGTCATGGGGGAGATTCATTTCATTCTTGACCCACTTTGATAAGAACCCAAGGAGAGGAACACAACTGGCAGAGGTAAACTTATAATTGAAATCCAATCCCTACTTTTTAAAGTCCTAATCATGATTGACTAAAAGCAGCTTTTCTTAAAAAAAACAAAACAAAACCAAAAGCATTACAAATAACCCTTAAAAATTTGAGTATTTGAAGCACAATGTCAATGAAAGAAATTTTTACAATTAAAACTAGTAATTAGGAAGGATACAACTTCACTTCTATGGTATTCTTGCTAAAAATGCCTAATACCACTCCAGTCCTGGGATGATATCAGACACCCCAAATCGAGGGACGTTCTACTGTAACTGGTCAGGACTGTTTTGTCAAGATCCTGAAAGACAGGGGGAAATTAAGGAAACTTATAGGGGTTTATTTTTCTCTTAGATAAAAAATCTGGTAGAAGGCAGTCCAGGGTTGACACGGTCTCACGAACATTCCAGACCAGCCTTTGCCCATCTTTCTGCTCCACCATCCTTAGCAGGAAATGTCACCCTCAAGGTCACTTCATGGTCTAAGATGGCTGCTGGAGCTCTGGCCATCATCTGGCCCAGTCCAGTTAACAGAAAGGAGGAAGTGACGGGGGCACTGAAAAAAGGGGTCTTCCAGAAGCCCCACCCAACTCTTGCACGGGAGGTTGAGAAATGTGACTTATCAACTAGATCTATCATGCAGTGTCCTATTAGTAAAGAAGAGGTATGGGTGTTGGGTTGATGCCTAGAAGTCTCTGCCATATATGACTTCCTATAAGAGTAGGCTGGAAGACCCAGACTGGTCCTGTCGGGGTGACTTTAAGCAGGGTGGTGAAAGGGCTGGGGTGGCAGGTCTCATGTCACTCACCCCCAGACCTGGTGGCTCTGCAAGGCCGGAGGCCTCATCCCACAGACATTTTCCTGGGGTCACTGCACTTGTACAGAACAGCATGTCTTTTTATCCCCATTGGCCTATTTATCCCAAGGACCAAATCCGCTCTGCCTGCGTGGAGTTCTCCCCAGTGGTTTCCTTCCCCTCAGTATCTTACTCTCACCTCCTAACCTGGCACAGCCCACATCCCTTCCCACCCTCCAGGTCTCTGCTCCCAGACTCCCAGCTGTCAGGGCCTCTGAGCCTTCCGTGTTATGTCCTCCCCACCCCTACCTTTATTTATCACACCAAAGGCTGTGCTTCCCCTTCCCTCCCAGGACTCAAGTCCCCAATTCCTCCAGACTCTCTAGAACCCAGGACCCCAGAGATAGGGGGCAGGAAGGTGCCACTCAGGGGACCCCCAGAAAGGAGGAAAGTATAAGAGAAACCCATCTCCGGGAGTGTTTGTGTCAGAGTGTGGTGCAGAGCAGACTCCAGCCTTCAACCATGAGCTGACATTAATCATGGATCCTGGAGAGGAGCACAGCATCGTCTCCTGCTGGGACGGCAATACAGTTAAGGCCGGGCTTCTTCCCCTGTTCCTGTGAGCACTGTGGAGCCGTGGAATTGTGGCCCTTGCCTTCACAGGGGAAAACTAACAGGCCGGCTGGGTCAGGGTGTCGCCGCCTGCCTCCCTGCGCCACATCCTCGGCACGGATGTGTCTGTAAGAGCGTCATCAACTTGGTACCCGGTCCTGCTTGGTGACACAAGCAGTGATTGTCATGTATCCTCTGTCTTCATAGTCAGCTGTCCTATGCAGAATGGCCATTTCTAGTGACGAGTTTAAAAAAGGGCAGAAACTTAGATGGGTAGGGGAGGCTGGGATTGCGAAGGGGCTCACTTGTCTGGGCAAGGTGTTTGAACTGCACTGTGACTGCCCACTGCCCGCTCCCACTTGCCAGTCCCCAGCCTTCACCTGGACGAGGTGGCTCTTTCTGTTTCCTCCTTGCTAGGACCTGACATAGGAACAACCTAGGCACATTTTTTGTTCAGCCCTTGGACCAGCCTTTGTCTGAGGAAGCCAGTCCTAGAGAGTCGTTCCCATCTGCTGAGGTGCCCAGGGGAGGGGGCGTGATGAGATCAATGGGAGAGGGGCCCCCATCGCCCTAGGCCCCTGATGCAGCCTCCCTGTGGAGGGAGGGAGGATGGAGGGAGGGTGGTCCTGAGACTGACATCACACACCCGCCTCAGCAGTCCCCACCTCCCAGGGCCACTAGGTAACATAATGAAAACAGAGGCCCGCCTGGCGTACCAGACACTGGGAGACGATTCCAGCCTCACCACACGCACCAGCAGGTAGGGAGGTGGCCCGGCTTAAAGGAGTCAGTTTGCACAAAAGTTTAGAGGCTCAGAGCCCCCTTCACAGTGCACAGTCTTTTCTGATGGGTCCCCAGCCCAGGCCCCAGTCCAGTGCTCCATTATCCCCAAACCCTGTTAGAAGCAGGGGGGTCCATTATGAAGAGAATCCAAGGAGGGGGCGTTTGATGGGTGTCTTTGGCGGGGTGGAGGAATTCCAGCTGGTGATATCTGCCCCACTTGGGAACTATTGTATCTAGAATATTCAACTCTGCAAACAACTCCCTCTGGGGCAGGTGTACCCAGAGGCACAGACATCCTCCTAAATGCCCCCAGCAGCAAAACCAGGCAAACACAAAGTTGTACGGAGTCTGCATAGACGTGAAGCAGCTCCTGGGTCCGACTGCACTGCAGTCCCAAGATGTGTCTACTCAAGGATCCTGAGATCACCAGACTGGTAGAGAAATATATTAACAAACGTTCCTTGTCGTGGAGACTAATAGAGAAGAGCAAGCTCCAAGGAGAAAGTGGTCAACAGTATCAAACACTCAAAAAAAAGATGGTTCAAGGAGGAGGAGCAGAAGGTCGGGGCTTTGGGCTTTGGGATGGGGAGGCCATGTCAAGCTTCAGGAGGGCGGTGGGCTGGGGAGCCGAAGGCCGGCTGGCGTGCAGGGGGAAACATGATGTGGAGGGAGAGCCATCTCACCACTGCCACCCCCGGAGCGCAGCCTGCTGTGTGTCCCGGGTCAGTAGAGGCAGAACTGGAGCGAAGCAATGGGTCAGCGGGCTGTGCGTTACCTGCTAAAAACATTACAGAGTGAAAGTGCAGGAGGGTCAAGAGAAGACTTTGCTTGTCTGTGTGTTTGGTGGCCAGGAGCCCGTGGGGGGTGAGCCGTCACCTCCACTACAGCGTTTTCCTGGGGGGCTGAGGGGGCGACCAGGGGAGCTCTTCTCTGTCATGCACGTGAGCGGCCACCAGATGGTGTCCCAAGTCCTGGTAGTAATAGCCACGGTGTCAGGGACTCCCCTATCAAAACAGACCTAACATTAATTACATAATTACAGAAGAGAAACATCAAATGAAAGGCCCAAAATCAAAGCAATTAGCTCCTAAATTAGAAGAGCATAAATCGGCAATTCTCTGCCATTTACTAAACAAAAAGCATGGCCTTGTGTTTACAGCCGGCTCTAACCCCAGTCTTGGCTTCCCACTTAAACCCGAGGGAATTGTCTTCCTGCTCCCAGCTCAGCCCCAGTGCCGGGTGGCCCTGCCCCCTGGATCCCAGCCCTCGCCTCTGTTATCCTCGTCGGTGAGGAGAGCAAGCTGTGGTTTAGTCTCCTCTCCGTGGCTGACATAGAACTCAATACAGACTGTGAAGGCTCTATTTTCCAGCTACAGAACTGAGTCAAGTTGCAGGAAAAAAGGAAAAACTTTGGCTCATTTCTTCTCTGCACGTTTGAAGTCAGAGGAGATGGAGAGGTGGAAGAAGCTGGAGAGGAAAGCTGGGAGGGGGGCTGTGGTGCAGAGGCTCAGCCTTAGGGAGGGACATCAGGCAAGACCGCGGTCCCCTGAGGGTCCCCTGAGAGCACGTGCGACGCTGACGGGAAGGCAGAAGCTGCAGAAACTCACCACCTGGCTGGTGCTGAGGGTGAGCAAATAGGCGAGGGGTGCCTGGCACACCCTCTGCAGGAGGACACCTGGGGGTTGGAGAGGGTCACAGTGACAGGAACCAGGAATAACTGGACAGCAGGAGACAGCAGGAGACCCTGACCTTGGTTCTCCTCCCAGGGTGCTCCACCCACAGTCTCTGAAGAAAGAGCAAAGCTTTGCCAGGCGGGTCAAGCCAAGGTGGGGCCTGGGCATCGTCGACGGTTAAGGGCCCCAGAGGCCACAGGTCTAATCTCCCCTTGCCCTGAGCCTCATCTGGGAGTCTCCAACCAAATTCTCCAGTGCTGGGCTCGCCGAGAGGCGAAAGGCCGTGATCACTGGAGGAGCAGGTAAACCCATGAACTCTTTTTGGTTTTTGGCTGCAGGAATCTCCTACCAGAGACTGGTGAGGGCCGAGCAGGGCCTGCCCATCAAGAATCAGCGCTCCTCCACCATGTGAGTGCCCTTTGGGAGGGGGAACCAGGGTGGGGGGTGGGGGACACTCCCCACCCCAGTTTCACCATTCCTACGCTGCCCCACCCTGTGCATCCAGCATCCTTCCATCGCTGCACTCCCTCCACCCCAGCCACCAACAAACAGGCTTCAAGGGGACCAGGAAACCCCTGGAACTGCTGGTGATGTTTTGTGCACAGGTTCATTTTTCTAGACCAGGGGTCTTCCATCAGATTCCTAAACAGATCTGAGACTTAAAAAAAAAAAGATTAAAACCACCTGCATTGATCATGCCAGGTGCTGGGCACACATTACCTCACTTCACCCCCACTTTTCAGATGAGGAAACTGGAGGTCAGAGAGGTCAAGTGATTTCCCCAAGGTCACACAGCTAGTAACTGTCTGAGTCAGGAGTTGAACCTCAGTCTTACTCAAAAGCCCATGCTCTTTCTACCATATCTTTCTGCCTATTATGAAAACAGCATTTTCCAAACTTTTTGGACCAGAACCTATAATAAGAAATGCATTTTATATGACAGCCTAGCATGTATACACACACACACACACACACACACAGAGCTGAAACAAATTTCATGAAACGTTTCCCTACCCCATAGGACGAGCCTGTCCCATTCTGTTCCATTTCACTTAAAAAGCATTTCTGGTTGCGACTCCCCAAACTGATTCCATTACCACTCAGGGGTAAAGCAGTTTGGAAAGCATTAGAGAAGCTGCCTCCATTCTGAGGGCCCTTGCAGGTCCCCAGGTGTGTGGGTGCGTCTCACCTGGACTCTTGGGAGCCTGGAGCACCCAGCATCACCGGCTCACAGATCTTCCTCGTCAGCCCCTCTCCGTCCTCAGCCCTGGGGGTTCAATGCTCACTCACCCCCTGAGCAAACAGCTATTGAGTTCTTTCTAGGTGAAAACAAACACAAAAGTCCTTGGTATATTTTGAGAGGGACAGAAAGGACATAAAAATGTTTAGTAAAGGTTAGTTTAGTAAGCAAACAAGACATCTCCAGTGGGCCGAGGCAGGTGGATGGCAAGAAAACACCACTGCCTTTCCGGCACTTACTGAGGTCTGGGCACTGTTATAAGCATCGCTATATCATTCAATCCTCATGTCAACCCTTGAGAAAGATTTTTTAGATCAGGGAACTAAGGCACAGAGAGGTTAGTAGAAAGAGCTTAGAGCAAGGAGATGGTCTCACTTCTGTTATTGATAAGCGGGGAACAAGCGTGTAGAGAAAGCGAGCAGTTGGTGAGGGCGTGGGCCTGGCTGGTCTGGTCCTGCACACTGGAGCTCAGCACATGACTGCAGAAGGAATGATCCGGCACTCAGTGATGGAGAGGGGTTCATTAGAGGTTGCTTACTTGAGCTCCCCTCCCTTCTCTTACAAATAGAGCAATCAAAATTAGTTTCTCCCCAAATGATGGGGACTCGGACAGAGCCTGGTCCTGTTGCTGTGCCCTGACCCTGGGGCCCGGCTCTGGGACAGACGTCCACAGAAACTGGTGGGAACGCCTCCTGCCTGGTGCTTCTTTGCACTGGGTTTATGGTGTTTTTTTTTTTTTTGAGGAAGATTAGACCTGAGCTAACTACTGCCAATCCTCCCCTTTTTGCTGAGGAAGACTGGCCCTGAGCTAACATCTGTGCCCATCTTCCTCTACTTTATATGTGGGACGCCTACCACAGCATGGCTTTTGCCAAGCGGTGCCAAGTCTGCACCCAGGATCCCAACCGGCGAACCCCGGGCCACCAAGAAGTGGAATGTGCGCACTTAACCGCTGCACCACTGGGCCGGCCCCATGCACTGGGTTTAAACACAGCAGGTTTGTGAGAGCAAGAGCAAGTGTGAGCAGTTCATACTAAAACATTTATAGGTGTAATACCACGATGCTCAAATACGTTTCAAAAAAATGCAGTGATGGAGGGTTGGCGTGGGTGACCTGAGAACAGCCAGGTTTTGTTAACTGTTAACTGACGGATCAACACCTTAGGGTCCACAGTTCTCCTAACACTTGAGTATGTTTGAAATTTTACATGATGAAAAAATTGCAACACTGGCACCAAGAGAGAGAGGGTCAGGGGTCCAGGAAGAAGGGAGACAGAGGCGGCTGCCCCCATCCGCCCAGCCCATGCTAGCCTGTGTGATGGCTTTGGAAGTTAGTAAAGGCGTCCCCTGGGACCAGAGGAGTCAGGTGCAGCCCTGACGTGGCACCCCTTCCTCCTGGCAGATGTCACCCCGTGCCGAGAGCCTTGGCCTGAAAGCAGGGCATGGGCTGAAACTTCAGGCCACACTGCAGGACACATCATGGGTGCCCTGCTCCCTCCCCCTTCTCCCAAAATGACCACCCAGCTTCAAGCCACCTCACCTAAAATACAGTCCTGTTGAGTAATCTTGCATCCATTCAGATATCCTATAGGAAAAATATTTAGATTAAAATTAATGTAAAATTTATTTTTGAAAATTAAGTTTAATTTTTAAAAGGCCTTTGAAAACACCAGCTGAAAAATAGTCAAAAGTAGACAATGAGCTTTCTTCTTGGAACTGGGACCCTCGAGCCCCTGGCCTCAGGCCCTGCCTGGGCTGTGAGGAGGCCCGGGCCTCCAAGGGGGTGAGCTGTGGCTGCCCAGTGCCCACGACCTGTCCTCTGGGCCCCCAGCACCGTGCTCTTGCTGAACCCAGTGGAGGTGCAGGCCGAGTTCCTCGCCGTGGCCGACAAGCTGAGCACGCCTGGGCACACGCCCCACAGCGCCTACATCACCCTGCTCCTGCATGCCTTCCAGGCCACCTTTGGGGCCCACTGTGACCTCCCAGGCCTGCACTGCAGGCTGCAGGTATGTGCCTGGGGCCCTGGGGCTTAGCACCACCCCCTTCCGGCACAGTCCCCTCTCTGCTCCATGTCAGTGCTGGTCTCTCGGGTACACTGGCCTCCCTCACCCTTAGTGACATGGCAGGGCACTGGCTGGAGGGCTGGCCTCATTGAGAGGGTTTCTGTTGTGCTGGGTCCTGACCGAGGTGGGTGGCACCCTGGGCAGTGGGGCTGGGCACAGAGCCTCAGAGGACTGCATGGGCTGGGTGGTATAGGAACAAGCTTTAGGCTGAAGCTGGAAGACCTGGCTTCCAGGCCTGGTTCTGTAATAGGTTGGTTGTGTGGCCCTGGACAGCGCCTTGCCCTCTCTGGGCCACAGTGGTAACCTCTGAAGTCCCTCCCTAGTCTGCAGTGCCCTGGCTCTGGGCTTCTCTCATGACCACTTGCTGAGAATAGGGAGTGGGGGAGGAGACCTGGCTCCTTGGTCAGCTGCCGTGGGTAGAAGTGGGTGATATGGCCTGGTCACAGCTGCCCTCAATAAGACCCTGGGAGCTGGAGAAGTCGGCAGCCAGGCCGTGGTACAGGAGCAAGCCTGTCTCCTCCTGGGCTTTCAGTCCAAGACCCTGGCAGAGCTCGAGGACATCTTCACGGAGACTGCAGAGGCCCAGGAGCTGGCATCTGGCATCGGGGATGCAGCGGAGGCGCGGCAGTGGCTCAGGACCAAGCTGCAGGCGGTGGGAGAGAAAGCCGGCTTTCCTGGTGTCTTAGGTGAGGCTCCCGGGAGAGCGGGGCCCCTCTTCCCCATGGCCTGTCCCAGCTCCCAGGTGAGCAGCCCGGTCGGCCTGGGGGTTCTGCTCCACGCAGTCAGTCAGGGACACAGGTTCTTCCACATCTGGCTCCCCCATCCCCCAGGGCCGGGTTCCTGTCTGCAGCGTTAGGGTTGGGTTACCGTCACGTGAGGGCTCGTGAAAGGAGGAAAAGAGAGAGCTAATGGAGGGCAAGGGGCTTGTTTTACGCGGAAGATAATGCAGAAGTTGCACACATCACGTCTGCACGATCCCTTTGAGCCCACCTCAGTCACATGGCCCCACCTAGCCCCTGGGAAACACCCTCTCTACAAGTCCATCTAGAAGAGACACCATTCCCACAAACACCTGCTCAGATAGTGCCAGTGTTTCCCCGTTTGGACCCTGTAATATGAGGCACAGACACTGTGACTTGGCCACGTGCTCACAGCTTATAAAAGACACGGCATCTACACGGTGGGCTTGAAAGAAGGCCCTCTGCCTGCGAGCCAGCATCCCGCCTTCCAGCTCAGCCCTGGCCCACCCAGCTGTGCGGCCCTGGCTGGTCCTCTCCCATCTCTGGTCTCTTCTCTCAGCTGAGGACCGGTCTCAAGGCCCTTCCCAGCCTCACCCCCTGCCCGCCTTGTTCTTCAGGCACTGCAAAACCTGGCAAGCTGCGCACCATCCCCATCCCTGTCGCCAGGTGCTACACCTACAGCTGGAACCAGGACAGCTTCGGTAAGCAGCGGCTGGGGCTGTCTTCTCAGCCCCGGGGCTGTGCGGCTGCCTCCCACCCCTACCAGCCCTCCCACCTGAGCAGACTCTAAGCAGGGCAGGGGGCAGTGCTCTGAGTCCTGGGCTGGCTTTGACCCTCCTTCTGTCCTCTTCTCAGCTCCCTTCTGTCTGAGCCTGTCACCCCTCCCAAGGGTGTGTGAGAGGGGTTTCCAGGGCCCAGACACCCAGACACTGCCTCCCCTTGTTTCCCTGCAGACATCCTGCAGGAAATCCTGCTCAAGGAACAGGAGCTGCTCCAGCCAGGAATCCTGGGGGATGATGAGGAGGAGGAAGAGGAGGAGGAGGAGGAGGACTTGGAAACTGATGGGCATTGTGCCGAGAGGGACTCAGTGCTCTCCACCAGCTCGGCAGCTTCCCACGACTCCGCCCTGTCCTTTGCCTTGTCCCAGGCCTCAGGGCCCACGCTCTCCCGCCAGTTGCTGACCTCTTTTGTCTCCGGCCTCTCGGATGGCATGGACAGTGGCTACGTGGAGGACAGTGAGGAGAGCTCCTCTGAGTGGCCCAAGAAGCCTGGCAGCCAGGAGTGCCGGGGCCACCGCAGGCCTGGGCAGAAGTTCAACAGGATCTATAAACTCTTCAAGAGCACCAGCCAGCTGGTCCTGCGGAGGGACTCTCGGAGCCTGGAGGGCAGCTCGGATACCCTGCCCCTGCGACGGGCTGGGAGCCTCTGCAGCCCCCTGGACAGCCTGACACTGCCCCCCACCCGGGCCCAGCGCTCCCGCTCCCTGCCCCAGCCCAAGCTCAGCGCTCAGCTGCCTGGCTGGCTCCTGGCCCCTGCATCACGCCATCGGCGCCGCCGCCCCTTTCTGAGTGGGGATGAGGACCCCAAGGCTTCCACGCTACGTGTCGTGGTCTTCGGCTCCGATCGGATTTCGGGGAAGGTGGCTCGGGCGTATAGCAACCTGAGGTAAGAGCTGTAAGGGGGGGTGTCACTCTGCCCTGGGTAGCAGGGTGGTGGTACTGGTGGAATCTGGGGCTTGAGGCTTAGGGTCCAAGAGGGACCAAGGAGCTCCCTTCTCACCATCTTCTTCTTGCCAGGCAACTGGAGAACAATCGCCCACTCCTCACACGGTTCTTCAAGCTTCAGTTCTTCTACGTGCCCGTGAAGCGAAGCCATGGGACCAGCTCCAGCACCTGCCCATCCCCTCGGAGCCAGACGCCCCCACTCCCCACAGACTCCCCAAGGCACCCCAGCCCTGCAGTATGTCCCCAGCCCTGAACCAAATGGGGTGGGAGAGTAGAGTGGACATGAGCAGGTTCCACTTACCTGAAGGGGATTGGTTAGAAGTCACCAAAAGCAATCACCTGTGTTTATGGGGTACCTCCTCCTGCCTGGGCCTTACCCCCAGGAGTGGTCCCTGCCCTGCTCGTGGGGATGGCATTTTGCTGGATGACATAGACTGAAAGTTGTCAGACTTGTGCAGGGGCAGGGAGAAGCTCAGATTGGGGCTGCAAGTGCCATCGAGGGCTCCGGAGCTTTCATGGCAGGCCTCCTGAGTGACTGGGAATGACTCTCACCCCTTGCCCCAGGAGCTGGGCACGGCCCCATGGGAGGAGAGCACCAATGACATCTCCCACTACCTCGGCATGCTCGACCCCTGGTATGAGCGCAACGTGCTGGGCCTCATGCACCTGCCCCCTGAAGTCCTCTGCCAGGTAAGTCCATGGCCCCTGGGTCGGGGGAGAGGGCCCACGGGCTGCATCACCGAGCTTTGCTCGAAGGCCCTAGTTTGGGGGATCTACTTGAGGCCTCCGTGGAGGACCAGGGCTCACTTGGAAACCAGCAGGGAGGGTGGGTGGAAAGCAAGACTGAGCCTGAACCCAGGGCTGGGGTCACTACTGTGACAGGGAGGGTCCTCAGAAGGGTCCGGGGCATTAGGCTTCAGCCCTCGTCCTGAACTCCCAGCTTTGTCCAACCTGGCAGGGGCCTCCCCAGAGGCCCATGTGCTCAGTGAGGAGGATACGGGGGCCGGGCTGTGGGTCTTCCCCTGACCATTCTGTTTCCTGCTTCCATCTCACCATCCTTCTGCCTGGCTCCCTCTGCCTCTCTGTCTCTGTTCTGTGTGTGTGTGTGTGTGTGTGTGTTTGCGTTTGCCTGTCTCTCCTCCTCTCATATTCCCATTCTCACTCTGTCCGCCTGTCCCTCCCGTGGGGCCCCAACCCTCCAACAGCAGTCTCTGAAGGCTGACTCGCGGCCCCTGGAGGGCTCCCCTGCCCAGCTGCCTATCCTGGCAGACATGCTGCTCTACTACTGCCGCTTTGCCGCCCGGCCGGTGCTGCTGCAGGTCTATCAGACAGAGGTAAGGCCCAGACCCCACACCCCACGCCCCACGCTCCACGCTCACTGGCAGCCCGCGGTCAGCATCGCCCTGCAGGACCCGCCCCCCTACCGCCCGCCTGTGCTGGAGGAGCCTGGTGGGCCCCTGCGGGAGGTCCACACTGATGCCCACGCTCCTGCCCTCTCTAGCTGACGTTCATCACCGGGGAGAAGACGACAGAGATCTTCATCCACTCCCTGGAGCTGGGTCACTCTGCTGCCACACGCGCCATCAAGGCTTCGGGTGGGTGCTGCCTCAGCTCCAGTGGAAATGGGTGGGGAGGCCGGGCTAGATGGGGCTAGGAGGTGGGGCCCCCCTGGGGGCGGGGCTAGAGATAGGCGGGGCCTGGAAGGTGGCACCCTGAGGAGGAGGGGTCATCAGGGAGGTGGGGCAGGGAGGCGGAGTCCCAGGGTCTCTGAGGGGCCCCCGAAGAGAGAAGAAATGAAGGGTCTATGTGTGGCACAGGTCCTGGCAGCAAGAGGCTGGGCATCGATGGTGACCGGGAGGCCATCCCTCTAACACTACAGATTATTTACAGCAAGGTAAGACTGATGCTGTGGCCCATTCCTCTCCGGGATCTGCTGCTGATCCTTCCCTGCCAGAGCCCGACCCCCTGTCTCTGGGTCTTGAAGCCGGAGGGCCGCAGCAGGCTCCCGGGCTCCCAGGCTCTCCTGGAGGCTGAGAGAAGGGGGAGGGGAGGGAGTGGACCTCCCTCTCCCCCTCTGCCTCCAAAGGCCCCCTCCTGCTGTGTTCTCCCCTGACCTGAATGTGCTCAGCAGCTTCCATGAGGCGTTAGGGCCCGGCTCCAGGGCTGGGCGAGAGGGGGCAGGGCTGGGCCTTCCAGAGGCAGAGCAGGGAGAGGCCGGGGGCTGCGGGGCTGTGGGGCTGGCCGGGTGCATGGGAGGTGGGTTTGGTGGGGGGAGAGTTGTGGGGCAGGGGTGGGAGGGGGTGCCCATGAGCACACGAGAGGGCATGGGTCTCTGAGCGCATCACACCCCGGGGTACAGGCCAGGGAGACTTGGACCCCCAGAGGGCCCCCAGAGGGGGCGTCCTCCTGCCTCATCTCCTGCCTCCTTTCCTTGCTTCCTTCCTTCAGCCATTCAAAAGCTATTTATTTAGTACCTCCTCGTACCAGGCTCCGTGCTGGGCAAGGGGAAATAGCAGGGAGGGCTAGGCCCACCTTCACTTTCCCAGAGGAGGGAGACAGACAAGAAGCTGGGAGACAAAAATGGCCAAGATAATGCCAAAGAGTGGTGACCAATGACAAGGCAGTAAAAGGGCGGATGGGATAGTGATGATGGGGCTACCTTACACTTGGTGGCCAAAGTGGTGGGCAGGAGGGACTGACCCTCACTGAGTCCTACATGCCAGGTGTTTGTTGAACACCTACTGTGTCCCAGACTTTGTTTTGGGCACAGGAACATTCACAAGAGGGAACAAAGTGCTTCCGGTCTAGAGGGAGTGGTGGACATGGGTGAGGTGATCCCACAACGTGTATAATTACAACTGTGACACACAGATGCAGGAGAGGTAAATGGAACTGTGAGAACCTCTAGGGGGATTATTCAACCCAGTCAGGAAATTTAGACAAGGCTTTCTTGAGAAGGGACATGGAGTCAACATTAGAAAGAAAACCAGGAGTTAGTTAATTAAACTAAGAAGAGAGGGGTGTGTTCTCCAGGTATAGGGAACAGCATGTGCAAAGGCCCTGTGGTGAGAGACAACTTGAATATCAAAGGGCTCTGGAGGAAGGCCAGAGGGGCTGGAGCAGAGAGAGTGAGTGGGAACAGGATGATGAAGTGAGGCTGAAGAAATTGGTAGGGCCAGAATACCAAGGGCTTCGATTGCAATGAGAGGGGTTATGTCCTTGTCCCAAGAGCATGGGGTATCCTTTGAAGGGGTTTAAGTTTGGGGTGGGGCTAGGAATGAGTGTGATAAGATCAGATTTGATGTTGGCAGCGCCCTCTGGCAGCTCTGTGGAGAACATGTTGGCCGGGTCCACAAGGGATGCAGGAAGGCGAGTTAAGAGGTTCTGGTGGTTATCCAGTAGAGAAATGTGGGCCACCCACACTAGGGAGTGCTGGTGCTGGTGCTGGAGATGGAGAAATGGGAGCTGTATGTGGATTACTTGAGCGGCAGGGCTCAGGGCTGGCTTGGAAAAGGAGAGGGCCAAACTCCTGGATTTCAGTCTTGAGTGAGTACCATGATACTAGCATTTTCTCAGAAGCAGCCCAGGTCCAGTGGGGGAAGATGATAAGTTTGTTTTAGGTCGTGTTGACTTGGAGGTGCCTTTGAGAGGTAGAAGGAGAAAGTCAGAACAGGCAGCTGGATGGATGGGCCTGAACTCAGAGGTCCAGTGTGAAGACGGGTGTCTAGGTGGTCATGGAGCCGGGCACGGGTGAGGTCCCTAGTGGAGAAAGACCTCGGAGAAGGTCCTGAGCCCTGCATCATGGGATGGTGGGCAGAGGGAGGTGATTGCGCAGAGCAGAGGCCAGGGAGGCGGTGGGGAAACCAGGAGAGAAGACGGCTGAGCAGTATCAAAGTCTCCTGTGAGGTCGAGTAAGCTGAGCCAAGAGAAACACCGTTGGGTTTGGAGTCCCCAGTGAAAGACACATTCAGACAAGGACCCAAAGAGGGGTTCCGGCCTGGCTCTGCCGGAGACTCCAGGCCCGTGGCTGGTCTCTTCCTCGCTCTGGGCTTAGAAGGAGATCAAGACCCCACCTTGAGGTGCTCTCAGCTCCTGTGCTCACGGACCAAGCCACTGAGCTGACACTCCTCCTGGGAGTCCCCAAGCTCTGTCCAGGGGTCCAGGGGCTCTTGGTGAAGAAGCTGGCAGACTCGGGAGAATGAGAGGGCTTCCTGGGGTGTGCTGACTGCGGGCGACCCCCATCACTGGCAGGGCTGGGGTGTCCCTCCGAAGAGGAGGTGGCAGGCGCGGGGGACCCTGGGCTGAATGGGTCTGGCTCCGCTGTTTCCAGGGGGCCATCAGTGGACGAAGTCGCTGGAGCAACATGGAGAAGGTCTGCACCTCCGTCAACCTCCACAAGGCCTGCCGGATGCCGGAGGAGCTAGGTGAGGGGCGTGTGGGCCGCGGGGGGGCGGGCGGCCTCCGAGCCAGGCCTGAGCCCCCCTGCCCTTCAGACTCCAGCACGGAGGCGCTGACGCTCCGTCTGACCGAGGTGGTGAAGAGGCAGAACTCCAAGTCCAAGAAGGGCTTCAACCAGGTGCGGGCCGCCCCGGGAGAGCAGCGGGCGTGCGTGTGCATGAGGAGGGGTGTCCGAGGCCTCGGGGGGCATGTGGGTGGGAGAGAGGCCAGGTGAGGGGCGTGCATGGGTGTGGAGTGGTGGGGTGTCTGGGAGGAAGGGGTGCCCTTGGGAGAGGATGCGTTGGTGTGGAAAGGGGCTGTGGGGGATGGGAGTAGGGCCCTGGGTCCAAGGCGGAGGCACTCCTGGGGCTCTCGTGGTGAGGGCAATGGGTGGTGTGGTTTCTCCTCAGGGGCGCTTGCTTCTTCCAGACTCAGGAAAGAGCAGAGGCTGGAGGAGGCAGGGCCTGAGGGAGCCCTCAGGACCCCCCCCCGAGCCGGCTGTCCTCCCATCCCGGCTCCCCCAGACCTGACTGGGCAGTTCCAAGGGAAGGAACTGACCAGGGCTGGCAGCTCTGTGGCCGGGGCTCTGGGGACTGACCGGGGCCTCCCTTCCAGATTAGCACATCGCAGATCAAAGTGGACAAGGTGCAGATCATCGGTTCCAACACCTGCCCCTTTGCCGTGTGTCTGGACCAGGACGAGAGGAAGATCCTGCAGAGTGTGGTCAGGTAGGAAAGGGGGCCTCCGGCTCTGCTTCAGCAAAACGGGGTCCCAGGGAAGGGTCCATTTCTGCACCCACCCCCACCCACAGGCCTGCCCTTACTCCTGCCCTGCCCCACAGGTGTGAGGTCTCACCCTGCTACAAGCCAGAGAAGAGCAGCCTCTGCTCCCCACCCCAGAGGCCCCCCTACCTGCCGGCCCAGGCCACGCCCGACATCTGCTCCCTCCTCTGTCTGCCCATCATGACTTTCAGTGGAGCTCTGCCCTAGCACCGGCCTGCACGGGAAGCCCCTCCCGGCAGGACAGTCGCTGTGAGGGCCGTGCTCCCTCTGGAGAACTGAATGGCCCTGTGCTGGGTCGGGTCCTGCTGTGGGTGCTGCAATGGGCAGGGGGTGGATGGTTTCTGGGGCCTCAGGGCTCTGGGAAAGAAACAGGCATTAGGGAGAGAGGGGCCTGCCTACACAGCCCCTCAGATTCCTCACGTAGAAACGAGAGGGATGGGGAGCTCACCTCTGAAGGCCCTGATCACTGGCGTGGTCTAGGAGCCTTTCTAGAAGATCTGAGGCTCTGGTGCTCTGGAGTGTGGTGTAGGCTTCCTCTCCCAGCCTGGGCCAGGCCCACCCCTTACTTGGCCAGAGATGTGTGTGTGGAGTTCCGTCTCCCTCCTCTGGGGTTCAGGTGGTAGGAACGTGGATGAAACTCTTCTTTCTGACCTCAGTACCATCCTCCCCACCTCTCTCTCTCTCTCTCCCACACACACACACTCACACTCACACTCACACACACACTCTTTCTCTCCCTCGAATCCCCTGGGTCTTTGGAGAAACAGCACTAACACTTTACCTGTCTACTGTCAGGACCTGGAACAGCTTCTCTCTGGAGCCCTTTTCTGGCTCGAGATTTTTGGGAGACAGGACAGGCTTAGATTGAGTAGTGCCTCGGTTCCCTTCCAGCCAAAGGACCAGAAGGAAGTTAATTAGCTCCTTCAAGCCTGCCTTTCCTGAGCACTAAGATGGTGGAAGTAAGGCCTCCTTAAAGCATGGAAGGGAGGTTGTGTGCCAAGCGCCTGGCCCAGCGGCTAGCTCAGAGCAGGCGCTTAGTAACGATTCGCAGCCTTTCCCCCTAAACGCTGACTCCCCTGCCTGGCACTGGGATGCTCTCACGGCCTCGGGCATCCTCTCCATTCTCTCCTTCCCAAATCACTGATGAGGCGGAACAGAAGGAGACGAGGGCTAAGGATTGGTCAGTTTTGTTCTCTGGAGAAGGAATTTCCTTCGTCAGGGTAAGAGGAGGGTTGCACGGGTGCCCCCAGCCTTCACCTCGTCCTCTCCCAGGTTGGCCCCGGTGCCCCTCACTCCCATATCACTCCTTGGGCTGCTGCACGTTGTGTGTGGAATCTTCCAGCCCCAAAGTCCACTGGCACCATTCTGGAGCGTGGGCAAGATCCCAGAGGAGGAGAGGATGGAGTGCCTGGCCTCGCGGAGCTTAGTAACTGATTGGGGTAAATGAACGATAGCATGAGAGCCAGAAATTTAAAACTGCCAGGCTGGAGGGGTTTGAGAAGTTAGAAGCAAGTGTGAAGGGCGGCGTTTGGCCCCGGATTTGGACTGGAGAGGTGGGGAAAGTACCATGGAAGCAGACAATCGTATCCTGCACAGAGTCGCTCCTTCCCCTCCTCCCCCTGCTCCATCCTGCTCCAAAGGTTCTGGGCTTCTAGGAGCCCGTGAAACCCCAACCCAGAGTACTCACGACTTGAAAGAAGTGGCCAGAGTCAGCTGCTTCCCTGTACCACTGTCCTCCCCTGTCCTAGCCATCTGTACCTGCTCCAGGCTCCAGAAGAGTGGTCGGCCATATACCTTCAATTTTTGGTTGTGTGAGCAGGTTGGCCTACTACATGATAAACAGATGTCCTAGAATAAGCAAACGGAATTTAATATTATTGTCAAATAAAACTTGATTACTCCTGCATTTCATGACCTACAGTTATTTTGCTGCGTGACAATTCACTGCTAGTTGGACAGTTCGCATAAATCATTTCACATAGAGCAGAAATAAGATTCTTGGGGATTGTTTTCTTTATCTTTTTGTAATTTTCCTCTCTATAGAAAATATGTCTGTGCTGAAATTTTCCCTGACACTGTATCATTTAAGCCTCATCGTGCTGCTGAGAGGAAGGGAAGTGAGCTCAGTGCTGGCCCTTTGGATCTGGGGCTGTTTTTAAACTTGGCTCATAGGGAGGGAGAGAAGAGGAGGTGACGGGGTGGTGGAGGACCCCTGTGGCCCGGGAGAAGTAGGTCAGCACCAGGCCCCCAGCACCAGTGCTCGGGATGGAGGAAGGAGGAACCGTGGGATGCTCTGGCTCCTGCAAATAGTGAAGCACACCTGACAGTCAGTGGACTCCAACTGTGACCTTTTATTCTTGTTCCTGCATCTAACAGGACGTCTAGGGATCACTTGCTCTAGGCTGAGCTCAGAGCGGCTTGGCCCCAAGCTGCAGGTTGGGTTCAGGTGTGCTCTGGTGGTCCCTCGGGCACCTTAGCCAACATGGTAGCACAGAGGGGTAATCAGAGACCTGTGATGCCTCCTGGGGGCTGGGTCTGGACCGGGCACAGTCACTCTTCACCCAGCATTCAGTTGGCCAAAATCGATGAAGCTCATCAACCCATAGATTCAATAAACTCAGCAGCCGTCACACAGGATAAAAACAAAGTCACGTGAGAAGAGCATTTCACCTCTGATATTCTTTCCAAAGCTCAGTAACCCCAGTCTAATCATGAGGGAAATATCAGACAAACCCAGATCGTGAGACATTTGACAGGATCATCTGACAGTAACCTTCTAGAAGGTCAGTGTCCTGAAAACAAGGAGGGACTGAGAAACTCACAGACCACGGGAGACTGAAGACACTTGAAAACTAAGTGCAATGTGGTGCCCTGGGTTGGATTCTGAAACAGAGAGAGGATAATAATGGAAAAACTGGTGAACTCTCAATGCAGTCTGGAGTTTCATTCTAAGACACAAACACACACGCACCCCCCTCGTTGTCTCATTGTCAAACTCCTGGGGAAGAAAAGGCAATGAGAAGATTTTAAA
The DNA here is from genome assembly GCF_021613505.1 of Equus quagga. Classification (NCBI taxonomy): domain Eukaryota; kingdom Metazoa; phylum Chordata; class Mammalia; order Perissodactyla; family Equidae; genus Equus; species Equus quagga. Next base: position 65,271,429 of record NC_060277.1, read on the forward strand.
GATACCCAGAGGAAAAAAAACATGCTTTATCTTCAAAGGATCATCAATTAAACTGAGAGCTCCCTTCTCAATTTGCCAATCTGGCAGAAGAAATGGATAGTCTGACTAGGCTAATATATGTTAAAGAAATTGAAGCCATTATTAGCTTAATTAGACAGGCAACCAAACATCTTTTACTGTCTCCATAATTATACATTTTCCAGAATGTAGCCTTTTCAGATTGGCTTCTTTCACTTGACAATATGCATTTAAGTTTCCACTGTGTCTTTTCTGGGTTTCATAGCTCATTTCTTTTTGTTGCTGGATAATGTTCCATTGTACTGATGTGCCCCAGTTTGTTTATCCGCTCACCTCCTGAAGGACATCTCAGTTGATGCCAATTTTGGCTATTATGAATAAAGCTGCTATAAATATTCCCGTGCTGGTTTTTGTGTGGACGTACATTTTCAGCTCATCCGGGTAGCTACCGAGGAGAACAATTGCTCGATCATATGGTGTAAGTATGTCTAGTTTTGGTTTTCTTAGTGCCAAACTGTCTTCCAAAGTGGCTGTGCCCTTTCTCCTTCCCAGCAGCAATGAACGAACCTTCCTGTGCCTCCACATCTTCCTCAGCATTTGGTGTTGCCTGTGTTTTGGCTTTGTCTCATTGTTGTTTCAATTTGCAATTCCCTGATGACTATGACGTGGAGCATCTTTTCATGTGTTTGTTTGCCATCTGTATGTGTTCTTTGGTGAGGTGTCTGTTCTGATCTTTTGCACATTTTTTAATTGGGTTGTTTTCGTTTTGTTGAGTTTTAAGAGTTCGTTGTATATTTTGGACACCAGTCCTTTCTCAGATACATGTTTTGCAAATATTTTCTCCCAGTCTGTGGTTTGCCTTGTCACTCTCTTAGCAGTGCCTTTTGCCGAGCAGATGGTCTTAATTTTAATGAAGTCAAATTTATTGATGTGTTCTCCTCTGCTGCCTTGGAGCTTCCTCTGAGGTCCGGAACGTAGTGGTCTGTCGCCATCCTCAGACCTCTCCCTGAGGTCCCTGACATCCGAGTCATGCCTCCTCCAGGGAACAGCTCTCCCACAGCCCCTGGGGTAGGGAACACCTGCAGCGTCCTCAGTCTGCTCGAAGCAGAGGCAGCAGAGAGGTTTCTGGCCCCTGCAGCTTCTCACACGCAGGAGATGTGTGTGTACCCTGCCTGTCTGGTGCCTGCGGGGGCCTTCAGACTCCCCCTCCCCACTGTCACACCCACCACACCCTCCAGCGCTGGGATGTTAGCCAACCCCTGGGAAGAGGGCTTCTCGGTTTTCTTGGGGGAGAAACTGCTCCCTCCTTTCCCAAATCTCTGGATCCCTCTATTTCTTCCCCAACCCTACCAGTAAAATTGGGGTAAAGGAAGCCAGCTCTCCAGGGAAGGGTGCCTTCCCCATCTCTCTGGGGGCAAAGACGGCCGGTAGCAGACTGTCCCCACCTGTGCCACCTTATTTCTCTCTTCCATGTGGCAGGCACACCTGTGTCCAGGTTCAGGTGTCTTCCTCTGCTCAGGCTGCCATTACAGGGCTAGGAGGCCTTAAACAACAGACATTTATTTCTCACAGTTCTGGAGTCTGGGAAGTCCAAGATCAAGACACCGGCAGATTCAGGATCTGGTGAGAGCTCTCTTCCTGGTGTGCAGACAGCTGCCTTCTCACTGGTCCTCATGGTGGAAGAGGAAGCTCTGGCCTCTCTTTGTCTTCTTGTAAGGACACTAATCCCATCATGGAGGCCCCACCCACATGGCGTCATCTAAACCTAATTGCCTCCCAGGGGACCCACCTCCTAATACCATCACATCGCTGGCCCACATATGAATTTTGGGTGGACACAAACATTCAGTCCACAATACCCGGCAATTCTGAGTGTGTGGTTCCTGGAAAGGTACCTGTGGCCACAGCAGCCACGTGCATGTGCCCCTCTCTGCACATGGTAAGTGGGAAGAAACTGCCCATTCAGAGAATCTGGAAGGCTGAGCCTCGTAGTCGTTGCAGCCTGGTCAGGGGAACTCCACTGAAGTCTGGCTGGCACACGCTAAGAGAGGTATCAGCAGACACTACACAGCCATTACTGCACACGTGCCAAGCATGGTCTCTGTGCTTCACGTGCTTGTGTTATCGTGCACATCCTCCCCACAGCCCCATGAGGTAGGTACTGTTATACTCCATGGAACAGATGGGGAAACTGAACTTGCCTAAAGTCACAGAGATGGCGAAAGGGGAAGCCAGGATTCAAGGCACACGGCCGGGCCCCAGAGTCCCTGCTCTTAATCACCAAGCTATGCCACTCCCTCAACCCCCTCATGTGAGTGGTGGGGAAACTGAGGCTCAGAACAGTAAAGTTCACACAGATATCTGAGAGGGATGCTTCCTCATAATGGAATTCGGGAGGAGCTGTGACGGCTTCAAAACAGAAGCTGCGCTCTCCAAGCACCCTCAGGTGGGGATGCAGAAGTGGCAGGGAGGGCGTTGGAGGAAGAGAGGGAAGCTGGGGCGGAGTGGGCTGGCTGGGCTCCAGGCAAGTCTGTGCTGTCTGATGCTGAGGGGGCGGCGGTCAGGAAGGAAGCCTTCAGCAAGTGTGGCTCCAGGCCCAAGAACCGGCTCAAGGGGGTCCCCTGAGACCTCTGGGGAGAAGGAAGTGAGAGGGGAGGGAGGGGAGCAGGGCAGCCCTACCCCACGCCCCAATCCCACCCGCACCCCATTCACCCAAGAGAAGGGGCATCTCATCACTGGGACCAGAGGCCCTCTCTAAGAAAACCATAACCCCGAGTCTTGGAGGCCAGAACCAGGATCGTCTGGAGGCTGAGAACGCTGGCGAGGGCTTTGCGAACAGGCTCTCCCTCCCCTCAGGTTACAGATAAAGAAACAGACCCAGAGAGGAGGAGGGGCCCGTGTGGCTGGAGGCAGCTCCAACGAACGAGAGCCTGGCTAGGGTGCTTGTCTCCCTTTTTGAGGCGTGTCTCATGCGCGTGTGTGTACATGTGTGTATGCATGTATGTGTGCACATGTGCATGGGGGGAAGCAATTTGCATAGATAATAAAGGCTTGGCATCTTTAAGTTTTCTCGCTGATCCTAGTCAACCTCCAACCTCTTGACCTGCTGGCCAGGCCCTCTTCCTGGTGGGAATTCATTTGTGAGAAGGAAACAGCGACTGTAGTAGGTATTTTATACAGACAAGAGGCTCCAGCACCTCCTCGGCATTCTGGGAAATTTGCAGGCCAGCCCCCCAGCTCAGCTCCTCCAGCCCCGGGGAGAACCCGTGGTATTAGGAAGCTAAAGCCTTGGGGCTGGGGGCAGGGAAGGGGTGTCCACGTGGCCTTCCTCTCCAGGCTGACCTGAGAAGAAGGGAGGCAAGGAGAGACCAGGCTGCACCCTCCACAGCAACCCCAAGTTCTCTCTGCCCCTCACCTGGTCCCAGAGGGTCCCAGAGCGGCCTGAGGGCACCAAGGAATTGGGGAGGGAGACAGGTGCACCTGCCAAGAACCCCCTGGGTAGGGAAGTTTTCTCCACCAACTTGAAGAGTGGCTTGTGGAAGAGGGAGTGGGCTGGCATTTCTCTGTATCTTTTCCATGTCGACCCATGTAAATGTCACTAGTCCAGAAAATGAGGACATTTAAACTTAAGAAAAGACTATGGTTGATCCTTACATACTGATATATAATGATCTCCAAGGAAACAAAGCGATTAGAAGAACAGTTTGTATAAATCACTCCAAGCTATGGACAGTGATGACCACTGGGTGGGGAAGGAAGAGAAACTGGGAAGGTGGGGGTGGAGGGGCTCTCTTTTTTAGTCTATATACTTCTATAACGTTTGAGTGTTTTTACAATAAAAATATATTTGTGAATTGCTTGGGTAATTTTTTTAAACACTAAAATTGTAAAAAAAGAACTTTGATGGTATTTAAAATCAAAACTTCTTCTCCTGCCCAAAATAAGAAAAATGGCTGAAAGACTGAGTGGATGGATATTAAGCCTAAATCTGCCTCTTATAGCCATCACCTCATTAGTCCTAACTCTGCGCACGTACACACCCCACAGAACAACGCTCCCACAGGTAAAGGATGGGAAATTCCCAACACCTGTACTGTTCTCCCTTTCCACACCCACAGCAGACAGTACTAGTTGCTAACAAACTCCCAGGTGATGCTGATGCTGCTGGTCCAGAGAGCACACATGGTGGAGCCCTGATTGAGAGCATGGTGTGGTCCTGCTGCCCCTGCTTCCCTGGGCCTTGGGTGTGAGGACTGGAGGGAATTCACTGGAAGCAGGGGTCCCTATCAGCTGGGTACCAGCCATGCGACTGCCCTGGTCTTCCTGGAGTGGAGTTTAGAGACAAGGGGTTCAGCCTGCAGGTCCTCCCTGGGGTGTTGTGGGACACCCCGGGACCAGGCATTCCCTCCCTCAAGTCCCACAGCCACCAGTTACGTGAGACTTTAAGCTCCAGTCGACCCATGTCCATGATTGTCCTAACTCATGAGGTGATTGTTTAGATGAAGTAAAATGTGTTTCTATAACACCTATTTTCTGGTTTATTACCTCTCACGGCTTCCTAAGAATGGGTCCTACCAACCAGAGAACCATCTGTTTTTTGGGTGTCGTTAATGAGTTTGGGGTGTAAAAACTGGGAGACAACGGAGCTGAAGTGCCCTGAAGGCGCTTCAAAGAGGACTTTGATATGTTTGTGAAAACAGTCTGGATGGGAGAAAACAGGAGTTAGCGAGTTGGGGTCTCTTGGAGAGAAAAAGGGAAAGAAAAGGGAAACCCTGCCATACCCCAGCCTACCAGGCCGATGACACGGACAGATCCATGGAGGATCTGTAAACAGCTGGCTAAGAGACGTGTAACGTACACTTCTTTTCCACCCTCTCAATGTTATCTTCAATAAAATCTCCGTTGCTTATTAGGATTTTCTGTGAGTGGATTCCTTAGAAAACTCGAAGAGAGAATGAATTCTGCGTCTGCTGCTGACTGATCCCAGAGATAACTCCCACAGAAGGGGGAGCAGGGGCAGGGGCACAGGGCACCCTGGGTTTCCTGTATTCAAAGTAAATCACCCTTGCCTGACTCCCATACCCTGGTCCCCAGTGCACCCCAGTCCCAGCATTGGTCCCCCTGCCACCACAGTAACAAGAGGATTTAATTTGTTTAAAAATTGAATTTTTAATTTAATTTGTTTAAAGCTCTCAGCTGCTTTGTAATAGACAGGAAAATAAATAAAAAGTATTTTTCTGAATAGAAGGGACTGGAGGGGCTCTTCTGAGAGGAGGAATGAGGATGGAACAGAAGGGTCGAGTGTCTGCAGGAAAGATAAGACACTTGGTAGCCCTGAGGTGTTCTGAACGCTGAGGCTGAGATGGAGGAACTTGAGAAGCCGTCCCAGCTGTGCCCAGAGGGGCGAGCCAGCTCACTTGGTGGATGGTGACAGAGGGAGGGGGAGGAGTGGCGATAGATGGGGAGCCTTCTGCGTCTGTGTCCGGGGCATTGATGGCTGCAGAGCGGCTTTGCTTCCCCTAGCTGGCCAGGTGATCTGGGAACTAGAGCAGTAAGTGCAGGGAACCCCAACTCGCTCAGTTCCCGGCAGATGGATCAAGTGGCCTTGTTGGGGCTGCTCCTAGGGGCTTGGTGCAGATGGGAAATCTGGCAACAGCCTAGCCTGGAAAACCCAGATTAAACAAACCCTAAGAAGAGCATGTGGAGAGGAAAGGCATCCCTGGGAGCAAAAGGGCAGTGTCACCCCACCTCGGTGACGGTAGGATGGAGTGCTGGGAGCAGGTCTGGGGGCCTCGGCCCTTCCTCCCTCCACCTCTATTCACTCTCTCTTTGTCCCTGGCTGGCTGTCAGCTGTGTGCCCTCAAAAATGAAGGCGCCTCAGCTCCTCCTTGCAGGGGACAGCTCTGGGGCTGTCCACCCTCACCAAGCAACCCCTTCCATGGCTACCACACCCAATGCAGTTGCAGAGACGGCAGCTGATGATAAGAGGAGTCGTGCAGCCACAAGAGGCCAACATCAGCTTGTGATTTCCGATTCAGTTAGGCCAAAGCCGATAAGGAGAGAGGCTGCCCGCGATGGCCACACTGCCCAGCCACTGCTGAGTCATGAACCCGAGGGGGCTGAGCTCTTGGTTCTTTATCCTGTCCTGGACTTATTCATTTAACTCATTAGTTCCCTTGTTAATTCATGCTCTCCTTCATTCATCCATTCATCCATTTGTTTTATTTAATGAGCCAAACGTTCTCTTCTCCCATGATGGATAGAAAAATGGATAAATGGACCTAGGCTCTGCTGTCCCAGAACTTATTGAAGGGGAGGGGAGGGATGAGGCAGACATGTGGCCTAAGAACTCAAGAACAAAGATGCAAGGTAGAAGGTGATTCCAGCCACACGAGGGGGACAGAAGAGAAGCTGATATGGGAGGGAGGCTGAGCCATAGAGCAAATGATTTAAATTTCTGGATTTTTTTTTTTTTTTCAAATGGCCTCTTCTGCAAAGGAGGGGATGGAACAGAACCCATTCAAGCCCTTGCAGAAAAAGATCAGTGACTTCTCCTTTGTTTGCAAGGGAGAAACCCAAGTGACAGAAACCCAATTCAAACAGTCTTACTTTAAAAATGGGGGAATTTATTGGATCATATTAAGAGTAGATCTAGGCAGCAGGGTCTCAGGCATAGCTAAATCCAGGTGTTCAAACAATGCTGTCAGCAATCTGTCTCTCTCCAGAGCCATTTATCCATTAGGCCAAATTGGATGATAGCAGAGAGTCTGTGAGCTTTTCAAAAGTCTAGAAATGTGAATGGAGACTCCCCAAAATATTGCTTATCTTCAAAATGTGAGGAAAGGGAAGAATATGACAAACTAGCAAACACGTCACCTTGGAGATGATCTGCTCCCTGGCGCTGCTCTCTCCTGATTGCTAAGGTCGGCTGATGCTTTTTCATTCTCTTCATTCTCTGCAGTCTTTGACACCATTAACCAGCATCTCCTTGACGCTATCTCCTCCCCCAGGTTTCGTGGCACTCCACGGCGTCTGCCTCTCCAGCTCATTTTTCACTCTTCTCTGCTGAATGAAGGATGACTAGCAGTGAGCCGGGAGGAGGGCTGGGAGAAGACTCCCACAACACATGTGAAGGCCTGGAGATGCGAGGCGGCCTGGATCATTAAGGAACCGCCATCATTCAGGATTTCTGGGAGGGGTCAGAGTGAGGGGATAAAGCCTGAGGCTGGGAATTAAGGAAGGACCACATCAAGGGCCTTGCAAGTCACGCTAAGGAGTTTGGCTGTTCTCTAGAAGGTAATAGGGAGCCATTGAAGGTTGTAACAGGGTGCAGTGTGATCAGATTTGTGTTTCACTAACAGGAAGAGACCTTTGACTGTGAGGTGGAAGCAGGATTGGTGGGAGACGTCAGGCTGTTGCAGTAATTCAGGAGAAAGACAACGGTGGCCTGATGAAGCAGGGACAGCCATGGGGATGGGAAGAAGGGGACAATTCATGAAGTAGTAACAGGTCTTGTGCCATTTAGATGTAACAGGTAAGGGAGAGGGGTGTTAAGGATGATGCCCAGGTTTCTCATCTGAGGTAAGGAGCAGAGAAGTGGGTTTAGAGGGGGAAGTGGCGAGCTTGGTTTGTTCGTGACGAGTTGGAGGAGCTTGAGGGCCATCTGGTGACAGTGTCGGGGTGTGGGGGTGGTTGGTGTGTCTGGAGCTAGGGAGAGCGGTCAGGGCCCCCTGCAACACCGCTCAGTTAGCAGCAGAGAAGGGCACTATGGAGGTGCCCCCTGCCCACGGGATCAGAATGCAGAAGCTCCAGGGACCGTGGGTGACCACAGACGCTTCTCTAGAAGCGACCTCACAGCAGGATGTGTTCTGGGAGGAGCTCTGAGGGCCATGGGAAGGGGAAGGAAGAGGCGGGGACAGAGCCAGGCTGGGGCTCTTTGCAGGTCTGGAGGCTGCAGGCGAGACTGAAGACACCCGTTGGGGCTCCTCCAAGATACCGAGGCGTCAGGGGCTGGCAGCCTCCTTGGGCAGGACAGAGGGGATCTGATCGGCAGAAGGACACGAGGAGCCCAGCTGAGCCAAGGTGGGTGCTGGCTGGAGTAGGGTGTCCAGGGAGGGACCGGGGAGAGGCAGATCTGAGCAGAGCAGATGGCGGGGCTGGGAGGAGGGATGCTGGAAGGGGAGCCCGTGAGGGGCTGAGACGCCCCTGGATCTCGCGAACACAAGGCCCAGCCTTCCTGAGAAGGGCTACCCAGACACGGTGGCTACTAGGACCACTCTGCAAGTGAAGGTTGCTCAATTCATTTTCACAAGAAAGGACATGGGACTCTGTGAGAAGACCTCTCCTTTCTTCTACAAATCCTGTAAATGCCAATAGTAATAGGCCTAATTATACATGTCTGGTGCTGTAGAGTACTCTCGCCAATACTGGATCCTCACGAGCAATTGGAGGTAGGCTGGATACGTGCTTTACGCCCACTTCATAGCTCAGGAGACTGAGGCCCACAGAGATGAAGCAACTTGCCAAAATTGCAGTGTGGGTGAGCAAGGTGCAGGACTCAGAGTGAATCTTCTGGGTCCCCATCTGCACCCCTTCTGGGACATCATCTGTCCATCCCTCTTCTGGGGAATTTGGTGACACTCATGCTGGTTAGGCCAGTTCTCTCCACACTCATGGATCGAGCATCTTCCACGTGTGCAGCCGGCACCAGGGTCTGACCAAGGCGAGGTCTCCGTCCTCGAGCAGCTGACCATCTGGTGTGGGGGTTGAGGCTATGAGTGACTAACATAGAAAGTAGAAGGCACCAGGGCCCGCATCGAGGCAAGGTGGCCTGTGCAGGCAGAGAGAGACCTCCGGGTGCAAATCAAGGAGGACTTCATGGAAGGTGGCGTCTGAGCCTTGAGAGGGAGGGTTTGCATGCAGAGACGAGGCAACAGGTATCCCAGCGATGGGAACAAAGCGTGAAACCCACAGAGCAGAAAAGAGGGTGTGAACGTCGGGATTAAAGGAAAGGACAGCGAGCGACTCCGGTTGGCTGCTCGAGCGTGGAGTCTGGGGAGACTCACAGGCGTGGGCCTGTTCCGTTTTTTTGTTTAGCTCTAAGTGGTTTTTGAGTATCATTTCACTTAGTCCTCACAATAACCGTAGAAGGTAGGTGCTATTGTTTGGTCCCCTTCAAAGATAGGGAAACTGAGGCAAGAAGGGTTTAAGAACCTAGGCCAGGTTGCCGTAGCAACAGAGAGACTCGGAACCCAGGCAGTGCAGCACCGTATGCTACCTGCCCAGCCACACTGCCACAGGGCCTCTCTCCAGGGCCTGCTGCTCACCTCTCTTATCTCCTAGAGGGCTCCTTGCCGACACAGGGGACATGAAGACCAGGCTGCAATCATTGTCATCTGTCCCCGGGGCTTCCTAGCCTGCGTCCAGGCTCCCTGCCCCTGGGAACAATGCTCCCCCTGCCAGACTAGCTCTCTCGCATCCAGGTGTTTCCTTCCCAGCCAGTGGCAGACACAGCTGAGGAAACAGGCCTGCCCCGTCCACAGGGAAGCAGGGCCCTCACCTCCCCAGCCCCTCGGGAACCTGGAAAGCCCAAGTGGGCCTCATGGGATGTGGGTTGAGGGTTGAGGGGCCCCCTCGGAACTCTGAGCTCTGCCTTTCCACTCCCTTCACCCCTCCCTGTGAGTCCAGCGACCACATGCTCTAAACCAAAGAACCAGTCTTGTCTGGCAAGAATGCCTGTCTCCACGGGCAGGAAAGCTCAGCGTCCTGGAGATAGCCTCTGCCCCTGAACCCTGCAGCCTTGAGGCAGCACCAGTGGGACGAGAGCAAAGTGGATCAACGCAGGGAGCAGCAGAGCGGCGAGTGAGCGTGGGGAGGTCCCTTCTCTCTGCACCAGAGTGGGGCTGGGACGACAGAAGGGAGGCAGAGGTGTGGTCCTGGGAGACTCCATGTCTTTCTTCCCCGGTTTGAGTTTGAGTCTGGAAGAGGAGACCATAGGGAGTGCCGGTGATATGTCCTTCTGTCTGAATGGCCTGCCCTCAGAGCCCGCAGTGGGGGGTTGGGGTGCTGGGGTGGGCAGGGGATTGTCAGAACCTGGGATTCTCACTGAGAAACACTGTGAGCCAGGCCTCTTCAGAGCCTCCTCTACATCCTTTCCTCAGCCCTTCCTTTGGCAGGGAGATCTTCCCCCTTATCTTGCACCAACTATGGGTAGCAGCAGCTGCAAATGAGCTCCCTTTGGCTTCTTTCTGCTGCATCCCCTAGAGCCACCTCCATGGTCCTATGGCCAGTCCTGGGGCCTATTTTACCCCAAGGCAGTGACCAGCTGTGTGTTTGCACCCGCCCTGAAGACTGCTCCTTGCTAATGTTCTGTGTTTAGGGAGGAATGCCCTCTGAATCCCAATTCACTCACTCACACGTGTGTTCATCCATTCATTCCTTGTCTCTGATCTTGTTCCTCTGTCAAGAACTGAGAAGGGTCTAAGATTTCACCCTACTTGTAACTAAGTTAGCCCGCCACAGTTTCAGGGACACTGGCGAAAACACGAGACTCTAGAGTCAGAGACAAAGGACTTCATCAGTCACAGCACAAAAGCATCCTGAGTGTCATGTTGATTGGTTCCCCTTGTCCCCCAGGTCCCATGGGGGCAGCACTGAGGCAGATTCACGTGGGCGCTGTGCATCACAGCCAAGGAGCCCTGAGCTTAGGCACCTCAGTTTTCACAGTGGGTTGCAAGCCAAGCTGCCCACGTTTGCCTTGGAAGCAGACGTTGTCTCTCTTATACTGGAGAGCAAGTGGGTCTCTCCTCTGCCCTGGAGGGAGACACCAGCTCTCTCTTCCAAGGCGTTCACCATACAAACCTTGAAGAGATGATCTGGAACAAAAGCTCATAAGGCAGGCACAAACCCGTGGAGAACTGTCTGCCAACACCCTCCTACTGTCCCCTCGCTTATTGCCCCCCAGCTGTACTGTCCCTTGAAAACCTCAGATCCCTCCCACTTCAGTGCTCAGCTCACTGCTGCCTTTGCTGGGAATGCGTTTCCTGCAGATATCGCCTGGCTTGGTCCCATGCTTCCTGCAGGTTTCTACTCAGATGTCACCTCCTCAGTGAGACCTCCCTGATTGCCCTTTTAAACATGGCACCCCCCAGCCCTGGACCCCCACAGTCCCCTTCCCAGCCTTATTCTTATGGTACTGATCATCATCTAATACACAGTTTAATTACTGAGTTTATTGTCTGCCCCTTCACCATCATGACATACCCACTACAGTGCAACCTTTGTGAGAGCAGGTGTTTTTGTCTATTTTAAATTATTGCCGCATCCCCAGGACCTGGAGTGGTGTCCAATATATAGAAAGGGCTCAATAAATATTCCTTGAATGAATGAGTGAATGGGTGGGTGGATGAAATCCATTTATGAGGTCTTCAATCGAAGACCCAGTTTTCCTACCTTGTGTCTGTAGGACAGTGTCAGCATGTAGTAAAGCTCAACAGCTATGGAGCAAATGAAATGATGAACGAACGCTGCAGGCAGTGTAGGGTGAGAGGCTGCAGTGAGGTGACCGTGGGGCTCCTCCCAGGTTGTTGGGAGTTGCCCCCCAGCTACTTTCCATGCTGCCTACGCCAATTGCTGGGAACTTCCCCACTTGCAGCCGAGGCTGGTGTATTTCTTTCCTGTGATGTCACATTCTTGCTGTTTGACTGGGGGAGCTGGGAGAGGGCAGGGGCATGTGAGCTGAGCTCTGACATGCTGTTTGCTTGCTCAGTGGCACAAAAGATGCTGTCGGACATTGCAGCCCAGGTTGTCCAAGATGGGACCTGAGACACATCCCCACAGATCTGTCACAGATCCCCTCTCTGTGCAGGTGGCAGAGGTGCCTGCCGTGTGATTGTGGCAGAGCACAATGTCCTTCTCGCCCCTGTGTCTGTGTCCCCCCTTCCCATGGGACTACTGTCTCCTTTGCCAGTGTTCTGAGCATCAACATAATCTCTGTTTCCTGTGCCATTTGTCATACCAGCTGTGCCCAACAGACTTGTTTCTATTCTCTAGCCTGAGAATGGCTTGGGGCAGTGACCCTGGCTTGTTTTCACCCGAGGGCCTGACAGTCATGATACAATATATCAGGTGTTATGGAGAAGTAGAGGGAGACGCACCATGAATGTTTATCGATTGACTCACCTGGGCACCGTGGGGCGACCCCAACGCCCAGCTCACGTCAGGCATTCTGCACTTAGCGCTTCTCTTTGAGAACCAGGCCTTGAGCTACAGTGTGGCTCGTGGATTGCCGACCTGTCTGCCTCCAAGAGCCCAGCAGGGAGCGTACATGACACGGTGGCCACCTGACAGTGGTGGCCACAGTCGGGAGGGTGGGCACAAGGCCCCAGGGGGCACATGGCCCTCCTACAGGAGCAGCTGAGGCTCAGGACCCACTGGTTGCTGCCACACGGAACTGTCGGCCCGCTATTGCCAGATCTTCCAGTTATTCCTTTTAAACAAAAGCTGGGAATCTTGATTTTAATGTGAAACCTGACTTTTAAATGTTGGCCAAAGATTCAAATTTTCTAGAACTGTGGCTTCTTCTGGGGAAGAGAACTGATGGACCAGCGGGCAGGTGAGATGGCTTGCCTTTCACTGTATAGCCACGTGTACCTTTTAGGTGTTTACGGTAGGTGTGGTTTTTAAGGTGAAAATTGAATTTTAGCAACGTACTAGGCAGTGCACATCTCCAGATCGCCCATGTGAATCTGTGAAACGGGTGTGTTGTCAAGCGTGTTGTGAGCACGGGGTCCGTGAGAGTGCCAGTGTGCTGACATGGACCAGGAGTGTGGCAAGTAGGGCCACTCTGGGGTCATTAAGAAGTCACAGGCTGGTAGACCCCCAGATCGTAAGGGCAAAGACAGTGTCTAAACTCTCAGGCCTTGCACAATTTCTACCACATGGATGATGTTCTATAGATGCTCTTTGATCTACTCAGCAACCTCAGCTGCTCAAAACACTGCCAGGAACGAGGAAGAGAGCCAGAGGGCCTCTGAGCAGCCCGAATGGATGTTCCAAGTCCGTGGATGGAAGTTTCACACTCTTTTCATAGGTCCATTCCTCAGGCTTTGTTTCCCCCAGCCCGGCCCCCGGCTGTGTAGGATGGAGGGTCCCTTCACCTGCCAGCAGCTCCTGAGATCTTCACCACGTGCTCGTGTGTGGTACGTGCACTCAGCTCCCGTCGAGCACAACCTCAGAGGCGTGTTTGGGGCTTAGCCGGGCAAGCTTTGTTTTCCTAAGAAATTCATGTCATTCCTGAAGGCAAATGAGAGGTGACACATTTTGAGAATGACCTAGGTTCTACTTGTTTCCATTTCCTGTCTCAGTGCAAGCGTGTCCCCTGAGGGCTCTCCCCCACGCTGGTGTGGTCAGCAGCCCCAAAGGACAGGAAGTAGATTATAAAGGTCCCTGGCAGAGGAGCAAGGGGGCAGCATGAAGCCATCCAGTGCCTGCGCAAATATATATCTAAGCACTGAATTAATGATTGATGAATGAATGAGTGAGCAAATGAATGAATCGAAGAATGAATGAATGAATGAGGAAGTTTCTAAATTTTTTTAGAATTTTACTTTCAATGAAAAATAAGCCCAGAACACCCTTAGCTTTATACAGTAAGCCCTGAGAGACGCACTCCTCTTTTTTTTTTTTTTTTTTTCCTTTTTCTCCCCAAAGCCCCCTGGTACATAGTGTATACTCCTCATTGTGGGTCCTTCTAGTTGTGGCATGTGGGATGCTGCCTCAGCGTGGTTTGATGAGCAGTGTCATGTCCCCGCCCAGGATTCGAACCAACTAAACACTGGGCCGCCTGGAGCGGAGCGCGTGAACTTAACCACTCGGCCACGGGGCCAGCCCCGATGTACTCCTCTTTTAATCTACATCTTTGTGATTTCTTTTCCTTCGAGGCTGCTTGATGTTCATTACTGGCTGAACCCACCTGGACAGAAGTCTGCCTGTGCGTTCACTTTATTTTACTAGGGCAGACGGTGCTCTGTGAGGTTCGGAGCAGGAGGAGAAGGGGTGCAAGGGGCAAGGGAGGTGGCCACAACCCCACACCCCAGGTTGAGGTTTCTGAGCTCTAGCCCCAGTTTCATCATTCTCTGGCCACGTGACTTTTGGCAAGATACTTCACCTTCGTTCATTCGTCAAATACTTCTCCAAAATATTTATTCACTGTCTACTAGGTGCCAACAGTGCGCTGGGTGCTGGACGCGCTGCAGTGAATAAGACACACCAGGACCCAGGGTTTGTGGATCTCCCATGTAAACAGTAGCCAAGAAAACTCATCATTACACAGGACAATTTCCGATGCTGATAAAAGCTATGAAGAAAATAAGAGTGTGCTAGTGCTTGACTGGGAGGGCTGTGTTAGATAGCATGGTCAGGAAAGGCCTCTCGAAGGTGGTGACACTTAAAATGAGACCTGAATGTTGAGAAGGAGCCCGCTAGGGGGGAAGGTGGTCCAGGCAGAGGCGTGTGAAGGCCCTGAGGTAGGACTGAACTTGGCAAGTGAGAGCAACACAAAGAGCCATGAGATGAGATCCTGGTGAGCCACAGGGAGAGCGGGAAGAGATGAAGCTGGAGGGGTGGGCAGGGGTCAGACCAGGCGAGATTTAGGCAGGATGAGGAGTGTGGAGTTTACCACAAGATCCAAGAGGAGCCATTGGAGGGCTTGAACCTGGAACTGAATTGTAGGGGGAAAGAGGGAAAGCCGTAGATCCATTGGGGCACTGCCAGAATCTGAGAAAGATTATGGTGTCTGGGATCCCATGGGGGCAGTGGGGTTGGAGCAGAGCTTATTAGGATCATTCTCTACAACAACACAGCTAATAGAGGAGGACCTGGGAACCTGACTCCCTAGGTCCCATTTGGGAAGCTTCTCTTGGCTTCCCCCTACAGCTGGATTTGGGGTCAGGACCCAGATCTGCCCTGCCCCCACTGCTTGTCCACCCTGTGCTGTGGCTCTGACCACCCCACGTTGCCATTTTCCAGCTCCTCCTCCTACACTGGGAAGGCCCCAAGGTCAGCCAGTCTTTCATTCAGGGTCAAATTTTCATGTTTAAATTTTCATGGTTCATTCAGATTTCGATGTCTACTCTTACCCACAAAAACACACGCTGGAGCATTTTCAGAGAGAAGGAATAGGCGTGAATGTTTGACACAGTCCTGTCTTTAGCTGGGTCCCTGATCTCCATACTCAGCCCTTTATGAAAATGGTGCCATGAACTAGTCTCATGTGGTACCTGGCGCCTTTGGGGGCACATCCCACAAAGGAAGAGGCTGCGGCTCAGAGAGGCCAGTGATGGGTCCCACAGGCGGGGGGTGGAAGAGCCGAGACTCAAACCCAATTCTTCGAACTCCAGCGGGTGACCCCCACAGCACAGCGTGAGTCCACCTTGCAGCTCAGCAGTCCTGGGAGCCGAAGAAGGGAGAGGAGAGCAATTCTTTTAATAGTTTTATCCTTTTCTGCCCCTGATTTTAAGTGAAACACACAGTGCAATGCAATGACAATGTTCTTAAGTTGAGTGGTGGGCTCACAGGTGTCCATTTTATTATTATGCTTCACAACTTAGATGTTATCTCTCTCTTTTGTGTGCCATCTGTCACTTAATAAAGTCAAACATACTTAATATTAAGAAATCAGAAGATGTATTAAATGCAAGAAATGTATTAAAGTAAAAATTACCTGTAACCCCACTGCCTGTGGGTAAGTGATGTCACTTTTTTTTTGTAGTTTAATGTGTCTCATTAAAAGATAAGAGACTCACACACACAAATAAATACAAGTAAAACCGGGGAAATCTAAACGAAATTGCTTCAATGTCAATATCCTGGTTATGATACTGCGTATCTTATGATATGGTGTCACAAGATGTTACCATCCGGGGAACTGGGTAAAGGATGTCCCTGTTTTATTTCTTATAACTGCATGTGAATCTACGGTTATCTCAAAAGTTAAAGTCTAATTTTTTTAAAAGACTGCTCTTTTTTTAAACATAACTGCAGTGCTCTTATCTCCCTCCCCCCAAACTTCTGTAGTGTTCAAATTCCCGATTGCCTTTAATGTAACAGTTTTTTGTAATACTTTGAACAGGGATCCAAAGTTCACACATTTACTTGGTTGATAACGTCCTGTAAGTTCCTTTTAGTCTATAGGTCCCCCTCCCGTTTATCCTCCTGTCTGTCCTCCCCACCACCGCCCCACCTTCCCGGCAATTTATTTGTTAAAGGAAACAGAGCATTTGTTCCGTAGAGTTTCTCGGAGTCTGGATTTTTCATCCTGATAGTATGCATCAGCGTGTTCTGTATTTCCTATTAGCTGGTAGCTGGATATAGAGGCTTATTTGCTTTTAAGATATCTAAAAACATGCACAAGTTAAAAAAAATTAAAATGGTAAAAAAAAAAAAAGGGTGTATATTGAAATGTCTATCACCTTCCGCCGCGGTTCCCCAGGCGTCTTCCTCACCGGTGCTGGTGTCTTGTCTGTAAATGGTCTGCTTTTATAAAGCTGTGAGAGCACCACTGAACATACTAAAATATTCTTGTAATGTTGAAGATACAAAGGGCATTCCTTTTTTTGGTAAATTCTAGGATTTGGTAAAAACTATATAAGCATATAAGCACTTGACGTCAGTTAGAAATTAAGATGTGGGTTTTTTTTTTTTACAGTAAAATTGACTATTTTTGCTATACAGTTCTATACATTTTAACGTATGTATAGATTATTGTGACCATCACCACTATCAGGATACAGAGCAGTTTCATCGCCCCCAAAATTTCCCTCTTGCTCCTCTATAGTCAACCCTTCTCCCTACCCCCAACCCCTTACAATCACTCATCTATATTCTGACGCTGTAGTTTTTCCTATTCTAGAATGTCATGTAAATGGAAGCACACAGCCAGTAACCCTTTGAGCCTGGCTTCTTTTACTCAGCATAATGTCTTTGAGATTCACACTTGTCATTATAATATCAATAGTTTGTCTCTTTTTATTGCTGAGTGTTCCATTTTTGGCTGTATCACAGTTTGCTTATCCATTCACTTGTTGAAGGCAGTGGGTTGTTTCCAGTTTGGGGCCATTATGAATAGAGCTGCTGTACATATCTGTGAACAGATTTTTGTATGAACATAAGCACCAATTAAATTCAGTTAGTTGATACATTATTCAGTTTTTATATATCCTTGCTGATTTTCCACCTGCATGTTCTATCACTTGCTGAGAGAGGACTGCTAAAATCGACAGCTACAATTGCAGATTTGTCTACTCGTGTTGGTTCTATTAGTTTTTCCCTTATATATTTGCAAACCCTGTTGTTAGGTGCATACATGTCTACAATTGTTATATCTTCTTCATGAATTGACACTTTTGTCATTATGTAACGTCCCTCTTCATTCCTGGTAATTTTCCTTACTCTGAAATCTACTTTGTCTCGTATTAATATCGCCACTTCAGCATTCTTTTAATTAGTATTTGCATAGTATTTTTTTTTGTCCTTTTCCTTTAAATTATTTACGGCATTAAATTTGAAGTGAATTTATTGTAGACAGCATAGAGTTGGTTTGTTTTACTTTTTTAAAAGAAATCTATGCTGACAATCTGTCTTTTAATTGGTGTGTTTAGACCATTCACATTTAATGTAATTATTGATATGTTTTTATTTAGGTCTACTATTTTCTTAGGCATTTTCTGTTTGTTATTTCTGGGTTTTGTTCCTCTGATAGAGGGAAACAAGCAATAAGGCTTCTTCCCATGCCCTTGGGACCACAGTTCCTCTAGTTAGAAAGAAGAATTGTCCCTCCTCAGAGCTTTAGGCACCTGCACTGCCACTGTCGCTGCTGCTGCTGTCACAGGATTGCCTGGGGGCTACAGCAGGAGAAAATGAAAAGAAAGAAGGAATTCTCCCATCTCTCTAATATTTAGGGGCCCGTTTTCTGCTCCTCAGACCAGAAAAAGGCTTTTCTTCTAGCTCTTTTTGTCGGCCCTCAGTGTGCACTTCTGAGTTTCAGCCTTCCTTTGTATCCAGGCCAGAGTATAACAGAGGGGGAAACGCAGAAAACTCATTGCCAGATTGTTCTTGCTTCAAGTTCTGGTTTCCTTTCCCACTCTGCCTGCTATCATTTGCTTCTCAGAATCCTTGGACAGCTGTTGCGTACACACTATCCAGAGTTTTTAGTTGCATTCAGTGAGAGAGTTACAGTGGAGAGTACTTATTCCATCTTAACCAGATCTAGAACCTCCAGTGTCACATTTTGATGTTCAGTTTTTCCTGACTTTTTTCAACGTGTACATACAAATTTAGAAATATCCTTTTTAAAATTAATGTGTTAGAAATGTGTTAACTGTTTTGTTACCTACCGTTTAAAATTAATACTTCTGAAATATTTATTTTCAATTTAGTAAATCAGATATACACCATCATTTTTGTGACTGCATAGTATTCCACTGCATAGATTACTCTAATTCATTTAATTGACACTCTATAATTGGGTCTTTAAGTTTCTCCTGGTTTTTCTCCATTACAAACAATGTTTCAATGAACATTGTTGTACACACTCCTTATTAACTGGTCCAATTATTTCCTTGAGATATATTCCTAAAAGTGGAATTACTTGGACAAAAAGTATGCACATTTTGAATTTTGATACTTATTGCCCAACTGTGCTCCAGAAAAGCTATGCCAATTTCCATTCTTACGAGCTGAGTAAGACAGCAAATTTTCTCATATCCTCACCAATAGTTGATGTTATTATCTTTTCTAATCTTTTCCAATGGTATCTTAGATTTTAATATTCATTTCTATGATTATAAAAGGCTAAAACTATTCACAGTACATTATAATTTTAACACATTGAATTCGATTAGTTGATATTTATTTTACTATTGTACGTCTATATTTATAGGTGAACCTGACCTATTTTTTTTTATTGTGGTAAAATATACATACCATAAAATTGACTAGTTTAACCATTTAAAAGTATAAATTCAGTGGCACTAAGTACTTTCACAATGTTGTGCAATCATCACCCCTATCTGTTTTCAGAACTTTTTCATCATCCCAAACAGAAACTCTGTACCTGTTAAAAAATAACTTCCTATTCCTCCATCTCCCCAGCCTCTAGTAACCTCTCTACACTTTCTGTCTCTGTGAATTTGCCTATTTTAGGTACCTCATCAAAGTGGAATCATATAATATTTCTCCTTTAGTGTCTGACTTATTTCACTTAGCACGATGTTTCCAAGGTTCATCAACGTTGTAGCAGGTATCAGAATTCCATTCCTTTTTAAGGCTGAATAATTTTCCATTGTATGTATATGCCACATTTTGTTTATCCATTCGTCTGTTGGTGGACATTTGAAGTGTTTTTACCTTTTGGCTATTTTGAATAATGCTGTTATCAACATTGGTGTGCAAGTATCTATTAGAGTCCTTATTTTCAATTCTTTTGGGTGTTTACCTGGAAGTGAAATCACTGGGTCATATGGTGATTCCATGTTCACCCTTTTGGGGAATTGCCAGACTGTATCCCACAGGAGCTGCACCGTTTTACATTCCAACCAGCAACGCACCAGGGCTCTGGTTTCTCTACATCTTTGCCAACAATTGTTATTTTCTGCTGTTTTTCTTTCTAAAATAGCCATCCCAACGGATGTGAAGTGCTTCATCTATTTTTTCTAAAACTCTCTGTATTAGATTTTGGTATCAAGGGTAAACTGGCTTCTTCAGAGACTCTTTCCTTTGTTCTCTATGCTTTGGAACAGGTTAAATAACATAGAAGTTTTCTTTACTCTGCAGGTTTGAAAGAACTTATCAGTGGAACCATCTGCGTCAGACAACACCCTTTTTTACACCTAGCTCTTTGATAGCTTTCTGTTTCCTCCCTGGTTTCTAATAGAGCAGTTTTTCTAACTCTTCTATAGCCTTTCAAGTCATTTTTATTTTCCTAGAAAACCATGAATGATATAGAGGGTTCAGATTTTCTTTTTGCTACAAGCATTTGTCATTCCCAAGATTATCTCTGTTTCTCTCTCTCTCTGGATCAGCTTTCCCAGGTATGTTTCTTTTTTTCTTCAAAGAACAAGCTCTTGGATTTGTTCAGAATTCCTCTGCTTTTCAGTTGTGGGCTTTGTTGCTCTGGCAAGCAGACTTTGGGAGTCCTCCTGCTGGGGTCACAGTGGGGCAGCCTGGGGTCATGGTTGAGGGTGTGAGCTCTACACCCAGATGGTCTGAGTTCAAATACTCATTCCTTTACTTACTAGCTACTGGACCTTGAATAGATTTGTAACTTCTCTGTGTAAGTTTCCCCATCTGTAGAGTGGGAAGAAAATAGTAGCTGCCTCGTAAGGCTAATATTCATATTAAAGAGTTGATAGTTTTTAAGTGCTTAAAAGAGTGTCTGGCACATGGCAAGCACCATATAAGTATTTCTTAAATAAATCTGGGCTTCCCTCCAGCGTACTAGAAGCCGAGGTCACCCAGGAGCCTCTCATTCCCCAAATGTACTTTCTGTACCTCCCCACCACTTATGCTAACTGCCTCTTATTTTGCAGAACCACTTCTGTGCAGAAAAACAACCACGTTACTTTCCATTCTGCCTCCTGAGACAACCACATCCTCCTCACACACTCCCCAGGCTCCCATGGAGAGCTCAGGTCAGTATGGTTGGGGGAGAGGGGTCTGGCGCACCTGGCTGCATAGTGGGGAAACCCCCTCTTGCAGGTGAGAATGCCCCCAGGGCTGGCAGGGCCAACTCCACCCAGCCAGGCTGTGAGACCCCAGTTTGGCTGCCCAAAGGTGAGAACATCTCAAGGGATGGACAACCAGACCTTTGTGTAAGCCCCAGCTGCTTACAGGTCAATGAGCTGGACATTGGGAATAATGACAATAATATCCAAGATTTATTACCAAACACTTGGATTTATTTGACAAAAACCTATATAGCACTTACAATAAATCAAGTAGTGAAAAAAGCACTTGACAATATAGCTCATTCAGTCTTCATAACAACCCCAGAAGATAATATAATTATTGCAGTCATTTTACAGAAGGGGAAACTGAGGCACAGAGAGGACAGGTGTTGTTTCCAAAGTCACATAGATCTTGTATGGCCAAATCAGCATTTGAACCCAGAAATCTAGCTTCAGCTCTGAAGGGAGTTTTCCCATCAGGACCAGGACCCTACCTGTCCTGGCTGTCTTCCCAAATTATCAGTGTTTTGAGCTTTCCCCAACCTTCCTACAGCCCTTGGAGTCCTCTCATCCTAGAGCTAAGAAGAGGGGCACCTGAGAAGTAAGATATTTATTTTGAGGGATACAAAAGAGCAACGTTTCAAGGGCACCAAAGCTATTGTTATTTTGCCATTCCTGCAAACGTTTTTAGAACAATCTGAGCCTTTATTCCGTATGGGGGTAAGAGAGGATAAGGGATGGGATGGAAGCAAAGCATGAGCAATGTTATTCCAGCCAACGGTGCATCTGGGTGCAGATCCCATGATTTCAATGAGCAGCCGAGAGGGCAAGACGGAGCTGTCTACACACCAAGGAATTCTCAGACAAGTCCTCATCTCTGGTTGGAAGGGCAGTGAGTGAGCTCCTAGTGGTCAATGTGAGGGGACCCAAGGGCTCCAGGAGGATGGACCCTGACTCAGAGGTCAGGGTCGGGAAAAGGTCACCCTCTGAAGTGGAAACAAGTAAACACAACATGTACCAAAAGACATTCACCTGTAGAGAACTCACCTACCCCAGGAGCTCCAAGTCTGAATTGGAATACACATAAACAAACCATTTTCCTTTCAGTTGTACTACGGCTTACCTGGCACGAGGTAATGCGACATGGGTTAGTGATTTTATAGTGATTTTTTAAAAGGGAGTGGACCAGAAAGAGTTCGTTGGTGCCTCTGCTTTTCCATTCCAGGAAGGGGGTGCTGATTCTGACAGCTGACATCCAGAGAGTGGAAAAGGACAATTCACCTCAACACCCTAGTTTGAGGGAAACATCCCTTGGGAATTATGAATTCAATCCCTTTGGTAATAATTTTGTGTGTACCAAGTGACACGAGGTTCCCTGTAGCCCTTTCACCTGGGCGGACATGTCCACCCTCCCACTCTCCACCCCTCAGCTGGAGAAGGCTGAGGAGATATTAAGTTCGGTTATTTCGCCAGCTTTCCCCATCCTGAT
Organism: Equus quagga; assembly: GCF_021613505.1. Taxonomy (NCBI): domain Eukaryota; kingdom Metazoa; phylum Chordata; class Mammalia; order Perissodactyla; family Equidae; genus Equus; species Equus quagga. The sequence goes on from NC_060277.1 coordinate 65,293,659, forward strand.
GCCACGGTCCTCTGTGGGCATCTTAGTCAGGGTTCTCCAGAGAAACAGAACCAGTAGGATGTGCATACATATACGGAATGAAATTTATTATTGGCTCACGTGACTGTGGAGACTGACAAGTTCCAAGATTCGCAGTCAGCAAGCTGGAGACCCAGGAGAGGCGATGGTGTGGCTCTAGTCCGAAGGCTGGCAGGCTCAAGATGGAGGAAGAGCCCATCTTTCAGTTCACGTCCAAGGCAGGAAACAACCCATGTCCCAGCTGGAAGGCAGGCACTCAAGCAGAAGAAATTCCCTCTTACTTGGGTGAAGGTCAGCCTTTTGTTCTTTTCAGGCCTTCCACTAATTGGATGAGGCCACCTCACATTAGGGAGGGCAACCTGCTTTACTCCATCTATCAATTTAGATCTTAAACTCATCTAAATACCCTTACAGATACACCCAGAAAAATGTCTGACCAAGTATCTGGGTGCCCTCTGGCCCAGTCAAGTTGACACATAAAATTAACCATCACAAGAGGGTATGGGGTAACTCCGAGAAGACGAGGAATGGTCCGCTTGAAAAAATCTTAGAAGATTTTATTCAAGTCACGGCTGGACCCCCAGAGAGTTCGAGCACTGGTGTCTCCAAGAGTTACATTTCTGAACAAAGGTTATGCCTTTTGCAAAACAAGCTAACGAACAACAACAAAAATTAACCTTCTCCGATTGTATTCTTTTAAATCTCCTCACAGCACTATGACAGCCAGGAGCATTGCCAGGGAGGGGCCATCCTGACACTGTGACCTCATCCCTAATTCTGGGATGATTGTCCTCTGGGAACTCGGAGCATCTTGTCACTATACTCCTTCCTTGACTATCAGATCGATTATCTAGAACTCCAAGCTTATCACTTAAGACAGTAATTCTCACGCCAGCTGTACAGTAGACTCTCCTGGAGAGCTATTAAAGACATTGATTGGGCCTGGCCCCGTGGCCAAGTGATTAAAGTTCACACACTCCACTTTGGCGGCCAGGTTTGTGGGTTTGTATCCTGGGCATGGACCTACTCCACTCACCAACCACACCATGGAGGTGTCTCACATACCAAAAAAAAATGGAGGAAGAGTGGCACAGATGTTAGCTCAGGGCTAATCTTCCTCAAGCAAAAAAAGAGGAGGAGTGGCAATGGATGTTAGCTCAGGGCAAGTCTTCCTCAGGAAACAAACAAAAAAAAAGACTATTAGACCCCACCCTCACAGATATGATTTAATTGGTTTGGGGTGGGATGTGCATTGGTATTTTTTAAAGCTTTCCAGGTGATTCTAATGTGCAGCTAAGGTCGGAAACTAGGAGAAAGGCAAATATCCTAAGAAGGGGGTGGGGAGAGATTCAACTCTGTCTAGAGAGGGCAGTGGACACCTGGCATTGCCAGGTCCTAGGACAGATGTGAATGTCTGAAGTTGAGGAGCATGCCCTGAGCTATGGGGGTCCTACCATGGTCAGGACGCTGTCAGCCTGTTTTGTCCTTCCTTCTCTATTATCTCTTTAGCTATAATAACACCTACCCTGGTTTGAGAGTTGGGAACCTTTTTACAAGCAACTTTATCAGGGGCATTTATCTGCATTCAGACCCCAGGAATACATAGATAGACACACAGTCATGGGCCCACCTGGGTGTACCCTCTTCTCTCTTTTCCCGGTAAGCAGATGAATGGTCACACTGAAGAGTGAAGCTTTAGAGAACAGCACTTGACAAGGAGAAAGCTCTGTGCCAACAGCTCTGTGGCCTTGTGTAAATCGCCTCTCCCCTCTGAGCCTCATTTCCCCAACTGTAAAATGGGAAGAGAGCGTCTGAGGTCCCTCTGGGTCTGACCTCCTGTGGTTGGAGGGGCAATATGACGCCTGGGAAAAGGTTCTTGACCTTGAATCTATGAAACAGAGAGAACGGTATTTGTCCCAACAAACTCACAGGGCTCTGCTCGGAATCCGATGAGATAATATATTTGAAACAATTTGCATATCCAGGAGTCAGTCAGAGAATGTCAGCTGCTATAACTAATGGCCCCAATGTCAACGGGTGAACACAAGTCCTTGTTTCCCACTCACACCCCCATCCAATCTGGGCTCCAAACATTCTCTTGGGGATGAGCCTTCTTCGCTCTCGTGGCACCATCTTCTTCAACACAAGTCTTCCACAGTCCCCTTGAGTGGGAAGAGAGAGCATGGAGGGTAGTGCAGAGATGTATAGCCAAGCCCGAGAGTGACATACATCACTTCCACCACATTCCATTGGCCAGAACTCAGTCACACGGCTCCTGTGGAACTTCAGGAGTGTCTGGGAATGTAGTCTTCCCATCTACCTGCAACAAAAATGGATTGGTTTGATGAACATGTAACATCGTCTTGCCACACCTGTGTAAGACTGTGCATATGCCTTTCAAGTGCTATTTAAATGTTAAATATTAGTAGTAATCTGGATACCGGCTAGCAATGTCCCACGTGCCTGGATGGAGGGGAGGATAATAATGGATGTCATCTATTTATTGCCTGTTCTGAGTCAAGAATGATGTTAGACATGCATATCATATATGAACAACCAAGACACTTGAGGCACAGGAAATATCCTGTTTGTTTCTTTTGCCTAATCAAATAAAATCCAGCTTCAGGTTATCACTTTCCAAGGTCAATACAAATTCCAATGTCATTTGCTTGGGGCGCCTCCCCGCTGCCTGGGATCTTGTAAGAAGTCCAGAGCTTACAAAGTCTGGATGGTGGGGAAAGTCCGTGGGCTTCAGTCTACTGTGGCTGCAGCCCCCAGAACAGCTTGGTCAGGCTTGTAAGAGAGGGGACTCCTTTGGGGACATTCTTGTGCTCTGGTGAGAGTGACCCGGGAGACTTTTGCTGTACACTCAAGGGCATAGAGTTTAATGCGTAGCTGCCCTCGTCTGAGATCTTTGCCACCACTGGTAAGCTATGCTCCAGCCAGCCTGGTCTTCCTCATCCCCTGGGTCCACACACCCCGTGCGCCCTCGCGGTCTTGGGGAATCCACCCTCCCACCCTTGTATTGCAGTCTCCTCTGTAACTAAAAGCAGCAGCCTTCCTCCACATCCCTCTCAGACAATCCAGCTTGACTGTCTCAGTCAGCTAGCCAGGGGGCTCAGACTCAAGGGCAGGTAGAGGATATAAAGGAGTGAAACAAGGAGAGCAGGGACTGTGAATAATAATGGTGGCTGTGTCCCATCTCAAGGGGGAAGCTGCTCCCAGCCCCTGCCGATTGTCGCATGTGACAAACATGCATGCCTAGTGTCAACAGACTTTCAAGAGATTCCAGAAACCCAAACTTTTCTGCAAAATCTCCTGATTTGCAAATGTTGGCAGCTAATTCAATTTTTTTTTTCAAGACATCTACAAGCCCAAACAAAACACGTCTGCAAGCCAGATGTGGACCAAAGCCTGAGAGTTTGTTCCGGCTGCCCAGACTTTCGAAAACAAAGTTTATTTGGGGTTGTCTCCCAGGGCTACTGGCAACTTCTCTATTTTTCTCTGAAACATAAAAACTTAACTCTGTTTGCAAAGCGGGGGAAACTAGGGCTCAGAAGACAAAAGCTTGGCTGCACTTCTAGCAATGAGGCCAGGAGGAAATCACAGTTATCACAGTTTGAAGTCTTTATGTGCAATCCACAGTAAGAAAGAGAGAGAGAGCGAAGGAGGGAGGGAGGGAGGAAGGAAGGAAGATATAACGTCAATTAAATTTTTAATAACTCACCCTGTAGTAACTCATTAAGTCCTCATGCAAGGTGGAGACGGGTAGATGGAAGGACAGCTTGGGACCAGCCTTCACCCGAGGCTAAATGATCTCCTTGTCAGTTCGGGGAGATGCTGCCCTGCCCAGCAGAGTGGCCAGGTGGGCAAACGTGCACTGTGACAGCCCACTCTCAGCCTGGAGGAGACTCAGGATCGGGCCTTGACGTGGTCCAGGGGGACAAGTGAGAGGCAGGAGGAAAGTAGGGGTTTCAGAGACGCCGAGTGGCCCCGGCGGACTTTGCACAGGCCCACGCCAGAGCCGTGGAGGGGCCAGTCTGTGAGCACCAGTGCATGGGGTGCCTTGTTCTAAATACATTTTGACTCCTGGACAGCAACCTGCTGATTTTTTTTAATTTGTCATCTCTATCCTGCCTACTTCCGAAGACAACTGAGACAATCAAGAAAGATGTTAAGTAGAACATCCATCAGGGGCTCCGAAGAGGAGCAGAGAAGGGAGGTTCCCATCATTTGAGATGAGCTGAGTTTTGAGGCAGGGCCCCAGTTCGGCTGGAAGTTTCCTGACAGCTAAGGTGAAAGGGGAACCCCTGAGGCATGTGGTTTGTGTTGCCTGGCAATCAGAGAATGCACACTTGCCTACAACGAGAAACTCTTGATTGGAGTTCATCGTAAACAAGAATTTATGGTGTGGAGAGTGTCTCCCACACATCCTGTGTTAGCCCAGATCCTCCAAAAAGCAGACAGCCAGACAGGATTAAACGTGCAAGGCTTTATGTGGGGAAACACCTGTAGGACAGAAAACGGAGAGGGAGCTGGTAAAGGCTGGGAGAGCCAGCTGTCAGACCGTGATGCGAATCTGACTTGGAATGAAGGAGAAAGAAAAGCGGGGGGGGGGGGGGTGGAAATGTCTTAGACTAACAGGCGGTCAGTGGCCTCGAAGCATGGCCTTGCACAAAGTGATGGATTCTACAGCACAGCAGCACAATGCTCCCCCACCTTGGCCAATTCAACTCCCTGTAGTGGGACATCAGGGAGGTGCATTCTCACGGCTACCACATTTTCCAAATGTCAATTGTTCTTGTGTCACTTTCATCATTTTGCCATATCAACATACCACTGTTAAAGAAATTATTACTCTGACACTTGTTAAAAACAGTAAGGAAGACTTCATTTAAGACTACTGCAATAGGGGAGAGAGAGTGGACTCAACTCCAAATAAGGCAAAGACAGCTAGGGATTGCAGCCAAACAAGAGAGTGAGGGCCAGTGGATGGAAAACGGCTCAGAGGGGACATCGGGGCGGGGGTTCTTGCTAACGGGACCTAATAGGATTCTTGCTAGAGGTGGCCAAGGGCTTGAACATCAAAGGTGGAAGAACCTGATCAGATATCAAGGGTGGGAGATCCTCCATAAACTGACTTAGCAGGATTCTTGCTAAAACTGGGCTAGGCAGGACAGGGGCCAAGGTCAGGGCCCAGTGGAGAAGCGAGCTGCGGGGAGCCTAGTAAAGTTCAGTCAGGGAGAGAGTTGTCACCTCCTGTCCTAGTATTTATCTGATATGTGTCTTTAAACTTCAGCTTTATGTGTAAGTTGAAGAGCTAGTTATATATATATTTTTTCTAATATACATTAAAATAAGTGCATAATTATTCCAATTTTACGGTCATTTGTGTACACCTAAAGTTGTCCTGCTGGCCACCACTGGTTTACATGCTGCTCTTTGGGGAATGCTGGTCTTCCACAGAGCACAGAAGTGCTGAGCGGAAAGCCATGTTCCGGCCCCGGCCCACGTGCTGGCTGCCGGCTCCACGTTGATTTCTTTGGGGCCCCTCTTGAGGCTCGTAGAATGGGCTAAAGACGTTCTCAGGGAAAGTGAAGGCAGGGGCGAGGGTAAGGCCAGGGAGGCTGAGCTCCAAAGTTCCTGGCCTCAAAGCCCCCCACCCCTACCCCTGCTGCCCAGATGTGGAGCTGGACCTGGAGCGGAGCGTGCAGGCCGTGCTCCGGGAGCTTGGCGCCCAGGCCCCAGCCCTGCAGAGCAACCAAGGTAAGAGCCAGCAGGCAGGCTATCTGCTCCTCCCACCGACCCCACCAGTCCAGCCATCTCTGCCCATACGTCCTCAGAAAACACCCCAGCCTAGAGCTCACAGGGTGAGGGGCTTCTAGCCAAGTCCTCTTTCTGCTAGAAACACGTGAAGCCTGAAGGACCAAGAAGACTTCTCTGCCGCCAGCCCCCCACCCCAGCACCTGGGGCAGAGCGCACTGGGGATAAGCCGCCCTCCTTCTTAACCGCGTTCCCTGACTCCCCTTGCAAACAAAACCCCAGACTGCCAGACTGCCAGAAATGTGGCTGGGGCGCTGACCTGTCAACGATGCTGCTCCACAGCCGCACGCACACACCCATTCCCACTACTGCCCCGCCTCTGCTCCTCTCTGCCCTGGGAATTCACTGTCCACAAAGGGAAGCAGGTCAGAACTCCCACACATAGGAAGCCCACCCATATGCACCTGGAGCCAAGTGCCCAGCTGAGGGGTCAGACCTGCGCCTGGTCAAAGTCATAGTCTGGGACTCCAGGGCTCAGGGGCCTGCTCAGAGGGGTCTCCTCTAAGAGCCCCAACCCCGCCTGGTTGTGCGGGCTCGCCTTTCTCCCGGCCCAGGCATGTGGAGATGGTCCCTGCACAAGAAGGTCGAGCGAGATCCCAGCAAGAGTCCGGCACTGGTCCGCATTCTGCTCAGAGAACTGGAGAAGGTGGGTGCTCGGGCTTCGGGGAGGCAGACAGGGAGGAGAGGAAGAGAGGCTGATCCAGCCGGGGGCTCGGTCCCATCAGTGCTGTGTCCCCCAAACTTTGGTCATTTTGGACCGCCTGCAGGATTTTTACCATATTTCTCTCCCTCTTACACTTTTCTATAAGTATGGAAAATACTTATAAATATTTCTATAAGCAATATTTTCCTTACATTGACTCCCATTGTTTTACTGGAGTTATATTTTCAAAGAAATCCTATAACATGATCATAAATGGAAAACCAATATCACCTGCAGAAACAGAAAACACCTATAAACATAAATGTGTAACTATTAAAAACGTTCAAAATTATCCTGTACCACCTAAAACCATCCTCCATGCCACCCAATGCTCTGTGTGCAACTGTTTGGGAAACACTGCCCTCCAGAGAGCCTCAAGTTGGCAACAGGCTCGTCACCTCACTGCCAGCTCCTGCCTGAGTGGACGCTGCCCCTCCCCGACCGAGCTCTCCGCACCCCTCCTCCCCCACACCCTCACAGCCGGCTTCCACACCTGTGCGCCCTCCCCACCCCACCCCTCTCCCATTCTACCAGTGCAGACTGTGCCCCTCTCCACTCCCCCTGGCATGGTGGAACTTCCACCCCATCTCCTGCCCACCCCCAAACTGCCTCCTGCTAGGACATGCTGAGCCCCCCTAACCCCCAGGCCATTAATGTCATGTGATCCCGTTTTCCAGGCAGAAAGTGAGGACCTCCGGCATGTCATCATTCCCTTGCTGCACACTCTAATGTACGTGCTTACCAAGGTGAGCCGGGCCTGAGGGTCAGGGTGGTCATGGGGACCCCCGCGTGACTGGGCCGGACACTGTCCTCTCCCCTCAGTGGACAGCCACTCTCTGCCAAAGCGAGCCTAGGAGAACTCGTGGGCAGCCCGCCCCAAACTGACTTCTCTGCACTAGCTGTGCCCTCTCCCTAGCATACGAGGAGCGAAACTGGGGAGAAAATGGGGAAAGTCGGGCTGTGTGCAGAACGCACGGAGAGCCGTGAATGCCAGAATGAGATGCTTAGGTTTGCGCATATGTGCAATAGGAGCCATCGCTGGTCCCTACACAGAGAGGGACTGTCTTGAAAATGTCTTGGGAAGAGTAACCAGGAGCTGTGCATAGTCACAGGGGGCAGGGAGGGGGTGGTGGTGAGGAAGACGGGGTGCGGGGGTAGGCGGGAGGGGGGAGAGTAATTCCAGGGTTGCTGGAACCCATGGTCAGGATAGGGCTGGGCTCCGGCCAACGCAGAGGGCTTGGGGGAAGGGGATCCCCTGGGGCACAGCGGGGTATCTCATGCTTGCGGGATGCCAGGAGGAGCAAAGCAGGCCGAGACGTGACTCCAAGCTTGCCAGCCTGGAGAAGGGCAGAAATGCGCCACCCCGCAGAGCGGAAGGGTTGGGAGGGAGTGGATCCCCTGGTGGGACAAGATGAGATGGATTTCCATCTGGGTAAGTCTGAGAGGCGGACAAAGAGGAGGTCTTCCGGATGCTGGGAGAAGAGGCTGAAGGTGTAGATTTGGGACAGAAGTGTGAGCCCAGGTCTGGCTGTCAGGCCCGCCCTTCCTCCTCTCCCACCCCACCCCACCCAGGACCCTCCGTGACCTAGGGCTCTGGGCACCCCAACTCCCCCCTCACCCAGGCCACGGGCGTCGCCGAGGAGCTCTACCGGAGAACCTACGCCTTCTGCATGAGGTTACTGACCCTGCCGGCCCCCTACTGCACGGTCGCCCTGGACTGCGCCGTGAGGCTGAAGACCGAGACGGCAGTCCCAGGTAAGAGCTCCGGGTGGCTTTGTCTCCCACGCTGCTACCCCAGCTCCGCCCAAGGTCTTGCCTCGCCTCCAGGGTTCCAGGGAGCTCAAAAATCCCAGCACCTACTGTGGGAGAGTCGGGAGTGGAGGTCAGAGAGCCGGGCTGGCTGGCTGAAGGGGTCTGCTTTGCAGGGACGCTGTACCAAAGGCTGGTCATCGCCGAACAGAACTTGCCAAGTGAACTGTACCCCTACCAGGAGAGGTGAGCGGCCCCAGACAGGGCGCTGCCTTCCGCCCCCTCCAGGTGTTGGGCCGGGTGGCTGCTCCCCGACACAGGGGTGTGAGAGGAAGCCGGATTGGCAGGGTGGCCAACAGAGCTTCCCATCCACGACATGTGTCCAGCGGTGGACGGGGAGCGTCCTCTCGAGATCATGGAAAGCAGGATCGGTCTTTCCTCTTGGGCTGGATCCAGAGCTATGCCGCTCACGTGCAGAGGGTGGACGTGGCCCCTGGGCCACCCGGGAGTTCTGTTGTTCCATCTCCACCCTGCCCTTGGCCGTGCTGCCACATCACCAGTGGGCAGCCAGCGGCAGCTCCCGAGTGTCGATAGCGGAGGGAGCCCAGGTGACACTCACACCAGGAAGTCTGGGGGCTTTCGGCTGCTGGTGCCCAGCCCTTCAGATAAGATGAAGGAAATGCCCGCTGTTAGTGTGGGGAAGAGGGGCTGATGGTGTTGGGGGTGAGTGGCCTCCTCCCCTGCAGGCACCTCTGTTGACCTGGCACTGAAAGGTGTTGATGGAGGCCCTGTGCTCGCGGAGGGTCCAGGGAAGTGGAGGGGTCCAGAGGAATTAGCATTGGAAAGGCTGGGATGACACAGTTGAATAAGGAGGAGAGGGTAGATGAGGTCAGTGTTCTGGTGTGATAAGGGTGATGAGAGAAGATGGACTCACTCAGGGCTCTGGGCCCCAGCTGGGCAGGAAGGATTTAGAGTCCCTCCTACAGGCATGTGGTCAACGGGCCACGGCGCTGAGGGAGGGAGCCGGACTTAGCTTGGAATTTACCAAGACCTGAGACCAGAAGGACCAGCTGCCCCTCTAGAAGGGCCATGTCTGCTCTTATTTGCCACAGTCCCCACCAGTCCATATTGTGTCCCCTTTAGAGACTTTTGCATTTGAATCTCCTGTTTTTGCAAAGAACTAAATAACTTGGGGAGCTGCAAGGCTCTGAGGGTGCCCCTCCAGTGGCTCTCCTCCCGGTAGTCATTCTCATCAGTCCCTCTCCCCACCTCTGTCCTCAGAGTGTTCCTCTTCGTGGATCCTGAGCTGGTATCTCCCTCCGTGTGCAGTGCCCTGCTGCTGGAGATCCAGGCAGCCCAGGAGCAGCAGACACCAGAGGCCTGCATGCGCCACGTGGTCTCCCACGCCCTGCAGGCGGCTCTGGGGGAGGCCTGCCACGCAGGCGCTCTGCAAAGGAAGCTGCAGGTAATTGCCCTGCCCTGGCCCTGGTTGTCCAGCCCAGGGCCCTGCACGCCCACGGCGATGCTCACCCGACTCGTCTTCCCCCTTCTCCTGGTTCCATATCACCTCTTTCCCCTAAATCAAAAGTGAATACACGTCCGCTATGGAAAATCTGAAAAAAATGCAGAGAAGCCAAAAAAGAAAATAAACATCACTCACTCCTCTACCCAGACAGAATAGCAATTAACATTTTGGTATACTTCCTTACTAATAATGATGATACTAAACATAATAGCTACTGTTTACTGAATGTCCATTGGGTTCCAGACACTGTGTTAAGCACCTTACATATATCACGTTTAAAAATTCTCACCACAACATTGTGAAATGGATACAATTACCAAAACTAAGGCACAGAGACGCAGATAACCTACAGGTGGTCACACAGCTACAAAGTGGCTGCGTCAGAATTTGAACCCAGATCTGACTTCAAGTCTGTGTTCAATCACCTCCCAGCTCCACTGCCCAGCCATTCCCTTTTAACAAACTGAGATATGACACTCTGCATACGGCTTTCTATACCGCATGGATATATGCATATATATCATCTTTATTTTTCCCTTGCCTTTGGGATCATACCACACGGAAATCTTTTCCTTGGAAGATACGTACTTCTAATGGTTGCACGTTATTCTCTCTCGTGAGTTAGCTGTTACTTATTTAACTAGTCCCCTGTTCCTGTTGTGCGGAGTCAGTTTATTTCCAGCACTTATCCACTGGTTTCCTAGTTTTTCTCTCTGGCTCAGCCTCGGCCCCTGTCCACAGCCAGGACTCCTGCAGGCTGGAGGCTCCCTGGCCCAGGGTTGCACCAGGTGCTGGGCTTCTCGGGTAGGGGAGGATGCCGCCCAGGGCAGAGTCCAGCACTGTCTGAGGTGACCTTTTAGCAGAGAAAGGTGACCCTGTCCTCCGGGAATGCTGGGCTGGATGATGGCCAAGGTTCGGAGCTGCTCTGACTCAGGGCTGGGGGGCTGCCGTGCAGGAGGGGGCGGGCGCCAGAAGGGAGGGTGCCCTCGAGGGGTCCGCTTTCCCCTGCCTGTTCTGCCCCGGGAAGTGGCGTCAGTCCTCCTGGCAGTCCATGTCTCAGACCCTGCTTTGCCCATCAGAATGCATCGGATGTTCCCTCTTCACCTGTCCTTTCCCCATTTGGCATCCTCCACACCCGGAGCCCTACACCTTGCATCCTTCCTTTGATGGGTGTCTTTTATGCAATGCTGGGTGCCTCTTTAAACCGTGTTGATTGTCTTCTGTCATTCCTTTCCTCTAAAAGCACCCTTCACACCTTTAGACTACCATTCCTTTGTGGTCGCCCACCTGTCTAAGCATTTTGACTCTCTCCCCCCACCCCCCACCTGCACCGTCCAGCACACCTCTCCTTCTACAACACCCACTTTGAGGAGTTCACACCACACAGCCGCATGGCGGAGGAAAGCTCCCCTCTCCTCGTACCTAAGCCCCATCTTGGTTTTAGTACAGACACCTGTGGCCCCTAATGTGGGCTACCGCCCCCCACCCCCCGCAATGGCCGTGGCTCTTGGGAAGGTGGGGAGGCAGCAGCTTTCCTGTCCAATGTTGATTTATCTGCCGACCCAGCAGCCCCCTCCACCCCTGCAGCAGCTCTGGCAGTTGTTTCTGGCTCAGAAGGTGCCATTTTGACACATCCAAGCCAAACACATAAGAACAATGATTTTTGCTTCTCAGTGATATGGGGAATACAGACCCCAAGCCTCACTCCATCCCCGAGTTGGAGGCAGCTGGGGTTCAGGGGTACCCTTAGGAATGAGGCTGGCTGGATCTGAGGGTGTCAGGAACCGGGTAGGATTGGGACACACCAGGTCAAGAATGGCGGAGAGGGAGAGGGCGGTTCAGGGCTGGAATGAACAGGTTTGTTACATACACTACTTTGCAACAGCAAAAAGAAATGCTGAAAGTAAAAGCTGTATTTTTTAGGCAGAGTCGAACTGTTATGCCCCTCCCCCACTTTAAGCAGAGCCCGCTGCTCTGAGTCTCCATTTTCTGTGTAGAGCACGGGGGAGGGGCTGAAGAAGAGCAGGGAGAGACCAGAGGGAACCCATCACTGATCTTAAGTTAGAGACCCTGGGAAGCTTAGAGTTGAGGGGTCCCTAACCGTCCCCAGGCTCCCATCCTCCCCCACCAGGTGCTGGGGTTCCTAGACATCGGCCTGGTCGGGTGCTCTCCAGAGCGTGTCCGCCACCACTCCCCACCCGCTGGGACCCCTGGCCTCCTTATCTGGAATTCTTCCTCTTGAGGCAGCTTTAGAGATGCCATTCCCAGTCATAACCTGCTGGCTTGAGGACAAGTGGGGCCTGGGGGAGGTGGCTCAGCCAGTCACAGGTCTGGTGGGTCGGCCTTATCTGACCACTAACCCACATCCTGTCTGCTGAGGGCCTGGTCTAAGGCCCAGGTGGGGAGTAGATTGGTCTCCCCATGTGTGGAAACCAGCTGACAAGGCCTCATGACTGGGGGGTTCAGCTTGGGACAACCTGCCTCTCTGACCCTGTGCTGGAGGTGGGTGCTAGAGGTGGGTGTCTCTAGGTAGGGCGGCCCCATGTGTGGTCAGGAGAGGCTTCTTGGTGAGGCCTTGAAGCCAGGTGTTTCCGGAGGGCCATGGGAGCGAGGCCAAGTCAGGAGTCTGGAGACGCAGCTCTGAGAGGCAGCTCTCAGTGGCCGGCAACCGGACTGCGACCCAGCCCCAGCTTCTCAGGGTCTAATTGTCCTCATTTCTTCATTCTGCTGAGTTCGGAAGGAGCTCACCCACAGCTGACTCTGTAGGAGGCTCTGGAGCTGAGCTGGCCTTTCAGAGTCATCTCAAATTAGGGGGAGGGCCAGGCCTTTATAACTCCACGTCTACTAGTTATTGGATGTGGACTGTCCTCAGGAAGGGAGCATGACCTTGGAGAGGTGGCTTTCTTCAGCCCAGGGCAATTTTGGAGAGGGACTCTCCTGAGAGCTGCCAACTGCCAACACTCCCAGCAACAGGGCTCATGAGAGCCTCAGTCCCAAGAGTGGGAATCTGGGGAGCTGCCAAGGGGCCTACCACATCATCTCCCTCAGAGTCAAAGCCAAAGTCATTACAAAGTCATTACATTACAAAGACCCTCATGACCTTCCCCCACCTCCTCATTTCTATCGCTGATCCATCTCGTGTACCCTTGCTCTCTTTCTCTCTGCTCCAGCTACACAGGCCTCCTTATTGTTCTTGAAACATGCCAGACATATTTACACCCCAGGGCCTTTGCACTTGCTGTGCCCTATGCTTGGAATGTTCTCTCAGATATGCACATTATTTGCTCCTTCACTTCCTTTAGGTCTTTACTCAAAAGTCACCATTCAGGGCGGCTCCCCTGGTCATACTATCTAAAATTTCAGCCCCACCCCAAAATTGCACATCTTCCTGCCCTTCCTTGTTTTCTCTTCAGCACTTATTATTTATCATCCTATAAATTTTTCTTGTTTGTTATCTCCTCCCATGCACCCACACACAGAGACTAGAATATAAGCTCCATGAGGACAGGATTTTGGTCTGTTTTGTTCAGTGCTGTTCCTCAGCACCTAGAGCAGTGCCTGGCACAAAGTGGGTGCTCGATACATATTTAATTAACTTATTTATAATTAATTTATAAAATGAAGCAACAAGATGAGCTGGTCCCTGTGGCCCCTTCTGCCTCTGATTCCATCTGCCTCTCATTGCTTCTGTTCACTCAGCTGATGGTTCAGCGGATAGTCACTGGAGCCCTAGCTGGGCAGAACGGCCCACTCTCCCTCAGCCCAGGAAGCTAAGACTCTGCTCAGCAGACCCCTAGCGCAGAAGAGAGGCGAGAGCAAGCCTGTTGTGCCTGCCCATGTCACACGTGTGGGCCCTGCCTCTTCCTTAGGAGATGGGCTCAGCTGGTGGCAGGTGAGGCTGAGGGAAGACAGCAAGAGAACCGTCTCTGGGCAGTTCCCAGGGTGTCAGGGCCGTGCCCCTGGAGGTGCTAAAGAGCCTGGGGACTGCAGGGTGAGAAACTCTTTTAAACCCCGTTTCTCTTACGGAGAAATGCTCAGTTTGGTGCTTTGCCCCAAACTGCTTTAACGCTCACTGCTCTCCCTTTTTAAAAAGAGAAAGCAAGCTTCAAGCTCTAGAGCCCCGACGGCCACCGCACCTGGCTAGAATTTCCTAATCGTGCTTTGTGACCATTATATTCCTCTTAGTTATTTTCTATTTATGACAACTGACGCTAGCCTTTTTATTAAGAGTAGGGATACAAAATTTCCTTTTGGAATAATTTTGAACCAAAATAGTGAGCTGATTTAAAGAAAAATAATGAGTAAATAATAGTATAGGTGGCGGGTCAGGGCGGTGTAGGAAGGACAGAAGTTTAGGAAATATTCAACAAATATTCATCGAGCACCCACTATGTGCCACGAGACGTTCTAGGTGCACCTGTGGCATGCAGCTGTGAACAAAACGGACAAAACCCCTGCCTTCCTGGAGTTTACATCCTACTGGGGGCAGCACGTTGATCCAAGTGCTTGGTGTCGCTCGAAGGAGGCTGGCGCCAGCGGCCATCCCTGCCTCTCTGGGTTCCGACGTTGCAGGGCACCAGGGGGTGAGGGGCAGAGGGGACCCCCAGTTGCAGGCAGCATCGGGCATCAGCTGCGGCGGGGCAGGAGAGGAGCCTGGACGTGCGGCGCAGCTGCCTTCGGGGAGACGCTCCGCCCGGTCCCAGGGGCGGAGGGGCAGCCACGCTGGGCTGTCCACGCCCCGAGGACTTGGCGTCGGCTCTGGGGTGGGTGGGGGCCGGGCCGGGACTCAGGCTCTGGCGGCCCTCCCCGACAGGCCAGCCCCCGCCACGCCCTGGAGCGCATCTTCCACGCCGTGGTGGCAGCGGTGGAGCAGATGGCGAGCGAGCCCAGCCCGAGCCGGGAGGGACACCTGGAGAGGCTGGAGGAGATTTACTGCTCGCTGCTGGGGCCGGCGGCGGCCGCCAGAGGGCGCTGCGGCGGTAAGCGGCGGGCGGACGGGCGCGGGGTCTGCGGCCCGGGGACCCTGCGATGGGCCCGCAAGGGGCTCCAGAAAGCAGTGCGGTGCCTGCCCCGAGTCTGCGTGCGTGGCTGAGGCGGGGTGGGAACTGGGCCACTCCTAGGAGCGTGGGGACTGAAGGCAGCCCAGGAACTTGGAAGGTCCTGGGCTAAGAAGGTGGGTAATTTGGTCTTAATAGTAACTGACACCTACAGGGCACCTACGGTACCCCAGTTGCTGTACTAAGCCCTTTACATACATTTGAATATATCACACATATTAGATCAGTTAATCTTCACAGTAGACTTAGAAGATAGAAAGTCTTATCCCCATTTTACAGATGAGAAAACTGAGCTAGAAAGAGGCTATAAATTTTGCACAAGACCACCCAGCACATCAGTGGCAGAGCCAAGGTTCAAGGTTCAAGCTGTCTAGTCCTTGAGCACTATGCTGTAGTAACCAAAGGATGTGATGGTCCTCAGATCCTCTACAGGACATCTGAAATAGCAGCTGAGACAACATCACTAATATCTGGTGTCATAGATTTTCACTCCGCATGCTTGCTTTCTGTTTGCGTTTTCATAAGACAGTGCCAGGCACTGATGGGAAACAAGCCCGTGTGGATTGGGAAACCCTAAAGAGCCCAGAGAAGTGTCTGGAACACGTATTTCCTGGCTGTTGGAGGATTGTTCTGATTTGTGTCCTGTTCTGTGGTCGCCCAAAGTACCCATGGAATTTGTCAGCCTGCATGTCCCAGAACACACAGGTCACCCATAGGTACACAGCACCTAAGGACTGGAGACCAGGACAGAGGTCAGGGTGCCAGCCCTGGGGCTTGACCTCGGCAGCCCAGGGAGGGTGGAGGCTGCCGAAGGGAGGGTGAGGCAGTGGGATGGCCCCAGCCTCCAGATTCCCCCCGTCTTCTCGGTCTTCCATCCTTTCGCTTTGCTTTCGTATGTTGTCCTGCCTCTGATTAACATCTGGAGATGTCTGTCCACGCAGCCTCCCTCCTCCTGAATCTGGGACAAACCCCAGGGTCAAATCTGGCTTTACTCCCTTTGGGTACCACTTGCTAACACAGCAGTAACTCTGCATGGATGAGACACGACCCGGTCTGGGCCCCCTGCACCATCCCAGCCACATCCAGACACTTGCCTCCTGCATCTTAATGACCAACCAGCACCCCCACTGAGCCCCTGCTGTTAAAGGAGTAGCATGGGACAGTGCCTATGACCACAGTGTCATGGGTTAGAGCATGGACTCTGGAGCCGGGAGGCCTGGGCTCAAATTCTGGCTCAGCCACTGACTGTGTAACCTTGGGCCAGTTACTTAACCTGTCTGTGCCCCTGGCTCCTCCTCTGTAAAGTGAGGATAATAATATTACCTGTGGCCCAGGGTCACAGGCAGGATGTGGTGAGACAATGGCAATGTGTGCAAGGGGAGGAGATTAGCGCCTGGCAGCAGTAAGTTCTGTGAACATTGGTTGCTCTCCCTTAAGTTAAATCCTAAGGCTACAGGTTAGATGTACCCACTGTGCAGCCAAGATGGTCTGTGGGGAGGAACGGCCAGTAGGCCGGAGTGGTCAGGAAGGCTTCCAGAAGGAGGAGAGCAGGAGGGGCTGGCCCTTGTCTCTCCCCGGACTGCACGGTTCCTGCTGCCTTTAGCGGCTAGCTCACGAGCTCTCTTCAGCATCACCCGCAGGAGCAAATGGTAACTGAGTGTCTGCTGTGTGCAAGCCACTGGGCGAGGCCCTGAGACACACAGAGGCCCTTTCCCAGGCTGGATGTGGGCAGGGCATCTCAGAACAATGCGACAGGCAGCATGGCTGCAGCCCAAAGCTGGGGGACAGGGACCAACAGTGGGACAAAAGGTTGGGAAAGCCACTGTGAGCTGGCTTGTGAAGGGCCCCGAAGGCTGAGCTGGGATGTTTGCAGGAAACAGGGAGCTGCCAAGCATTCTTGGGCAGGAGGGGACAGCTGAAGCATCAGGAAGTGTCAGGCCCTGGATGAGCTGATAGGGGTGGGAGGCGGTCTCTGCCACACCTTCTAGGCCCCGTACCAGAGCTGGGGTGGGGGTGGGGAGGGCAGAGGAGAATCCCACAGCCCTCTCCTTCGTGGTCTCCACAGCCTGCTCCTTCCCCAGGTCATGACGCCCTGCAAGACCGGCCACCAAGCATCCCTCTGCCCAGTCCCTACATCACCTTCCACCTGTGGACGGATGAGGAGCAGCTCTGTAAGTGACATGACTTTGACTTCCTCCGTGGGGAGCTGGCTGGAAAGAGTGGCGTGTGTGTGTGTGTGTTTCTGGGGGGTCTTTGTGTGTCTGTGTGTCTATGTAGGGTGTCTATAGGTTTGTGTCTGTTTGTGTCTCTGTGTGTGCATCTGTGTGTTTGTCTATGTGGATGTATCTGTGTGTGTCTGTGTTCTGTGTATGTATGTGTGTGTGTCTCTGTGTGTGTGGCATGTGTATCTGTTGTGTGTGTGTGTGTCTCTGTGTGTGTCTGCTTGCGTATCTGTGTGTGTGTCTCTGTGTATCTATGTGTGTGTCTCTGTGTGTGTGCATGTGTATCTGATGTGTGTGTCTGTGTGTGCTATTTGTTCCTGAGTTGCTCGCACATCTAGAAGAAGGACACACGTTCTCTGTGTCAGAGTAGCTCAGTGCCTTAGCCACTGGCCTCACGTGTCTTTAAAGTGCCGCATGTCCATGATGATGCCAACAGACAATTCACGTCCCCAAGAAGGAAGCAGTCACAAGAAGTTACAGTTCATGGAGCACAGGTCCTTCCAGAGAGACTCACTCACCCTCACCTGACGCTTGCCGTCCACACTGATGTTCCCGTCCCACTGTCCCCCGGCTCTTCTCGAGGGAGGGGGAGACAGAGGCGCAGTGGGAAGTGCTGGATTGGTGAACCGTGTTCAAGTGGTTCCTTTCACGTGCTGGGCCACCCTAGATGGACTCAGTTCTCTCTCTGGGCCTCAGTGTCCTGGTGGGAAATGAAGTGAAGGTGGATTAGAAAAGCCTGGAAGTTTTCCAGGAGCTGATGGTCTGTTATCTGTGTCCCACTGGAAGCTATGGGGAGTAGGAGAATAGAGGATGCTAATGAGGAAATTCAAACCAGAGGACTCCAGGGTCAGCTAAACTCAGACGTACTGGGTTAAGCTGACTTCTTTACCGCAGGACTTCTCAGAGCCTTTAACATGTTTACTAATGGAACTCAACAAGAGGTGGAAAGAGAGTGCAGGTTTCTCAATCTTTGTTGGCCACAGAACCTCTGTTCCTTTGTGGAGCATCTTGTGGGGCTTCTGTTCAGCTACACAGTGTTTGAGAAACATGGAGCCACAGACATCTCTGAGTGAGGCCCTGCCAGCCTCACGTACCCTCTGCACACTGACGGTCCCCTTGTCCTCTGCATCCCAGGGAAGGAACTGGTGCTCTTCCTGCGCCCACGATCCCAAATGCGCCTCAGTGCTGACCTGGAGGCTTTGGATCTGCAGGGCCTCCTGCCAGACCGGGAGTTGGCCCGGGTGTCGGTACTGTCCACTGACAGTGGCATCGAGCGGGACCTTCCTTTGGGGGCTGACGAGCTGCTTGCACCCAGCAGCCCTGAGATGGAGCATGGGGGGCTGCAGCGCAAAGGGGGCATGAAGAAGCGGGCATGGCCCCTGGACCTCTTAATGCTCGGCGGCTGGGACGGGCCCCCAGGGCTGCACCGGAGGACAGGCAGGCCCGACGGGGACGGGGAACTGCTGCCCGGGGTCTCCCGGCTGCACACGGCCCGGGTGCTGGTGCTGGGGGACGACAGGATGCTGGGGCGCCTGGCCCAGGCCTACCACAGCCTCAGGTAGGGCCCCAAGGGGGGCGGCTGGGGGCTGGGGCTGAGGGGGGCACAGGTGGGCCTGGCATGGACTCGTGAAGGATCAGGGAATGGTCAGCGAGGGTCAGGAGGCAGAGGCCAGTGCCGGCTGGGGGTGGATGAAGCACAGTGTCCCCCGCCCCTCACCCTGTTCTTGGCCTTCACGGAGCCCTGCCCTCACTGCTTTACTGCACCCGTTCGAGAGACGAGAGAGCAGAGGCTCAGAGAGACTGGGTAACTTGCCCAAAGTCAAGAGATACTAAATAGCAGAGCTGGGATGTGGAACGAAGTGTGCTTGAAGCCAAAACTTCCGCCCTTACCCCTATGCTCTGCTGCCCTTTGCCAGGAAACGAGAGACCCAGAAGTTCTGCCTCACCCCCAGACTCAGCCTGCAGCTGTACTATATCCCGGTGCTGGCGGCTAAGGTGGCTGGACAGGGGCGGGGCGGGGGGAGGGGGAGAACTGGGGGACCGCCTGGAGGGGCTGTCAGGAGCAGGGGGCTGGGTCAGGGGCTGGACAGGGATACACTGCAGCCTCGTGTCCCCTGGCTCCAGGATCGCCCTTCTCTAGGACACGGAGCTAGGAGGAACCTTAGAGGTCTTCCGTTCCGGAAGCCATGGACACGGGCTGTGGGCTGAACACGGCCAGAGAGATGTTCTCTCGCTGTGGCAGCCTGCCCATGGCTGGTTCTTGTTTTGCTTTTCTAATGGAATTAATTGCAAGCCTCTCCTCAAACAGGGGCTCACACACACGCACACACAGCATGCTTCCTAGGGTCACATAAAAGGACACTTCAGGCGGTGGGAGCCCATTGATCTGTTGGGGGAGATGCAGCCACACTTGCTGGCTTTCGTTTCTGTTGCCCACTCTGCTTCTCACTGGGGAGCATTAAATTCAAAGCAATACTTGTCTCTCCCCTTTTAAGGCTGATGACCATTTTTCAGTGTCCCTGCCAAGTGGCCCTCAGTGAGGGGTATTCCAGCTTCATCTGAGGTATAAAACAGAACAGCCTTCACACAGAGCCGAAATGGAGGCCTCGAGAGGCTAAGTGATTGGACCACATTCCCAAAGTTAGTTTGCCTAGGACTTGTACCTGGGGGCCCTCTAACCAGGAGGAGAGTGCCAGAGAGAGGGCCTGATGGCTCTGTCCCATCCCCTTGTCCCCAGAAGCCCGCAGCATCCAGGCAGCCGGAGCTTGGAGAGCTGGCTGCGTTCCTGGGCCGTGCAGATCCCTGGTACCAGAACACCGTCAACACCCTGTGCCCGGCCATCCACAAGCTGGCAGAGATGGTAGGGGCAGCGAGGGAGGGAGGGTGGGAGGGATGTGGGAGGGGGCCATGCCAGGTGTTGCCCTTGACCCCTGACCTCAAGAGTTAGCCCAGGGGGCCACAAGGTGGGGTGAGGCAGGAAGAGGAGCCCTAAGCAGCTAGTGGTTGGAATTCACTCGGAACACTTACTGGGCACCTGCTTTGGACAGGACCACCATGGGAGAGACGAAGCAGAACGTTCTTTCATAAGTGTGTGGGCCAATTGTATTCCTTCCTTTGTGAGTTTCCTGTGCTAATTTCTCTGTGATTGTTATAGCTAATGCTTCCTGAGCACTTCCACATGCCAGGCACTGTCTAGGCACTCACGTGCAGCCGCCCAACCAAGGAGGTCCCCTTGTCGGCAGGTGCACCTGTTGCCATACACCCATTTTACAGATCCAGCTGAGTCACAAAGAGAGGAGGAACTTGCCCAAAGTAACAAAATCGGTAGTGGAGTCCCACTTGGAACCAGGCAGCTTGATTCCAGACACGTCATCCTCACCACAAACCAGAGTACCACCCCTAACCTCGGCCTGTGGGGGAGGGAAGTCATCTTTTACGATTTGAAATGGTCTTTACACATTAAGAGAATCTTACCCTTTTCGCTGTCATATGTGTTGTAGATATTTTTCTCCACTTCGTTATTTGCCTTTCAGTTTTTTAGTAGGTTTTTTTGACTTATAGAAGTTTAATATTTTTATGTAGCAATACGTGGATAGCACTTTTATTCTGTATCATTTCTGCCTTTGGACTCATGCTTTGAAAAGCCTTCTCCACTGATTAAATTATATCCAAGATTAAATAAATTTTCACCAGTAATTCACCTAACCCTTTTTTTTTTTTTAAGATTTTATTTTTTCCTTTTTCTCCCCAAAGCCCCCCGGTACATAGTTGTGTATTCTTCGTTGCGGGTTCCTCTAGTTGTGGCATGTGGGATGCTGCCTCAGCGTGGTCTGACGAGCAGTGCCATGTCCGCGCCCAGGATTCGAACCGACGAAACACTGGGCCGCCTGCAGCGGAGCGCGCGAACTTAACCACTCGGCCACGGGGCCAGCCCCTCACCTAACCTTTTAATGTCTCAATTTTTATACTTAAAGAAACTACCTGCAATTAATTTCAGTGTTTAGTGTGAAGTATGGAATTTTATTTCTTTCCAAATGTTTAGCCAGTTGTCCTAAAGCTATTTATTGCACAAACTGTCTTACCCCATCAATTTGAATTGCCACTTTTATCATTTACTAAATTCTTACATCTGCTTGAATTTATTTCCGGATACCTATTCTTTCTCATTTATCTATTCATTTCTGTACAAATGAGTGCTTTTATACTTTAATGTCTGGCAGAGTAAGCCTACCCCATTACTTTTCTTCTTCAAAACTTTTCAGACTATGCTTGTTTATCTATCTTTCCAGATAAACTTTAGAATTTCATTGTCGAGTTTTTTTTTAAATCCCATTGGGATTTTGATTGAAATTTGGAGAAGAATTAGCATCTTTAGTGTATTAAGGTACCTCCTCTGGAAGCAAGCGTAGCTCTTCATTTATTAACGTCTTCTTGTATATCCCTCAGGATAGTCATACAGTTTTCATCATGAAGCTTTTATGCATTTCTTGCTAAATTTATTCCACATGTTTGACAGTTTTTTCTTGCAGTTGTGGATGGTGTCTTTCTCCCATAATATTTGGGTAGTAGTTGCTGCTAGTTTAAAAGGAACTTGTCAATTTTCACTTGTTATTTTCTAACTTGCCACTTCACTGAGATCTCCACGTTGCTTTATTGCCTGATTGATTGGGATGCCTTCTTAGATCTTTTATTCTAGTAAGATATTGGAGGGAGGCATGTTTTCTGAATTATTGCTTATCTGAAAGTATCTTTGCATATATGTGAAAGACTGTTTAGCTGGGTATTAAAAAACCTTTTCCTCGACTTCGACAATATCACAGGAGGAACATCGGATGCAGGTCTCATTTATGATCCTTTGTTAGTAGCTTTTTTCCCCTACCAGGACACATGTAGGATTTTGGTTTCTCCATGCTCACTTTTCCCTTATACTTAACAATTCATATGGCCCTTACACTTACTCCAAAAGCAGCTTCCACATGAAGAGACTGGAAACAGTGTAAGCAATGACAGCATTATTAGAATAAGCTCCTAGTTCCTCAGTGTGACCTTTCTGAGGGGCACAATATTTCAATAGGCCAGACGTGAGAATTAGAAGAGGTATTATAGGATCAGATATGAGATGGATGAGATAAGCTCTGAGCTTCTTTCCGACTCTGAATACTATCAGATTCTTTGTAGATGTTCTGTTCTATTTATCTAAAAAAACCCCTATCATTTTGCTTTATAATCATATGGGGAAGTCTATAGGACATGGCACTAGTCATTTTCCAATAAGATGTAAACATTAATTAGTTTATTAATATATTCAGATACCATAAGAACTGAAAGAGAACATCAGATCATCTAGTTCAAACTCTCATGCCCAAGGTTACCTGGCTGGTGAGTAGCTACACCAAACCCAGAACCCAGTCCAGACTCTCTCCTCGTTAGTTAAATCTCAAGCATCTTGTCTACTCCAAGCACCCAGCACGTGCCTTACACATAGCAGTGACCAATATGTCTTTGGGCACTTGAAATGCCTGGGGAGATGGGGCTTTGGATAGGTTTTGGATTTGACTAGGAGTGGCAGCTGGGTGATAGGAAAGGCTTGGACGATGCTGAAGGACCAGCTGGGTTAGTGCATCACAGAGGGTATGTGGGGGAGTGGGAGCTTCTCTATGGAGAAAGTGGTACCTCCCACAGCAACATGGAGGAAGGTGGCTGAAGACATTCTCTGTCTCCCTCACAGCCTCCCTCCCTTGGCTCATCCAGGACCGTGGACCCCTTCATCCTGGATGTCATCACCTACTATGTTCGCATGGGCACCCAACCCATCTATTTCCAGATCTACACGGTCAAGGTAAGCTCCCCACCTGGGACTCCAAGGATCCCGTGTCAGCCTACTGGAGCCCAGGACCCCACAACCTAAATACCCTGGGGAGACACGAGTTACTAGGGTGCAAGTCATAAAGTCATCACCCCGACACTCTTGTTGTTAACTTTACCTTCTTAATGTCTGGGTGAGTGAGATCATTATTGACTTCTAAGACCTCAAGTCCAGGCAGAAGCAGATCTTCCTGGGGAAGGATTCTCCTTGGTCTTTGATCCCTACGGAGGATTGAGAATTGGAGATAGGCTGGTATGGACGTTATCACCAGGAATTGCTTTACCTCAGAAACCTTAATCTCTGCTTTTCTAGTCTCTGATCACAAACTCCTATCCCTCCCAGGCTCCCTCACCTCTCCCCCCACACCTCTGGTTGACCTCATAGAGACCTGCAGGGCCTTCCATTTTCTTAGTGCCCATCAGCTGCCTGCTGCCTCCCTCTCCTTCCTGCCAATCTGACTCGCTCTCTCTCCTCACCCCTCACTCCCTCAGCATCCCTTCCCTGCTGTCTCCCCTCCCAGCAAAACCCACACCCAGAGCAGTGCTGCAGTGCACCTTACCTTGTGCTAAACACAAGCTTCTGAGCACCGCCTGGAAAAAAATCCAAAGCCCTTTGGCTTGACGTCCCTACACATTCATGGTGTCCAGCCTCAGCTGGGCCCACAGCGCTCTCTTGGCAAGCTCCCTCTTCCCCCGGAACAATGGCTGTTAAAATTTTTACCACCTTCCTCAAGTTCTTCACTTTCAGCCCATGACTTTTCCACCCACTCCACTGAAAAAATAATGGCGGCCATTGGTCTCCCCAGACTTCTGTCCACACCTAGAAATGCATCCACAACCATTCACGTTGTCACATTCTTTACCAGTGCGTGTGGACTGCCTGCATTCAGGAGAAACCCCTCCATCTGTGCCCTTCGCCCATCTGCTACCACCTCCTCCTGGACCTCCTCCCCCCCCTTCTTTTTCCCCTTCATTCTGTCTTTATAACCTAAAACAAACAAAACAACCTTTCCAGACGGTGAGGCTTCCATTTATTTTCCTTTTGAGGGTGTGCATAGTCATGGGTCTTGGGAGGGGAGGTCCCGAGGGGCAGACTTTTTCCAGGTCTCAGTCTTGTCTCCTACCTGTTTTCAAGCTCCATCCCTTTACTGGCATTGAATGGTGGCAGGGAACTCGGCTCCTTAAATCCTTTAGTTCCCAAGATTAGCCAGCTCTTGTCAGCTGATACAGGCAGAAAGGACGGCTCCTGGAAGGCTTTCTCCCCTCTCTGCTCTAAGAAAGGTGAGAGGAGAACCAGGAGAGAGGGTCACAGAAGTGAAGGGCAGGTGGGCTTCACGAAGGGGGAGATGCGGGCCTTGATTCTTGTAATTGTGACACAGACTTAGATGTCTTACATTGAATTGTATACACAAAGGAAAAAAGTGTAGTGGTCCACAGTGTCCAGTGCAGTAGGGGGCCCAGTAAGAAAGGACAGAAGGACATCCTTCGGGCCTGGCAATTTGGCTTCTACTGACCATTGTCGCTTTCTTAGTGACCCTTACTGCAGACCACAGGAAGTGGCCAACACACACCTACATCCTGGCTTTATTCTATGTAGCTCCTTGAAGCCCCGGCCTCAGCAGGCACAGGGTCTGAGTCCTGAGGGATGGCGGGCAGCGCTGCTGTACAGTGGAGATTCCCAAATGTCCAGCCAGAGGTGGACGGATCCTCACTGCCCTCCACCTGCTTGGACTCGGTCACTTCCTCATTTTGTCCTCTTCACTTACAAAGTTCCACTCCGAGTTCCAGTTTTGTATTGGGGAAGACTCTTTTAGTTGCAAGTAACAGAAATCTTAAAAATCGGTTCAAGAAAAGGAGAAAATCTGTTGGGTCACATTGCTGAGAAGTGCAGGGTTGATGTGGCTTCAGAAAATTTGGATTTGAGAGCTCAAACAGTGTCGTCAGCACCGCCCCTCTCTCGCTCGCTTTGTCTCTCATCTTGGTGACAAGACCACCCCAACAGTTCCAGGTCCACATTTTTCTAGCTTAGCAACCCCAGTGAAAAGAGGCCTTCCCTTTTCCAATAGTTGCAGCAAAAGTCCCAGGATTAAGGCAAGTGCTTAGCCCTATACCCGTCACTGTGACCAAGGAGATGGGTCACATGTCCACCCGGAGCCGGAGGTGTGGGGTCAGACGGTCTGATTCACCATGGCCATTCCTTATGTCTCACTTGATCCCCAAACCGTGGCGGTCTGGCTCTTCTAAAACCATTCTTGCCAGTGACCTCCAAATTGCCAGGCCCGAAGGATGTCCTTCTGTCCTTTCTTACTGGGCCCCCTACTGCACTGGACACTGTGGACCTACACTTTTTTCCTTTGTGTATACAATTCAATGTAAGACATCTAAGTCTGTGTCACAATTACAAGAATCAAGGCCCGCATCTCCCCCTTCGTGAAGCCCACCTGCCCTTCACTTCTGTGACCCTCTCTCCTGGTTCTCCTCTCACCTTTCTGACCTCCCTCCCTTCTCTGTCACGTTCAGAGATGCTTCTTTGCCCCTTCATTCTGTCTTCGTTTTCCACACATGCCCTGATGTTGCCACCTCCAAGCCTTGGCTCATGCTGTGCCCTAACCTGGAACGCCCACCTTTCCCCCACCTCACCTCCTCACATCCTCCAGCAAAACTGCCTCACCTCTGGTCCTCTCACCTCCCACCCAGAGTGGTACTTCTCCTCTGTGACTTCATGATGCTCTGGGCACAGCTCTGGCATCTCGTCTACCACTGTACCTACCATATACCTGCAGACATTTGTCAGTCCCCGCCAAAACTGTGAGTCCCTTGAGATAAGGGACTGTACTTTGTTCATCTTTGAATCTCCTGCTATTAACACAATAAGTAGTGTGTGTGTAAATCGGAGGACCAGTCGACGTGGTACTGAAGGACCAGCCAGGAGGAGTGCGTGTGGAGTTAGAGGCAATGTGGGATTATAAAAAGTGCATGGCTTTGCTTGCTGGCTGCGTGATCATGGGCTCCACCTCTCTCTCTACAATTAATTTTCCCCGTCTTTAAAATGGGAATAGTAATCTTCACCTACCTTAGGGTTTTTGTGAGAATTCAGATGAGTAGAAAGATATAGTAAAGAGATGGGGGAGACGAGGGCCAGGAGGTGAGCCCACGAAGGATTCCCGTCCTTGAGAACTCGCATTAAAGCCCCAGCTTTGCTGCCTGTGACCCTGGGCAAGTTGCTTAACACCCCAAGCCTCGGTTTCCAGATCCCTATGATGAGGCTGAGATCTCACCTCCGAGGGTTTCTGTGAGGGATAAATGAGATCGTGTGTGTCAAGTGCCTGCCAGAGGGTCCAGTGCAGAATAAGGTCTCAACAAAAGGGACTCGAGCCCCCCCGGGTCTCCAACCCTTGTTCCTTCATGCCTTTGTGCTCCTGTTCACCCAGAGACCCAACCCACTCATATTCCCGCAGCAAACCTCTGCGATATAGACTTGGACATAGATAAGTGATCCCGGAATTCACTTGGGGTCACCCTGCTAGTAAAAGTCTAACGAATATTTGCTTGACTCCCCAGTCCACGTTGTAGGGGAGACCCAGTCCCCCTGAGATTTCTGTGAGCGCCTGGGGGCCTGTTCCTCACGGCGCCTCGCCTCCAGCCTCCTGTCTCACTGAATTCTTGTTCTTCACTCTGCACCTGTGATAGGTCTTTTCTTTATCGCCTTCCCTGTTTTGACCTAAATAAGGGATTTAGGCCTTTTTCTTGATTTCCAAAATACAAACCAAAGCAACACAAAACAAACAAATGGAAAAAACCTCTGAGGCTGGTGAAGGGAGTAAACATCTCAGCAATGCAAATAACTTGAAATCGAAGATTCGTCATCCATCGGTGCCCTTTGGCCAAAGGCCCCAGAGCACACCTGTGTGTGGACAGAGCTGGGTTTGCCGACTTGCTGCAGTGAGGGGAGCGCACACCATGGAGCACCATGAGGCATCTCAGCAAGAGGCTGTTAGAAAGAACCTGTTATAGGATTTGGGCTTATGTTGGGTGATTTGGGGGATGGTTCCAAAAAGCAGGACTTCGCTCTGGATCAGATGCTGTCAGGAAGTAGAAGTCATTCTACAACTGGGCATCTCAGTACTCTCACCATAATCCTTTGATTCTGAGGCGCATCAGTTGCTCGTATTTGCGGGGATAGAAGAGTAGAGGGTGTGGCCTGCACGGTGTTCGCATTTTTGCCTGTGTTTGGATGTAACTGTGGCGTGGTCAGGTTTCTGTCTTGACCCATCTCGGTCACCAAGTGACCTTGCCTAACAGTGTTGGGGTCTGTGAAACTGTTCACAGGCAACAGGAGAACACGAAGGCCTCGCTGTGAGTGCCAGGCCAGCACCCAGCTTTCTGAGGCCACTTTTCTCTCTCTCCATCCCTGTTTTCAAAAATCCTGTGGCCACTCTTCCCTGTTGTTCCGACATCCTCTCTCTCGCCCCACCCTGCCCACACCTTGCCTCTCCCCGTTTCTCTGCCCCTCTTCCTTCGGGAGCCATTCCTCCCCCCAAATTTCCCCTGGATCTCACGAGAGCAGTCAGCTCTCCCTAGCCCTTCCCTCCCCCGGCCCCAGGCTTCTCTGTGCCTGTCGAGGACTGTCAAGTTCTCCTCTCTGGCCCTCACCCTTTCATCCTCCCCTACTGGTGTCTACAAGAGATTTTTTTACCCCTCCATGTGAATTTTGTGCCCTGCTCCTGCCCTCCCCATTTAGACAGTAGTAGTTACAGGCAGTTTGGGTTTCAATAATAGTTTATTCTACTGTTTATACATATATTATATTTCTGTAGAAATGGACAAAGTCAGACCCAGATAATCAATGGATGCAGCTCAGAATCTAGCCTTAGCAGAAGGGATGGGAGGAGCCCTGCCCTGCTTCTGGACGCTCCCCAACCATCTTCATCCTTGGGCTCAGGGGTTCAAAGGGGGAGCTGCCTCTGGCAGACAGTCAGCTTTCTCCAAACCTCCTTTGTCCTCCCCTCCCTCCAGATCTTCTTCGGTGACCTGAGCCAAGACCCTCCAGAGGACATTTTCCTCACTGAACTGACGGTGAAGATCCAAGACTCCAAACTCCCCAAAGGTGAGCATCTGCTCCCCCTTTTGCAAAGCTCACCCTGACTCAGCTTCCTCAAGCCCCATTTCCAGGACATCCTCCCACTTCTCATCTAATGATCCCTCCATCCCATCTCTGCTGAGTACCAGGGTGCCCTTGGCTCCCTCCAGGCTCACCTCAGGGGTGCTGCCTTTCCATCCAGGGAGAGATGCTGTGAAAATTCCTCAGCTTAGCTACCAGCTCAGTGAGGTAGGGAAGCCGGGTGGGGAGCGATGGGCACCTCCCACCTTCACCAATTCTCGTCATCCCCCAGATGGTTTTTCACCCAGGAGGAAAGGCGTGGCTGAGGGCCCAGGGGCTGAGCTCTCCATCTGCTACCAGAAGGTCAGTGGGCATGGGCGTGGTCAGGAGGTACAGCTGGAAGCAGGTGTCAGGGACATTTGGCGGGGGAAGCAGACAAAGCCAGAGGAAATTTCTGCCCTTTTCTTGACACTGCCCCCAGTTTCCCAACCTTTGGAGAGTTTTGCAGGGATGGGAGGGTTATGCGTGGCCTTACATGTAGATGAAGAGGGGATCTGATTTAAGGAACAAAGGGGCTGTCCCTCAGCTCAAAAATACCTTCGTCACTAGCTGACCAGATGCATTGGAGATGTCGTCCTTTGGGTCTAGAAGGCTAAACATACCCCCTGGGGCTAATGCTCTAAGGCTTTGTCCCCTAGCCCCTTGTTGGACATTAATGACACAGACAAGACTCTTGGGGCAGGGATTGGAAGCGAGACTGTTGATGTGAGGATGCATGGGGACAGGGTAGTCCTGAGGACCCCCCTCTGTGCCTGCATCCTCCTTTCCAGGCCCTGCTCAGCCACCGGGCCCAAGAGGTCACCGTTTCCCTGCGGGCCACTGGGCTGGTCCTGAAGGCCCTTCCAGGCAGTGACACTGAAGGTGAGGAGCTGGGAAAGCAGAGCAGACAGAGAGAGAAGGACAAGAACAAGAAAGCTTGGTAGCAGTCACACAATAATGATTCTTGACACATTATGCACTATTATGAAAGTCAAGAAAACGCTCTCAACCTGTTGGGACCAGCGCCCTCCTACACCTCCTTGGTGCCTCTGCTATAGATAACCTCCTGGGTAACCTCCTGGGCCAGGTGTTCCTTCCATTCTTAGCATGCCTAGTAGCTGTGGGGAACTTCAACATAACTTTCTTCCATTGAAAAAGGGGTTCAGAAGGAAGTGAAGAAAGGGATTGAGATTGGTGATGCCTGCTATGCCTGAGGATGCAAAAACTTTGTGGATTCACCAGGGAAGGGAGGTAGATGATCAGGAGGGAACTTGGCTAGGACCAAGGTGGAGTCAGGAAGTGGGGGCTGAACAGGCATGGGCAGGGATTAAAATTGGGTGGGTCCATGGAGGTCTTCTTAGGACCTAGAATCTCCAATTCCTCTACTTCCCTGGAGGTCCATTCACAGCCGCCCACCCCCCATCTCATTCCTCCCAGTTTCAGGGCCCACCCACTGCCCCCCAACTGCTGCTTCCCTTCCAGACCACACATGCCTGAACGTCAGCGTGACAGAGGTTGTCAAGACCTCCAACTTGGCAGGAAGGTCCTTCTCTGTAAGTACTGGCTAGAACGGGAACTGGGGATATTCAAACAGGCAGGTGGCTGGGAGCCCAGCGGGGAGGGTGTTCAGAGAAAGGGATTTCAGAGCCGTTCAGAGCCTTTGCTATTGAAGTGGGCCTTTGTGATTGAAGAAGAATCTGCTTTCCAATCAATCTGTTTGAAATATGGAGCACCAACTGGCATAAGTAAGGCACTATGAAGTAAGCTCTGCCCTCTACTTACTGGCCGTCTGAGGACCTAAGACACCCAGCTAACTACAAAATGCGTGCATGTTGTCATCCCCCTGCTCTACACAGCAGCCAGACCCCTAAACAAGAGCCCAGCCTTTGACCAAATCAAACCAGCTCTTTCAGCCTCACGGCCCCCACTGCTGCCCTTTCCCTTTGCCCTTATTGGTAACTATTGATCTAGATTCCCTTACTGATACAGACATAGGGCCCAGCCATTTTCTCCCTATCTGATGGCCTCTCCAGACTTCACTTCTCTTCTCAGCTGGTCCTTGGGTCCCATGTTACACCTGAACCCTGTACTCAGACACCCTCAACTCCCCCATACCATCCACCAGGCAGACACTCACTTCAGATCAAGCCACCTACTCTGTCTGTATGCTCAGGTTGCTGAGAGCTTCTGGAATAAATACTACATCCATGTAGTTAGAGCCACAGCAAACCTATGACCTCCCACCTCAACCAGATCGTGGGCATCACTCACCCCTCTTCCCTTCCATCTCCTCTGGGCTCTTCTGCAGCTGCTTTCAGTTCTCTTTTCTCCGGCTTTGCCCTCCCTTTCCCTACTGCTCCTTCTTCTTAGCCTATAAACTTGCTCAGGTCCTTTCCATCCTAGAAAGAAAAATCTCCACCATGACCCAGCTACCCCTCTAGCCACCACTGTATCTCCTTCTTTCCCTTCTCAGTCAAGCTTCTTGAAAACCCTTCTAGAAGAGTTTCCAGTCCGTAGCCAATGACTGTCCTACCCACTACCATCACAGCCCACCCCACTGTGGCAAAGTCACCTCCATGTCACTAAGACCAAAGGTCACTTTTTAGTCCTTATATTTCTTTATCCACCCTTTTAAAAATAATGTTTTAACCTATAAACAAAAGTTTAGTTATTTATTTTGGGAATTACAAAAAAGCATGAAGAAGTAAATCCACTAGCAATCCCATCACCCAGAGAGGATGACTGTTAACTTTTTTGTTTTCTTTTTTTAAAGATTGGCACCTGAACTAACAACTGTTGCTAACCTTCTTTTTTTTCTTTTTTCTGCTTTTTTCTCCCCAAATCCCCCCCAGTACATAGTTGTATATTTTAGTTGTGGGTCCTTCTAGTTGTGGCATGTGGGACGCCACCTCAACATGGCCTAACGAGCGGTGCCATGTCCGCACCCAGGATCCGAACCCTAGGCCGCCGAACCGGAGCACGCGAACTTAACCACTCAGCCATGGGGCCAGCCCCAACTGTTAACATTTTGAGGCAGCCTTTTTTCTAAATTTTTTTACCTAATTGATAGCTACATACATACTGATCTGTAACTTGATGTTTGCACTCAAAAATATACTAAGGCATTGTGAATATGCCTTGGCAGGACCTTGTTTATGTCACGAAATATATTTCATTCAATACTTAATAAATGACGGCTGCATATGCCTGTGTAATTATTTAATTGATTTCTTATAATACATTTAAGTAAGTTCTCATTTTTCACTACTATAAGCAATACTGTGAGGAACATACCTAGGGATAAATATGTGCTAAAAATCATGGTTATGCCTTTTTAAAAAAATGCCTAGAAGTGATATCTCTCAGTCAAATGCATCCATATTTTAGGATTTTTTATATGTTTTGTCAAATTGCCCTCCAGAAAGTCTATACCAAATTCCACTCTCACCGTGGTGTTTAAGTGCCGGTTTCGCTGCACAATTAGCACATTGACTAATTGTTTCATCTTTGCAAATTGGATTGTCAAAGTTTTCATTATTTCAATTTGTATTCATTTCATTACCAATTACTGAAGTTGAAGAATTTATTGTATTTATTGATAACTTCTATTTCTTCGTTTGTGTATTTCCCGTCTATATTCTCATCCTATATTAATGTCGTGGTGTCCCTATTTGATGAGAACACCAGCCCCTTATTTGTCACATACGTACTTAATTTCACAGAGGGCTCTCAAAAGTCACAAGAATATGCCTTAGTGACTTTTTCATTCACAATTTTGGACCTTTGAAGGATATTCTCAGTCTGGAAATGCAATCCTTTGGTTCTGAGATTTTTTTTAATGTAACTTTAAAAACTATTTCCTTCCCTTTATTTCTCTGCTGTCTCTTTCTGGAACTACAGACAGTCAGGTGTTAGGCCTCCAAGAGTGAGAGTCTAACTTTCTAGTCTTTTCTCTCCTGCTGTCCTTCCCTTTCTTTTCTTCAAGTTTTGGGATTTTTCTCCAAATTCATTTATTGAATGTTTAAACTTCAAGAATTCTTTCTTGTTTTCTGGTTATTCATTTTTAATAGCATTCTGTTCTTGCTTCATTGATCCAGTATCTTCTTTTATCTCTCTGAAGATATTAATTATGGTTTATTGGGAATTTTCTTCTGCTCCCTGCAGTGCATCTATTTCCTCTGAATTCCTGTTTTCTGTTCACTTGATTAGATCTCTCCCCCCACCTTTTTTTTTTTAATGTTAGAGGCTGTCTCCAAATATCTGCTGATCCTTGGCCTTCCGTTCGCATCTAAGAGCAGGGCGCTAAAAAGCTGAGTCAATGTCGGGCTGCTCAGGAGGCAGTCAGAAGGCCATGGTCCTTTCCATGGGGCAAATCCAAATGTCAGTATCTGCAAGTCTCTTTGCTAGGGTAGTCTCGTTTTCCAGAAAAGGGTTCTACAGGCTCCTGCCTTGGGGCATGAGGGGGGCAGGAGCGGGTATAGGACTGCTGGTGTCTGTACTCTGGAGCTGGGCTGGGCGAGGGGTTTAGAGCTCTCGCCATTCAGCGAGCAAACTCTCATGTCATCCACCTGTGTGGACTACAGCACCTCACTCCATCCTGCTCTAGCTGTGGCGTCCCCAGGTCCACAGTCTCTCTGGCTCAGTTTTTCTGATCTCCGTGGCGGGGAGGGCTCATTGCTTGGCTGCTGAGGGTGAGAGAGGGAACCCGAAGCATCCAACTGCCCCTTGGACCACCTGTCAGTCACTTCCCCTTTGTCAGGCTCCATCTCCTCCCGCCGTCTGTGAATCTGTAGCCTCCAGTTCCGAAGTCTTTCCAGAGTTTTGATCCTCATGTTTGATCTTCCTCTCTCTGTGTTCAAATATTGTGCTTTAGGGCTTTAGGTGTCTTCTAGTTTCCTTAAGGATGCCCTTCCTTGTTTTGAGGCAAATTGTAAGGGGAAAGGAATGAGAAAACAGACACTCTGCCATTGACACTAACGTTATATGCTATTGGATCTTACTCTGCCATCTTACGTTGTGCTTTTTAATTTTTTTAATGCTTTTTACTATTTTTTGTTTCTTTTGCTCAGGTTTTGCTTGCTTATTTTTCCTCCTCTGATGATTTGGAAGTTATCGTTTTCTATCAGTGGTTCCCTTTAAGCTGAAAATATTTATATTTGAAGTTGTATTTATATGTTAATGCTCCAATAGAGCTGGCTTGCGACCCTGCCATAGATGTTTCCCCTAGTTTTCTCTTCCCTTGATCAATTGTGAATGAGTTCCACCACTAGAGCGGTAGCCCTGTTCTCTGAGTCTTTCAGCTCCCTGAATCTGTGAATTCTGAGTCACCATTTTTTCATAGTCCGTCTCCTACAGATCTGCTTGTTACTCTCAGCTCCTTTCCCTGGACTCTTTTTCCTAAAATAATTCCTTAAATAGCTACTGTTCTCATCTTCTATCCACAGCCCACTTCTTTTCCTATTCCCTGGACTATCAAATCCCTGGACACAGTCTTGGTCTAATTTGTTAAGGACACCCAAATCTACAGGCCCTGCTCTGACATTCACCCCTGAGTTTCTGACTCCTGCATTCAACTAAGTTAGCATGAGCTGGATATCCCTCAACACCCCAGGCTCGAGATATTCAAAACCAAAGCCAGTGCTTTCTAATAGTTAAGAGCTCTCTAGAGCCAGACTGCCTGGGTCCAGATCTTGGCTCTGCCATTTACCAACTGCGTGACTTCAGGCAAGTCCCTCAGGCTCTCTGTGCCTCAGTCTCATTATCTGTAAATGGGGATAAGAAGGGTCCCTACCTTAGCCAGTTGTTGTGAGGATTAAATGATTGCAACATATAAAGCTCTTAGAAGAGTGCTTGGCCAAGTCAGAGATCTGTTTGTGTTGGCGGTTGTTTTTATTTCATCCCTTCCTCCCCTATGTCCTGTCTCTCAGGTAATGGTACCGTCATCAACTAGTCACCTCTGCCAGAAACCTGGGAGTCATCTCAGATGCCTCCTCTTCCTCCCTGCCCCAGGTGCTGCTGGTTTTCTCTCTCAAACACTCTCAAACTGTTCCCTTCCTCTTCATCCTCCGAAGTTCTTCTGGTCCAGTTAGGTTGACCACATGTCCCAGTTTGCCCAGGACTGAGGGTTTTCCAGGACGTGGGACCATCAGTGCTAAAACCAGGAAAGTCCCAGGCAAATCAGGACAAGTTGGTCACCATTGGTCCAGACCATCATCCATCCCCTTTCTGGACAAACACAGTAATCTCCCAGCTGGTGTCCCCGATGTCGGGGAGACCCTCCGCATCTCTTAAGTCCAC
This sequence comes from Equus quagga, assembly GCF_021613505.1. Classification (NCBI taxonomy): domain Eukaryota; kingdom Metazoa; phylum Chordata; class Mammalia; order Perissodactyla; family Equidae; genus Equus; species Equus quagga. The sequence continues at coordinate 65,328,058 of NC_060277.1, forward strand.
CCTCCACATCTCTCCCTGAATGATCTGTCTAAAACAGAACTTGGACATGTCATTCTGTACTTCAGACCCCTCTGTCACTTCCCATTCTCCATGGCAGAAGGGAAGAAAAACTCTTCTGTGTTGCACAACTTGGCTCCTCTTCCTCTCCGTCCGCAGCTCCAGCCGCCCCCTGCAGGCCCTTACACCGTGGCCTTTGGAAGTGTCCCGGCAGTCACACCTCCGGGCCTTTGCTCATGCGCTTTGCTTGGCCTGAAACCACATTCCTCCCTTCCCTTCCCCATCTTCTTTGTGTAACTTCTATTTCTCCTTCAAGATGAAACTCAGGTGTCATCTCCCCCAGGGGACCCTTCTGATGCCCTTCTCCTCCCCCCGCATCCTCCACCTCACCCCGTCCCCACTCCCTGGAGAGCTAGCTGCCCCACCTCTGTGCTCCCATAGAGACCTGGGGATGCAGCCATGGAAGCATTTGCAAGATGATAAATGACATGATCTCTGTGTGTCAACGGACTGTGAGCTCCCAGGGCTCAGGCCCTCGTCTGAGTCTTCGTGTTCTCCCCAGCACTCAGCGAGGTGTCTGGCCCACACCAGGAGCGCGCCAGATGTTTGCTGAGTCATCTACTCCAACCTCTGCCTCCACAGGATCTCATCCCAGAATGGGAGCTCACTTGTTCTAAGGCAGCCTATCCACTGCAGGAGGGGTCTGACCGGCCGAGAGATTGCCTGTACTGAGCTGAACTCTGCCTTCTTAGAGGACAGCTCTCTATTTAAGCTTTAAGCTGCAAGGTGGACCCACTTACCCTTACATATTTCCTCTTTCGAAATCAGTTCCTTACAATGGTTTCCGTTTTTAACGACCTCTTTAAACAGCCTGGTTGTGGGCTATTTGAAAATCTAAACTTATTGCCCCAGCAGCTTCCCTTTTACCCCTGCACTGACTTGCTGGGGGAAATTCTAGTGCTTTCCTCTTCGAACCCAGGCATGTCTGTCTGCAGGTTCTGTCCCAATGGATGAGATGATAAACACTGAGTGCAGGGGGAGTTCATGGTGAGCTAGAGCAAAGGTTGCCCAGGCTTGCAGGACTGCAGGCCACGGGCATTGTGGCTGGATTGGTGAGATTAAGGGGCAGCAATGATATTCCTTGGGCTGGACTGGAAGTTTGATATAGAAAAGCAGTGAGGAATAGTAGAACCGGGCTTTGGGGTGGGAAAGGCAGGAAGCCAGCAACAGAGAATAACTGGCAGCATTCTGCTCATCACCTGGTGAGCTGAGACTGGGGCCCTTTGCAGATTCTGCACCTGGCCCTTTCAAGTGGCCTCCGCGGCTGTATTTCTAGACTGAAATCCAAGACTCCCGTGGTCCTCACAGGCCAAAACCAGGCAGGTCAAGTGTGTCTAGGCGTGCAGTCCACAAAGGGGAAACAAAGGCATCTGCCTGCACTGTGGGCAGGTGGATGAGGCCCCGAGACTGCCTCTGGTTATCTAGAAGGCAGGGCCGTGGAGGCCCAGATCCTGCCGGGAGACACCTAGAGTGGCCCGATGCAGGAGAAAGAGCATCAAGTCGGGAGTCAGGGAGCTGGGTCCCATGCCTACCCCTGTGAAACCTTCAGTGGGTCCCCTTCAATCCCTCCTCTATGGGACCATCGAGTTTCCCTCACCAGCTGGGGTCCCATTAACCATCGTAAACTGAAGGCACCTGGCTTTTCCCCAACCCCCAGCCTCACTGCAGTCTCTCCAGGTATTTCTGGAAGGTCACAGATGACATCCTATGCTCACAATCATCCAGCTAGCTGTCTGGTCAGTGTCCACTAGGTTCCACTGGCTGTCCCCACATCCCCGGCCACAACTGCCCACCACGATGTCCCCTCTCCCCTTGTGTTCCCCTCTGTCTTACTGAGATCTTGGTAAATCTTTCTGTCTTTACTCACAACCCACCTGTTCAGACTCACATGAGTCTATGAATGGAGTGATGGTAGGAGGAGGCTTGGTGTAGGAGACAGACTGAGGAGTGAAAGAATCCATATGGGGTTCCCCTTCCCCTCTGACAGCTGAGGCCATTACTCATGCTTGGCTCCTTCTTGGGAAATTATAGTTAATAATCATAATAACAGTAAATTGCCAATACTAATACAGCATGTACCATGTCCCAGGCACGTAACACACACTGTCTCTTTTCATCCTCACAACAGTCCTACAAGGCAGTTGCTATTATTACCATATTTTTTTCTAAATAGATGAGAAACGAAAGCACAGAGAGATTAACACATCCAAGGGCACACAGCTAATAAGTGGCAGCATCAGGATTAGCACCGGAGCGGTCCCGCCTTGGAGTCCGGGCTCTGACCCTCCTCCCAGGAGGTTCTTGCACACTCTGCCCACAGGCTTCTGGCTGGCCTACCCCACCTCCACAAAAGTTTAGCAGAAATCCTTGACCCCCTGTTTGGGCTGCTGCTTGTGGCTCTGCTCTAAGACAGTGACAAGGTGAATGAGCTCAGTGGTTCGAAGGCCTGCCTACAATAGGGAGCTTATTAGAAACGCCCCTGCCTGGGCTCCACTCCAGACGCTTAAATCAGAACCTCTGATGTTATGTTTTGGAAAGAGGATTCCTATGAGCGGCCAGGGTTGAGAAAACTTAAATGAGATGGACTCCAAGGCTCTAGAAACTTGAGCTCTCGGGTGCTGAATCACCCAAAACGTGTGGAATGGGCCAGCAGCCTGCAAAGGCCCTCGGAAGGCCCCACCTGGAATGTTCCCAATTCTCTGCCCAGTGGGAGGGGGCCTCTCAGGAGTGACCCCCTCAGTTGGGGGGTCAGAGGGCTGCCTGGGGGCCACTTTCCTTTGGTCCTGGGAACTTTCTAGAGAAGCCACACAGGGCTTTGGGGTGGGGAGGGGAGGAACACATTGCCCCAGGTTCTCTGTGCAGAGGATGGATTCCCTCCACCTGTATCTGGCCCCCAGACGATTCCATGGTACAAACTGATACAGGCCTGGTCTGAGTCATGGGGCTCTGTGGCCACTTTCTAGACCCTCTGTCTCTGCCCTCTGTCTCTGCCCCAGGGAAATATGTAATGTGTATGTAATTCAACACCGAGAACTGGGGTCAGGACTTATAAAACCCCTGACATATCCCCAAATTGCACACATAACAACATGCCTGTCATATAGGAGGCGCTCGGGTAACTTGATAACCTGGCAAGGCCTAGCCACAGCATTCCAGGTGGTGTTCAGAACTGAGGACAACAGACTAGGAAATGAACTGCAGAAACAATGAGAGACCCAAGGGCAAGGGCAGCCTAGAAGCAGTTTCTGCAGAGTTGTCACTGCTCAGAGTCACTTGCAGGAAGAGAGCTGGGGACCCCGTGTGCTGGACTGAAGAAATACACCAGAGTCCAGGCTAGGAGATGCTGGCAGGGCCATCTGTCATGAAGGCAACACTCACACAAGCTGTCTCTGTTGCAGGTGGTGACAAACACCTTCCGAACAGCCAACATCCGGATCCAGAGCCAGGACCAGAGACTGCTGACGCTGTCGCTAGACAAGGACAGTCGGCGCACTTTCAGGGACGTCGTCAGGTGAGGCCAGGCCTGCCACCTCTAGGGCTCCACGTCCCATGGGGCAAGCTAAGCAGCAGCCAGTCCCTACCATCTGCTGCCTCTTGCCCAGGACACCTTCTCAGAGGCAGATCCTGAGGCCAGGCAGTGTTCCTAGTGGGTGGGGACTTAGGTCCTTCAAGCAGTTGAATCCAGGAAGAAGAGCAAATGAATGGCTGGCCCCGGGCAGCAGCCGATAGTACAGTTTCCCGAGATTCCTCCACATACATTCAGCCGACAGCGCTCCTGATCCAGTCCCCTGTGCTGCCACTGGCCCCTCCGATACAGGCTGACCCAGCTGTGTGCCAGCTGTGCCCCAGTTCATGCAACTCTTACTGGTCCCCCCGGGGAGATGTGGTTGGGTAAGCCAGGCATACAGAGTGACCCAGCCAGGCACGGCCTCCTCTCCCGTGTTCGCCCCAGATCCAGAGTGCTCTTTCTTGTCCTGACCCATCCTCTTCCCTCTGCAAGGCCTCCTCCTCTGTGCCCGAGGATAAAGGGCTACCTTTAAAATACCCGAGCAGATTTGACCCCTGACCTGGGCCTCCTGAGCTGGCCTCTGTCCACCCACAGATTCGAGGTTGCTCCTTGCCCTGAGCCACGTTCTGGGACTCAGAAATCCAAGGCACTGTGGCTCAGTTCGCACCAGCAGAAGGAGATGGAAAGGACCAGGACCATGCCCAAGCCCCTTCTAATGCCCATCAACACGTTCTCGGGCATCGTCCAGTGAGCCCAACGGGGCAGAGGAAGCACTGAGTCTGAGCATGGCGGGCCCAAGAGGAAGATACACTACCCCACCTGCCCCCAATGACCGGAGCAAGGCGCGGCTCCCATGGGCAGCTTCTGGCCATGTCTAGGAGCCGGTGAGTGGCCAAAACACAGGGAGACTGGCCGTGGGCAGGGGATGCAGCAGGGCCCACATGAAGCCCAAGGCTGGCTGGGCGGGCAGAGCTGTGCACACACAAAGCCCAGCTCCCTGCACCAGTGTCCACTCCTTCGTTGATTTTCAATTCCCACCTCTTCTACCATCTTCTCCCACTCAAGCTCCCCACCCAGCCCTTAAACCAACGTGAGAGCTGCTGTTTTGGCCAGGGCTCTGTGGCCTGGGGGAAGGTGGGAGGAAGGCAAAGGCAACTACAGCTCTTCCCTCCCGAATCTGTCCCCTTCCCTCTCTCGGGCCACGGCCCTCCTCCCCACTCCCAGGCAGGCATCTCTCCCAGTGGAGAGGAAAATGTCAAGTTCAATAAATACACACTAAAGTGTTTCTGCTTTCCTCTAACACCCAGCAATATTTGTGTTTTAATAGAGATCGGGGCAGTACTTAATCGAACCTAATGAATCCGCTCAGGCCACACAAGCATTTTGTGAAGTATTGACTGGGGGGTTCTGTCCACCTGCCACTCCCCTCCTCATTCACAGTGACTCAGGGCTCCCGACCAGCACTGTCCCCAGACAGAAGTGGGAATGCAAGGCAGTTTCAGAGGACCAGAGATTAAAGCCTTCAAAAGTCTTGGCTTTAGAGTTCAAAAGTTTATATCCAGATGTAAAATAGGGAAGATTAGTGTCACAGAACCAGTTCCCTGACTCCCAGGACTGGGGGTGGGGTGGGGGGAAAGCAACAGAGAGAACACAAAGGCTTGGACTTGAGTCCAGCCCTGTCATCTGGGCTGGGTCCTGGGTGATGGGGTGAGGTGGGGGAAGAATCCCTTTTACACTTGGGGATCCCAAGTAGAGAGGCAGGCACTTCACTTTTGGCCTGCAAGTCCCAGAGCACATTCTCGATGCCTGGGGAATGACGTAAGAGGGGCTGCTCAGGGCGTCTAGGCACATGGGCCCAAGGTCAGCCTGAGAGAGAGTCCCTGTGCCCCCATGGGCCATGGGAAGCAGGTAGGGTTTTCTCAGGTAGTTGAAAGCAAACAAGCCCAAGGGGTCTCACAGGAAAGGGAAGACGTGCAGCTGTGTGTGGTGCTTTGGGATCACAGGACCTGAAGCCCAGATGTGGACCATGGACACTTCAACCGACACCAGCATGGCAGAGTGCCTGCTCCTCAGTGGAGAGCAGCCCTGGACTGGTGAAGACTAAGGGGTGGATGGATGTGAAATCCTCCACTGAAGTCGCCCCCTGCAGAACCCAAGGCGGCTGAGGTGGTTTTAAACCGGAAATGACTGATATCATTGAATTTGAGTGAGTTTACCTGAACGTGGCTAGATTTTTTTTTCTGCTGTCAGGGTGATGTAAACTGATTCATAACAAGGTGGGCATTCACAATTACTAGAGTCTTTAAGTAAACATTTGCAGAGTTTACCAGTTGTTAGGGTTAGGTGAGGGCCCCGGGCCTCCTCCCCCAACAGTCTCCCTACCAGCTTACAAAGAAAGGAAGTCATAGACCAAATTTTGCTCCACACTGTTGACACAAATAGTCAATAACCAATCTATAGATAAGAGACATATTTAATGAGCAAATGTGAGAACTAGCCCGGAAGTGTTCTCTCCCCCAGGGAAGAAAGCACTCCGGAGAAGCACAGTTCACAGCATGGCTGTATACCGTTTTAGAACAAAGAACATACATCAAGCATAACAGGAATACAATTTTTTTCTCCCAAAGTCACAAGATGTTTTGCCACAGTTTAGCATATACACAGCAGGTCACCTTGACCTTGGTTCTCTGGGAAGAGAAGCTTATCTTCAAAGAAGTACTGGGACTGGCGTCAGAGTAAGGGAAACATGCACCCCTATCTTTCAAGAGGGCATTCTTTGCTTTGGGAAAATGTTTGAAGCTGATGTACAATGCATGTTCGGTGGGCCATAAGTCAGGCTGCCCTGGGAAAAACAAGTTGTAGGCCGAGTCAGATTTAAACCAGAATGGCTTCCCCATATGCCTCAATATATGAAAACTCATTATTACTTTCATCAACATTCAGACACGTGTTGGCAAGTGGCCTCCCTCACCCCCCACCTCCAGCCAAATTAGGTGCTGTGAACAAACCTTGCAATGAAGTTCACTGAATCAGTGCCTGGACACTGGACCATCTTGGAGTAAAGCCTACGGCACCATTCCAAAGGGTTTGGACTACTGGAATCTCTAGATCCTTATACCCTGCTCACCAAGGGAAGAAATGTGTCCAAAAGAATTATAACCAACCCATGTGACTTGGACACCACTAATTTCACGAGTGAAATTTCACCAGTACCTATCAGGCTAATCAACGAAACCACTTGAGTTGATCTAAGATTGTTGATATGCTCCTATTCGCTGCCCCTGGAGTGTGGCTTTTGATTAAAGGTTGGCTAACCACCTCGGCAGTGTGTGTTCTCAGTGGGACAGCTGAGCACTCTCAGGTGTGGATTAAAACCATCCAATATATACGTACTGTTACCGGGCTGGGGCGGCTGCCGGGATGGCTGCTGGAGTGCGGCTGCAAGACAGCGCTCAGCTGTTGGACCCGCTCTGGGATCGTCTCCGCTGAAGAAAACTCTGTCACCCAAAGTCATGCCTCTTCCAGGGGCAGCTCGCCTCCGATGAAACAGTTCTAGGCCCTGGGGACAAAAATAGCTGCCTTCCTGGCGCTTTGATCCTGATGGAGACAGACAATGAACAAGATAAACAGGCGAACTAGAAATGGTGATGCGTGCTGTGGAGAAAAATAAAGCAGGGTAGGGAGTGTGTGAGTCTGGGGAGGGGGTAGGGTTTGCTATTTCAGTTAGGGTGGACAGGAACGGTCCCTGAGGTTAATGGGGTGGTCCTTGATCAGGGGGCATTTGAGTAAGAACCTTAAGAAGATGAGGGAGGGAGCCTCGCGGATGTTAGGCATTCCAGTCTCGCTCCTCCCATCCCCCAAGTGTTTTACGAGCCTGAAGCAGTTCAGGGATATAATTCAGGTGCATGGGCGGCAGGGCCCCAGGCGCCTAGCTTGGAGCGCGCCCTGCGGGCCACAGGCAGCCGCGGCCCTCGCGCACCTGCGCGCATCGGCAGGTGCGGCGGCGAGCGCGCCCCGCCCCCGGGCGGAGGAGGTCGAGGGACGTGGCAGGTGCGCCGCGCAGGTGCGCCGGTCCTCCGGGCGAGGCCACTTCCGGGCCGGCGGCCGGACGTGGGGACGAGGGGACGAGGGGGCGGGGCGGCCGTTAAGCCGGTGACGGCGGCGCTGTCCGAGGCTGGAGGCGCGGTCCCACTCGCTCCTCGCCCGGAGCCTCCCTCCGGGGACATGGCCCCGCTCCCTCCCGCGCCGCCGCCGCCGCCGCGCCCGCCGCGCGCGCAGCCCCGCCCTCCGCCGGCCCGAGTCTGACGGAGCGAGGCAGCCATGAGCGCCAACCCCCAGTGGGACGTCAGCAGGGCGCTAGGGCTGGCCAGGCTCTTCCACCTGGTGTGTGGGGTCCGGGATGGCTGCGTGACCCCGTTCCTGACCCTCTACCTGAGGCAGCTGGGCTTGACCGCGCCCTGGGTGGGCCTCCTAATGGGAGCCAAGCACCTGATCGCTGCCGTCTGGGCTCCCTTCTGTGCCTTCCTGGCCAAAAGCTACCAGAGACGGAGGGCACTTCTGATAGGCTCGCTGCTTGGCTCGGCGGGAGCCAGCCTGTTGATGGTCCTGGTGCCGCCGTTGGACAAAGATCTGATGCGCCGCTCCTGTAATGGAAGCCACAGCGTGACCACCACAGTCCCACCGACGGCGGTCGCGTTAACTGTGACCATCACCTCGGCCCAAGAGCCAGCCTCAAACCACCCAGCGGGAGCGCCCAGCCTCCCAGCCAAGAGGAGTACTACCAGGATCGTGGGAGCCTCTGGCTTCGGAAAAGGACCTGGAGAAAGTGTCCAAGAACCTCTCAGTCATCTTCCTGGCTACTCTGTGGGCCCCGTTGATGGAGCCAGGATCACATCCGGAGTTCTCCTCCATCCTGTCACGTCAGGGGCGAACAGTACTGCCTGGGAAGGTTCTTTTAAGGTGGTCAGTGCTGCCCTCCCTTTGCTTGCTGGGAGCACAGCGCTACGAAGTCCAGCCAACTTGTCGGCAGCCAAGGGGAACACCAGGTCCCTTGACCTCTCCTTGCAAGGGTTGCAGTGGACTTTCATCCTCTCCTTGGGGTCCATGGTGTTCTGGGAGCTGCTGACAGCCCCTCTGGAGCAGGTGGCGGACGACAGCCTTTATGAATACCTGGATTTTGTGGACGCCACTGACCGTTACAGAAGCCTGTGGATCTGGAAGCTGCTGGGCATGTCAGCAGGCGTGTGTGGCATCACAGCCTTGGTGGGGCAGCTGGACTGCCTCCTGATGACAAATGGCGCCCAGGGTGTGGTGCACTTCTACGGCTACTCGCTGGTCAGCATCCTGGCTTTACTGGTGAGCACTGCCTTTCCCATCCCTGTCTGCAGGCAGCGGGAGCCCGACCACAAAACTGTCAAAGCACTGTCTCTGGTAGGGGGCGACCCCCGGCTCGTTCTCCTAGCCTTCACTGTCTTTCTGATAGGAGCCGCCACCAGCACGGTGCAGAACTTTCTGTTCTGGCACATGGAAGACCTTGGTAGCAGTGAGCTGGTCATGGGGCTCTCAGTCGCCCTGGGCTGGCTGGGGGAAATTCTACTTCATCCGTTCGAAACTGCGTTGCTTAGGAAACTGTCCAGGGTGGGCACGGTGGGGCTGGGGCTGGGCTGCCTCGCGGGGCAGCTGCTTTACTACTCTTTCCTCTGGAGCTGGTGGTCTGTCCTCCCGGCTCAGATCTTGAGTGTCATCAGCAACGGGGCTCTGTGGTGGGCAGTCAGGGCCTCAGTAGAGGACCTGGCCACTCCCAGAACAGAGAGACCTCTGAGTGCCATGTTCCGAGGCCACTTTTATGGGGGTGGGGCCAGCCTGGGCAGCTTTGTGGGGGGCTTCGTGGTGATGCGCTTCAGCCTGGCTGTGCTCTACCAGGCCTGCTGCGTGGTCCTGCTGCTCTGGCTGGCCTTGTTCCTGTCCATCCAGCCGAGACTGCCCCAAGAGCGGAAAATCAACTACTCGAAGCTGCTGGCTGTGGAGGCAAGTGACACGAGTGACTCTGAGCAGGAGACTGAACGGGACTGGCTTGTGAAGGCCATGAGGGAGGAACACTCAGACTGGAAAGGCTGAGAGGAAGTCAAGATGCATTGATCTGGGAAGGAGCCAAAGGACTGGACAAAGCTCAGCCCGCTGAGGACGAAGTTCTCGAGGCCTGCCTGGGGCTGCAAGGCGCCTCGGGAGAGAGAAAGCATGTCTGTGCCAAAGCCCCACAGGATCATCTCATTGCATGATTTTCTTTACTTTTATAGTAAGAGGAGACTTAACTTTTTGCTCTTCAATGCTTTTTAAATAATGGAGGAAGAATACATTTGCCAAAAAACAACAAAACGTTCCCTATGTCTTCACTATATTTTGGTGTATGAGGTTTGCAATAGGTTTCCTTGTACTGACTCTGGTGCTGTTGATTTCAGCCCTGGCTGGAGTGGCAGTGCCGGCAAGGCAGTGGAGACTGGCAGGATTCAGCCGCTGGAGGGGGCAGCTGGCTTCAATGAGTCATGTCCATTCCCATGGGTCCTAGGGGCATGAGCCTGATCTATAAAAGCCGTGCTGTGGGCTGGTAAGATGGTAGTGAAAACCGAGACTCTTCTGTCCCCCCACTGCTGCACAGGCCCGCACTCACAGCCTGGGACTTAAGTTTCCAACAAGAGAAAATGATGGGAAATGTTATCTGTGTTGCGGGGAGAGGAGGCAGAGGTTAGTAGGTTTTCATTCTTACTCCCCACTGTGTGTGTCGCCAGGGAAAGGATCCTTAGGCTCCTCTTCCATATTTACGCCAGAGCGAGGGCAATTTTGTGCCCTTTGGACTCCCTCCCACTTTGCACGCTCCACCTAGCAAGCGCACGTGCAGATTTTTTGCATCTGCCTTGATTAGGGTGAGCAGCCCCATAGGGTTAGGATGCTATAGATAGTCCACCCTGTACCTGTGCCTAGACACTTGCTGGGGTGCCTTCTGGAACCCTCCCCTTGCCCCTGGAAAGGGCCCTTTATTCCAGAGGCCAGCTCCCAGAGCCCAATTCTTCTACTTTATAATCAGGCAAGTATAGGATAGTGGATTTAAAGGGTGTCTCATTTTACAAATGCAGAAAATGTCTCAGAGCTGGAGGAAGGAAACACACACATGCATGTCCACTGGATCAGACATGGTTCTAGGAACTTTAGTCTTTTTTAATTCTCCCTGAGAAGCTTTGGGTTACAAATAACCAACAAAAATACCTCTGCCTTAAATAATTCGAGATTCATTTGTCTCACATAAGAAGTCTACTGGTAGGCAGTCCAGAGCTGTTACACCTGCTCAGTGATGCCACTGGGAACCTAAATGTTTTCATCTCTTTGCTCCATCATCCTCAGCTTGTTGGCCTCCTTCCCATATTTGTCCACTCATAATAACAAGGTGGCTGCTGCACCTCCAGGCCTCTCAGCCATGTTCCAGGCAGGAAGAAGAGGGGAAAAGGAGAGACAAGAATAAGTGCCTATATCAGGAAAACAAAAGCTTTCCAGGAAATCCTCAGCAGACTTCTGAGTGAACCACATCACATGGCCACCCTGAACTGCAAAGGAGTCTGGGGGGTCGAATATTTTCCACTGGGCACACTTAGACCCCAAGCAAAATCAGGGGTCTGTTAGAAAGAAGAGGGGACTGGATGCTGGATCATCACCTAGCAATGTCCAGCACAGTATCAGAAGTGGAATTCACATCCAGCCAGTGTGATTCCAAAGGCTATGTTCCTTTCTGCACAGTGAGCCAGCTCCCCCACAGAAATGACCTTAGCCATTGGACCCCACAACAACCCTATGAATATATCTGATTTGTTGACTGCATTTTACAAGTGAGAAAACAGAGTCTTGGAAAAGTCATTCACTGGATCCCTGGCAGAAACGTCACCAGAGCCCTGATCTCCTTACCCCAAATTTCGTGCATTTTCTGCTGTGCCAGCAGTTCCCAAACCTGGCTGGCCATCCAAGTCACCTGGAGAGCATACCCAAAAATACAGCTTCCTAGGTTCCATCAGAATCTCTCAGGTGGGGCCCAGAAATCATTTTTTTGTTTGTTTGTTTTGTGAGGAAGATTGGCCCTGAGCTGACATCTGTGCCAATGTTCCTTTACTTTATGTGGGATGCTGCCACAGTGTGGCTTGACAAGTGGTGCCAGTTCTGTGCCTGGGATCTGAACCCACAAACCCTGAGCTGCCGAAGCAGAGCTCACAAACTTAACCACTACGCCACCGAGTGAGCCCCAAGAAATCGGTATTTTTAATAGAATCTCCAAGAGATTCTGATAGGGCTAATAGGGCACTAGTCCGCTTGGTTACCCTTTCCAGCCCTACCCGTCTCACAACATCTTTGCCGAATGCTTCTGGCACACGGTGAAAACAGCTGTTGAGTGGCTACCATATGCCAGGCAGTGTTCTAAACACTTTGCATGACCAGCTCACTTAACCCTCATAGCAATCTTAGGATGTAGCCATGACCACCCCATCCACCTTACAGATGGCAAACCTGACAGCTGAGCAAATTGCCTGAGGTCACACAGCCAGTAGGTGGCAGAGTTGGGATTCAGATCCAGCCCAGTGACACTGGAGCCTGAGACTTTGATCACTACGCTCTATGGCTAAAAGATTGGACAAAAGAGGGAAAAAATAGAAACTAAGTATTAAGGAGGCTATCACTTGAAATTTACTAGATAGTCAATAGTACTTACTATGTAGACAGAGCATACAAAATAATACCAAAATACAAACAAGTGTGTGTCCCCCAACATAAACGAAAGGAAGAGTTTTGTTAGTTAAAACTTAAAACAGAGTTAAGTTAGTCCCTGTGGTTTGGCCTGAAGAAGAGGAAGAAGGAGCAGGAGGAGGAGGAGGAGGGGGAGGTGGAAGCAAGCGGATGGGACCACACGATGTAATGGTTTAAGGATCTGAAAGGTTTTATGGGCAGGATGCTGAGTTTGTGTTTTGGCTATTTAGTTAATATTTGAGTCTCCTCTATTTGTAAGGGATTATGCTGCTTGTCATGAGGAATACAAGGATGAATAAGATGCACAGCCCCTACCCTCAAGAAGTTAATAGTCCACGTGGGAGATGGACTTACAAACAGACATACATACATAAGGAATCATGGGACACTGTGAAAAATGCCACACGAAAAGCATTTCCGGAGTTTAGGAAAGGGACAGGTCATTTCTGACTCGAGAACTCAGGGAAGGTCTCAGAGAGATTACATTTGAGCTAAGCTTAAAGGATAGCTAGACCTAGTAGGTAGAGAGAGGGTGGTAACTCGGGGAAGGGCATTCTAGGCAAAGGGAAGAGCATGAGCAAAATTACAGAAATAGGAGAAACGTGGAGTCTACTTGGAGAATAGCGAGAAATATAGTTTGGCTGGAGCAAAGGATTTGTGTAGGACAGTGCTGAAAAGCAAGGCTGGAGAGATAGCTTAGGACCACATTACTGAAGGCCTGGATTCTGCAGACTGGGTGAACCATGGAAGGTCCTGGACAGGGTCATGTCAGGCGAGGACTGCACTGAACTTTCTAAGAATGTAATTAGCTTTATTGAAGTATTATTGACATACAATAAACTGCACATGTTTAAATGGTATAATTTGATAAGCTTTGACACATATATTACATACACCTATGAAACCATCACCACAATCAAGATGGTGAACATATCCATCACCCCCCCAAATTTTCTTCTGCCCCTTTGTAATCTCTGCTTCCCCCCCTCCCTCTACCCTGGTCCCAGACAGCCACTGACCTGCTTTCCGCAGCTATATAGTAGTTTGCATTTTTAAAGACTATAGTGTGTACCCTTTTATGTCCCACTTCTTTCACAATGACTTCTGACACCAAATACCCAGAGTTAGGCTAAATTCTCTGGATTAAGGTCACTTGACTACCCTCAACTCAGAGTCCCTCACTTCGGACCCCCAAGGCCACCCTCACTTCTAACCAACTGGCTACAAATTTGGAGGTTCCTACTCCCCCCCTCAGGTTCAATAATTCACTAGAATGATTCACAGAACTCAGGGAAGTGCTGTACTGATGACTACAATGTTATTAGCGCCGAAGGATACGAATCAGAACCAGCCAAGAGATGTACAGGGCGAGGTCCTGGAGGGCCACAAACGTGAAGTGTCGCCTCCTCTCCCGGTGGAGTCAGCACGCATCACACTCTCAGCACATTGATGTGTGACAATATGTGAAGCCAACCTGGGAGACACGCCAAGCTTCAGTGTCCTTGTTTTTTACTGGGGCTTCTTTATGTAGGTATGATTCATTGGCTCACTGGCCTGTGACTCACTCTTCAGCCCCCTTCTCCTCCCCAGACGTCAGGCTGATAGCATGTGGCGCAAAGCCCCAAACTTCTAACTTAGTGGTTGGTCTTTCTGGCCCAGCCAGCCCCCATCCTGAATCACCTCATTAGCATAAACACACGTGTGGTCTGGGAAGCCCACCATGAATAACAAAGACACTCATAATTCAGAAAATTCTGAGGATTTAGAGGCTGTCTCCCATGAATCAGAAACAAAAGCCAGCCAGAAGGTCTAACCGAAAACACGGAAACAAACAGAACAAGAAATGTCAAGTGACAAGTTCAAACAGTGAGTATTTCAGGAAATCTGGGGCAGGTGTGATGGGTGAGTGCTGGAACATTCAGAAGAAACCCTCTTGGAGACGGAAGCAGGCCAGCAAACGGAAGGAAGGACCGGTCCTGAAGATTAGACTTCAAGTAGTGACTTCTACTCTATTAATTAGCCAGTAAGTCAGGTAAGCTTCATAAAATCAAATGTCAATGAAATTCTTAGCTCTCAGCCTTACGGCTATCAGAGATAGTAAGTTCTAACATATCTTGGTTCCAGCTAAGAGGAAAGTAAATATTGAATGAGCCATTAACCTTTATGCCCAGGCTTCCTTAAGCCATTATTTCCCGAGTGAGTCTGTAGAACGCTTAATCCTGGTGGGGTGGGGTGGGGTGGGGTGGGGTGGGGCGCATTAAAAAAGCATTCTGTGGCTAACCAATTTGGAAAATGATGTAAATTATCGTCACCTCTTAGAAACTTACAATACATATTGTAATTAAAAACTCTGGAAAGCCATTTAGTCAACAAACTTGTGTGGCCCTGTTGGACCTGTCGTTCCCCTTATACATCTGGTATCACAACCTCCTTCCAGGTAACACCAACCCCTGTCTTGCAGAACTAGTATTCCCTGGAGGATAGTCTGGAAAACACCGATGTTGGTAGTTTTCTGTGTCACCTTTTCAACTCAGCAGTCAGCGCTCAGTGACTAATCTGGGCTCCTACACCCAGACTGGCAAGCATCCTGGGTGTTTGTGCTAAGAACTTGACAAAGCTTATCTCATTAAAGTCAGAGCATCAACTCACTTGTTAGGTGAACCAAGCAAGGTTCAGAAAGGTGGAAATTCAAAACCAGTCCTGTTTGAGCCCATCCTCTCAACCTCTGTGTTAAAACTGATTCAGATAACCTGAGAGATTATTCCTAGCAGGGGAGCGAGGGCATGGCCGGGGTGAGACATAAGTTTGCATAGGGATTTTGTATGAGGAGTGATGGAAAATAAGGTTGGAGACGTGGGTTGGAACCAGCTTGTGGACACCCGAAACGTCAGCCTGAGGGAAAGGAAGCACTGGTTGAACAGTGCCTGCCCTCTCTGGGCCTAACACCTGCATATGGTAACGCTCGTAATTCTCAAAACACCACCAATGCTCAATTTACAGCAGGGGAAACTGAGGCTCAGAAAGATTAATTTAGTTGCCCAGGGTCACAACTATTAGATGGTGGAACATCGCTTGAACCCAGATCTGACCACTGCAAATCCCACGGTCCTTCCTCTGAATAGCATGCGGCTTCCAGGACGTGAAGATTTTACCAGTCAGTGGAGTGGCTCTGAAAGGTTTCAATTCTCTCTTGATGGTTGCATTGTGAACAATGGGTCTGAGTTGGGGGAGCTTCTGGGGGCTGAGATGTCTGTTTTGGAGAGACCATTGCAATTGTCCAGGCAGGAAAGGGCTGCATCTCAAAAGAGTGAGGTCTAATGACCGGATAATGTATGTGCTATGGACTGAAACATGTTACCTCCAAATTCATATATTGAAGCCCTAACACGCAGTGTGATGGGACTTGGAGAGGGGTCTCTCTCTCTCTCTTTCTCTCTCTCTCTCTCTCTCCCTTTCCCCAACAAGTGCACAGAAGAAAGGCCCTGTGAGGACACGGTGAGAAGACAGCTGTCTACAAGCCAGAAGAGAGGCCTTACCAGAAATCGAACTTGCTGGTACCTTGATCATGAACTTCTAGCCTCCAGAACTGTGAGAAAATAAATGTCTGTGTTTAAACAACCCAGCTTGTGGGGGTATTTTGTTATGGAAGCCAGAGAAGACTAATACAGTATGCAAAAGATTTTCAGAAGTGGAATGAGTAATATAGCCCTCAGTTATTGATTGGATAATGAGGTGGGGTGGGGGTTAAGGAAGAAGGAGGTAGCAAGGATCATGGATGACTTTGCAATTTTGAATCCATATGCTGAGGGAGAAAGTCTGTAGAAATAACAGAGTGACAGGAAGCCAATGCATAGGTTAAAAAAATTAAAGACAATACAGCAGAAACATTAGTGCTAATCCTGCTGGCTTCCTGCTACAATTGCTGACTGTCACTGGGCCCAGGGACATCGCTGTTGGTGATACTTTTGATGTGGGGCAGAGCAGAAGACATTCCCAATAGCCAGAGGCTTTTCCACAGCCATGTTTATGAAACTGTACTCTCTTTTTAAGTCTGGTTGGGAAATAGCTTGGAGAACTGCCATTGGACTGAACTGAAGTTCTTTTCAATCCTGAGAGCCTGTGTCTGCGATGGGAACGTGACGTGATGAGGTGTCTTCTGCCACAGAAGCGAAGCTTAAGATATGACCCCTTGGGCAAATCACTTACCCCACCAGGTCTCAGCTTCCAAGTCTGAAAAGCAAGGGCCTTGGCCCCCATGATCTTCCAAATGTGTGCACTGGACTGTGACACGATTCTCTCCTTCGAGCCATGGTCACTCTGCCTTGGCCCATGTTACCTGGCAGAATAGCATGGTGCTCTGGAACCCAAGGGATGCCAGCTCATTTCCTTCCCTGAACCTGGCACTGAGTTCCCGGTCTGGTGAGCAGTGTAGCCACATTGAGCCCCAAGTCCCAGTCCTGGGCTAACCCGCCTGCCCTCAAAGCCAGGGCCCACGGGGTGGTGGGATGAACCAGAGGGACAATCTGTGGGGGATGGAATTGATGCCTGTGGGGGGGGGGGGGGGGGGGGGGGGCTCCAGTGCAGAGGTCTGCTATGGAAGGGGAGGCCTGGGGCAGCACGTGGGGAGGCTCCTGAAGGAGAACTGCTTTCTAGATGAGGAACGCCATCCAATTTTCCACTCCTTCCACGTGGCTCTGCTCATGTCAGCCATCACAGGATCCTGCATCCTCTCTGACCTTTGCAAGGGGTGAGGGCAACGCTCAGGCTTGAGAAGCCATGTTTTACCTCCACATGGGGTGGAGAGCAATAAGCTGGGGCTGAAGAAGGCTCCTGAGAGCAAACCAAGACAGAAAGGGAGGGAGGAGGGGATTCAACCAGCGGTTCAGAAGCCTTCCACCAGGGGGCACCAAACACTCTGGGAAAACTGCCTTCTGACTTCCTTGGGCAAACCTGGTCCTGTGCCCTTCCCAAAGCTCCAGTTGAGGGTGAGGCCAGCTCCCTGAAGACCCTTGAGCTCTTGGAGCTTGGAACTACAGAAAAACCCGAGGATCAAGTGCCATTGCTGTTCTGGTTTTGAGTGAGAGATAGGACACCTCCAGGAGAGGGGCCTGGGAAATGGGGTGGCTGCAGGGTTAGCATGGGACTCGACCAGTAGGAAACACAAGTACCACCAGCCCCGCCAGCCCAGAGCACCCCACGTATTTCTCCATGAGGAGACAGGCTACTTACTGTAAGGCTGCTTTAGTCTTAATCGGGTTGGGTGGGAGTCAGTGTAAGTGTGAAAGAAAGGAGAAATGACCATGTTCCACTTGAGTATCCTAGGGCGGAAAAGGGGCCACATGGGGTCAGGGCCACAGGATAACATCATTTCACAGATCCTCACCTCCTGCTCTTCAGCCCCCATCCCCTTCCAACCCCAGCTGCACGAGTCTCACCAATTTATATCTGGGGGCCTGCAGGGAGGGCCTCACGAGCTTTTACAAATAAGTCTGATATCACCGAGTGTTCACTGGGCCCCCATTACCAATGGAAAAAGATGAGAGCATTTGTTATGGGAGACCCTCTGACATCACCGTGATGCAATGTCTTCCTTTCTGCCTGGAAGCAGACGACATCAACAAACAGTGTCTCTTTCTATTGTTCCAGGCAAGGTGCATCAAAATTCTGTGTGCCCTTTTCCCAGAGAAGAGACTATACTTCCAGGAAGAAGAGAACCTAACACGTGCTTTTGCTTAAAGCCTCTTTTCTTGGAGGTCGTACTGCCTGCCTTTCTAGGTTTCTGTTGGAGAACAGTGAGAAGCTTAAATAAGATCCTCAAAACAAATTGTAAGAGGAAAAATTTAAAAGTTTGATTATATCAAAATCAAGAATTCCTGTTCAGAAAAGGATAAAGAGTAATGTCCTACGTTTTTCAATATTTAATAATTTTAATCTCTCACACTTAGGTCTTCAATCCATTTGGGGTTTCTTTCATATATGCCTAAGACGGGGATCCACCTTTATATGTCTCCATTTAGCCAATTTTTAAAATACCGTAGACTAAATAATCCACGCTTTCCTCCACTGATTTATGGTCCTACCCCTGTATACCTGGACCTGCTTTTCAGTTCTCTCTTTAGTTTCATTAATCTATTTGTTCCTGCACTAATATCACACTGTTTTTAGCACTTGGCTTTGTAATATGCCTCAGTATTTGGTAAGGTGAGTCCTTCCTCCTTGCTTTTCTTTTTCAAGCTAAATTTTCCCTTACAAATTTTAGAACAAGTCTGTCAGTATCCCCCCAAAAAGTTGGGAATTTTTTTTGGAATGGCATTGAATTTGGACATTCATTTGGAGAAATTTGGCATCTTCACAATGTTGTCACTTTATCCATGAATATGGTATATCTCTCCATTTATCCAGGTCTTCCTGTCTATTCATTTATCCAGGTCTTCTTTATGTTCTTTAATAGAGTTTTAAATTTTACTCCAAAAGATCTTATACAGTTTTCATTACTTAAGGTCCTAAATATTTTACGTCTTTTGATTTTACTTTCTCTTATTTTTTCTAATTGGTTACTGACTATTGCTATTCAAAACAAGCCCTATTGGTTTTTGGATGCTGAGCACAATCTCCAGCTGTCTTGCTGAACCCTCTTTTTAGTTCTGCCTCTTGAGTCAGTTGGATTTACTATGTAAATGAACATATCATCTGCAAATAATAAAGTTTTGTCTTCATCCTGTTGGCACTTGAACCTTTTGTTGTTAATGGTGGTTGTAATGTTCACAGTCTTGGTGTGTTAACAAGGACTGCTAATACCATATTAAATAGTAATGGTAAAGTAACTATTTTTGCTTTGTTCCAGGCCTTAAAAAGAATGCATCTAAGTTTTAAGTATGACATTTGCTGAAGGTTTTATTAAGTTAAAGAGGTTCCCTTTTCTTCACAGGTTTCATAGTTTTTCATCATAAACTTTATCAGGAATTTCCTGCATCTACTGAGCAGATCATGTGATTTTTCTTCTCTCGTCCATTTGTGTGGTGAATTTTACATTAATATGCTTTTGATTTTTAACTAGCATGAATTCTTAAATAACCTCTATTTGATCCTGATAAATTATGTTTTCAAAAATACACTGGATTTGGCTGGCCAATATCTTACTTGAGATTTTTGCATTAATGTTCACTTTGTTTTCTTTCCTTTCACTTCCCTTAACCACTTTTTCATTACAGTTATACTAGCCTCATAAACTAAGTAAAGCAGCTTTCCCTCCCTTTTATATTTTCTACTTTGTGGAACAACTTGCATAAAATAAGGCTTATCTGTTCAACAAATGGTAAAACTGTTTGAGACTGGAGATCAGTAGAACAAGTGTTCTTGTATACAAGAAAACTTTATATACAAATGTTTATATAGTATTACTCAGTTTCTATTTATTCATATGACATTTCTGGAGATTTATACTTTTTAGCCAAATTTTCAAATGCATTGGTGTATAGTTGTTGAGGCAGAAATGGCTGCTTTCCTACCTAATATCCATTCTTCTATCTTCTTTACTCAAGTTGTGTTCCTAGCAGCAATTGTGTTCAAGGAAAATGGTTACCTTCCCAGATTCCCTTGCAGGTGGAAATCTGGGAGGGATGTCTGGACAAGCTTTTGCATTCCCAGACATAGATTCCACCTCCCATATAGGCTCCATCTCCTCCTCTTCCTCACTCCTTAGAGGAGAAACGGCTGTCTTGCAACCGTTTCTTGTCCATAAGCTGACAAGCATGAGAAAAAAGTGTCATATTCAACTGAAACACAGTCCTTTTTGCTGAGTTACTCTTATCAAAGGTTTGTGTTTAGTGTTTTCAAAGGAACTGTTTTTGGTTTTGTTAGTTTTATCCACTGTTTTTGTTCTGTCTTTTCATTTCTGCCATTATCTTTGTGTTTCCTTCCTTCTTATTTCTGTGGGTTCACTCTGTTGCTTTTTTTTCTTCTCGAGTTGCACAATTACCTCTTTTGTTCTCAGTATTTCTTGTTTTCCAATAAACATAGCCAAAGATTTTAATTTCCCTTATGTATTGCTTTAGTAAAATTTTTGACAGTGCTATTCAGAACAAACTTTGGCATTGTAATTTAGTTCTAACTATTTCATAATTTCCCTTGTCATTTCCTCTTTAACCCAAGGGTAATTTTAATTTTTTCCTAGAAATGTGAGATTTTTAAATGTTCTCTTTTTATTAAATTCTAACTTTGTTTCATTATGGTTAGAAAATGTAACCAATATCATTCTTTGCAATTTGTGGATATTTACTTTGTTTCTTATGCATAGAGTTGTGTGTGTGTGTGTACATATATTTTAGCTCAAGATTATTAATTGTATTAGTCAGATATTCTATCCTGCTTCGTTTTGGTCTGCTTTATGTAGCTTATTCTGAAAGACTTGTGCTAAAATCTCCAAATATAATTGTTGACATATCTATTTCCCCATTTTAGCTATTTGTTGCTTTATATATTTTTGAGGCTACCTTGCTGGGTGCATATATGTTTCTGATTATTATTTCCCCTTGATTTATTATTCTTTACTAGTATACAACATCTCTATTTGTCTCTTATGTAATTTTTCACCCTAAATTCGTTCTTTCTTCTAATGTTTTTTCCACCCTGGAGTTCTTTCTTTTTTTAATGTCCCAGGATTCTTTAACCTTTTATTTTCCAATTTTGCTTAAATGATCTCTTGATAACCATATATTATTGCATCCTGTTTTTTATATCCAACCAGAGTCTCTGTATTTTGATTTGTGAGTTTAATTCACACTTATGTATATTTATTAATGCTATTTTAGGATGTGTTTCTGCTACCTCATTTTGTATTTTCTATTTACTGTACTTTCTACTTCTTTCCATCTTTGGAATTGTTCAAAATTTTCTTCCTTCAATTGAAAAGTTTAGATTTTCTACTTTTCATTGGTGGGATCAAATTATTCTTTAGAAAAATAATACATTCCATTTATACCCTTCTCATTATTAACCCTGACTTATTATGATCCTTACTTATGTTTATTCTTGCCCGCGTCAATTTCTTAAGCTTAAAAAAATCTATATGTTTCCTTAGGCAAGACAAGTACCTTAGCAAACTTCCATCACCTCCAGCCTTTCCTCCTTGTGCAAGTTCCCCACATCCCTTCCTCAGCCATACTCCTAGTCTGGGGCTTTATTTTTTAATTATCTGATATATATATTTTTTTCAGGGAAGAAACATTGCTAATTTAAGTAACATTACACTTTTCTAAAATACATTCTCCCTTTGACTTTGCATACCTCAATGCTTCATCCCAGACTCATTTCTCACCCTACTGAGGTACTTCTCTTAAAAATGCTTTCAAGGGAGATAGAGTTCTGGAATGGTGAAGTGAGGACCTTGGTGAGCCACTCTCCCACAAAAAAACCCCAAAATACTAGCAAAATCAATGATTTAAGAATTCTGGAAATGTACCAAAGCCACCAGATGAACTGAAAATCACCTATCCAAGAGAAACTACCGAACTTCAATAAGACACTGGTGTCTGTCACTCTTTAACTTGGAGCTTTTCCCGTCCTCTTTCTCTCCCCAGTTTGGTGGCCCAGAAGCCATGAAAAGTCGGCCGTCTCAGAGCTAATGGAGAAGACTGACTTCGTTCAGATCTCTGTTAAAAGCCCCGTCTCTAGTCACAGTCAACATTTTGTCCACACTAGGTACCTGGACAATCTCCATTCCCAAGGTGTTGGGGCAATTTGACTTGACGCACAGCTTAGCTCAAGGGGGAAATAAAAACTCTCCCTAGGGCAGCATCAAAAACAATCGCGATCTGCTGGCAACATCTCAGCTGCCTAAGGCTGTGATTTTGGTTGGAGCCAACAAGAGCCTAGCCAACAACAACAAACGTTTAAAAGTGAGCCCTGGAGAGCTAGAAAACCACAGGGAACTTTGAAAAGCTCCAAGTATTCCTGGGGATCTAGAGGGAGGTGCACATGTACATGCTTGGGAAACACCTTGGAAAGAAGAAAGCCCAGTCGCTCACCTCATGCTGACCTTCAGGCCCTGTGCACTCAGGACATGAAAGCTGAGGTAGCTTTGTAAACTTCCTGAAGTTTGAATGTGTGCCTTCAGACACAGATCCCCTTGTCAAAGGGTGGAAGACATATAGACAAGGCAGTTAAGGAAATCTGCAGACCAATCGTTGGCTCACTGCTAAATTATGCTGAACTGGGAGTGAGCCCTAGGAAACCAGACTTAAAAACTTTTAAAAAAATTAAAAAGGCTAACAGAGAACTCAAGGGCTGCACACTGCAGGGAATATAGAGTCTGCAAAATTAACTCAGGAAATTCACCAAACAAAGAAGCAGCCACAAGAAAAACAATAACAAAAAACCAGCAACAACAACAAACTTGGGGAGAGGGAATCTGGTTTCAAGTTGTTAACAACATATTATTTTAAATGTCTAGTTTTTGACAAAAATTTACAAAATATGTGAAGAAATAGAAAAGCATGTCACATACACAGTAAAATAAACAGCCAACAGGAAATGGGGGCACAGATTCTTAATTTAGTAGATAAAGACTTTACATCAGCTATTATAAATATGCTTAGGGGCCAGCCTGGTGGCACAGCGGTTAAGTTCGCACATTCCACTTCTCTGCAGCCTGGGGTTCACTGGTTTGGATCCTGGGTGTGGACATGGCACAGCGTGGCAAAAGCCATGCTGTGGTAGGCATCCCACGTATAAAGTAGAGGAAGATGGGCATGGATGTTAGCTCAGGGCCAGTCTTCCTCAGCAAAAAGAGAAGGATTGGCAATAGTTAGCTCAGGGCTAATCTTCCTCAAATAAATAAATATATTTAAAGAACTTAAGGATATCATGTCTAAAGAATTAAAGGCAGGTATAACAACAATGCCTCACCAAATAGAGAATATCAACAAAAAAATAGAAATAACTCCAAGTGGAATAATTCAAAGAGATCCACATCTAGACACATCATAGTCCAACTAGTGAAAGTCAAAGACAAAGAGAAAATCTTGAAAGCAGTAAAAGAAAAGCCATTTACCATGTACAAGGCAGCCTCAATAAGATTAACAGATGACTTCTGGTCAGAAACCATGGAGGCAGAAGACAGTGGAATGACAGCTTCAAAGTGCTGGCAGAAAAAGACCATCAATCAAGAATTCTATACCCAGCAAAAGTCTTCTTCAAAAAGGAAGGAGAAATTAAGATATTTACAGGTAAACAAAAACAGAGAACTCATCACTAGCAGGCCTTCCTAGAAATACTAAAGGGAGTCCTTCCAGCTGAGATGAAAGGACATTAGACAGCAAGTTGAACCCACACGAAGAAATAAAGAGCACTAGTAAAGATAACTATATAGATAAATATAAAAGACAGTATAAACATATTTTTGTTATATCTCTTTTCTTCTATCTGATCTAAAAACAACTGCATAAAGCAATAATTATAAACCTGTATTGGTGGGCTTATAATGTATAAAGATGTCATTTGTATGACAATAATAGCACAAAGAAGGAGTTAGGGAATGGAGGTATACTGGGGCAAAAGTTTTGTAGACTATTGAAATTAAGTTAGTATCAATCCAAACTAGATTGTTTGAAAATAAAATGCTAATTGTAATCCCAAGGGCAGCCACTAAGAAAATAATTTGTTAAATGGTTTCAAAGACGGTTTTGATGTGGTAAACTTTTTGAGGATTTATGTGCCTGACAATATTTTTAATTCATGGTCCTATTTAATAATAGCTAAAATGCATTAAAAAACTTCTAGAATTTGAAAACTTCTTGTCTCGTGAAGGAGAGAAATGGCATGGTCTGGACCTTGATCTTGGTATCTGGCCCTCTTCTGCTCTAGACTGCCATTTGAGAAAGACAGAGAGATGCATCCCACCACTTGCTGCCTCGCTAGGGCTTTCCTCCTAGCTTTTGTGTCTGGCTCAGGGATCCATCAAGCTTCCTCCCGCCTCTGTAGCGTCTCCAGGAACAGGAGCAAAGAGCCTCTCCTGGTTTGCAATCTTGCAGGAAACCTGAAGTTAGCCTCATTTGGAATCCTGGCTTTGCCGTTGCTAAAAATGAAGTCACATCTCTAAGTCTCTATTTTTTTTTTCTTTTACATAATGTGAAGTTTGGAGAAGATGATCTCAAGTTGTTCTAGCTCTGAAATTCTGTGATTCCATGTGGTGAATGAAGAGGCGGCAGGTAAAAGACGCTGAGATATTTTGAGACCATACAGTTTCCAAGGAGACAAAGAGACATAATGGGGAACACCCAACAAGAGAGAGTTATTAGCAAGAATAGATGTCAATTTTGGAGGATGGAATGTCAATCAAGTCTCAAGGAACACAGAGAAGAGGGAGGATGTTGGCAGAGGTTCACAAGAGAAAGGGAAAACCGCTGATTGAAGGGGGGTTTGGAGGAGAAGCAGTAAGTGTTGAGAATGACTAACATGATTAACCACCATGGGAGCAGAGGCAATATTCTCTTTTTAACTTATTAATAAATATTTCTGACATAACAAAAATACACAGAATAATATAATGAACACTTGTGTCCCCAGTGCCTGATCTAAATTATTACTCATTACCAATTTATAGAAACTTTCCCTCCATCACAACCAACAGGCAGTAACCATTATCCTGAATTTGTTGTTGATCATTCTCAGTAGTCATTCACACTTTTACTACATGTGCATGAATGCAAAGACAATATTTTTTCTTTAAACAATCAGCTTTGATGTTTGTGCAAGGCAGTGGCCTCACTGAAGCCAGCCATCTTTTCACAGAGTGATTCTGTTGTTTTATTTTGGCAGTTTGCTGAGGCTGAGGACAACAGGCCCCTTCTGAGGTGGTTTTAAGGATGTTTGAAGACCGAGAAGTATGACTATTGAAATAGTATGATTATTGTTTGAGGTAAAGCAAAGCGTCCTTACTGAAGGGGTCCCAGGCTAGGAAAACAATAAAATGGATGGAATAACTCAGATCAGAGCATGAGAAGCATCTTCCTACTCATTGGAGTCTCTCATAGGTGACGAGCTCACTGGCAGAAGCTCCCACCCACGTGGGAAAGGGCCACGCTCCTGGAGCATCGAGGTCAGAAGGAAAGAGACCATTTCAGTGCTGTTCAGCAGAGTGTTCGTTTGGACCAGTGGGAATTCTCTTCCCAGAAACACCAGCATTGGGAAACCAGGCATCAAAACACAGCAGGGAGTCATTTACCAGTTCAGGGACAAGCCGCAGAGCAGGCTGAGGCTTGGGGCCACGCTCCAAGATCAGAGTTGGCCCATGACGAGCCAGTGAGATGAATACAGACAAAGTTCTGCCTCTTCCTTTCCCTGTAAGAGGCTCTTAAAACTGCCTCTGGAGGGGCCTGTCATCCTCAGCCTCAGCAAACCGCCAAAATGAAATAACAGAATCATTCCATGAAAAGATGACCGGGTTCAGCGAGGCCACTGCCTTGCACAATTCTATTAGTGAAAACCCACCTGGGCCATCTTTAGAAGTCTGATCTGCAGGGAACATGACTAAGCCCTGGATCAGTGTTAGCAAACAGATTAAAATGCACTCCCATCCGCACTAAATGTAATTTGGGGAGAAAAAGCAAGAGAATTTTTACAATTTTGCTCTTGAAATTGTCTATGAATAACTCATTTAATTCTCAATTTGCTTTTATTTTTTCCCCAAAATCTGTGCATAACTGGGAATTCTTGAGAAGTGAGGAAATCAAATCCACAGATTACTTTCAAATGTGTGAAATGCTGTCTGAATGCTAAAGTTAACAACTCATGAAGCTGGAATATTACATTTGTATGCATTTAATTAAACATTCATTCTCTATTTTATGGTTTCCGTTCTGCATTTTAGAACCAGTAATCATTTCCAGGCTTCAAACATTGTTGCAGGTTCTTGAAAAGCTCATAGACCCTAGGCCCTGGGCCCTGGGCCCACAAAGCCTGGAGAATAAACAACCCAGTTGAGGAGATGTTATGAGAAGTGCCTGGGTCTGTGGGCACTGACTGGCTCCTTTGTCCCAACTCCCCACCCCTTCCCGCTCATGGTCACTTGAGGTGGTAGTGAGGGCAGTATCCTGAAGACAACATCCCCAGATCACCAGAGTTTGTTGATTCCCTGCTTCCTCCCTCAACCAAGGGAACAGTGGGGACCTTGTTTTGTTCCCTGCTGCACCTCCAGTCTAGAAGAGCGCCAGGCACATCGCAGGTACTCAACGTAAGTATTTGTTGCACGCATAGTTACCTCTGGGAAATGGGATCGAATGGTAGATAAATAAGGCTCCAGCTGTGTCTAGATTGTTTGAATGATGTATAACGAGAATGCATTCACTTATTATCCCTCTAATTCAAAAATAACGTAATTGCACAATGAGGTATCACCTCTCACCCATCAGGATGGCAACTATCAAAAAACGGGAATAACAGGTGTTGGTGAGGATGTGGAGAAATTGGAACCCTTGTGCATTGCTGGTGGGAATGTAAAATGGTGCGGCTGCTATGGAAAACAGTATGGAGTTTCCTCAACTGGAAATAGAACTACCACATGATCCAGCAATCCCATTTTTGGCTATATACCCAAAAGAACTGAAGAAATATTTGGCCTACATGTTTATAGCATCATTCACAATAGGCAAAAGGTGGATGCAACTCAAATGTCCAAAGACAGATGAATAGATAAGCAAAATGTGGTGTACATATATGCAACGAAATATTATTCTGCTTTAAAAAGGAAGGCAATCTTGTCACATTCTCCAACATGGATGAACCTTGAGGACATCATCCTTAGTGAAATGAGGCAGTCACAAAAGGACAAAT
Organism: Equus quagga; assembly: GCF_021613505.1. NCBI lineage: Eukaryota > Metazoa > Chordata > Mammalia > Perissodactyla > Equidae > Equus > Equus quagga. The sequence goes on from NC_060277.1 coordinate 65,355,233, forward strand.
ACTGTATGATTCCACTTAAATGAGATACTGAGAGTAGTCAGAATCATAGAACCAGAAAATAGAATAGTGGCTGCAAGGGGCTGGGGGGAGGTGGGGATGGGGAGTTGTTGATTGACAGGTATAGAGTTTCAGGTTTGCAAGATGAAAATGTTCCAGAGATTGGTTGTATGACAATATGAATATATCTAACAAAACTGAACAGTACACTTAAAAATGGTTAAGATGGTACATTTTATATGTGTATTTTACCACAATTAAAAATAAACAAAATTTTAAAATAACATAATTCTAAAAGTAAATGGGTCGGAATACACTTATAATTTTAAGTTTAGAATACTTTTTTAAACAAAACAAAAAAAGTCCCCTCAAAATAAACAAATGATCAACACATTGGGCTAGATAAATATTTCAAATTTCCATGATAAATCATAAACAAAATAAAAGACAAACAATAGGCTGGGAGAAAATATTTGCATATATACATTGGGCAGTATTGATCATAAGAGAAAACTATTGTATGGGAGGAGGGAAGTGACTTGGATTTAGTTAGTAGAAATCAAATTACTAAAGTCAATGAATTCAGAGGAGACACCAGGAGAAACAAATAAGACAAGGAGGAGGCGGTTGCATAGTGTTGATGTGTTTGTGATCACAAAAGTCACCGAGCTAAGAACACAATTATTCAAGCAAATGGAACTGTGCAGGCACCACTCCAGGCTGGCTCCATCACAGGACCTCGCCTATGTCACTGATGCCATAAACCACATGCAAATAAGGCAAGTAAAGTCTGAGAGGAGTCTGGGAAGAGTTCGTGCAGTGTCAAAGAATGAGCCCACAAACAAGTGGACTTCGGTTGTTAATAAGAGTCTGCACTGAGTCTGAGAGCTCAAAACATTCTCGGGGACTGCAGGTCTGCTGTATCTCCTGTGATGTGGCTACAGGGTAAAAAGACCAAAGTTGCCTCCCCTCTTCTGCTTGGTGCTGTCTCTGCTCTCAAGAAGGTAAAGCTCATTCTCCTAGTGACGTGCTGAGTCGGCTTAGGGTACTAGGAATTGGTCACCTTGCCCTTGGTTGCCTTCCCCGCCTCTTGTTGCATCTAATGCAGGGCAATCCACTCAAAAATATTAGGGTGCGTAGAAGAGAGCATCAAAATTGTAGGATTACTATCCAGAATACATAAAGATCTCCTATAAATCAATAAAAATACAAAACAACTCAATTTTTAATGTGCATTGGATATGAACAAGAAACACACAGAAGAAATGGCTATGTATATGAAAAGATTCATAGCTTCACTAATAATCAGGGAAATTAATTTAAAACAACAATGAAGTATCATTTTCACCTATCAGACTGGCAAAAAAAATTAAAGATTGGTAACAAACACTGTTGGTAAGGATGCAGGCAAATAAAGATTCCATATACTTTTGGTCAGAACTTAAACTTCAAAGTCTTCAGAGACTCAGATATGACTTATGCACCTCATTGCATCAAGGTCATATTCCGGCAGCTCTCACCAGGGCAGAAAAGAGAATAGTGTCATTTTCATTGGATATCCTGCTACATAATTTATTTTTACATTTAACTCTAATCTGTAATTTAAATTTGTATACTCTCAAACAACCACTGGGTCAAAGAGGAAAATCAAAAGGCAACTTAAAAAATATCTCGAGACAAATGAAAACAAGAACAAAACTTACGGAATGTAGCGAAAAGAATACTAAGAGGGAAGTTTATAGTAATAAATGCCTACATTAGAAAACAAGAAAGATCTCAAATAAGCAACTTAACTTTACACCTCAAGGAATTAGAAAAAGAAGAGCAAACTAAACCCAAAGTTAGCAGAAGAAAGGAAATAATAAAGATCGAGCAGAAATAAATCTAATAGAGAACAGGAGAACAATAGAAAAAAATCATAAAACTGAGTTGATTTTTTGAAAAAATAAAATCAACAAATCCTTAGCTAGACTAACTAAGAAAAAAAGAGAGAAGACTCAAATAAATAAAATCAGAAATGAAAGGGGAGACATTAAAACAGACATCTTGGAAATAAAAAAGATCATAAGGGACTGTTACGAACAATAATATGCAAACAAATTGGATAACCTTGAAGAACTGGATACTTTCCCAGAAACATACAACCTACCAAGATTGAATTAAGAAGAAATAGAAAGTCTTGGGGCTGGCCCCGTGGCCGAGTGGTTAGGTTCGCGCGCTCCGCTGCAGGCGTCCCAGTGTTTCGTTGGTTCGAGTCCTGGGCGCGGACATGGCACTGCTCGTCAGACCACGCTGAGGCAGCGTCCCACATGCCACAACTAGAAGGACCCACAACGAGAAATATACAACTATGTACTGGGGTGCTTTGGGGAGAAAAAGGAAAAAATAAAATCTTTAAAAAAAAAAAAAAAAGAAGAAGAAGAAGAAATAGAAAGTCTGAACAGACCAATAACAAATAAGGAAATTGAAGTGGTAATCTAAAAGCTCCCAACAGGCTGGCCCGGTGGCACAGCGGTTAAGTGCGCACATTCCACTTTGGCAGCCCAGGGTTCACAGGTTCAGATCCCAGGTGAGGACATCGCACCGCTCAGCAAGCCATGCTGTGGTAGGCATCCCACATATTAAAAAAAAGCGGAGGAAGATGGGTGTGGATGTTAGCTCAGGGCCAGTCTTCCTCAGTGAAAAGAGGAGGATTGGCATCAGTTAGCTCAGGGCTAATCTTCCTCAAAAAATAAAATAAATAAAAAATAAAATAAAAGCTCCCAACACAGAAAAGCCCCGGACCAGATGGCTCCATGGCTGAATTCTACCAAACATTCAAAGAGTTAACACCAATCCTTCTTAAACTCTTCCAAAAATAAAAGAGGGAATGCTTTCAACTCATTTCATGAGGCCAGCATCACCCTGATACCAAAGTCAGACAAAGACACCACAAGAAAAGCAAACTACAGGCCAACATCTCTGATGAACATAGACGCAAAAATCCTCAATAAAACACTAGCAAACCAAATTCAACAACTCATTAGCAAACCAAATTCAACAACTCATCAGAAAGATTATACACTATGACCAAGTGGGATTGATCCCTGGGAAGCAAGCCTGGTTTAACATACAAAAGTCAATCAATGTGACACACCTTATGTGCAGAATGAAAGATAAAGACATGATCATCTCAATAAATGCAGAAAAAGCATTTGACAAAGTTTAACATGCATGCATGATAAAAACCCTCAAAAAAATAGGTATAAAAGGAAATTTCCTCAACACAATGAAGGCAATTCATGAAAAGCCCCCAGTTAATGTCATAATCAATAGGTGAAAACTGAAAGCTTTTCTTGTAAATCCATTACAAGGTAAGGATGCCCACTCTCACCACTTTTATTTGACATAGTGGAAGTCCTAGAGAGAACAATCAGACAATAAAAAGAAAGAAAAGGCATCCAAATCAGAAAAGAAGTAAAATTGTCTGTTTACAGATGACATGATCTTATATGTAGAAAATCCTAAAGACTCCATTAAAAAAATGTTAGAACTTATAGATGAATTCAGTACAGTTGCAGGGTATAAAAATCAGTTTATTTTCTTTACACCAACAATGATCTCTCCGAAAAGGAAATTCAAAAAAAAAAATCCTATTTACAATAGCATCAAAAAGAATAAAATACTTAAGAATAAATTTGACCAAGAAGGTGAAAGATCTATACACTGAAAACTATACAATGTTAATGAAATAAATTGTAGAAGACACAAATAAATGGAATTCCATGTTCATGGATTGGAAGAATTAATACTGGTAAAATATCCATTCTACCCAAAGCCATATACAAATTCAACACAATCCTCACCAAAATTCCAATGGTATTTTTCACAGAAATAGAAAAAACATTTCTAAAATTCGTGAGGAACCACAAAAGATCCTGAATAGCTAAAGTAATCATGAGAAAGAAGAACAGAGTTGGAGGTATTACACTTCCTGATTTCAAATTATATTACAAACTATAGTCATCAAAACAGTATGATACTAGCATAAAAGCAGACACATACACCAATGGAACAGAATAGAAAGTCCAGACATAAACCCAAGCATAATATGGTCAACTAATTTTCAGCAAGGGTGTCAAGGATACACAATGGGAAATGGATAGTCTCTTCAATAGAAGGTGCTAAGAAAACTGGATATCCACATACAAAGGAATGAGATTGGATCCTTACTTTACACCATAAACAACCCAATTAAAAAATGAGCAAAGGACTTGAACATTTTTCCAAAGAAGACATACAAATGGCCAACAGGTATATGAAAAGATGCTCAGTATCTCTAATCATCAGGGAAATGCAAATCAAAACCATGAGCTAACACCTCACACCTGCTAAGATGGTTATTATCAAAAAAATAAAAAATAAGTGTTGGCAAGGATGTGGAGAAAAGAGAATCCTAGCACACTGTTGGTGATAGTGTAAATTGGTACAGCCATTATGGAAAACGGTATGGAAGTTCCTCAAAAAATTGAAGATAGAACTACCATATCAGCCAGCAATCCCTCTCTTGGAAATCAATCCAAAGGAAATGAAATTAGTACCTCAAAGAGATACCTGTTCTCCTATGCTCATTGCAGCATTATTCACAGTAGCCAAGACATGTAATCAACCTAAGTATCCATCAACCGATGAATGGATAAAGAAATTGCGGTATATATATGGACAATGGAATATTACTCAGCCTTAAAAAAGGAGATCTTACCATTTGCAACAACATGGATGAACCTGGAGGACATTATACCATGTGAAATAAGCCAGACACAGACAGACACAAACTGCATAATCTCACTGATATGTGGAACCTAAAAAAGTCAAATATGTAGAAGCAGAGAGTAGAACTGTGGTACCAGAGGCCGGATGTGGGGCAAATAGGGAAATATTGGTCTAAACAAAGTTGCAATTATGTAGGACGAATAAGTCTAGAGATGTAATGTATAGCATGGTGACTATAGCTAATAATACTGTATTGAATGCTGGAAATTTGCTGCTAGTAGATTTCAGGTGCTCTCGCCACACGCAAAAATAGTAACTGTGTGAGGAGATGATATGTTGATTAGCTTGATCATTTCACTATGTCTATGTATACCAAATCATCATGTTGTACTCCTTAAATATATACAGTTATTTTTAAAATAAAATGAATAAATTGGTATATATTTTTCTTTTTTCCAAATAATTAGCTAGTTACCCTAGCACCGTTTGTTGAATAATCTACACTTTCTCTACTGGTTGAATGCCCCAATATAATGCATATTACTTACATAAACGTGTGTCTATTTCTGGGCTTTTCTATTCTGTTACATTGTATCAAGGATCACAAACTGGAGCCATGTGAGCCCAATCAGACTCCAGATGTGTGCTTTGACTTGCTTTGTTTTTGGCCAGAGGTGATTTTTAAACTGTGAGTTTTAACGACTTCAGGCAGTTCACAGAGTCAACCGTGTCTTAGGCCAAGTTACTAGCCAGAGCCCTGAGGGCATCTGAGGTTTTTCTGCCTGGAGAGAAACTAGCAACATGTTGTTTTAATATTTGTATCTTTGTAACACCTTTTAGTATGGGGCAGTGGACATTTTCTCTCATTATTCTTCCTTTTCAATATTTCCTTAAGTACTCTAATTCTCCAAATGAACTTTTACATTATTTTGTCAGCTTCTGGAGACAAAATCCTCTCTGGGATTTTGACTACAATCACATCAAATTCCTAAATTCATTTGGATGGAATTTGCATCTTGACAACATTGGGTCATCATTCAGAAATTTTGTCTCTATTCTTCTCTTATATCCCTCAGTAAAAATTTTGTTTTCTTTTTAAAGGTCCTACATATTTCTTGTTAAATTTACTTCTAAGAATTTTCTTTTGATGCTGCCAATACAAATGGATATCTTTTTCTATTATTTTTTCAAGATTACAAAAGTAACATATAGTCATTGTCAAAAATAAATAAATAAACGATACAGGAATGTAAAGAATAAAAAGTGAAAGAACCATTCAAAATACTCCCCCATGCCATTTCTGTCCCCAGAGATATGGTAATATCCTTCTAGAGCTTTTTCTATACTTACAATACACACACGTGTGCACAGACACTGACTAGATCACACTATACACACTGTTCTGCATCTTGCTTTTGTCACATGGCAATTTATCATAGATACCTCTCCACGTCCACACCTATAAATCAACTTCACTCTCCTCATAAATTGCACTGTGTTACATTAAATTCGAATCATTTTTCATTAATTAACCATTCTCTTGGATTTTCACAGTACAGGATCACAGCATTTGCCGTTATGTTAAAAAAAAAAAAGAAAGAAAAATTTTGTTGGTTTTTTGCAATTGCTAGAACATCCAAAACAATGTTAAATGATTGTAGTGACAGAAGAAAGTCCTTCATGTCCCTAACTTTAACAAGAACATCTCTAGTGTAAGTTTTAATGTTATCTGTTGGGTTCAGATATTTTTTATCATGTTAGTAAAGTGCCTTTGTATACTAATAGTTTTTTTAAAATCAGGATGATGCTGGATTTTTCAGTGCTATGTTGGCATCTATCACAATGATCTTAAGTCTTTTCTCTTGAGACATAGTGATAGAACTAATTTTATTAACACATTTCCTAATATTAAACCATTGTTGTATTCATGGTCCTGGTGAATTAGTCTCTTAACATTGCACTAAATTAAATTTGATGTTTCCGTTAAGATTTTCATACACGAGACTGTGATCAGCCTGGGGTTTTTTTTTTCTTTTTTTTTTTTCCTCTCTTTGTCTGCAATTGATTTCTTTATAAAGCTCTGCCTTCAGCTCACTTCCAAACATCCTTTTAATTCTCAAAAGGAGTGCGGCACAAACGGGTTTGATGTTCATCAAATTAGTTTCCTCTTCCTGGGAACACAGCTAAACTACGTCATTAGCCCCTTGCAATCTAACTGGCCATGTGACCCACCAAAGGTCAGTGAATGGAACTGGTGATGAACTTAAGAGCAGAAGAGCCTTTTCTGTGCTTCCTCTCATTCCCCTTCCACAGTGACCTTGGAGGTCAGGGAGCTGCAAGATGGAAGGGGCTGAGACCATTGCTCCCTGCTTGGAAGAGAATCTCCCAGGAGAGCCACCCTGCTACAAAAATCCACATGGGACCTTGTGAAGCCCTTGGGACTTGAGGTTGTTTGTTACACCAACTAACATCAATATACTTGACCAGTACAAAGAGTTTTCCATAGCATCCATTTTGAAACATACTTAATATAATTTATCTACCTGATTCCATCGAAGTGGAATATAAGACATATATGGAATGGAATACAACATAGACAAAAAGTGGTGTCCTCACACCCAATACTCATGCAATATTCAGCAAACTGGTCTCTACTGTGTATGTATGGCAGGATAATACTTTTGAGATATTAACCTACATCTTTTTTTCTGCTAATATTTACCCCCTCCCCCTTTTTAAGCAAATAATTGTCTCAGAGGGAGGATGGGACAGGACAGAAAACAGAAAATATTATGTCTATTGGTTTCTAACAACCTAAACCCATCGGGAGCTTTTACTACATGGCTCAGAGGCAAATATTAAGACGGGAAAGTGGTGTGGGGGGAGAAAGCTGGGCTCACCCAAGGAGGGAAGAGGAGGGGAGTTGGGGAGAGCACAGACTTCTGTGAATCCCAGACAGCCCTGCATCTCACCTCAGAGCCTCTGGGAAGGCAGTGAGACCGAGAGAGGGATGGTGGTGAGTGATGGGGATAAAGATTCTCACGACTCTCATGCAAGGCGCAAAGGAAGCAGCCGAAAGAGCTCCTAGACGGGAGGGGTACATGGGCAGGAGAAGAGGATGTCTTAGCAGCTACCACGTGCACCCTGGACCACTTGATTCCATAGATACAACCGAGGACATGTCCGTATACCAGGGCAAACAGGTGATTCCAGAAACAGAGAGCCTCTTCCCTGAGGGCTGGCATTACACAGCCCCCTCAGGGGAAAAGGAGGGAAACCCCAAAGGGACTGCACGACATTCTAGGGATAAACAAGGAGAGAAACACACTCCTTTGAGGAGCTTGCAATCATTATTGGTGTTCTTGTTGACACTCTGCTGGGTCTGCTTCTTTGGGGCGCTCCCAGGGGAGAACCATCTTTGGTTGAGGGGCTCAGGGTGGGGAGGGGACGGTGAGAGGGTAGGTGAGTGGCTGTGTCCTGGGTGGGGTGGGGGCTATCCTGCCTGTGCGGAGCCCACTGGGCTGGCTGGAAACGGCGGGCGCCGAGGGGAGGCAGCGGGGTGAGAACGGCAGAGCCATCCCCCCTTCCTCCTCCTCCGGGGGCGAGGGCGGGCGGCCAGCAGGGGGCGCCAGAGGACCGGCAGTGTCGCGGGAGCGGGGTGCGGGCTCGGGACACCGCCCCGGCGAGAGCCCCCGCCGGCCGCCCTCCCCCGCGAGAGGGGCCGCGCGCGCCGTGGGCCGGTGGGCCGGGACAGGGAGGACGGAGGGAGCCCGGGACTGTGCCCGGCAGCCGCGCGCTCGACGTCACGGCCGTTACCTCCCGCCAGGACCAGGGAGCCCGCCTCACACACGGTCTCGAGTTTAGACGCTGGACCTCGGGCCACGTGAGCTTATGCCCAGTGCTCTGACGGATCAAAGGAGGCAGCATCATAAAGTGATCGTGTAAAATAGGTGACATTTATGGTATCAGGTTTTGGCTTTTCTCCATATTTTAATGTTCTGAAAACCTCAAAAGATGGCACTGGCCCTCAGTCTGTTACCCTCTGCGGGGCCTTGCCCTGGGCCCTCCTCCATATCCCAGGGGGCACCCTCCTGAGTCCCCAGGCCTGTCTGTCTTCACACACACATACCCCTGCACATCCCTCACCCACCACTCGGTTCTCAACTCCAGGCCTCTTCCCATCCTCCCTCAGGCTCCATTTCCCTGCCCGCCCTCACCCCTCCTCAGCTTGGCACCCCCCCTTCCTTGGCTCCTTTTCTTCTGGGCCATCTGTCCCAGCCCCAGCCTTGTCCCTCACCCTGACACACACACCTGAACCCAGGAGGGAGGCCTCCTGGGCGGGGCTCCCTCGCAAGGACACTCCTCTACCAAAACCTGCTTCTCAGCCGCGGACACCCAGCCCCTGCCTTCCAGCCCTGAACCCCAACATCTCATTAGGCTCAACCTCTTCCCAGAGTTCCTGGGGGGTAAATGCAGGAGCAGAGAGTGGAACCCCAGTGAAAATGGGATCAGTGAGGACAGAGGTCAGCGGACAAAGCCAGGGTTCTATGTGTGGTCCACAGAACCAGGCGACCTGTTGCTAGGTAACTAGATCTCCCGTCACCTCCTGAACACCTCATCCTGAGCTGCTGATCGTCAGCCTGCAGCCATCTTCCCCTGAGTCTCTCAGACACCCACCCTCTGTGGGACTTTGAAGAGCAGGAGGAAGGGAGAAGCAAGAGCTCAGCCACCACCCCTGAACCCCCTGTGGCTCCACCACCCACTGGTTTCACTGTGAAGATTTGGCTGCCTCAGCCGTCAGGTCGCCACCACCATGAGTCTGGGCATCATGGAGGAGGAAGACCTGGCCGAGTACTTCCGGCTGCAGTATGGGGAGCGGCTGCTGCAACTGCTGCAGTGAGTGTCTGAGGGTCTGGGGCCTCCCACACCCACCCACGCCCCACCTTTCAACCTGTCCCCTCCTACTCCTATAACCCAGCACCCCAACACCCTGTCCCATCACCCTGGCTTGCTCCTCGGATACCAGCACTGCCCTCTTTCCCTCTCCCCACACCAGTCCTTTCACTCTGGCGGGGGATAAGCCCCCCTCCCCACCATGGGTATCTGTCTCCGTGGGTGGCTCCTAGTCTCAGCCTGCCCCGGGTGCTCAGAACCCACAGGCCTCTCTTGCCCATGTCTTGGGCAGGAAGTTCCCCAACATCGAGGAGCAGTTGGAGTCTCCATCCATCCAGCTACTGGAGAAGAAGAAGGAGGCCAAGATCATGCACCAGGCTATGGAGCAGAAGAAGAAGGTGGGGGACTCGGGGCGTTGGTTCAGGAAGGGCCACAGGGCTCAGGGAGAGCCTGAAGGCAGCCTTCCATTTTCTCGGTGGCAGTGGCTAGGGCCAGGAGTCCTGGGTGGTGATTTTGTGTTCCCTCTGCGGAGATGAGTCATGGGGGTACCCGTGTCCTGGGATGCTCTGCTCGGAACTAGGCATGGGGTGGAGAGTGGGAGGCCTGGGGCTAGAAGCACTGGGGCGGGAGATACCGGGGCCTCCCTCCATACCCATGTCAGGGGCTCTTCTGACCTCTCTGCTCCCCCCACCTCAAGACATTTCAGCGCAGAATGGAAACCTTGAACCTGCGCTGGGAGGAACTGGGCGTCAAGGAGGCCCAGCTGAAGGCCCACATCCAGAAGTTTGAGCAATTCATCCAGGTATGAGGGGGTCACATCCAGGTATGTGAGCAGGCCAGGAGCACCCACACTCTTTGGTTGGGCAAATTGCCCCTCCTCCTTCTCCTCTCCCTCTTGTTCCTCCCCCTCCTCTTCCTCCTCCTTGCTTTGGCTGACTCTTCCCCCTGGGTTAGAAGTCTCTTCAGTGCTCAACAATGCCTGGAGCTTCTCCCTTTATGCCCCACTTACTGCTGTTTGAATTTCCTGTTTACCTGTCAGTCTCTGCCCCTTCTCCACTGCTGTTTACCATTTCCTTGCCCACACCTGGTACATACAGTTTATCCAGTGAATGAATGAATGGATGGATGATGATGATGAATGAATGAATTGCCACACTCAGGGCTAGGCACTTGGGCATACAGAGACGAATTAAATAGGGTTTAAGTCCCCCCCAACTCTCACCACTCTTCCATCCTCATGCTGAGGGTCCAGGTAGCGAGTGGTTGAAGGACGAGGCACCAGAGTCCATTCTGAGACGACTCCTCTCAATTGGTCCTAAGGGGAGTGATTTAACCATTTTAAAATCCAGACGTCTCAGACCCACTCCGGACAGCACTGATGGAGCCCTGAGGGCCTGGCCCAGCTCCAGCGGTAATTGCTGGCCTCTGCCACAGGGGCGTCCCGCTCTCAAGTCTCTTCTCTCTCTCTCTGGGCCTAAGCCAGGTGGGAAAGGAAGCTGAGGGATCGGGCATATTCTCCAGAGGTCCAGTCCTTCCTGGCCAGAGAAAAGCTTGTGGAGTGGTTGGGGTGGCAGGAGATTTGGGGGTGAGGGGTTCTGCAAATGGCTCCTAAAGGAGGAGCAGCATCAAAATCCTGGAGCGCTGGTTACAGATACAGACCCCCGGGCTCTCTCCTCTCTGCTTGCTTTCAGCAGGCCTGAGGTCAGGCCCAGGCAACTGTATTTTTAAAAAGCTTCCCAGGGGATTGTGATGCACAGTTGGACTTGAAAACCACTGGTTTAGGGCCCCTCATTCCTCTCCTGGGCTGGGGCACTGTGCGAAGCTTCCGTGTGCCCTCCCCAGGGGCCTCAAAATCTCCTCCAAATGCCACCACCACACACACCTGTCCATGGAGAATCACAGGCACCCTGAAGAGGAAAAGGAGCCACACACGTGCATTGCGAGGGGTGGGTTTGCCCCCTAATCTTGGAGGAGGGCTTTGCAGAAGGAAGGAGAAGAAGGGTCAGGCAGATCGCAGCAGCTGAGCCTCGTGTCTTTCTCTCTGGACATCTGATTGCCTGCACCATCTCCTCCTGCTCCAGCCTGAGCTACTAGGAACATGCTCTCGAGAATGGCCTTGCCCCGCTTGGCCTTCTGGACCAGGTCCATCTCCTATCTCATCTCCCTGTAGCTCGAGCACTGTTGCCCCAGGTTTGGGAAGGAAGAGAGGAGAAACTGAGGCACCAAGTACCAAGTTGAGAAAATCCGGGCCTGCTGGCCCAGATGGGTGGCCCAGGGATCCCATCCTCAGGATGGCCCAAGCTCAGCAGACAGAGTCCTTGTGGGGGCACCACCAGCCTGGGCTCCAGGGAGGGCAGGGTGAGTGCCTGACGGGCGCCACCTCCCCGGCCCAGGAGAACGACCAGAAACGGATCCGCGCCCTGAAGAAAGCCAACAAGGAGCGAGAACTCAAGAGGCAGCGCCTGCGCGAGCTGACCAAGGCCAAGCAGGAGATGGCAGCCCTGCGGCTGGAGCACCAGCGGCTGAGCGCCAAGCTACAGAACTACTCCATCTTCAACAAGTTCCTGGAGAAGGTGGTGGAGAACTCGGAGGTGAGTGGAGGGGGGCGTGCCTTCCTCAGCCCCACCTCCTCTTCCCCAGGGCCTGGGGCTATGGGAGGATTGGGGACCATCTGCAAGGATGGTCACCTGCTCTGAGAGCAGCTGGAAAAGGCTCCTTTGAGGCTGGACTCAAGGGTCGGGGGCCTGCTGGTGATCTTTGTGTGTGTGTGAGTGACACCTGTGAAAATGTCTCGGTATGGGTGGTGTGTTTATGTCCACGTGTGTGTGTTTGGGGGGGGGGCAAGGTTTGGTTTGGGAGCACCACGGTAAGTGCTGCCCGCATCCGGACGTGGCCCACATGGATCCCTGTTTCCCCACCTCCCTGATGTCTCTTGTTTACTTGAGAGTAAGTGGAGAGAGGAAGGGAGAGGAAGTGGAAGAACACCCCACCCATCCCAGAGCTGGCGAGCTTCGTCTGCGCTAGGCACTGGGCTAGGTGCGGCGCACGGGGAGTGAGCAGTCCTCTCACTAGCGCCCGGAGGAAAGCCATCACATCACCCTGGACAGAGGAGGAAATGGAGGCTCAGAGAGGTTAGGTAGTCTGCTCAGGGTCTCACAGCTTGTAAGTGGCACTGCTCTTGCTTCTGATCACTCCTCTGTGGGCCCCACAGTGCCATGGACAGCTGCTCTTCCTAAAGTCACCTTGATGACGGAGCTAAGGGAACTTCTCGGCCCTCTTCCCAGGCACGCCTCCTGCAGGATTGGACACGGTTGATGCTCCTCCTTGAAACACACCCTTGCCCTTTCCTCTGGGACTCCTCCCTCTCTCAGCTGCTTTCTTCCTACCTCTGGTCCTTCCTCCTCAGGCTCCTCTGGGGCCTCCTCTTCCTATCTCCTTAAGTGTTCCTCGGGTCTTTGTCGCAGACCCTCCACTTCTCTCCCTGAGCAATTCCCTGGACCTCTCACGGATGCCGCCAATGTCAGTGGCTATCTACCCTGTTTCCCCCACACCCCATGTGACAGCAGCAGGTACAGCCCCTCCCCAGGGTGGAGTAAGGTATGAGGTATGCCCTCTCAGCCTGTGGATCAATGTCCTGTGGGGTGCCCCAAGGAGACAAAGGATGCACAGTTTTTTAAAGTGCTGGCAATTTCCATATAGAACTGTGTCTTCGAACTGAAGAGATTGTATCTCACCGAATTGTATCTCATCTGCCTCTGCCATCCCTAGGCCAGCCCTGCTGCTGCTGTGTCTGGTGCTGGTAAATGGCATGGCCACCCACCCACAGCTCTCCAGAACTTGGGCCTCATCTTTGACTCCTCCTCCTCCCTCACCTCCCACAGCCATCAATCAGCAGATCTGGTCTATTCTGCCTCCTAAGTATTTCTGGAATCCAGCTGCTGCCCCTTCCTCATCCAGACCACCAGTGTACCTCTTCTGGAGTTCAACTTTGCGTTATTCCTGGCCACCAGCCTGTCTGCCATTCTACAGCCAGTGTGATCCCACCCTCTCTCTCTTTCTTTCTCTCTCTTTCCTCCTTCTTTTATTTCTTTCAAAATATTTTAAGCATACTGAAAAGTATAGAGAAATATATATTAGCACCCAAATACTCATCACAGCTTTGTGAAATCTTAATATTTCTCCCTATTTGGCCCCGATTCTTTTTTCTTAAATAAAACACTGCTGGTAACTGACACCCCTTGTGTGTCCCCTTCGAAACCTCGTTCTTCTTCCTCTCTTCTCAGAGGTAACCAGCATCCTGATTTTTAAGTTTTCATTCTCATGCTTGTTTTTATTATTTTGGCAACATATTACATATCCACAAACTATGGATAGTATCGCACATGTCCTTTTGTGACTTGCTTTTCCCAATCAGTGACTTTAAAGAAAAAAAAACTTACCATGGAAAATTTCCAACATATACAAAAGTAGAGAGAATAGTCTATTGAGTGGCCATTACTCATCACCTAATTCCAACAATTATCAACTCATGGTCATATTCTCTATACTTCCCCACCTCTGCCATTTTGAAGCAAATGACATTTTTTTGTCCATAAGTATTTCAGTATATAACTCTAAAAGATAAGAGCTCTTATCTTAGCCAAAATACCATTGTCACACCTAGTAAAAATTTGACAGTAATTCCTTCATATCAAATGTCCAGTCAATATTAAAATTTCCCCAATTATTGCACGAATGCTGTTTGTACAGTTGGTTCCTTCTAAGCAGGATCCGAACAAGGGCTCCACACTGCATTTGGTTGATATGTTTCTCGAGTGTCATAGACATTGTTATGCTGAACAAAAGGAGCCAGACATAGAAGAGGGCATACTGTACGATTCTATTGATGTGTTTTAAAACAGACAAAATGAATCTTTGGTGGCAGAAGTCACGATTCTGGTTTCCTTGGTAGTGGGGGGCAGACATGGACTGCACTGGGGTCCAAGGCCTTTCTGGGGTGCTGGGAATGTTCAGTCCTCCCTTCTCACATGTTGGCTAGAATACTACCATAAAGAAAAGAGAATCTTCCCTTCCTCAACTGTTTGATTACTATGTGGATCTTAAAGAAAAAGCTTGTTAAATGCTTGATTCCTTATTACAGTTTTCAGAATAACGAGTTGGTTCTCCAGCATCCTCCAAAAGTGGCCTGTAATGTTGTATCATTACGAACTCATGGGTTTTAACATAGTTGATATGTTTCAATTCTTTGCACTTATTCTTACTAATGTGCAACGTGTCCCATCTTTGGACAGTGAGACTCTCTTCAAATTGTCACCTGAGTCCTTTTGACATCAGCATTAAGTTTTGGGGAGGTGCTCCTGGTAGCTCTGATGTAGTCCATTCATTTTAACTGTTGTATGTCATTGCATCACGTGCCAAGTGAACTTTCAGAAACACTTCTTATGGAGTTCTCTCTCTGCTTCTTAAAATCCTTCAAGTGGATGGAGTCCACACTCCTTCTCAGGGTTTACTGGGCACTTTTTTTTACTTCTCCAGGTTGATCTCTGCCTCCACACTGAACTCAGGCCATTCATGCTGAACTCTCTTGAGCATCCTGAACATGCCACACACCCATCATCTTTACCCAGGCTGCTCCCTCTACCTGTAATATTTCCTCACCTTCCCCGACCTGCCTTAGCCTGGCTGTCTTCTACTCATACCGCTGGCCTCATTTCATCCATCCTTTCCTCCAGGAAACCTTTTCTGGCTGTTCCCACCTCCCCTAATGCTGGGTTGGGTGGCCCTTCCCCACAGAGGAATATTTGGGGAAAAGACAGCAGGGCAGTTCCCAGAACACCAGTCTATCACTGGAAATGTCATGAGATGGAGAAAGTGCTCAGGGAGTGTCCCCTGGGTGGCTGGCAGGCACACTTTGATAAACCCCTGGAGAAGTGAGTTGACATCCTGGAACTGGAGCCCACACTGCCTTCTAAAGAGGGAGGGTTGCAGGGCTTCTGTTCTGCTGAGTGGGGCCTGCGAATGAGGGCCAGTGGCATGGCTCCGCACCATGCTGGAGGAGGCGGCTGAGCCTGGCAGGCCACCTGCCCCACAGGGCCCTCTCCAGTCCCTGCTGGAGGGAGAACTCAGCAAATGGTGGACAAACACCAGAGAGCACTGGTGTTGAATATCTTACCCCCAGGCTCCGCCCAGCCCCAGCCCCCAGTCAGAGATAGGGATTATCACTCTGTGTTGTAACTGACTATTTACTCCTCTGTCTGTCCTCCCTCCACACCATCCCAAGTTGTAGGCTTCATGAGAGCAGGGTCTGGCTTTCTTATCTCCTGCTCTGTCTCAAGTATTTAGCACAGTTCCTGGCTCATAAGCAGTTCTTGGTACATTCTTGTTGAATAGGATAATTACTGCCTTGGGAGACATTGCAAAATGCACCCCCTCATCCCCCCCACCCCACCCACGCCAGCATTTCTCAACCTCAGAATCAGCTGGGGGACCTTTTGCAAAGATCAGATGTCAGGGACCCCTCAGTCCTGTTTATTAATGTGAATACCTGGGGGTGGAGCCTGGCAGGTGTCCTTTTTAAAGATCCCAGGGTAATTCTAACAGGCAGTCAAGATTGAGAAGCCCAGGTCCAGTTGCACATGCCCCCAACACATGGCCCATGGCTCATACCAATCCAGGAGGAGCGAGCAGCGGGACTCCAATGTCCTCACATCCTCTGCGTCTTGACCTTGGCCCAGGGCCTCCATGCTAGGCCAAGGCGTCAAGGTCGGGAGTTGGCTGGTTAGCAGGGTGGCTGCGTCAGGCCCCCGGGGGCCGCGGTGCAGTGACCTGAGCCCCCCGCTGCAGTTCGAAGAGATCCACGAGGTGATCGCACGCTACAAGACGCTGGTAAGCATGCACCACGACCTCATGCAGTCGGCGCAGGAGGGCCAGGAGAAGATCGAGCGCGCCAAGGCACGGCTGGCACGCTACATGGAGGAGAAGGACGACGAGATCCTGCAGCACAACAATGAGTTGGCGCGCCTGCAGATGCGCTTCGACCGCGCCCGCAGCGATGTCATCGTCTGGGTGAGCGGCCCAGGGCGGCG
Organism: Equus quagga; assembly: GCF_021613505.1. NCBI lineage: Eukaryota > Metazoa > Chordata > Mammalia > Perissodactyla > Equidae > Equus > Equus quagga. Next base: position 65,371,960 of record NC_060277.1, read on the forward strand.
CAGGGGCTTCTGGGCACTGGATGAGAGAGGGACGCGCGCGCGCGCGCGCGCGCACACACACACACACACGCACACACACACACACACACACACACACTCTCCCTCTATGCTCACGCCCCGCCTTCATCCTCTCCCAGGAATCTCGCTGGGCGCACATCCAGAACACTGCAGCCAAGAAGACCCTCTTGCTAGGCACCATTAAGATGGCAACGCTGAACCTCTTCCAGATCGTGAGCAAGCAGCTGAAGGAGTCGACCTACGTGTCCCTGGAGGACACTCATAAACAGCTGGACATGGTGAGATGAGGCGCCAGGGCCGGCTGGCTGGGTCTGCAGAGTCAAGATGGCTCTGATTGGTTGCGTGGAGGAATAACCCCGACGGAGCAGTGGTTCTCGAATATTAACAGGATCAGAATCACCTGGGGGCAGGGGAATATTGCTGGACCTCACCCCCAGAGTCTGACTCAGTAGGTCTGAGATGAGAACCCATGGATTTCCATTTTCAACAAACTCCCAGGTGGTGGTGCTGGTCTGGGTTCCACACTTTGAGAACCACTGCCTTACAGCTACCACCTGATTGGCCCCCAGTGATCATGGGCAGTAGCAGCAACCCACTACTGAATTCATTAGTTGTGCAAAACAGTCGTTAAATTCTAGTGAGATCCTAAACGCTTGTGCCCAAGGCCCACTGTTTGGGAAAAGAGAAAATTTGGGGCCGGGGGTTGGGGACAGGGGGTCAGCAAGGTTAGGGAAGTGTTAGAGTCGTCTTAGTATTTTTTCTCCAAAGTAATTGAAAGGTAACTGAAAAGGAAATAACTTTTTTCTCTGTATGATTCAAAGCTATCCGATGCCATGTCCATGTGCCGTCTAAAATCACCTCACTTCTGACCAAAGGCACACACATCCCGCAATTTGGGAAACTTGGCACCAGCAGGTGCCTTAGCCCTGCTTCTGGTGACGTGCAGAGGACCTCGGCTCATTATTGATTCCTTTGGCAAAAGCCTTTAGTTCTGCTGTGAAATGGGAGGAAGTCCGCCTCTGAAGGCTGGGAGTTTTGTTAGTTCTGTTCCCTGCTGTACCCGCAGCGAATAGAACAATGCCCGGCACATAGTAGGCCCTCAATAAGTGTTTGGTGAATTAATATAAAACACAAGCCAAAAAAAGCAACTGCCTGAGAGGCGCTTCCCCTATTGAACAAAAAAAAGTGAAACTCATGAAATGTAAAGGATTTCCCCCACTGACAAGGCAGCAAGAAGGATTTCCCCAACGCAGAGAGTCAGCCTGTGTGTTAAAGCCGGTTAGAGCAGAATTATTGACAGTCCAAAAACCATAAGGGAATTTGTAAGAAAGTTTGTTCTGAAGCAGCAATTCTCAAACTTGTGGGTGTTGGGAAAGCTTTAGACTCTTAAAATTTATTGAAGACCCCCCACAAAGAGCTTTCATTTATATGGGTTATATCCACTGATATTTACCATATTAGAAACTCAAACAGGAAAATTAAAAAGACTTCATTCATTTTAAAATGACAATAAGAAGTATGTCAACATAAATGGCATTTTTAATGAGAAAACATTTTCAAAAAGTGTTTGTGGGACAAGTGGCATTATTTGACACTTTTGCAAACCTTTTTTTTTTACAGTTACTTGTGGACTTTTTTTTCTTAAAGATTGGCCCTGAGCCAACATCTGTTGCCAATCTTTTTTTTTTTTTTCTCCTTTTCCCCAAAGCCCCCCAGTACATAGTTGTAAATTCCAGCTGCCGGTCTTTCTGGCTGTGCTGTGTGGGACGCCACCTCAGCACGGCTTGATGAGCGGTGCTGGGTCTGTGCCCAGGATCCGAACCAGCGAAACCCCGGACTGCTGAAGCAGAGCGCACAAACTTAACCACTCAGCCACAGGGCCAGCCCTGCAAATCCCTTTAAAGTCTGGCTTCAGAGAGGACAGGTGGATTCTCATATCTGCTTCTGCACTCATTCTGTTGTCAGCCTATGTCGTGGAAACGTCCCACTCTTGTAATAGCCACTGTACACTCATGAGAGAATAAGAACAAAAAAGACGAAGAACCTCTTAGTATTATTGTAAAATGAGTTTTGGCCTTGCAGACCCCTCTCCCCAGCAGTAGGGTCTCAGGGACTCCCGGAGGTCCTCAGGCCCCTTTCCTTCAGCTGTTATAAAGAAAGGTGCGGCAGGAGGTGGTGAGCTCTGGCTCCTTGCCCCTGCCTGAGCATTCCCTGCTCAGACAGTAGCTTCCAGTCCATCCACTCCAAATTTTGAGCTTTCTGACTCCCTCTCAACTTGATTTGCCTCTACAGGAATACAGCATATTGCCCAAATGTTATTTTTAAATATCCCACTTCATTCCCATAGGATGTGAGCCTACTGACAGAAACACACATGATCAGGTAGCCTGAAAAATTAAAAATAAGGACCTGGGAAAATATGAGTTAAAATCCGAGGTCAAGGCAAGAGAGAGAAATACAGACTGTGGATTCTTGGATTATAAGGGCCTCCAACAGGGACCGTAGTTGGCTCCGAACTTCCTGGTAACCGGATGGAAAGCAACAACACATGGTTCTTGTACCAAAATCAGAAAACATAAGGTTTCCTCAGAGAGAGAGAGAACCTTTTCCAAGCACTTAGCTCTAACAGAAATTGCTCAAGGAGGCTCCGGAGACACCCAGTGAGTAGTGTTCTCAACAGCGTCCCTACAACAGGTCCAAGCATAGCCTTCGTAAGGCAGCCGCTCATCTAGAGCTAGGAGCCTGGTGCTATTGTACGGCTTAGGAAAGATGATTCTGCAAAAGGCCGAGACACTTTGAATTCAACATACTGTGTCATGAAAGGTCCAGCCTGATCCCTGAGTAAAGCCCACACCGCCTGGAGCAGCATTTTCCAAACTGTGCTTGGCAAATCCTAGAATCCCAAGATGTCAGTAAGTTTCCTGTGGGGGAATAAGAGGACTCCATGGACTAATAAATTTAGAAAACGCCAAGTTAAACAAAGTTAGATTGTTTTAAAATACAGCACTTTGCAGAGTCTTTGCTGTGGTCCTGCCCTGAGACTCTCTAAGCACATAGCGTTTCTAAAACTTAGCTTGACCAAAAATCCTGTTTAGGGGTATGTGATCGCTTATCCTAAGAACATAGTTTGGGAAATGTGAAGCTTGTCTTCTCCGTAACCTTGGGAAAGTTGCTTTAATTCATTGATTCTTTGTTTCCTCTTTTGAAAAATGGGGATCATATCAGTAATAGTAACAATATTAGCAAGTGGGAGGGTTGTTGACAGTTTGGGAGAGTCTATGTAGTCCTATTTCTAGGAATATTCTTGAAAAGGAGAAATTTTAGAACTGAGATCTTAGAAGCCATCTAGGTCAGCCTTTTCTCCCTCTCCTCTTTTTATTTTTTTATTTTTAATTTTTTTTAATTTTAAGAGTTTATTTGAGCACAAATCGATTGGAATTGGACAGCGCCAAACCAGAAGCGATTAGGGGTGCTCCCGGCCAGGAGTCCGCGTGGACTTGCGCAGAGAAAGCACGAAGCAAAGAAAGGAGATGATCTGATTGGCTGGAGCCTGGAGCCTAGCTGGCTGTGATTGGTTGTCCTTAGCCTTTTGGTTTCGTAACCTTGAGGCATTTACAGGCTTAGGTTTCGGTTTGTGTACACAGGCCTCTGTGACATTAGAGCCACATCAGTCTAATGATCTCCTTGTTTAATTAAACCTTTCCATCCTTTCTTTTTTTTTAAATTGAAGTGTTGTAGACATACAATATTATATTAGTTTCAGGGTACAACCAAGTTATTCAACATCCATATACATTATGAAATTATTACCACAATAACTCTAGAAACCATCTGTTACCATACAAAGTTATTGCAGTATTATTGACTATATTCCCTATGCTGTACATTGCTATCCCCATGGCTTATTTATTTCATAACTGGAAGTTTGTACCTCTTAATATCCTTCACCTGTTTTGCCCATCCTCCTACTTCCCTCTCCTCTGGTGACCAACAATTTGTTCTTCGTATCTATGAGTTTGTTTCTGTTTTGTTTTGTTTGTTCGTGGGTTTTTTTAGATTCCACTAAGAGGGAGGTAATATGTTATTTGTCTTTCTCTCTCTGACTTATTTCACTTAGCATAATACCCTCTAGGTCAATCCATGTTGTCGCAAATGGCAAGATTTCATTCTTTTTTATGGTTGAGTAGTACTCCATTGTATACATATACCACATCTTCTTTATCCATTTATCTATTCATGGGCACTTAGGTTGCTTCCATATCTTGGCTATCTTGAATAACGCTGCAGTGAACATAGGGGTGCATATATATTTTCGAATTAAGTGTTTTTGTTTTCTTCAGATAAATACCCAGAATGGAATTGCTGGATCATATGGTAGTTCTATCTTTAATTTTTTGAGGAACTTCTATGCTGTTTTCCATATTGGCTGCACCGATTTACATTTCCACCAACAATGCGTAAGGGTTCCCTTTTCTCCACATCCTCGCCAACACTTGTTATTTGTTGTCTTTTTGATGTTAGCCATTCTGACTAATGTGTGTGAGGTGATATCTCATTGTAGTTTTGATTTGCATTTCCCTGATGATTAGTGATGTTGAGCATCTTTTCGTGTGTCTGTTGGCCATCTGTATGTCTTCTTTGGAAAAATGTCTATTCAGGTCCTCTGCCCATTTTTTAATCAGATTGTTTGGGATTTTTTTGATCTTGAGTTGTATAAGTTCTTTATTTATTTTGGATATTAACCCCTTATCAGATATATTGTTTGCAAATATCCTCTCCCAGTTCAGTAGGTTGCCTTTTAATTTTGTTGATGGTTTCCTTAGCTATGCGAAAGCTTTTTAGTTTGATGTAGTCCCATTTGCTTATTTTCACTTTTGTTGCCCTTGCCTTAAGGGGACAGATCCAAAAAAATATTGCTAAGACCCACGTCAAAGAGCTTACTGGCTATGCTTTCTTCTAGGAGTTTTAGGGTTTCAGGTCTTACATTTAAGTCTTTAATCCATTAGAGTTTGTGTTTGTATATGGTGTAAGACAGTGGACCAGTTTCATTCTTTTGCATGTAGCTGTCTTGTTTCCCAACATCATTTATTAAAGAGACTGTCTTTTCCTCATTGTGTATTCTTGCCTCCTTTGTTGTGGTTTAATTGACCATATAAACATAGCTTTTTTTCTGGGCTCTCTATTCTGTTCCATTGATCTATGTATCTGTTTTTGCACCAGTACCATATAGTTTTGATTACTATCACTTTGTAGTGTAGTTTGAAATCAGGGACTGTAATATCTCCAGCTTTGCTCTTCTTTCTCAAGATTGCTTTCGCTATTCAGGGTTTTTTTTGTGGTTCCACACAAATGTTAGGATTCTTTGTTCTAGTACTATTAAAAATGCCATTGGTATCTTGATAGAGATTACATTAACTCTGTAGATGGCCCTGGGTAGTATGGACATTTTGACGATATTAGTTCTTCCAATCCATGAACACGTTATATCTTTCCATTTATTTGTGTTGTCTTCAGTTTTTTTCATCAGTGTCTTATAGTTTTCAGAGTACGTCTTTCACCTCTTTGGTTAAATTTATTCCTAGGTATTTTATTCTTTTTGATGCGGTTGTAAATAGGATTGTTTTCTTAATTTCTCTTTCTGATTGGTCATTATTAGTGTATAGAAATGCAACAGATTTCTATATATTGATTTGGTATCCTACAACTTTACTGAATTCATCTATTCTGATATTTTTTGGGTGGAGTCTTTAGGGTTTTCTATATATAATATCACATCATCTGCAAATAGTGACAGTTTTACTTCTTCCTTTCCAATTTGGATGACTTTCCTTTCTTTTTCTTATCTGATTGCTGTGGCTACGACTTCCAATACTGTGTTGAATAAAAGTGGTGAGAGTGGGCATCATTGTCTTGTTCCTGATCTTGGAGGAAGTGCTTTCAGCTTTTCATCATTGAGTATGATATCAGCTGTGGGTTTGTCATATATGGCCTTTTTTATGTTGAGATGTGTTCCCTCTGTACTCACTTCTTTGAGAGTTTTTATCATAAATGATGTTGAATTTTGTCAAATACTTTTTTCTAGCATGTATTGAGATGATCATAGGATTTTTATCCTTCGTTTTGTTAATGTGGTATATCACAGTGATTGATTTGCAGATATTGAACCGTCCTTGCATCCCTGGGATAAACCCCACTTGATCATGGTGTATGATCCTTTTAATGTATTGTTGAATTCAGTTTGCTAATATTTTGTTGAGGATTTTTGCATCTATGTTCATCAGGGATATTGACCTATAATTTTCTTTCTTTGTAGTGTCTTTGTCTGCTTTTGATATCAGGGTAGTGCTGGTCTCATAGAATGAGTTTGAAAGCACTCCTTTGTATTGAATTTTTGGCAAATAGTTTGAGAAGGATAGATATTAACTACTCTTTATATGTTTGGTAGAATTCACCTGTGAAGCCATCTAATCTTGGACTTTTGTTTGTTGGGTGTTTTTTGATTACTAATTCAATTTCATTACTAGTAATTGGACTGTTCAGATTTTCTATTTCTTCTTGATTCAGGCTTGGAAGATTTTTATGTTCTAGGAATTTGTCTGTTTCTTCTAGATTGTCCAGTTTGTAGACGTATAATTCTTCATAGTAATCTCTTATGATCTTTTAAATTTTTGTGGTGTCAGTTGTAATTTCTCCTCTTCATTTTTTATTTTATTTGTTTGAGCCCTCTCTCTCTTTTTTTTTTTTAAAGATTTTATTTTTCCTTTCTCTCCCCAAAGCCCCCTGGTACATAGTTGTGTATTTTTTTAGTTGTGAGTCCTTCTAGTTGTGGCATGTGGGACGCTGCCTCAGCGTGGCTTGATGAGCAGTGCCATGTCCACGCCCAGGATCCGAACCAGCGAAACCCTGGGCTGCCGAAGTGGAGCAACCACTCGGCCACGGGGCTGGCTCCCTGTTCTTGATGAATCTGACTAAAGGTTTATCAATTTTGTTTATCTTTTCAAAGAATCAGCTCTTAGTTTCCTTGATCTTTTAGTGTTTTTTTAGTCTCCATTTTATTTATTTCTGCTCTGATTTTTTTTTTTTTAAGATTTTATTTTTTCCTTTTTCTCCTCAAAGCCCCCCGGTACATAGTTGTATATTCTTCGATGTGGGTCCTTCTAGTTGTGGCATGTGGGACGCTGCCTCAGCGTGGTTTGATGAGCAGTGTCATGTCCGCGCCCAGGATTCGAACCAACGAAACACTGGGCCGCCTGCAGCGGAGCGCGCGAACTTAACCGCTCGGCCACGGGGCCAGCCCCATTTCTGCTCTGATTTTTATTATTTTCTTCCTTCTACTAACTTTAGACTTTGTTCTTTTTCTAGTTCCTTTAGGTGTAAGGTTAGATTGTTTAGCTGTGATTTTTTGTTGTTGTTTCTTGAGGTAGGCCTGTATCAATATGAACTTCCATCTTAGAAATGCTTTTGCTATGTTCCATAGATTTTGGAACATTGTATTTCCATTTTCATTTGTCTCAAGGTATTTTTTTTTTTTATTTTCTCTTGATTTCTTCATTGACTCATTGGTTGTTTAGTAGCATGGTGTTTAGCCCCACACATGTTTGTGTGTTTTCCAGTTTTCTTCTTATAATTAATTTCCAGTTTGGTACCATTGTGGTCAGAAAAGATGCTTGATATGATTTCAGTCTTCTTTAATTTATTGAGACTTGTTTTGTGGCCTAACATGTGATCTATCCTGGAGAATGTTCCATGTGCACATGAAAAGAATGTATAGTCTGCTGTTTTTGGATGGAATGTTCTTTATATATCTTTGAAGTCTGTCTGATCTAATGTGTCATTTAAGACGAATCTTTCCTTGTTTATTTTCTGTCTGGATGATCTATCCATTGATGTAAGTGGGGTGTTAAAGTCCCCTACTATTATTGTATTACTGTCAATTTCTCCTTTTATGTCTGTTAATATTTGCTTTATGTATTTAAGTGCTCCTATGTTGGATGCATAGATATTTACAAGCATTATATCCTCTTGTTGGATTGACCTATTTATCATTATGTAGTGCCCTTCTTTGTCTCTTGTTACAGTCTTTGTTTTAAAGCCCTTTTTTTTTAGTCTAAGTATTGCTACCCCAGTATTCTTTTCATTTCTATTTGCAGGGAATATTTTTTTCCATCCCTTCACTTCAGTCTGTGTGTGTGTTTAGATCTGAAGTGAGTCTCTTGTAGGCAGCATATATATGGGTCTTGTTCTTTAATCCATTCAGTCGCTCTATGTCTTTTGATTGGACCATTTACATTTAGAATGATTGATAGGTACATACTTATTGTCATTTTGTTCATTGTTTTCTCGTTGCTTTTGCAGTTCTTCTCTGTTCCTTTCTTCTTCTCTTGCTCTCTTCCCTCAAAGTGATTTGATTACTTTCTTTAGTGTTATGTTTGTATTCCTTTCTCTTTATTTTTTGTGCCTCTATTACAGGTTTCTGGTTTGTGATTACCATGAGGTTTGCATATAACAACCTATGTATATAGCAGTCTATTTTAAGTTGATGGTTGCTTAAGTTTGAGAGTGTTCTAAAAGCACTACATTTTTACCTCCCTCCATGTTTTACGTTTTCGACATGTTTTACATTTTTTTATTTTGTGTATTCCTTAACTAATTATTGAGATATAGATGATTTTACTACATTTGTCTTTTAACCTTAATACTAGCTATATAGATGGTTAATTCATTTCTTTTACTGTACGTTTGCCATTACCAGTGAGATTTTTTCTTTCATAATTTTCCTATTTCTAGTTATGGCCTTTTCTTTTCCATTTAAAGAAGTCCCTTTAATATTTCTTGTAGGGCCAGTTTAGTGGTGATGAATTCCTTTAGCTTTTGCCTGTCTGGGAAACTCTTGATCTCTCCTTCAATTCTGAATGATAACTTTGCCAGGTAGACTATTCTTGGTTGTAAGTTTTTTTCCTTTCAGCACTTTGAATATATTGTGCCACTCCCTCTGGCCTGTAAAGTTTCTGCTGAAAGATCAGCTGGTAGTTTTATGGGAGTTCTCTTGTACATAACTGGTTGTTTTTCTCTTGCTGCTTTTAAGATTCTTTCTTTATCTTTAACTTTTGACATTTTAATTATAATGTATCTTGGTGTGGGTCTCTTTGGATTCATCTTATTTGGGACTTTGTGCTTCCTAGACTTGTATATCTGTTCCCTTTGCAATTTTGGGGAAGTTTTCAGCCATTATTCCTTCAAATAGGTCTTCTGTCCCTTTCTCTCTCTCTTCTGCTTCTGTGATGTGAATGCCATGTGAATATCCCTATAATGTGAATGTTAGTGCACCTGATGTCCCAGAGGTCCTTTAAGCTATCCTTTATTATTATTATTATTATTATTATTATTATTCCTTTTTCTTTTTGCTGTTCTGATTGAGTGATTTCCACTACCCTTCCAGATAGCTGATCTGTTTTTCTGCATCATCTAATTTGCTTTTGATTCCCTCTAATATACTTTTTCATTTCAGTTATTGTATTCTTCAGCTGTGATTGGTTCCTTTTCATATTTTCTATCTCTTTGTTGAAGTTTTCACTTTGTTCATCCATTCTTCTCCTGAGTTTGGTAGAGATCTGTAGCTTGCTTATCTCCATTTTGTTTAGTTCTTTTTCTGAGGGTTTTTTTTTTTTCGTCTTCTTCCTTCTTTTAGAACATATTCTTCTATCTCCTCATTTTGCCTAAATCTCTGTGTTTGTTTCTATGTATTAGGTAGATAAGCTATATCTCCTGGTCCTGAAGGGGTGGCCTTATGTAGAAGGTGTCCTGTAAGTCCCAGAGCACAATTCGCCCTGGTCACCAGAGGTGCTCCAGATGTGTGTCCTGTGTAGGCTGCATGCATCCTCCCCTTGTGCTTGTGCCATGATTGCTGCAGGCCTGCTGGTGAATGGGGCTGGCCCCCCAAGGCGGCAGCCACTTTGGAGGGACATCAGCTGAGGCAGGCAGGTTGTGTGGGGTGAGTCTGCAGGGGAATGCCAGAGCAGGGTGAATGGTGCCAGTAAGTTAGAGAGTGTCAGTAATGGCACCTGCCAGGGCTCGGCCAGCTAGGTAGAAGGGGAGTAAAAAAACTGGCACCCACCAGTGCTTCCATCCCTGGAGAAAGTCCCAACAGATCCCTGCCGCTCTTGCACACGCCCTAAAATTAATCAGTGAATCTCCTTCACTTATAACCCAGGCACTTTTCAAACTGCTGCTTCTGTGCTGGGATTTTGGAGTGAGTTTGTACACATGCCCTTTAAGAGCAGAGTCTCATTTTCCTATAGCCCTCTGGCACTCTCGGAAGTAAGCCCCACTGGTTGTCAAAGCCAGATGTTATGGTGGCTCATATTCCCATTGCAGGTCCCCCAGGCTGGGGAGCCTGATTTTGGGCTCAGGCCCATGCTTGTTTGGGAAGACTTCCACAATTGTGACATCCCTCCCACTTGCGGGTTGCAGTGCTGGGGGTGTGGGTTCTGACTAGATCACATCTCCATGCCTCATACCCATCTCGATGTGGCTTTTTCTTTATATTCTTAATTGTGGAAAATCTGTTTTGCCAGTCTTCAGGTCATTCCCAGAGATAATGTAGTTGTAGTTTTGGTGTGTCTGTGGGAGGAGGTGAGCTCAGGATCTTCCTGCTCTGCCGTCCCCTTTTTAAAGAAGAAGAAACTGTGTCCTAGAAAGATGAAGTGATTTCCCCAGAGTTGTGTCAGGAGCCCAGGTCTCCTGAGTTCAGAGGCAGCAATCTTTCTGCTGTGTCACACTGATTGCCTGTTCTTTAAAACAGAAGCTAGTGAATACAATTTGAACGTCTCTTGATGACTCAAGATTATCATAATGAGCATCAGTTCTGGGTTTCAAGTAAATGACCACATCGAAGGCTAGTAAATTGTGGAGAGCTCTTTTCCCTGATGCAGTATGGCCCCTGTCTGCTAAATGCTTCTAGTCCTCATGATCCTCTCTCTTTCTTCAACCTCTGTTAGACTGTCAGCCTTACTTTGTCACACTATCACTGTGTCGGCCTCTAGGAATTCCCAACTCCATTCCTACTTATTGCTTCTAGTCTGCTAAGCCTGATATTCCATTTCAACTAGAATCATTGCCAAATGAGGGAAAGTGGCCTCAAGAGGTCGGTCACAGGAAAACAGTGACTCCTTACAGGTTACGCCCAGATATGCTCCATTTTTGGATGGGGTAGCCTGTTGCTGGGTGGGGTTAACTCCAGTCCCTTTGCCTTGTTAGATCCAGCAGTTTATCCAGGACCTGTCAGACATCTGGGCAGAGGTGAAGAAGAAGGAGCAACAGCAAATTCGGGTTTAAGGAGCAGTCATGGTTCCAGAATGTTCTGAGAGAAACTGAGAGAGAATAAGTTCCTGGTGAGCTTGCAGTCCAGTCAGCCCAGCCCGGCCCTCTGGGACCCCTGTGCCTTTCTGCTGGTGAACACCCTGCCATTTTTCCCCTTGGGCTTCAGTCCATCCCGTCCCTGAAAACATTAAATTCTATAAGAAGTTTGTTCCTAAGTTTGCTCTCTTTTTGGTGGTTTATTCACGGGGAAGAGGGTCCACTGAGGGGAGAACTCCTAAAAGCACCTCTTCTCAAAGCCGCTCACTTAGGTACCTGGGGACTGGAAACCAGATCTCAGGTCTGGCGTCTCAGAGGCTCTGGACTTGCATACAGTAAGTGTTCACATGGGTAACAGACCAGCAGGGTGAGTACACAGGATGCTTCTTTCCTGTACCACTTCACAAAGTTTTTTAAAAGTTAGTGTCTCTTAACCACCGTGGCCGAGTGGTTAAGTTCGTGCGCCCCGCTGCAGGCGGCCCAGTGTTCCGTTGGTTCGAATCCTGGGCGCGGACATGGCACTGCTCATCAGACCACGCTGAGGCAGCGTCCCACATGCCACAACTAGAAGGACCCACAACGAAGAATATACAACTATGTACTGGGGGGCTTTGGGGAGAAAAAGGAAAAAAAATAAAATCTTTAAAAAAAAAAAAGTTAGTGTTTCTAATTGGGGTGCAAAGACTAGAAACTAGGAAGGCAGCTTCCCAAGTCAGAGTTGCAAAGGTGGCAAGTCAAGAACTCTTCCCTGACCTCGGGCGCAAGCCCTGCTCTCCTACCTCCCTCCCCGCCGTGGACCCTAAAACGTGCAATATGGTACCAGCAACGCTCGTGTAGGAACTGCAGGCAGGCTGCCAAATGACAGCATCTTAGCAGGCCCAAATGATGGCAAAACTAAACTGAGTAGAGATAGACGTAAAGTCTTGCGCTTAGGATCAAAAGCTCAACTGTGCATTTCTAAATCATCAATGACGAAAGTCATGTCAGAGACCAGTAGGGTATTAGTGACAAAGGAAGCCGCATTTACTGAGCATACACTCCATGGCCCTCATCCCTGTGAAAACTTGTGCGGCACCATTATCCCCGACTTACCGAATAGGACACTTGCCCAAGGACACTGGCTACAGTTGACAGGGCCATTCGAATTGGGTCGGCCTGCCCAGAGCCTGTGCTCCCTCCTGCAGCCAGGCTGCCTCTCAGAAGGCAGAGGCACTGCTGCCTTCCCCTCCAAACCAGGCTGAGGAGCAGGCCTGAACGAGGCTCCTCATTTCCTCCCTGGGCCTGTAATCCTGGAGGGCCCTCACTACCTACAGGAGATAACACTGCTGCGGCCTCCCCTGCTGGGATCCCCCTGGGTAGCAGTAACCCCTCACCTTTGTATACACCCCCTTGCAGCAGTGGTTCTCATCCCATGCTCCCGGACCAGCAGCATCAGCATCACCTGGGAACTTCTTAGAAATGCAAATTCTCAGGCCCCACCCCAGACCTGAGAATCAGAAGCTCTGGGGGGTGGGATCCGGGCATCTTGGCTTTAACAAGCCCTCCAGGTGATCGGATGCTTGCTCAAGTTTGAGAACCAGTGCTTTGCAGTGAACCAAACACTTCCAAGGACCTGACTCCTTTTGTCTCCTACCTCGTGGGGTAATGCATATCTGTAATGCAGCCTGTTTCAGCCAGAATGCAATCAGAGAAGCAGAACCCTTCGAAGATATAGATGTGTATAAAAGGCTTTCTTACAGGAATTCGACCTTAGGCTGTTGTGGGCGCTGGTTGAGCAATCTCTGCAAAGCTGATGTCTTCACTTCTGATGCTGGAGCTTGAAGCCCACGGGGGAGGTTGTTGGGAAAGAAATATGGATGTAAAGTGGGGAGATCAAGAGTAAGTTGGATACATACGCACAAGCGGGAGTCCATAAGGACAGAGGACCCAAGTCAGTTCCTATTGCTTCTGAGCTTGGTGGTGTGGGCGTCTGCAGAAGCCAGGGCCCCTCGTTGTGCAGCCGAGCACACACACCTGGCCCAGGGGTCGGAGCAGCTGAAGGAGGATCCAGGGAGCGTGGAGCAGTTGCAGCAGCCCGGCCTCACACGGATGAGGTGAACCGGCAGAGCAGCGACAGTTCGTGAGCTGCAAGGTGGCTGCCGCTTCCTTTCCGCCCTCCAGACCTCCAACAGGGGTCTCTCTGTGACCACTCCCCCTCAGAAACACCCAGGCAAAGGAATTCTGGGAAATGCAGTTCAGCCTAGCCACGCTACCCAGTCCCCAAGCCTCCACACTACTGTTGTGTTTCACAGCTGAGGAAAGGAGGAGGGAATGGAGGGGGCTGGCCTGGCCAGAGGAACTTTTCTCTGCAAGGGAATGGAGGGCAGAGGTCATCTGCAAACCCAGGACTGCGAGTTCTGGGGGTGGTGCTCAGAGAGTCTCTCACTGGAAGGAGACACCAGGGCCTCCCAGAAACAGGTTTGCGGGTGAAGGATATGCCTCTGTAATAGTTTCCCACGCCCTTTGAGCCTCCTGGGCTGTGTCCTGGAAGACAGGAGAGGGTGCAGGACAGACAGTTCCCCCAATCCTCCTGGATACACATCCCCCACCGTTTTCTGCTGTGTGTGTGAGGTGGTGGTTGATAAGTTCAGCCTGTAAGGACTGAACGCACTTCCTGGCAACGGGGTGGGGGGGGGGGGGGCCTCAGCCCCTCCCCATGGCCCCGCCAGAGAGCCAGAGGCCCTGTCTCTCCCTCCCTCCCTGCCTTCTTCCCTCTCCCTCCTCAGCTTCTCCTCACCTCTGAGTGTCAAGTTTCCCAGCTTGACAGAAATGGGGAATGGTGAAGAGTCACACTTAGAATAACTGTGATCACACACAAGTTTAACACACACATGTTTACCCACGTGTGTAACACTCACTCTGAAATTACTGCATTTTTCAGGTTTCATAAGGGGCCCAGTCCTGGGGCAGAAGAAAATCTGTGGGTCTAGGCAGATTTCTTGATTATAAGGAAAGCCACAAATCCACAAACTCATTCCCAAGCCCACAGAAAGGGGCAGAGCAAATGCAGAAGGACCAGGAATTCTTGCGAGCCTGAGTGAGAGGGCTTCCCATCAGGAGTGGGGTGGGCAGTGGTCATGGACAGACCCTCACTCCTTCCCCCCAGGCCCTCAGCATGTCCACCCTGCGCCCTGGACCCACATGAAGAGGCCCAACACTGCCCAATCAAGAGAGCTTTGGGCTCCCAGCTGCATGAGATCACATTTTAAGAAAAAGAAGATGGAGTTAAGGGCCTGACGGGAGTTTTCCCAGCAAGAAAAGACAGCAGCTCAATAAAGCAGGAATAACTGATTGGTTCCAGAAATGCATGGTTCTCATCAGCAAAGGCAGGAAGTAGGGCTCTGAGTGTTTGATGGGTAAAGGAAGGCAAGAGAGGGAAGGCCGTCAGAGTCACTCTCAGTGCTAGAATGCTCCATTCCTTCCTGAAAGAAAGGAGGAGAGAGAGGAAAGGAGGAAGGAAGGAAACGGAGGTGTAGGGCCTCAGCTATGGAGGAGCCCTGCCCACAAGCAGCCCGTAAAAGGACATTCCCATGTCTGTCACATATGCCACGTCGTCCCACAGCCCCCAGAACAGCAATTGAGGTCCTTCGGTGCTGCTGGTGAGGACGCAACTAGAACAAAGAGTTGAAAGCTTTTCGGAGCCATCTCTGTCTCTCTGGAGTAGCTAAGGAGTCCGTGCTTCTGTGGGATTAGCTGTTAGTCCTGGGAATGACCTCCCTCACATGATCTTACCTCACAGCCCTTTCCCAGACTCCAGGCTGGAGTCCCACATCTAGTGCACAAGGCTTTCAGCCAGCTGGAGGGGCCCTGGAACCTTCCTCTTCTCATTTCAAGCCATCTTAGGTTGCTCACTAAGGCTCCAGAGTGAGCTCCTCTGTTCTGGGACTTTCAATCCAGGAATGTCTGTCAGAAGTGCCGCATGTGCATAGCAGGGTGCTGAGGGCAAGTGTGGAGGGCCACAGGTCCCTGCCGGAGGCAGCCTCTTTTCCCTTAAGAGATAATGTTACCAAAACCAAAGTGGGTTCCAGCCTGGCAAGTTAAATCAGACTCTCCACAAGAAGTAGTTGTCTCACAAAGTAAGGTATGTTTGCAGCAAATAGGAGACCATGAGGAATCATTTCCAGAGTCATGGTGTCCCCAAACAAGGGAAGCATTTATTTCAGACAAGGAATGAATATTCAAAAGGGAGAGGTGGGTATTCGCTTGCGCAGGCTCAGTTGGAAAACATGCTTCCACATACACTGCAGGTTGCAGTAATAAGGCCTCAGCTCCTCCTGGAGAGGCCTTAGCCTTGGAAATAAGGCAAAGGTCACAGGTGTAGCTCTTGTGGTGAGGCTTGGTCTGGTTCAGGGCCATTAGTGATTGCATCGCCTTAACATAACAAAAGGAAAAAGAACAATTTGGAAAAACAATTAAAGTATCCAAACCCACGCTTGAGGTCCTTGGGGAAGCTAGTCAGTGACAATAAGAACCCACTAAGGGCTGTGACACTAGCCGAGTGTAGGCCTCACCTCAGCTTTCCTCACCTGCCATGGCCTGATGTCCCTCTTAACTTTAATCCTTTGGAACTTAACATTTTGAAGTTGGGACGCTCCCAATGAAGACATGGAGTCGGGAATGATAGGAGCCAGGCTCAGAGGCATCCACAGCGCGATACCACCCTCCGGGGGGGCAAATAACCATTTTAGAAATTTTATGAGGAAACAAGCTGGGATCTAGAAATATCCAACAGAATGAAAGCCAGCTGCATGGTGATGCGAAACTGATCGTATTAGTTTTCCACTCTGGGTAACAAATTACCACAAACTTGGAGTCCTAAACCCACATCCACTTGTTATCTCACAGCCGTAGGCAGGTCAGAAATCCGTGTCGGCTCAACGGGGCTCCCCGCTTAGGGCTGAAATCAAGATGTTGGGCGGGTCCAGCTCTTCTGTGGAGAATCTAGGAAAGAATCCACTTCCGAGCTCGTGTAGGTTGTTGGCAGGATCCAGTTCCTTGCAGCTGTGGGTTTGAGGTCCTCATTTCCTTGCTGGTTCCCGACTAGGGTACCCCCTTTGTTGCTAGAGGCCACCTGTGTTCCTGGCCATGTGCTATGTCCTCCATCTTCAAAGCCAGCAACGGAGTCATTGCCATGCTTTGAATCCCTTGACTTTCTCTTCAGTACCAACCAAAGCAAAGTCTTTGTTTTATTTATTTATTTTTTATTTTTTGAGGAAGATTAGCCCTGAGCTAGCTACTGCCAATCCTCCTCTTTTTGCTGAGGAAGACTGGCCCTGAGCTAACATCTGTGCCCATCTTCCTCTACTTTATACATGGGACGCCTACCACAGCATGGCTTTTGCCAAGCAGTGCCCTGTCCACACCTGGGAGCCTAACTGGGGAACCCCGGGCCACCAAGAAGCAGAACGTGAGAACTTAACTGCCGCGCCACTGGGCTGGCCCTGAAAAGTCTCTGTTTTTAAAGGACTCATGATATTAGATTAGGCTCATCCAGATAATCTCCCTTTCGTCATAAAACATGGGAATAACACCAGGGCGTGAAGGTCATGGGGGCCATATTAAAACTCTGCCTACCACACAGATCAAGAAAGGACATCAAAACAGCTTGAGAAGGAAGACGAAGCTGGGGAGAGGGCAAGAGGGACTGTGACAAGGGTGGTCAAAGGCCAAGAAGAGGCATGGATGGAAAGAAATCTTTCAGCTGTGCACCTGACCCCACATTTACTAGAGAGAGTTTCATTAAGACAGGGTTCTCCTGGGGCTTAGAGCCCTCGAGGGGGTCAGCAAATGGACTTGAGTCAGTCTGGGAATCTCCTGATGTTTCATGGAACTTTTATATACGTGCATTTATGGATTTGTCATGAGTTTGGGGAGTGGGGTTAGGGGCAGGAGAAAGGCCATATCTTTCAGTAGATTCTCCCAAGAGTCTTAACCCAACAAGATTAGAAACTACAGCTTTTTAAAAAATTAACAGCTTTATTGAGATATAATTCATTTACCATGAAATTCACTCATTTATGTACAACTCAGTGGTTAATATATTGACAGAGTGATGCAACCATCAGCACAATCAATATGAGAACATTTTTATCATCCCTCCCCCCAAAAAAACTCCATAACCAATAACGGTCATTCCCATTTCCTCCCAAACTCCTAGTCCTAGGCAACCAATAATCGAATTTTTGTTTCTCTGGACTTGCCTATTCTGGGCATTTCATATAAATGGAATCATACAATATGTTGTCTTTTGTGTTTGGCTTCTTTCACTTAGCATAACATTTTCAAGGTTCATCCGTGTTGTAGCATGTGTCCTTTTTATGACTGAGTAATATCTCTTGGATATATATACCTAGGAGTGGAATTGCTCTTCATATGGTAACTCTGTTTAACCTTTTGAGGAACTGCTAAGCTGTTTGGAACTACTGCATTTTGAGATACTCTGGGAGCATTTTCATTCCAGGAATTAATGGCAAATTAGCAAAAAGGAGGCCAGCTGGAAAGGAATAGTCAGAAGGAAAACCAGGATTTGATGAAGCAATGATCTAGGACCATTCAAGATTGATGAATAGAATACCCAATTATAGGCTGCCCAGACTCCAGGGAAAGAGGCTGGACCATGACTTAGAGACAGGCAGGCATCCCAGCCTTACCCGTAATTCACTTCATAGCCCCGACATGTGCCATCCCCCATTCCCACCCATTTTCCCCATCCTCCACCCTCACGCCTGGGCTTCAGAACCCTCTGTCAATCAACAAACAATGGTGTGATTGAGTGCCTTCTATATGCCAAGCCCTGACAGAAGCAAAGTGGACAGATTAGTAAGCAACTGATATGGTTCCTGCCTCTTGGAGCTTATGGTCTCTCGGGAAAGAGAGACATTAAACTGATAGTTCTAAATCATTAAATAACTAAATAATTATCTCTGCACAGCTGTCAAGAAGTGCTGGATGCTGAGATCATCTAAGGGGATGGAGGTGGGGAACCAACCAAGTCTTTCTAAGGAGGTCACATCATCTTTAGGAAGAGACTTATAGGATGAATAGGTGTTTTTTCAGCCAGACAATGGTGAGAAGGAGGAGGAGCAGGAAGAGGGAGTGTAAGGCTTTCCCAACACAAAATGGGAAGACCCTGGGTCTGGAAGGGATGGTCAGAAGGCCAGTGTCACTGGAACGGAGAGTGAGGACAGGAGATAGGTCATGCAGAGATGATCATGCGAGGCCTCTGGGGTACGCCTTTCCAAGGACCTGTGTTTTATTCTAAGGGGACTGAAGAGCGCCAGAGAATTTTATTAAAGAAAAAATTAAAGAATAAGAGACCGAAGGCTGGGCTCTGAATAGCAGTTTATTTGTATTTTGTTTTAGAGTGACAGGTTTAGAGATCCAATTTGACACAGCATCTAGCATCTGGGGACTGAGATTTGGGGGAGGAAAAAGGGAGTAGATCTTTAAATCTGAAAAAAAAAACCCTCAGAAACCTTCTCTGTCCTGTGCTAGAAAGGCATGTCTCTGAGTGCTGCGGGTGAAACCTGGGCTGAATCCGGCGGGCGCAGGGCTTCCGCCCCCTACACGGAGCGCCTTCCCTGGGCGCTGTCTCACAGTTTGACGCAAGGCAAGCTGCCCGACCCAGGATGATGGCATGCAGTTGTCTTAGCAGAAGCCAGACCTGCACTGCTGTCAGCAGTCTACACAGCATGTCAGTCTGAAGCCAGGGAGGAGCATGGTCAGATTTGCCCTTGGAAAAGATTGCTCTGGCCCCTGTGTGGAGAAAGGATTGGCTGGGGCACAAGGACGGCGGGAGGCTGCGGTGCAGGCGGGAGACCGTCTTGCTAAAGGACAATTTTTTTAAGTAAAATTATGACTGCCGTATAAATATAAAATGGACACGTCTTAAAGATTTTATTGAACTCATCAATTGAGAACCAGTATGATGTATAACCCACTTCAAAGGAGAAGCCAAAGAACAGACACATTTCGAACAATCTGGAATGCTGACGTTAATTTGCTAATAGATGCAAAAATGAGCTCTGCCACAGGGCAGAAGTCAGTTGCGTCTTTCCTGTACAAAATCCATTTGAATTTCTAAGAACAGAAATTATTTGCATCACCTCCATTATTTAACATCTGTCTCTACAGAGTTGCAAATGGTAAAGAAAAAAGAAAAAGAAAAGAAAGATACAAACCCCTGTAGAATCAGATAATCCTAGAAGGGTCCTCTTGAGACACCACCATTAAAAGGAAACACAGCAATATTTTTGCCTATTTCAAAGTCTTTCACGAATTTGGCTGACAATGTGGAGCTGCTACAGTGGCCCATGCACAGCCGGCCTTATGCAGAGGGACAGTGCATGAAACAGATCCAAGTGGGGTGCTGTGGTTGGGTGGGGGTGGAGAGGGTCCACAGATCTCCCTTGCTCCCGACAAGCAGATCCTGGGACTCCTCAGGAAGCCTGGGACGCTTCAGAATCCGGTTTGAAAACTTCTGACCTGGGTATTTCCTAGGTTCCTGCCTACTTAGCCTTCTGCGATACCTGGCCTTTCTAGTTCCCCAAATTTTACTTTCAGTTGTTTCTATACTATTTAAGTACCACCTTTTGCTTGTAGTTCGATATCTTAGAACGTTAAAGATGAATCGTGCAATTTTAAGAGACAATCTAGCATAGTGGTTTTAAACACAGACTCCTGGAATCAAACTCTGAACTCTGCGACCTTGGGCCTGTTTCTTAATCTCTCTGTGCCTCTGTTTCCTCCCCTGTAATATGGAGATAATAGAAGCTCATTGGGTTGCTTTGAGAATTATATCAATTTATATACATACATCATTCAGAATAGAAACTGAGACACAGGAAGTATTAAGTATTTCCTAATTGTGATTCTCATCATTGAATGAATTCACAAGCCTCATTCTGACTCACTTTGCTCATGAGAAGCCTGGTGCTTGGGATCATGATGCCAGTCTCTCACCAAAATTGTGATCTTTAACTCATCAACAAGCATCAGGAGTGAATACACAGACAGATAGGAAGATTCAGCCATATAAACAACAGCAAACATGTGGTAATCTTCAGCAGCAGCATCTTCAAAGATGTATTGAGTACCTGCAGTATCCACAAGTGTGAAATGTGAGGCACGAGAGAGGGGATGCCCGCCTAGCTGCCCTGCTAACCCATCCTTGGAATCACAGAAAACTCAGAAGGAACCCCTGGCGGCCTCTTCCCGCCTGAGGCACAGCAAATGTGATGAAGGGAGAGGTTAAGGGTTGTTCTCATGCCAAGTTTTTGCCCAGTCTTCTCTCTTTCCCAACAAATTTATCCTGCATATGCCCTCTCAGGCCCCTAATCACAGACAGAGAGCTGAGAACTGGTTAGAGGAAGGTCCATGCAGTCCCTCTCCCTGATGGGAGATGCTAATAATTATTACAATAACACTTACAAAGAGTATTCTTTGATACTCTGCTCTTCAAAGAGGTGGTACTAATTCTGCTCCTCTTGAGTGTGAGCTGGACTTAGTGACACTTCTGAAGACTAGACTATGGCAGAAGTGAAGGTGTGTGACAGCTAAGACCAGATCACAAAAAGCACTGTGGCTTCCTCCTTTCTCTCTCGGGGTTCATTCAATCGGAAGCCAGCAGCGATGCCCTGAGGACACTCGGGCAGCCCTAGGGAGAGGTCTGCATGGTGAAGAACTGAGGCCTCCCGCCAACAGCCATGTGAGTGGATCTCGGGAGCAGATCCTCCTACCCCAGATGCGCCATCCGATGCCTGCAGCCCCGCTCAACATCTCGACTGCGCCTCATGATAGACCCGGAGCCAGACTCACCCAGTTAAGCCGCTCCCAGATTTCCAATCCTCAGAAGTCATGTGAGATAATGATATTATTGGGGGTTTGGGTTGGGTTTTTTTTTTCTTTTTTGTCACTTCACTTTCTCAGAGAGCTCTTTCTTCACTGACAACCTAATCTAAAGTAGCCACCCAATCACTCTGTAGTGAATAAGCCTATTATGTTTTTTATAGCATCTATCACTACTTAATTTTCCTATTTGTTCATTTAACTAGCTCCACTATAATTTAAGCTCCATGAGAGCTGGAATAGTTTTTGTCTTCTTCAGAGAAGTGTCCTCATTGTCCAGAGCGCTGCCTGGTACATAGTAGGTGCTCATTAAACATTTGTTGGGTGAATAAAATGAATGAATTCTTTAATAGAAGCTCCTATGACGATTTTTTTGGATCTCTACAATTCTGAACACAGTACCTCGAACATGATTGGAGTGAAACTAACAGTACAGGCTAAATTCACACACTTTACAAGACGGTAAAGAGGTGAAAAATAAACAGTGGTAATCTCAGAATCCCTCATAAAATGAGTGTGATCTTATTGATTTATGCCCCTAAGTTTGAGATAATTTATCACTCAGTCATAGGTAACTATTAAAAATAGCTGGGGTTTTTTCCTTTCTGCCTAATCATTTGAAAATAAGTTGCAGACATCACGGCCCTCAGCTCTAAATACACCAGCATGTTTCTTCTAAGAACAATGACACCCAAGAATTTTATTTCAATTTATTACAAATTATCACACCCATGAATTTGAATATTGATTAAATAATGTCTAATATAGAGTTCATAAATTTCTACCCTCCCCCTCGCTCCCTCCTCTCCAGCCTCACCAGCCTTCTCCACGTCCCTCCCATATCCAAGGCACCCTCCCACCTCACAGCCTTTGCTGTTCCCTGTGTGCAGAATTCGCTCTCCCCTCCTTAAAATCTTGCCTCAAATGGCTCAGATGTCTCCTCCTCAGTGGGATCTGCCAAGCCTACCCATTCTAAAATTGCAGTCCCCACGCCTGGCCCTCCTACCCGCTTGCCCGATAGATTTTTCTCCATAAGCGCATCTTCTTCTAACATACTGCATAATTTACCCGGTGATTTTGTGTAATGTCTGTCTCTCCTATTAGAACGTAAGCTCCATGAGAGCAGGGGTTGTCATCTGTGTTTACTGCAGTGTCCCCACCTGGTGCCTGGTACAAGCATGAGTGGATTTTTGTAGGATGGATGAATGAGTGACTGAAATGAGTGGACTGAGAGAAACGCCTCCCCTGGGCACTGGAGAAGAGGACACCGAGTGGCGTAATGATAGTGAACTGAACGCCGCCCCTGCTGGAGAAGTCTGCTGCATTTTGGGGAGACCCAGACAAGATGGGGGCGAGCCTTGCTAGCCAGAGGGACTGAAGGACAAAGGTGTGTAGGGGGTGTCTTATCCCTGCCACCAGGATTACCTGTGCTCTGTCACATCCTGTATCTCAGAACATCCCTCATCTCAGAACATTTTTATACTCTCCTTGAAGAAAGAGTTAATACTAATAATTACTGGCACAGCATATTGAATGCTCACCGTGCAACAGTCATGGTGCCAAACGCTTTAAACCCAGTGTCTCATTTAATCCTCTCAACAATCCTACAAGGTCAATATTACCATAAATCTCATTTTCTAGACAAAGATGATTCAAAGGCTTAACTGACTTTTAAAATTAATATTTAATTTATTGAAATCACAATTCAAAAAACCTAGTTCTTCCTTAAGCTTCGGCTTACGAATCTTATTCTATTTGTGTCCAACATATTTTAACTATCACTTTTAAAAGGATTTTGAATGTTTGATGCCACTTGCAAAGTTAAACTCCCTTAAACATTTTAAATTGCATTTAAACATTTATTGCGTGCAGGTTCTTTTTGTCTACTTTAATGGTCTGACTTAACAAACAAAACCTTTCCAAGTGTTTAAATTTAAATTATTCATCCAATAAGTTCAACTTATGGTTAATTTTGAGTTCTCTTAAATGTTCCAGTACTCTATAAAAGATTAGGAAGTTTTCGGTTTAAAATTATAAATCCGAATCAATTACAAACTTGCTAATTTTCAGTTGGAATTTCAAGATTTTCACTCTTAATAGGCCAAATCCTATTGAGCTATAAATACCAAATGTGAACAGATTCTTTTACATAAAAACATTCATACCATGATTTGGATTCCCTTAAACTTTCTATACTTAATTTAAAATCTTTAAATACGCTCGCTCACCAAGGAAGCTGTAATATTTGTTTCACACCGTTTTGGGGGTTGCCTTCTCGAATCTTCTGAGTTTACAGAACATCCACTCTGCCCTATCATTGTTGTATCAATGACCTCATAATTCAAAGGAGGTGCCCCATGGCCTAGGACACCTAGATGTAAGGTATATGTTACACCCCTCCCCAGGAAATTCTACCACCTGATTTGATTTTGCGTATCTTTGGCCTTTAAGATTAGTCGAGTCATTTCTGTCTAAAGCTAAAGATCTTTGACCCAGATGGAATCCTGCCTTCTTTCACATTCTTCTGTCCCTTTGGACCTTGCAAGTCTTAGAGATACTAAACTGATAACTGACTGAATCGTGGCTTAGGAATCAGCCATTTTTCAGGTAGTAGTGAAACTTCAGGCATCCATCAACAATGGGAACGGACTTGGCTGGTCATCAGTTCCTTCCCAGGTCTGTGACATCACCCCCTCTACTTCCACAGCCTGCGAGGCCAGCCAGCTCTGAGGGCAGGAAATAGGGAGACTTCCTCCAGGAGCTCTGTGTCGGAGTCCCTCCTGTCCTGAAGGACAAGGGTCACACAGATGGGACCAAGAGACACAGAAGCAGCAAAATTGCTGCTAGATACGCTCCTCTGGAGGAAGCACAGATATGCCTGAGTACTTCTTTATTCATCTCCTTTTCAACTACAGTAAGCCTGGTCAGGCTGATAAGGCAGCTGGCGTTGTTCCCATTCTTCATTAAGTCATTCAACAAACATTTATTGCCCATGTATTACAGGCAAGGTCATTGCCTTCAAGAAGCTCACGGTCTCCGAAGGAAAATACCAGCCAGAGCTCAGGGCTGAATGGAATCCGCATTGCAGGGGGGCATTGATCAAGCGCAGTGGGGTCGGGGCAGGGAGAGTAACCTCTCTTGGCGGAAGGTAATTGGAGAAGGCTTAATGAAGGAGGGGATATTTGACATTCATCTGGGTGTACTGGGTACCTCCTCTATGCCCCGCACTGTTGGGGGTGAACAGGATAATTTCAGGTTGTGAGAAGCTAATGTTTATGGAGCACTTACAACGCACTGACACTGTTCTAAGTGTTGGCACAGATTGACTCGTTTAATCCTCCCAGCCCTCTGTGAGGCAGGAAACCACTAATATCCCCATTTTGTAGGTGAGGAGACTGTTTCATTGCTCTATTGCTGCATAGCAATCCACCCCAAAATTTAGCGGCTTGAAAGCAATTATTTTATTCTGTCACAATTCGGGGCTCAGCAGGGACAGCTCGTCTCTGCTGCATGTGCCAGTGTTAGCTGGGCTTCTGGCTGAGGTTGGAGAGTCAAGATGGCCTTGTCACATACCTGGGGCCTTGGGGCTGGCTGTCAGCTGGGGCGCCTCAGTCGTCCTTTGTGTGACCTCTCTCCGGCAGGATAGCCAGGACTTCTTACATGGCCAGCTTCCCAGAGTGCAAACACAGAAGCTGCAAGTGACATAGCACCATCACGTCCATCACATTCAATTGGTCAGTGAGTGTCCCAGAGCCAGCCCAGGTTCAAGTAGAAGGGAAACTGACTTGGGAGGAGTGGCAAAGTCACATTGCAAAGGGCAGGCAGGATGGAAGGAATTGCTGTGGCCACCTTTGGAAACAATCTTCAACATATACGGGGTTTAAATAAATTGCTCAAGGTCATACAGCTAATAATTAGGCTGTGGGGAGTCAGTAGGGTAAAGCTCAGATATGCAGAAATGTGAAGAAGGATATTTCAGATAAAATGAGGCATGTGAGCGAGGGCCCAGAGACACAGAAACCTGGATTATAATTGTATAGAGAGAGAGGCAAAAAAGGTAGGCTGGGGCCAGACCATGATGACCTTGAACACGAGACTCAACTCTCTGGACTTGATCCTGTAAGCAGTGGGGAGCCATGGGAAGGTTTGGAGCCGGAGAGTGAGCTGATCAGGACTGTGCTTTAGGGAGATTAAGCCAGGCCAGTGGATGAATGGAGCCAGCCCAATAAATGAGGAGACTCCTGCAGGAGTGATGAAGACATGACCTACATAGCATATGTGGGAGCAGAGTGGTGGGTATGAATGCAGGAAATATCACAAGAGTGGATTTGACCCCATCTTGGCAACTTGGTATTTTACAGATGAGGAAATTGTGGCTCTGAGAGGTTAAAGCTCCAGGATCTCTTAGCAAAGCAAATGGCTAAGGCAGACGGTAAGAGGTCAGTGGGCAAAAGAATAAGTGGAGGGTGGAGCCCAGGAGTTCAGGCCTTCGGACCACTAGTCCATTCAAGCACAGTGGGAGTGTCACAGTGGGAACCAGAAAAGTTGGGGCTCTGGTGACTTACCTGTGGGCACGTTGGCATCAGCATGGTGTGGGGGTCAATCCCACGAATTGTCCAATAAGGAGATGACTTGACTTGAGCCAAGAGAGAGAGCCCTCCTTGGTGGGTAAGCTGCACTCTTTCCCCTGCGAGGCCTGGTCCTTCTGGGCTTAGATGGGGGCTGGGTGTGGACAGGGGAATGGAGGCTTGAATTCGGCCACCTCCGCATATACCCTGAGTTGCTTTTGAGGGTCTTTCTGAATAATAAAAAAATGTTAGAAACAGCAGGGAAGAGAGAAGAGAGGATGCTATACGCAGTTCTTTCAAAGCTCTTAGTTTGAAAAGACACTAAGGTTTTTTTGGAAAAAAGAAGCCTGGTTGATCTCATTCTTAGCATCTCTGGCTGAAAGGGGGCTCCCCGCCCCCTCTGTACTAGCTGCTCCTTGGGATTTCTGTCTTCTGTTCTTCTGACACACTTCATGCAGGGAGAGCTCATTTTGGCTCCCTCAGAAATTGGACTCTAAATTTAGAACTGGCCTCAAAACTTCTGATCTTTGAGCTCAACTTGTCTGACTTGCCCCAGCCTGCAACAGCCACCTCTTATCACTATTACTGCTGTTCCTATTTGGGTCTCCAGTCGTCTTAGAAACATGAGTTGGTATGCTTGGTCACGGCCAAGAAATGCAAGCCAGAGCCCACCAGTCTACCCTACTAGGACCCTGTCCCTATTCTTCTCTTGTGAATAATGTTCTCTTGGAGCAGGAAATGTTTCCCCTTCATTTTCTAAGAGCTGGGCCCCTTGGGCCCATTCCAAATTCCTCTGGTCTCCCTTCCATCTGTTGAAAGTTCCTTCCCTGCCTTCTCATCTCTGAAATCACCAGAAAGCGGAGGAAGCAGTCCTTGGTTTGCACCTTAGCCCAGCTGCTTGCCTTGTGGACTCAGGCCCATTAACCCCTGACCTTCAGCCATAATGCTTCCCCTCATCTCCTTCCACATCCCCATGTTGAGAGAAGGAGCCAAGAGCCAAGGGTCCTCCCAATCCCCACTGGGTGCTCCTTCATACGTCCAGTTCTAACCAAGGAGATGGCACCTCCCTCAGAGTCCAGCATCATCCATCTAAGGTGCAGCACGCAGCTGGTTCTGAGTTCTGGGCTCCGCCCCTCACTTTCGTATGTCTCTGAGCAAGTCACTTGACTTTCTAGCTGAGCCTGTTTTCCCATCTATAAAACGAAGAGTGGAATGAGGGACCTCTAACCTTAGGGTGCACCCCACTTGAGACATTCTACGCTTCTATGACCATGACCAGTTTTTACGAGAGAAAGGGTCCTTTTAGCACCACACAGTTTCATCCACAGCATCCCTGCAGAGCAACAGTCATGGAACGCTTTAGAGCATTCTAGCATCCTTCAAAGAAATCCAAAGACATAACCCCCTAAACTCAACTCAGAATGACTCTGCAGGAGGACAAGGCCATCTGGATCTCATCTGCGATAGGTCCACAGGGTTCTAAAGCTAAAAGCTAAATTCTCTAGAGCAGTGTTTCTCGAATTGCTTTCATAGAACACTAGGATTCTATGTGCTCTTGGGCTTTGCCAACCCATAGTCCAGTAAGTTTGGAGAAAGCTGGGTTTCCTTACTGCCTTTTGTGCCTTGAATTTAGAGTCACTGCCAAGACATCCTGCTTACTCTTCACAACAGCCTTTATTTTTTCCATTTTGCTATTTCCATTTTACAGAAAAAAATGAGGCTCAGAGAGGTTAAGCGACTTGTCCAGAGTCGTGCAGCTTGGAAGTGAAGGGGCTGGGGTCTGAATCTGGAGCCCACGTTCCTAACAGGAGGCTGTATTTTCATCCCATGTTAGTAAGCTCCGGAAAGAAGTTACTGGCCCTAAAAGGCTGCCTTTGTCCCAGCTGAAATACCTTAGGGAGAATGGAATAAAGGGCAGGTTTCTGGAAAAGGAAAAGAGACAGCAAGAGGGCACCATTTATGTGTATATAAAAGCCTCAGGTATAGGGCCTACAGCTGTTTCCTGGGGACAACTCATTCCAGGGGATGAGGGCTCACAAGTGTGTGTGCCGCTCCTCACAACTGGAACCAGTCTCTGGAGCAAGTCAGGCGAAGGAGCGCCATCCTCTTTACGAGGAAGATACACAAAGACTTGCGGAGGTTCAGAGAAGCCCATTCTAGAAATATCCATTGTTGCACACAGATTTGTACAACACGACTCACCTCCCCAACATGGCTGCTTGGACGGGGTCGGCATCAGCCCCTGTGTGGCCAGTCTGCTACTAGGGAATTCTGGAGATGGAATTAGTTATTAGTCACTAGCTCATTCTTTCATTTCTCTGACAAGCACATATTGAACACTGCTGTGCATGGAGACACAACCGTGAGGCAGCCCATTGTCCCTGTTCGCAAGGAGAGACAGACCTTAAACAAAAATAACGCTGACAAGTGGTATAGTTACAACGGAAGTAAGTTCTCTGAAGAGAAGGAACATCATTCTATGACAATATGTATCAAAGGAACGTGATCTAATTAAGGGGGGGGGGGGGGTGGTTTGTGTGGCCCTGGAGGGCACTACTCACTTCTCCCTTCAGGAGACCCTCTTGCAAGGAATGTAGTTAACTGACAGCCCCCAATTGCCACAACTTAAGTGAGCCTCAGTGTTCACACCAAGGCTGCTCCCTCCCCAGGTAGCTCGTAGGCAATGACTGAGCATAGTGGGGATGCTGTGCTGGCCGTGTTGGCTGACACAAGACTACTCGGATGGGCAGGCCTTGCTCAGGGCTCCCCATTGGCTTGGCTGAGACTTCCTCAGAGCTGCACAGCAGTCTGAAGCCCTTCCCTCCCTCTCTCCTTTCACAGGTGTCAGGCCTGAAAGCTCTCCCCACCTTCTGCTCCCTCACGCCCCTTCATCCTTCACGTCATTTTGGCATCTGCTTCTTGTTAAAAAAAGGAATTTATGGAGTAAATTTTAAAGATCTGATCGGCTTTATTCAATGATTCATGAATTGGGCAGCATCCAATCTAGCAGATAGAAAGGAGCTCTGAGGAGCTGTACAAAATCACAGACTTTTATAGGCAGAAGGGAGCAGAAACAAGGAAGTTATACCAGGCAAAAAAGTGGGTTGGTCATTGCAAGGTCACTTTCCTTTAGGGGATGGCAGGGGTCTATTAGACAGATCACCTAACTAATGCTGGTCAGGCAATTCCTGATTGGTTGGTTTAAGATTTCCTTTCTGGGAGAGCAGAAACCGTCATTAAGTCAAGTCTCAGTTTGGTGACGTGAAGCTTAGCATAAGTGACTCCATTTTGGGCCTGTTGTCTTCTTTTCAACACAAGGAAAATTAGAAATTAAATATTTTGAGCTGAATGATAAATGAAAATATAATCTATCAAAATTTGTGGCATACAGCTAAATGAGTGATTAAACCAAAATGTCTAGCTTTATTAGAAAAGAAGAAAGATATAAAATCAATGATCTAAGATTCCACTTTTAAAAGCTGGAAAAACAAGAGCAAAATAAGTACAAGAAAGGAAATAATAATGATAAGAGCAAATATTGTGACATAGAGAACAAACAGAGAATCAAGAAAGCCAAAAGTTGGTTCATTGAAAATATCAATAAAATTAGTAAATTCCTAGCTAGACTCATCAAGGGGAGAGCTAGAAAGAAAACAAATTATGAATATAAAGAATAAAAGAGAAGATATCACCACAGAGCCTGCAGACAATAAAAAGAATTTTTAAGATAATAAGACAATTAAAATAATAATAAGAAAATATTATAAATTTATGCCAATAAATTTGACAACATAGATGAAATGGACAAATCGCTTGACAAATTACAACTTGCCAAAATTGACACAAGATGAAATTGAAAATTTAAATGCTCTTATCTGTTAAAGATATTGAATTCATTACCAAAACCCTTCCCAGGAAGAAAACATCAAGCCGAGAT
Organism: Equus quagga; assembly: GCF_021613505.1. Lineage (NCBI taxonomy): Eukaryota > Metazoa > Chordata > Mammalia > Perissodactyla > Equidae > Equus > Equus quagga. The sequence goes on from NC_060277.1 coordinate 65,401,723, forward strand.
ATTTTCACTGGTGAATAGCAAACATTTAAAGAAGAAATAACATGAAACTTACAGAAACTTTCAGAAGATAGAGCAGGAGGGAACACTTCCCAGTTCATTTTACAAGGCCAGAATAACCCTGATACCAAAACTTAACAAAGACATCATAAGTAGATAGAATCCAGATTTCAGTATCTTAATGCTTCAAGATTTATTTCTTACTATACTACATATCCAAAATAGGTCATTAAGAAGGCTTTGCTCATCATAGACACTCAGGGACTAGGCTGATGAAACTTTCTTCTCAATACATGCTTCCACTGTGATTGAGGCAGAAAAAGGAGACGTAGTGAATTGCATACTGATTTTTAAAGCTTCTGCCCTAAAGTGACATGTGTCACTTATGCTCATATTCATGATCACATCCCAGGGAGATGGGGAAGTCCTATCATGTTCTTGGAAGGAGTATGGCTAGTGACTATCTCAGGAGTCACAGATGTATATATAGTAACAGAAGAGCCTAAATAAGTCACGTGAATGACCCGCCCAGTGAGAGAGCACAGAGTGGACAAGAAGGGGGCCCTGGCGCCTGGCCTTAAGCAGTGCCACCAGCCTGAGAGAGGAGGATGAGCCTGTGAAGGAGGCTGAGGTAGAGCAACCAGAGAGAGAGACAGGGGAAAAACCAGGTGAGTTCATGCAGGGATTGGCCAACTGTGTCTAATGTGACAGAGGGGTCATGTAAGATGAGCATGTGAACAACTAGGATGTCACTAGTACCAGAGCAAGACCTATGTCAGTAGAGTGACAGAGATAGAAGCCAGAAGTAAATGAGTAAGAACTGAGTGTGAGGTGAAGAACGACAAATGGAATATGGACACCCTTTTAAGAAGTTGGTTGTAAAGGGAAGGAAGGCAGTAACTGGAAATGGATGTGTGTTAAGAGAAGCTTTGTTTGTTATTTCAAAGGGAGAGCTTAGATAACGTTTAAATGTTGACGGGAAGGATCCAGATTGGAGGAAGTGGTTAAATACATAAGAGAAGGGAGTCGGGGACAGTACAAAGTCCCTGGAAGGTGGGACTTGGAAGACCGCAGTGAAGGATGCCATGAAGTGGAATGGGGGGATCTGTGGCAAGTTGTGTGAGTGGAGACAAGTTGGCAGAGGAGGCAGAGAGAGAGGTGAAGTCGAATGGAGCGAACACATAGGGAAGGCAGAGCCCCCAGGAGGGAGGAAATCTGCAGCAGAGTCTTGCTGATCCCTGCGGCTGCCTCCATTCTGGCGTCCAGTGCTCGCTCTGGACCTTCTGTATCCTTACAGCAACTCCCTTTTTCTTGAAAATATTTCATTCATTCAAAAAATATTTATGGAGCATCTGCTATGCGCCAAGCCGGTCCTGAGCACGGAAGAAAGAGCAGTCGACAAGACAAATGCCATCCTTGTCCTCAGAATCTATTCCTGCATCCAAAGAAGTCAAGTGGCCCAACCTCTTTGGCAAGGCAGGGGCCTCAGTTTGGACTGATTTACTGAAAAGCGGCAAATAGAAGCAAGAGCAATGGGGGTCAGAGGAAAATGGACTTCCCATGAGAGGAAGGGGGTTGTTGGATAGGGCTTGTCATCTGGAAAGTCTTGGGGACTTTGGGGAAGGCACGGGTGTGTCCACACATGTCTCTGGGGCAACTCAGTGCAGAGAATCACTCTGTGCTTCGCAAGTGTCGTGACGTGCAGGTGGTGCTGTTGACGATACGTGTGCGAAGAAAGACAACCCAACAAAATGACACCCTCCTGGGAAGCACGCCCATTCTGGTTTTTTGTTGTTGTTTTTTACTTTTGGTTGTAGAAATTTGAAATCGTATACAAAAATGGAGAAAATAGTACAGTGAACCTCCGTGGCCCATCATCCTCGCTTCTATTGGCCTCTTCCTCCTCCAAACGCCTCCAGCCTGCTCCTGTCCCCATGTGGCAGTTAACTGTGTACTTGCTCATGAAATCTTAGTTTCAGCTACTCCTGAAACGAGCACTATTTCGAGGGCTTTTCTGCTATGTGAGCCAACAAATTTCTTTCTGTATTTGAGTTTGAAGCAGATTATTTTCTCTAGAAATGGAAAGAATCCTGTCTAATATAGACACCCAGAGTTTAGTGCCGCCCAACCTTATCTGCCTGTCACCCTGGGCCCAAGTGCTTATCTATGGCTGCATAACAAATTACCCTAAACTTAGTGACTTTGGCAACCAGCCTCTAAGATGGCCCTTAAACATTCTCACCTCCTGGTATTCACGCCCTTGTGGAGCCTCCTCCCATATCCTGTCAAGGTTAGTCTGTGAGACCAACAGAATATAGTGGAAGTGATGCCGTGTGACTTCCAGGCAAGGTCATAAGAGACATTGCACTTTGCACCTTGCTTCTCCTGGGCACATCCCACTGCACTGTGGTGTCTGAGTGAGCACACAGGAGGGTACACGACCGAGCCTTGGGGAGTCAGGGAGGGCTGCCTGGTGGAAGCAGTGACTGAACTGTGTTCTAAAACCTACCCCCGCAAATGCTCAGTGGACACAGGTCTCTGAAGGCAGTTCAGTGATGACATTCATGCCTTCAGGACAGGCTGTCACGCCTTCCAGGATGTCAAAAGACACATCTGGCCAGTGTATGCACCATTGAAGGGAGAAAACCAGACAAGGCCCCCAGACACTATTTTCCTTCTGGGCCACACAGGATCATTTTCTCAGGGACCCCCTGCAGCCAGTGCCCCAGCCTCTGTGGTCAGCTCAGAGAAGTGAAGCTAAAGGAAGAGCCATAGTTTCCACAGGCAAGAAGTGGGGGGTGGGCTGTTGGAGAGGAGGTGTTGACCTCCTGCAAACACACAGACACACATCCTGTGAGCTGAGCTACTGCCTATGCTTGAGCCACCCCCACCTCTGTCGACCAGCTGTCTCCATTCCTATCTGTGCCTTCCCCAAACGGGGAGCCCAGAACCTGCTAGAATGTCCCTCCCCCTCCAACAACAGCTCCTGGCTCTCCCGCCCACACACTTCCCACTCCGGCCCCCTCCTTCCCAGCAGGGTCTTCACCAGGCCTGCCTCCTCTCCCTGGTTCTCATTTGCACTTCATTGGTCTTCTTTTCTTCCCTTTTGCTAGATTTCCTTGCTATGTGATGTGACATTGAGTGGGCATGAGCATGCGTCTCTGTGCACATTCCTAAGAGTGTGTGTGTGTGTACATGTGTGTACACCACTGGATATTGGTGTGTGTGCCAGACCCGGCGTATGGGTACGTGCATGCAATGGGCTCAGATATGAGGTAGGCAGAGGTCCAGACCCTTTAGCACCTCCTGCAAAAGGCCTCCCTGCCCTGGCCCCAGCCTACCTCCCAGGCTCATATCTCATGACACCTGCTTGGAACTCCCCCAACTCTTGCTCTCTCTCTCTCCTCAGCCTAGGGTTTCTGGTCCCAATCTCCATCCATTATCAGGCAAACTACTGCTTGTCCTTTAAGACTGGGCTCAAGCGTCACCTCCTCCCAGGAGCCACCTTGAGCCCTTGTGTCTGAGCTGGATGCCCCCTACAGCAATGGCCCCCATCTCATCTCTGCCCAAGGGCCAGCTGCTTGAGGGCCAGGACCTTGCCTGTGCTGGTCCCCTTCCCCCAGCATCCAGCACGGCGCCTGGCTCAGGGTAGGAACTCATTGCAGGGGGTGAATGCAACCACAGAGGCAGGGCAGAGAGGAAGACAGAATTGGAGGCAGGGAATATATATGTATATATATATTCTTTCCCCCAGCTAATTAATCTAGACAGAACTTTTCTCCTGGTAGGTTAAGGTTCAAGGGAATTGTAGGGATGTTGGGGAACGTGGGTTCATTTTATCCTTGGAATTGAGGGGGAACTGTGTCCCCCATCCCATTACCCCCATACACACTGGCACCACACCAGGCTGTGCTCTGGAAAGAATGTGAGTTATCACTCCTGTAATCTTCCTGGCTTAAGACCAGGGTCAAACACACTCGCAGCTCTGACCCTCACTAACCATCCTCCCCACCCCAAACAAACGTTGAAGTCAGTCCTGGCCTGAGAATGTGCTGGAAGACATAGAGGGGAGGAAGGCCCCGCCCCCTCGGCCCCCACTGCTCCCCCAGCCAATCGCGGAGCCCCTTTGGTTTCCGGAGCAAGGGTGAGGGGCGGGAGACGGGGAGTGGGACTGGAAGGGATTTCCAGCCAGGCAGGCTGCATGCTCCGGGGACTGACGCAACTGGAGAATTTGGCTTCTTTTTATCACATATATCATTTTGCCATATATGGTCACCAAGAGCTACTGGCAGCCACGCTCGGGCCCAGATGGTGGGCTCCCAGAGTGAAATGAGCTACATACCAGCCCAGAACAAACAGACCATCGCTCACTCGGCCGGACAGGTGGGTGGGCCAAGAGAGGGGTTATATATAGTTCTGGTCGCATTCCTTCACTAATGCATGTTGGCCCCCAAATGCGCAAACAATCTCCATTTCTGGTTCTTTTTACTGAATTTGCTAATTGCTATTCTTCTATAACCAAGGGAACGAAAAAATTCCAGGAGGAATGTGGGGGAAGAGAGCTGCTGGCCATTTCCCTTCCTTGATCCTGTGACAGTCCCCTCCTCCCGCTCCCCACCCCTTCTTCTCTCACAGCGCCCCTGAAGGCTTTCCCATGGTGGCCACCCCCAGAGGGCCTGCCCAGCTGCCTCCCCTCATTTCTCCTAGAATCCCCTTCTTCCCTGTACCTCTCCAGCCCAGGTGAAGCTGGCCAGGTGCAGATGACCCCCTGAGGCTGGACAGAATTCAAAGCAGCATAGACAAACAGCAGACAAGACCCGCAGCTCCCAGGCCCTGTCCTTGCCAGATGTTGGTGGCTCACCGTCCCCAACTGGCCTGACCCAGCAAGAGATGCCACCTCAGCCTTCCAGGGACCTGAAGGTAGCCCAAATGGCAGCACAGGAAGACAACCCCTGAGATTATGAGACCCAAATAAATCTTGGTGATCCCCAAAGGCCTCTGTGGGGACTTCACTTTCTACCTCTAGCCTGAGGCGGTCAAGATTTCCCGGGTTTACACCTCCAGCCCACATCTCCAGAGCTCCAGACTCGCAGGTCAGAGGTGGCACTGTTTACCTGCCAAGGTGTGGTACAAGCCTAAAGCAAAGACAGATGGAGCAAGGCTAGACCAACTCTGAGTGGTAGGCACAAGCTTGGGGCTGTTCCTTCACAGGAGCAGCTGAATCTCCCATGTCAGGGGCGAGGAAGGCAGCTAGCCTCCCGCACAGTGTCTAGAAGTCGCCATCAGAGAGAGCACACTCTGGGTAGAATGTGGCTCTGTGATCTCTGTCTTCTAATTCACTCTAAATAGTAGGGACTGCTTCTTCCAGCATCGCACTCCCTGTGCCCCTAGAACCCTGCTATATGTGAGAAATACAAGGGAGCGTTTACAAACTACTGCTGTCGAGGCCCAGTACATTCTGATGCAATGGTCTGGGGTAGGTCTCAGGCATGTGATGTGATATATATCTGCTCCCCCACACTTTCCAGGTCATCTGATGAGTAGGTACAGCTGCAAACCAGGGTGGCTCTTTCTGGGGTATCTGACCCAAGCCCACCAGCTCCTGATCCCCCAACCTGGGTCAGCCTCAGGTCCACCCAGCAAAGCCGCTGACCAGGGAGCTGAAGGGTCTAACTGGCCAGTAAGGGTGAGCCCTGGCCTGGGAGTCAGAATCCTGACTCCCACCTGGCTCTGCCCTGAATTACCAGGACCCCGTAACTCAGTGCTCCTAATTTCCTACAACCCCAATTTCTTCAACCACCAACTCAGGAGGCAGAGAAGTTTTATAAAGACCAACGAGATTGTTTACCTAGTAGTAATGGTGCTAAACAAATACTCTGCACCCACCATGCTAGGTGCTGAAAACATGTTATTTCCTTTGGTTCTACTACTCTGCCCACTTTAAAGCTGAGAGAATTGAGGCTCAGAGAAGCTAACTCACTTGACCAGGGTCCCACAACCACTAACTACATGAGGGAGCTGGAATACAATTCCAGAGCTTGCATGCCTAAGCACCACCTTTGGTTTACACACCAGAGGAATATGAAGGGACTTATTGCTGGCTGTCTTTTCCCGGAGGTCAAGGCTAAAGCTGGCAAGACATACTCTGGGAGGATGGTTCAGGTCGTGCAGAGAAGTGCCCTTGGCACACTCCTTGATGTTGGTGTGGGAGCGTGGTTTCCCCACCCTCCATCGTGGGCTGCCAAGGAGTGGCTGCAAAGCTTTCTTCTTCATTTAGTAAGAGCACAAGATGGTGGTTGGCCCAAAGATGAGGTGACATTAGCCAGCTGAGAGAGAACAGCAGCCTTCTCTGCCCAGCTGGAAGGAAAGAAAAAACAAAGGAGCATGGCAGAGTGAACTGTGGGCCTGTCTCCAACTCTGAAAGCTAGTAGCCTGCAGGTTCAGATCTCCCTGCATCCCGCCGCTCCACTTTTCACCTTCTTTTGAGCAAACCCAGAAGAGGAATTCGAGCGTAGAAGAGAGTGGAAGATGAGGTTAGTGTCGTCGTGAGGGAGTGAAGGTAGAAGCAACCTGAATCCGAAAACTGGGGTGTGGTAACTGGAATTGGCAAGTCCAAGAAGAGCTAAGAGGCCAAGTGGGAAAGGTCAGAGACATGGCTTTGTAAGTGTGTGTCATTTGTTGACTTAATGGAACTTGAACTTAAAAGATGAGAGTTCAAGAGGTTATTGGTTGCCTCTGAGGTATTTTGCCTGAATTGAGGGTAAGCTGCCACCCGTGGGACTTTTTGTTGTGGTGTTTGAACAGTCTGATTGCAGTCAGAGCGTGGATAACCACAGAATTAGCATCCCTTGCCTCTCATCATCTTTATTAAACATACACATACAAACACACAAACACACACAAGCCTCTTAAGTTAAAAGAAAACCAAATTTGAAAAACAATAATGTTATAAGATGGAATAGAGAGAGACAAGTTTCTGGGTTCCCCATGGCTCCCTCTTCGCTAAGGCCAGACGCGATGGTTCTTGCTCTTCTCCCTCTCTGATGATCTCAGTGGGGGAGAGAAAACCTTGCCTTTTTGTCTCACCTGCTTGATTTAATGACTGACTACACTCCTCCCTCCCCTAAGAGAGGCTCAGCTCAAGTTGCACTTGGAATGCCATGCCTGTCTTCCAATCCAGGGCTCTGTCTGCTGCACATTGCCGGAGGGCTGGAACGGGCAATGTGGGCTAGGTTTGAAGGTCAAGGAGAGAAGCCGCTCACTCACGCTCTGATGACGAGGCTTCTTGCTCCAGCACTGACACAGGGTTCACTATGTTATAGCAGACATGAAATGTCAGCAGCAAAGCGCCCTTCTGGATTTACTTTCCCACTTCCCTCCGACGGGGAAGAAGCAGGTAAGGGAACACAGGAAAAACTTGCATAAAGCTTCTTGATCCAATCAGGTACACGCCAGAGGAAATACGTTTCCCAGAGGAAATAAGAAACCACCAGATTGATGCCGATAAGGTCCAGGTGAGGCAGGGCCAGGAAAACCAGACTTGGAAGGAGCTGGGGTCTTCAAATCCTGTCATTCTTTTGAAATGTTTTCATTACTGAAATTTTCAAACACATACAAAAGCAGAGAAAATAGTACAAAGAACCCCCTCCGACCTATCAGGCAATTTCAACAATTAACAGCATGCTGCCATCCTTGCTTCATCATTTCCTGCCACGTGTTTGGGTTTCTTTCTGGAATATTTAAAAGCAAATTTCATGTACATTAATTCACCTGTAGATACGCCAGTGTTTATCTCTAACAGAAACAGATTTTTAACACAACCATCATACCAACATCACATCCAACAAAATAAATAATAATTTCTTAATATAGATAATCTGTGTCCAGTTTTCTCTGTCTCAAAATGCCTATTTTCAGTTTGCTCAGATCGAAACAAGGTCTGCACGTCGCACTTGGTTGACATGTTTCAGGTCTTTTCATTTGTGACACTTTCTGCTCGCCTCTGGTTTTCATGTCGTGTATTTGTTGAAGAAACTGGGTCATTTGCCCTGTAGAGTTAGTCACACTGGCTGGCTGTATCTTCATCGGCTGTGCATCCATATCACCTGGGGAGATTTTAAACCTTTCAGAATTCCTGGCCTCACCCCTGGTGATTGGGATTCAACAAATCTAGGCTAGAGCTCAGGAGTCTTTTTTTTTCAGCTGCCCAGGTGATTCTGATGTGCATTCCCCAGTTGAGAACCACTGACCCCAATAGTTGGGCTTTTCTCAAAAGAGCTACTGATTATCCAGAAGGAGAAGGGGAGGGAGGAGGAGGAGGAGTTGCTGACAGATACTTCTTGAGCACAGAGCACTAACTGAGATTGGGATGGCGGTGTCGTTGAGAGAGAAATAAAAGAGGTTCCACTTAGCGGTTTAAAAGTTCAGACCAGGGAACCAACACTCTGACTCCAAAAATGCAACAGCCTTCAAGTCCGAGACCTAGCCCATGTTTTAACTCCCTGTCCTCTCAAGCAGACTAAGTGGGAGTTAGCAGATTATGGTGGGAATGAACGAGGCGGTGGGAATCAGACCTGCTGCCCCGAATGGGAGCCTGCCCTCCTGTGGACGGTGTAGGTGCCCATCTTTCTCTGTGTCCCAGGCCCCCTGCCTTGAGGCCAGCTTTTACTTAGTACTGCAGATCAGCTTCATCCTTTGTGAGCCTGCTTGTGGACAAGAGAAAGACGAAAATGAAAGATAATGCCAATAAGGTAAAATGCTTTGTGACATTCAGCGCATGGAACGAATCCCTTATTTGGCATGTAAAGAAAGCCATATTCCACCATAATTAAAAGAAAAATAGCTTCTTTCTGTCCTCTTAAAAGTCTAACAAGTATTTAAAGAATATCAGCTTGAAAGGGTACTCTTTATGATTGAATATAATGAATTTCCCATTATTCAGAGAGGTGAGTCAGATATTAAGATTCAAATTGGGAAAAAAGCATAAAGGAAAAGACGAATAAGTTTGGCTCATTAAAACATAATGTATTTAAGGCAGACTAAAATGATACTGTAAACAAAGTTAAGTCAAAAGCAACAGCTTAGGAAAAAATATTGGCCACGTATTTAACAATTTTTTTCAAATAAATAAAACTCTCCCACAAATCAATAAGAAAAACACAAGCAACTAAATAGGAAAAGGGCCAAAGCTAGGAAAAGCAATTTGCAAACAAGAATTTCTGTGTGGCCAGGAAACAAAAACACGATCAACCTCAGGAGTAACCAAAGAAATGCAAATTAGAGCAGCAATAAGATACATGTTTTCACTTATATGCTGGATAAAAAGGGGCAGGCAGAACAATAAACAAATGAACAATCTAATAAACAAATGACTAGTTAGGATAAAGTCAGGCATTAATAAGTGCTGTGAAAAAATATTTACTGCAGCATGATAATGAAGAAAATTTGGAACCCACTTAAATATCCCTCAAATGGGAAATAGTTTTAAATAAATCTACCCATACTATAGACTATTATGTAGCATTTAAAAAGGATGAGGGGCTGGCCCGGTGGCACAGTGGTTAAGTGTGCACGTTCCACTTCAGCAGCCTGGAATTCACCAGTTCGGATCCCGGGTGCAGACATGGCACCCCACGGCAAGCCATGCTGTGGTAGGCATCCCACATATAAAGTAGAGGAAGATGGGCATGGATGTTAGCTCAGGGCCAGTCTTCCTCAGCAAAAAGAGGAGGATTGGCAGCAGTTAGCTCAGGGCTAATCTTCCTCAAAAAATAAAAAAATAAAAAATAAAAAGGATGAGATAGGTCTGTATGTACTGACATGATGAGTTCTCCAAGACATAAATTTATTAAGTAAAACCAACAAAAAACAAAATCTTGCAATTCAGTATATAGAATTTAATCCCATTTATGTAAAAAAATACCAAATTATATACGTGTACATGTATGTATGGAAATGAAAAGATCTAGAAGAATACACAGCAAATGGATAATATGGCCTTATTTAGGCAGGGAATTAAGATTTGAAGGGAGAGTCAAGGGGAATTTTTGCTTTTTCTGTATGGTTTGAACTTTTTATGATGAGAATGTTTTTATAAATGCCTCACATATTAAAAGGAACAAAATGTTACATAACATAGAAAATGATGGAAGCCTTCCCAATTCAATTTACAAAACTAGCATAACCTTGATATCAAAACTTGACAACGTTAGCACAAGTAGAGAAGACTAGAGATCAATGTCACTTATGAATATGGATGGAAAATTCCTATGTAGAACATTAGCTAATGGAATCCAGCAGTATCTAAAAACCATGACTAAGCAGGGTTTATTCCAGAATCACAAGGATGAATGGATATCAGGAAATCTATTAGTACAGTTTATCAAGACCATCAGTACTGCCCTTGGACCTGGGCAACAGGGCCCCACCTCCAGCTCTGCTTCTCCCAAAGGGTAAAGTATTCCTCTGGGCCAAGACTTGTCCTGTGTTCCTCCTCCCTACTAGACCACACTTTTGGTACCAGGGCTGCAAAGTTGCCTGCCCCAATGGCCCCAAGCCCATTTCCAGGGCCTACACTGACCTCTTCCCTGGGTCCATCCCCTCAAGAGTGGATCTTGCTACCAGAATAGAGCACACCCCAAGGCTGGAGGGATGGCCAAGATGAGGCTCTTTGTAGGGGCTGGAAGTATAGTTGGGTGGAGCTTGGATATGTGGGCTGGAGTGTCCACAGCTTTGCACATGAAGCTCCTCATGGTGTGGGTTGGAGCTGGAGGTAGGAAGAGAAGGAGGGTGGGCTGTGGCCTGGGGAGTTGAGGATGGGCAGGTTCTCTCTGTGAGAATATATTCTAGCATGATATTCCAAGGAGTGTGAGAATTCTAAATTCAAACCTGGCCTCAAAGATTATTACGAAGGTAAATGTCAAGGTAGGAGACAAGAACATATTTTATTTAACGGTTTGACATTTTGGTTTGCAATTTCTAAATATTTAGAAATATAACAGACCAGGCCTCCGTTTGTACTCCTGGCTCAGGCCCCACAGTTGTTAAGGCCAGCCCAACAATAACAGAACCCAGGAGAAAAAGACATGATACCAAAAATAGAAAAGACATCGGAAAGATGAATTGAGAGGAAAAAGAGACACTGAGAAGGAAGAAGGAAGTGGAGACTTTTTAAAACGCAATCACCAGACCGTTAATATATGCTAACCATGCCTTCTCTCTGCTAAGTGGGGTGAGGAATACCAGTGCAAGGAGGGGTGGAGAAGAGACCTGTGAATTCTGAAACTTTGTGGGAGTGAGAATGAGGACTTTAATTTAAAAGTTTGGAAAATGTTCTGTCTCTAAAGATGGAGTTTTCAATTTACCTTTAAGGCCAGCTGTTTTTTATCATTATTTATTTTGCAAAATACACTAGAACTGACCCTTTATTGCACAAATATAAAGCAGGTAAGCATCCATTGTTTTCAGACAAACTGTGAAGTCAACACAACCTGAATACATCTATTAATTGTGGTGGTTTCCTCATGTCAGTTTCTGTGTCTGCTGAGTCAGAGTGTGTAAGAATGTGCCATTACTCTGGGTTTTTCTATGGAGAGGTGGTTTTGTGTTTATTTTTTAAGGGAGATTTGATTTCTGGAGATAAGAATCCAAGGGACAAAGCACAAGAGAAGGTATTCCAAGATTTCTAACTGGTCTATCTTTAACCTTGTACCCAAGAATGACTTTTTTCTTTTTAAATGGCTTTATTAAGGCATAATTTACATATCATAAAATTCACCCATTTAAAAGGTACAGTGAGACAAGTTTTAGTAAATTTATACAGTTGTAAAACTATCACCAGAATCCAGTTTTAGAATATTTTCATCACCCCAAAGATTTCCTTTGTGCCTACTTGCAGTCAATCCTTGCTCCCACCCCCAGCCCCAGGCAACTACTGATCTACTTTCTGTAAGGTTTGTATTTTCTAGAAATTTCATATAAATATAATCAGACAATATGCAGTCATTTGTAGTTTGGTTTCTTTCACTTAGCATAGTATTTTTGAGGTTCATCCATGTTGTAGCATGTATCAGTACGTCACACTATCATATTTATACTATTACTGAATAGCATCCCATTGTATGGATATACCACATTTTGTTTATCCATTCATCAGTTGATGGACATTTGGGTTGTTTCCAGTCTTTGGCTATTATGAGAAATGAATATTTCTACATTGCTACACATCTTTATGTGGACATGTAGTTGGCCTTGTATCCATGGGCTCCACATCCGGGGATCCAACCAACCGTGAATCGAAAGGCCTATGCTAGTTGTGTCTGTACTGAACAAGTACAGACTTTTTTTCTTGTCGTTATTCCCTAAAAAATGCAGTATAACAACTATTTACATTTCATTTACATTGTATTAGGTGTTACAAGTAATCTAGAGATGGTTTGAAGTACATGGGAGGATGTGCGAAGGTTATATGCAAATACTACCCCATTTTTAACTTGAGCGTCAGTGGATTTTGGTACCCTTGGGGGTCCTGGAACCAATCCCCTGCAGACACCAAAGGATGACTGTAGGTTTTAATTTCTCTTGGCTGTATATCTAAGAGTGGAATTCTTGAGTCATATGATAAGTTTATGTTAAAATTTTTAACAAGCTGCCGAACTTTTTTCCAAAGTGGCTGTGTTGTTTAAATTCCCATCAACAATGACTGAGGGTTCTGGTTTCTTCACTTCCTTGTCAATACTCAGTGTTGTCAGTCTTTTTGAATATAACCATTCGAGTGGAATACTTCATTGTTGTTTTAATTTGTATTTTCCTATTGTCAGATGATGTTGAGCAAACTTTCATGTGTGTATTTACCATCTAAATATCTTCTTCAGGGAGGTGTCTATTTAAATCTTCTGCTCATTTTTTTATCGAGGTAGAATTGATATGTTAGTTTCAGGTGTATACCAATGATTCGATATTTGTACATATTGCAAACTGATCCCCGCAATAAGTCTAGTTAACATTCGTCACCAGAAAGCTACAAATTTTTTTTCTTGTAATGAGAACTTTTCTCATTTTTTTAATTCAGTTGTTTATCTTCTTATTAAGAATGATCTGGTAAAAACATAAATTGGATCAGGTTATCTTGTTTGTTGAAAACCTTTCAACGGTTCCATGTTTGCCTCCCTCTCCTGCCACCTCCTCTTCTCCAGTTAGCTCCCACTCATCTTCTTCCTTCAGCTCAGAGCTCTCTTCCTCACGCTAAGCCAGGAACCTCCGATATGATATGTTTTCTCATGGCCCCCTAGATATCTACTTCACGACACTTACAACCACTGTAGCTAAATATTTAAATGTGTAGCTTAAATCTTTGTCTCCCATGCCCTTAAATATAAGGCTTGGTGAAAGGGCCCTGGGCACGGGTGCCATCTTGTTGCCTCATTGTGTCTTCAGCGTTTAGACAGTGCTGGCACACAGTGGCCATCCCAAGCATGCTTGTTGAATGAATAATTGAACAAAAGAGGCCCTGATTCCCTAAGGAGTGAGGTCCCTGAAAGGCCACGTTCACTCCGAGCCAGGAGATGACAGCAGTATGAACTGACAGAGGGATCGGAGCCACAGGCATAATCAGAGTCACAGAGAGGAACTGTGGACTGAGAAATAACAGGATGTCTGTGAGAGGAACTTGTAAAACATGAAGTATATGTAACAAGAGCCTGTCCTCAGGACGAGCTTCCAACTGGAGAGACTGTACACTCGGAATTCCTTCCTGGGGAACAATAATTTACTCTGAATTGAGAGTTGATGAGAAATTACAGTGGATGAGGTCACAAAAACGCTCTACTATAGAAGAGTCTGTGAGAAAGGCCCCTGTGACTCGATCTTGAAAGGAGAAATTTCCTCTTTCTATACCCCGGGTTAGAGCATAAAAAGTTAACTGGAGACCACTATTGTCAGGAGACCCAACAGAGGGGCCCCCCTGGCGCCCAGACTGTGCATGTAATTTTGTCTCAACCGTTTTCTCTTTCTCACAGTCCCTATTTCCCTCTTTCTCTCTTTCTGTCTTCACTGAGAATGGATACATATTCATTGGTGATTGTATTTATATGAAGTAACCTGATGTTAATCAAAGTTTGGATACATTGAACATTTTGAAACATCACTCTCAAAAAAATTGTAAATGTCCTCAAATGAGGTTCTTACATATTATACGTTTCCCATGGGTTGGTAGCCTTGGGTAGATGAGCTATTTGAGCAAGAGTCCCTTTTATTTCTCAAAGCTGTGTGACTTTTGATGCCAGAAGAGAGAAAGAGAACTGACCAGGAGTGCAAGTTGCTGACCTGGTTAGGGTCAGCTGTGAGCTAGATGGGCCACACCCCCAGGCTGGGAATCCCCCAGAGGTAGGGGTTGAGGGACAAGATATTCAGAACTGGGTCTTGAGCCCCGGCAAAGTTTCACGATCCCATAGCAGAGTGTGATTCAAAGACCCTTGTATTGAAGAGTGCCTCTTAATTTGTGGGCATCAGCTTATTCATTCTTACATACACATTAGAAAAAAAATCTCTAAAGAATATGGTTACCTGTTGTTGGGGAGGGGTAGGAGATGGGGGTCAGGGATTAGAGGCAAAATTTTTACTAGATAATTTGTAATAATTTTTGTATTATGAAACAATGTCAAATTTACACAAAACTTGCAGGTATGGTAAAAACACCTTTTTTTCCTGAACTATTTGAGAGTAAGTTGCTGATATGCCCCATAAACTCTGAGTACTTTTGTGTGAATTTCCTACAATGAGGACCCTCTCTGATGTAACCACAATACAATCAACAAAATCGGGAAGTTTAGCACTGATATATTTCAACCATTCAAGGTTCAGCAAGTGTCCCAATAATGTCGTTTATAAAAACGAAAGGCTCCAATTCATAATCACGTATTGTCTTTAGTCTCCTTCAGTCTGGAATAGTCTTCAGTGTTTCCTCAGCCTTCAGGATCGTGAAGATTACAGGCCAGTAATGTTAAAGAATGTCTTTCAATTTGGGTTTGTCTGATATTTCCTCGATTAGATTCAGATTATGAATCTTGGGCAGGAATATCACAGAAGTGATGTATGATCATCCCATTGCATTCTGTCAAGCGGCACATGATTTTAATTTGTCCCATTACTGATGACGTTAACTTTAATCACTTTATTAAAGTGATGTCTGCCAGGATTTCCCCACATAGAAACAAGTGACTGTTGCCAAAAGCAGAGAGAATAGGAACTGAATGTCAAAGACAATAGTTGATGTAAAAACTAGAAAACACAGAACAGAGGCTCTGACCAGGGGCAATGAGAGTCCAGTGTTGGGAAACAGGGGATGTATTGGAATAAAAGTGGGAGCCAGCAAGGAAAGGAACAGGCCCCGGGGCTGGAGGGTGATCATGGGGCAGTGAGGCCCCTGCTCAGTGGCATTTCTCATTGGAAGCCAGGCCACTTTCCCTGGACTTGGGACCCAAGTGGGGACAATTGGCAACACCTGGCTGAGGCGGCTGTTCAAGGGCAGAGAATCAGCTCCTAGGGAGACCTGACAACGTCTTCAAAACAATCCTGTGCTTGGTAGGAGACTTTAGATGAAAGCACAACCTGGAATTTGCAAGCTGTTCTTCCCAGAGGTGGACATCAGCCCAGCACTTGAACTTTGGCAGCGGTGCTGGTATGGAGAAAGCTGTCGGCAGTCATGAACTCTTGGTAGACTCCATTTTTTAAATGCAGGAAGTATCTGCCACATTACATGAATTATGTTTAATGCCACTCATTCTATGCCTCTCCCCACGGCTTTTCTCTCTCCACCTCTCGGCCACAAAGCCATGGAGTCTGCTTATCATTCCTGCATGCATGGGATATTTTAGGAAACTGTTTGTATGTTGGCGGCTGTCCCTGGCCTGACCAGAGCACACCTCCACAGACAGACACATTCTGCAGATTTCTAACAAAGCAAATATGTTGATTTTGGCATAGGTTAGCCCCAACTTATCAGACTATATTGCTTGGTTGACTAGGAGAAAATATCTAGGGAAAACACGTTTTATGATTCTAACTGTTATTATAGGTGCTCTCAAAAAATAAATCTGTGATCTGCAATATATTTCAGTGAAAGAACTCACATCTGGTTCCAATTAGCTCTGGAGTCTGTTGGCTGACTTAGCACGGGAGCCTTTTCTGGAAGTCAGCTCTGTGTCTCAGGGATTTTGTTTTCACCCAGAGAGGCACAGTGGAGACCTTGTTCCAGCACAAAGGCATTAACTGTTAGTGTGACCCCTCACAAACATGGCAGTGCTAACCAAAGACCTTAAAGCATCGGGATCCTGTCCTGGAGGACCGAGATAGGCAAGTCTGAAGGCAAGGGCAGAATGGATGGAGAGAGAGAGTTCCAGAATAGCTCAACAGACACAGCTTTGGGCATTGCCATGCTATCCTCCATTCACAAGGAGGACCAATAGAAGCTTTGATAAGGACAGCGATACCTCTCCCCTCATTCTGGGTAAGAGGACAGAATCAATAATAAACATTATGCTACGCTCATTTCCATTATGAGCAAGACGGTAACATCTATAACAGACATCCTGAGAGAGTTCATTTTCTTCTCTTAAGATGATAAGAGCTATACTGTACACATTGGCACATCTCACTTTCTTTATGGGCAAGATGGCAGGATTGATGGTAAAAATGGGTGAAATGAAACCAACACAGCCAATAGCTGCACTGGGCCCATAGACTCCAAGGGGTCCACAAAGCAATGTCCAGGATGAGCTGCCTTTGACCTGAATCCTTGTGGTTTTAAAACCTGCTGGCAGTAGCAGTTTCTGGCTAATTGGGTATTACGGCTCCTCCTGCACCCTTTTCTGTGGGTAGGAAGAACAACGTAGCTTCAACCTCCAGTTCCTCCCTCTCAACTTACATTGTCCCCATGGACGATGGGAGTCTTGTGGAAAAATAGCATCCTGCCCTCCTCCTGGGACATGAATGGGTCTTGCTTGGGGTGGCCTCCCCTCAGTCTCCATCTACATGGCCCTTCCTCCCCAATCGCATCCTACACACGCCAAGACCACCTCAGCTCTTTGCTTAGCTGCACCTACATCGCCTCTCAAAGGAGACAAGAGACCAGTTTTTACCAGTTACACCACGGAACAGAGTGAGGTAATGATATCCTTGAACAAACTTGACTTGATGGGAGAAGGATGGTTTCTTTCCCGATTGTATACTCATATCCGTGTTAGAGACTTTCGCCTTCAAAAAGGCTTTGACATGTTGCTCCATGTAAGGCTCGGTGATGCGTCGGATGACTGGTCACTTTTTGTCACAAGTAGGGAGCTACATTAGGTATAGGGATAAATGGGTATTTCTCTGGATGGGAATGTATGAATAATAGTTTTTAAAATAGCCAACAGTAATTGAGCACTTAACATGTGCAAGGCATTGCTCTAAACACATCCCAAGGAGTACCTCATTTAATCCTCACTACAGCCCTCTACGGGAGGTACCGTGACAACACCAATTTCACAGGTGAGGAAGCAGTTACAAAGAGGTTAAATGACTTGACAGAGTAACTCAGCTAGTTCTAGAACAATCCCTGGTGACATTCTACTAATTCATTTAGATTTTATAGTAAAATCTCGTTGTAATGTTTGTGAACGACACGACACACTCATAGGTATTGAAAATTCCATGAGAATAAATTGCAGAAAGATCCTGTTAGGTTCCTGGTCACAGTTTTGGCTCTGTCCACCCTCAGTCTCCTGACACTTCTAACCCTGTGTCATCCCTCAACAATGTCCCCTCCTTTCCAGGCCCCAGACACCACCCTTATTCAGGCCTTTACTCTGTCTGCCTTGAACTCTTGTAATGGCCTCTTAACTAGTCTGCTGGCTTTCTGCTGCTTCCCTGCTCCAATTCAGTTATCGCATCACTGCCAGATTAAGTCAACACAGTACAGCTCTGTCCTGGCCCTAGCCAGCTCAAAGCCCACCAATATCTGTGTTCAAACCCTTTCACAGCATGCCACAGCCAACTTTTCCAGAGTTGCCTGAATTATGCTCTTTGACTCAATACGTTTTTGTTGAGTGATGACCTTGAGCCAAAATACTGTGATAGGTTATGGGAATTCAAAGTTGAAAGGTCATAGTCTTTGTCCTCAAATTGTTTTTCATAGTGAGAAGACACACTTGTAAACAATGCAAAATCAGAAGTTAATAGTTCCAACGTGGGAATGTACAAAGTAAGGAGGAGAAGCACCTCCATCTGCCCAGGGGCATCAGAAAGGGCTTCACAGAGACAGGGAGCTTTGAGCCAAGAGAATGAGTCAAAGTCCCTAGTGGACCAGCCAGGGGAGCGAGTTCCAGGTGGAGGACATGGTGCATGGTGACAAGGTGGCAGAATGTGAGGGTGTTCGTGGAAGGGTGAATGGCTAAGTCTAGTGGGAGCACAGAGTTTGATGGGAAGTAGAGGAAGTTGAGAAAACAGGGGCCAGATAAATATTCATGAGTTGAGTTATTATACGGGTATAAATCCAACTCTAAACTACAGAAGATTTTGAAGTTTGTCTGGAAAAATAAGTGCGAGAATTGCCAAGAATTTTTTTTAAAGAAGAATAATGAGGAAAGGAAAACTATTTCTCTACTAAATATTAAAATATGCGATCACAATGGTTGGAATTGTGCAGTCCTAGTGAAGGTTAGGAAGATAGACAAACGAGTAGAAGAAGGAAGTACAGAAATGGGTCCAAGTATATCTTACTAGATTTACAAATGTTAGAATTGTGGCATCTCAAATCAGGATCAAAGCGATGGATTATTCAAATGATGTTGTTGGAACAACTACTTGAACTATTTTGAAAAAAAGTTGGATTCCCTACCCTTCCTCATCATTCACAAAACAAATTCTAGATCAGTGCTGTTCACTAGAACTTTCTTTGATGATGGAAATATTCCGTATCTGTGCTGGTCACTATGGTAGCCACTGGGCACATGTAGTTACTGAGCACTTGAAATGGGGTTAGTGCACTGAGGAACTGAATTCTTTATTTTAATTGATTGAAATTTAAATACCCATTTGTGGCTGGTGGCTACCATATTGAACAGCACAGTTCTAGATGGACTAAACGTATAAATATAGGAAAGAAAATAGGAAAGTACTACAATAAACTATGAGTAAATATGTTATCTTGGGGTAAAAAATGTCTTATTTGAGATGTGATATGCACACACACACACAATGGAATACTACTCAGCCATGAAAAAGACAAAATTGTCCATTTGCAACAACATGGATGGACCTGGAGGGTATTATCTTAAGCGAAATAAGCCAGACAGAGAAAGACAAACAGTATGATTTCACTCATATGTGGAAGATAAACAAACACGCACAAAGAGAACAGTTCAGTGGTTACCAGGGGAAGATGAGTAAGGGGTGAGCACAGGGGGTGGAGGAGAACAATTATATGGTGACAGACAAATAATAATGTACAACTGAAATTTCACAATGTTTTAAACTATTATGAACTCAATTAAAAAGAAAATGTCTTCTTTGGTGTCATATCAAAAGTGGAAATGATAGGGGCCAGCCCTGTGGCCGAGTGGTTAAGTTCATGCACTCCACTTTGGTGGCCCAGGGTTTCGCCAGTTCAGATCCTGGGTGCAGACATGGCACTGCTCATCAAGCCATGCTGAGGGAGCATCCCACATGCAACAACTAGAAGGACCCACAACTAAAAATATACAACTGTGTACTGGGGGCCTTTGGGGAGAAAAAGGAAAAATAAAATCTTAAAAAAAAAAAAAAGGCAGAAATCATAAAAGAAAAGATGACTGACTACCTAAAAATGTTAAACTTTGGAACACATGAAATACAATAAAATAAATTAAAAGACAAAAATCAGAAAAAATTTATCTCATATATGACAGATAAAGGATTTATATTTTTGATATATAATGATTATAAATGAATAAATCAATTGTAATGATTAAAGTAAGTAATTTAATAAAAAATGAAGAAGGCTTAGAAAAATAAGCAAAGGATATGAATAAGAAAATCACAAAAGAAGAAATACAAAAGTCCAATAAATATGAAAAGAAACTTCAACCTCACCACTAATCACAGATTCACCAATCAGAACAACTATGAGAGGGGCCAGCCCACTTACATAGTGGTTAAATTTCGTGCACTCTGCTTCTGTGGCCCAGGGTTCACCAGTTCAGATCCCAGGCATGGACCTACACATCGCTCATCAGGCCAGGCTGTGGAGGTGTCCCACATACAAAAGAAAGGGAGATTGGCAACAGATGTTAGCTCAGGGCCAACCTTCCTCACACACACAAAAAACCAAACAGAGCAAAACAGAACAACTATGAGACAATTCATCAGACTGGCGATGCCTTAAAATATGTTGCTTTGGGCATGTTGAGGAGGGGATAAGGAAGTAGGCATTATCCTACATTGTGTGCGCAAGTGTAAATTGACGCAACCATTGTGGAAAGCAATGTAGCAATATAGATCTACTTATACATTCTTGGGTCAAATTTCAGGTATTCTTATATCCCTCATGTTTATTTTACATGAAAACCCACAAATTAAGATCTCTGAAGGCCATTATTATTTTTGTGTGTGTGGAGTAAATTTTTATTTAATTAAATCAAATATTTCTGGGTTGCGTTATTTGCTCTGTGATGGCCGGAGTCCAGGTGCTGTCTTAGTGTACTTGGTGGCATTCTTTGTGGCAAAGGGGAGCCATGGAAAAGTGAGGCCATGTCCTGAGAGCTCAGGAAATATCATCACTGCCATTCACTGAGCAGTCAGCTGTGTACCGAGCACCTCGCATATGGCATCTCCTTTAATTGTCACCACAGCCTCCTGAAGTAGATGCTATCATCCCCATTTTGAGAAATAGAAACAGCCCCAGAGGGGTTCACCATTATCATTGCACAGCCAGAAAGCCAGGATTTGAAGCTGGGTCTGCGACTCCAAGCTGTGCTCCTGTTGCTGGCAAGGGCTCCCGGGCCACATGCAGCCCCCTCAGGGGCCAGTAAGACCCCCGGAACAGAGAAGCTGTGACCCTGAGCCCTCCTGATCAGAAGCAGCGACCTCACCAGTGAAGCCAGGCAGACAACTAAGGGGCCACAACACACCCGCTGATCTATTGATCTCTTAGCTACCCACGATGTAATGAAGTAAAGGAAATTGGTGCAAATGTAGGTAGGGAGGAGCTGGATTTTAACTCCTTTGAAAAGACTAACTTGTCAAAGCTGAGATGGAGTAGAGCTCTCAGAAAAGGAATTTGGGGAATTGAGTGTCCTCAGACTTTTCCATCTGCTCTTTGACAAGGCCCTGCCAAGTGACGTCGGAATGCTGTGTGTGTGCCCAGCCTCGTCGCGGCTCATCCATCTCCTGCTTTGGGCTGGGGCGGCAGGTTCTGCAGCTGGGGTGGGTGGGGGTGAGCTCCTTGGGGAGGGAGAACTCAGAGGCTGCCAGCTCCCTCTTGCAGCATAGTTAGAGCCTGAGATAGTTGTGCTCAGAAGGAAATGGGGTGGGCGAGCAAAGCCAAACACCATTTGGTCTCCATCAACGCTCAGAAAGCAACTTGGGTCAACGCTGCCGTCAGAGCTGGGTCTGTAGCAAGGGAGATGGCAGCCAGGACATTTTCCAGGGTGGCTGGACCTGCCCAAAAGAACGGGAGAAGGGCAGAGGAACCTGGAGAAGGATGGTCCCTACTGGGCAGGGAAGGATGGAATGGGGGTAGTGTTTGCTGGGATGAACAGAGAGGAGCACACAGATCAATTTTTATTTAAAAACTCACAAACCTGCGTCTTTCCTTGAGGAAAGAGTATTTTGCTTTTGTGTCTATTTTTAAAGCAGTTTAAAAAAGTAGCTGTGTCAGCCTTGCACAATCACTCCAGCTCTGTCAAACCTCAGCTGGAATATCTGTGGACCGAGAATCTAACCCAGAAGATACTCTGTTAAGGTCCCTTTTAGTGTTCAGGTCATCGATACTCAAATATTCCCAAATTCTGCCCCAGACCTAGTGAGTCAAAACCTTTGGAGGAAGGGCCTGGGAATCTGTATTTTATCTTATTATTTATTTACTTATTTTTTTATAGCTAAGGATACTGAAGCACTAGTTATTTATTTACTTTTCTAGTTTTATTGAGATATAATTGACATACAACACTGGACAGGTTTAAGGTGTACAGCATAATGACTTGATGTAAGCGTATGTTGCAAAATGATTACCACAATAAGTTTGGTTAACATCCATCACCTTATATAGCTACAAAAAATTTTTTTCCTTGTGATGAGAACTTTAAGATCTACTCTCTTAGCAACTTTCAAATATACAATAGAGCATTGTTAACTATAGTCACCATGCTGTATGTTACATTCCCAGGACTCATTTCTCTTATAACTGGAAGTTTGTACATTTTGACCACCTTTACTCAGTTCCTCTACCTCTCATCCCCCCGCCCAACCTGCTGCTGGGAACCACAAATTTGATCTCTTTTTCTGAGTTTGGGGGTTTTTTTAGATGCCACACATTAGTGAAATCATACAGTATTTGTCTTTCTCTACTTGACTTATTTCACGGGAATCTGTGTTTTAATCAACACCCTGATGAGTCTTACATCAGGAAAATTCAGGAATTGTTGTAGGGGATAGGACGTCTCTAAACAACCCTGGCCCTACTTTGGAGAAAAGAAGAGAGAAGGGTGACTGAGGCTGGGAGCGCTGCCTTTAACAACCGTATGATGTCAGGAACTGGAGCCTGCAATCCCTGAGTCCTTCTGTTCCCCTTGCTGTCCCTAACCTGCTGTTCAGCAGCCCCCAGGCTCTGAGGGTTTTCAGTGAACTTGCTCACACGTCTGGCACCCAGGCAGGGCAGGAGGAGATCAGCACAGGGTCTGGGGCATACACTTCAGACCAGGATTTGGGAAACGGGGGTTCTGGCTCGTCTTCCCACTGATGGTGACTGAGTAGCTTTGTGGGGTCTTGAGCCAGGGCTTGACTTTTCTGGGCCCCAGTTTCTTCATCAGTAAAATGGGGACAATTAATAAGCTCAGTGAGTGTCCAACAGTCCATAAATATTACTAAGGGCTAACTGTTAGGGACTATCTTTTAGGCTTGCTGGCAGCATCCAGTGAGATATTGATGGAAGAAGTACTTTGAGCCGTATGAAGTTCTTTATCAGCATTTCCAGAAGTGTACACCACGGATGTGGGCTATTAATAGTGTTCCCTGAAAATAAAAAGGGTCTGTATTCAGCTGAGGAAATGCTTGATTAAATTGAATTAAACCGTCTTTGATTTAGGACTTAGCTCTGAGTCTTTTATTGAGTGTGCACTGTGACTCGTCAAGGCCGGGCCTGTGTGTGAGGGGGGTTGAAGGGGTAGTTTTCCAATCTCCTCAGACTTGTTTGTCTGGTGATACCACAAATTAGTGGAACATCTCTTTGTGTGTGTGTGTGTGTGTGTGTGTGTGTGTGTGTGTGTGTGTGTGTATGGTAAAATATACATAAAACAAAATTTACTACTCGGTAGCATTAAGTATGTTCACATTGCTGTGCAACCATCACCACCATCCACCTCCAGAACTTTTTCATCTACTCCCAGGTGGAAACTCTGTCCCCATTAAACAATAACTCCCCACCCTCCCTCCTCCCAGCCTCCTCCTCCTCCCTGGCAAGCACCCTTCCACTTTCTGTCTGTACGAATTTGACCACTCCAGGGACCTCATGGAAGTGGAATCATACAGTATTTGTCTTTTCGTGACTGGCTTATTTCACTCCGCATGTCTTCAACGTTCATTCACATTGTGGCATGTACCAGAATCTCCTTCCTTTTTAAGGCTGAATAACGTTCCGTTGTATGTGTAGACCACATTTTGTATATCCATTCGTCTATTGATGGACACTTGGGTTTTTTCTACTTTTCGGCCATTGTGAATAACTCTGCTGTAAACACGGGTGTACAAATATCTGTTGGAGACCCTGCTTTCGATTATTTGGGGTATATACCCAGAAGTGGAATTGCTGGAGTATCTCTTGGGCTAGTGTTCTGTGGAACACACTTTGGAAACATTACTCTGTATAGCTCTGAGGGAGCACTATTAAGTGAGAAAATTCCTGAATTTTCCAGGGATATTCCTGCCCAAAGAGATGCAGTGGGAAAACATCCTGGGTTAGGGGTTAGAACTTGCCTTGCTCCCTGACGAGGACCTCTGTGCGCCTTAGTTTCTGCAAAGGTTAATTGTGATGAACCAGATGATCTTTTGAAATCTAAGATTCTCTGACCTAATGTGGTCCCCTTCCCATGTGATGTGGCATCAGGATAGAGTGAAGGGTGAGGGGATTGGGGGGCAGTCTGGGAAGGAGATATTAATTAGCATGCAACTAGGGACAATTTAATTTGTCTTTCAATCTCAACTTTTTAATTTTTTAAAACCCATTTCCTTTTATGGGAGGAAACGGTAGATATTTAGCTCTTTCTTCACCTTCATGCTTCAGGGTCCAAACACTTCTTGGCTAGTTCTGTCTCAGAGTTGTCCTTTAAGACTTCAGAGCTAGTGTCAGAGTTGTGGACTTCCTCTGCTCTTTCCGTCTCTCCCTCCTCAGTCAACCAAAAGGCTAGTAGGGAAGAGAAGACTGCTTGTATTTCCTCTCCTACTTTGAGGTTGGAAGAGCGGCTTTCCTTTTCTTCCACCATTAGAAACACAAAAGAAAGAATTGTCACCTAAGTTTGCCTCTAGGCCACAAATGATGAACCCCAGGAGCTACCCTTTCCCAAGAGAGAGGAGTAATTTTCCACTTTCTTCTTCAAAAGCAGAGTCTTCCCTCTCCCATTAGGAATCTCTAGCTGCTACTTGAATTTTAAATATAATAACCAGGTTTATACATTAAGCAAGCTTTGCCTGGTTCCCTTAGCAACAGCTCTAACTTTTATAGCTTGCCCTGGCTCGTTCTTCAGGAACTTGCAGATTTCATGATAATAACATCTCGGTGATCTGGAAGGGAAGAAGTCTTAACCTTTCAAAACGATGAAAATCTAGAATTAAGCCACAAAGCAAAACAAAACCCTGTGAGCCCCTGGAATAACCTTCACGAAGTCCCACATTAAACACCAGAGCTTTATTTGTGAGAAAAGTCTTTAGACTGGGAAATTCTATTTGCTCTTTTAACACATCCTTCTCAACAGAGTGAAAAACCAGGGAGGGGGCTGCTAGAGACAGACCGTTAGCAGCAGTGTTAAACCATCTGGTAGCCTGAGGTCAAAGGAGACAGACTAAAAAAAGCCACATAGTACTGTGCTGTGACATTTTTGACAGATCCCAATCAAAAAAGCTAAAATAAACAGAGTCCTGGGTTTTGTAGAGATAAGCCTCAGTTATCTGGAAAACTAATTTGTTTTTGAAGAATTTGGTTCCGGCAGAGCTACGTAACTGAAGCATCCTTATGTTTTGAACCAAAAAACCTAGCAAAGCATCCAAAGATTTAAAATTTGTGAATTGATTGAATCACTAGTGGTGTGTGCTGGGGTTGGGGAGCGGGTGAAGTCTTGGCTAAGACTGGACTCCCAGATTTTATGAAAGTTTGGTGGCTCCAGGTCAGAAAAACCGGCATTTTAAAAGCACACGCAGGTCTCTTGTTTAGGTGGAGACCGGGATTATAGCGTGAGGGCCACTTGCCTTGTTGATTTAGGGAAAATGCTCCAGTGGGTCTTTGATTCTGTAAAGGTGAAGCAAACGTGTTCCCTCGTTATGAATGGGGAGGTCCATTTCTCTGCGTAATAATGTATGTGAGTGTCTTCTCCCCAGCAGAGCTGCATCACGGCCATTTCTAAAATTATTGTTTCTTCTGGGGAGATGTGTGACGCAGTCTTGTCCAAGACTGGGGAGTTATCAGAAGGTCCAGGAAAGATGCCTGGAGTCGTATCTTCACTGCGGCTGAGAGAGGTCCCGTAAAGGCAGCCAGACGGGCATGGCCTGAGGTGAACTGGACTCTCCCACTGACATTCTCCCAGACAGGGTTATTCTAGAGCAAGTGTGCAACCTAGACTCAGAAATGTGCTGACTCCAGAGTATTGTTCTGATGCCCTTCGGGGGCAAAGGACAAGATCACGTTCTTGTGGGTGTGGGTGGGGTTTCCTCTGAAAGGAATGGATGTTCGCATGACCCGTCATGCTGGGGCCCAACATAGGGACTTGCAAGGAGCCTTAGACTCTCCGAGGGGAAAACTGCTTATTGTTCTTGAAGGCTTGAGGATTGAAAAGCCTGGAAGGGAGGGTTTCTCCAGGATACTCTCATTGTGGGAGGTTAAATTGAATTCTACAATGAGGGACACATCAAGGGCCACAGGAAGGCACCAGAAGGGGGTAGAGTTGCCAGATAAAATGCTGGATGCCCAGTTAAATTTGAATTTCGGATAAACAACAAATGATATTTATTAGCATAAGTATGTCCCAAATATTCTATGTTTCCTAATATTGCACAGGACATACTTACACTAAAAGTTTATTTGTTGTTTATCTGAAATTCAAATTTAACTGGGGGTCCTGTATTTTTACTTGCTAAATCTGGCAACCCTAAGAAGGGAAACTCTGTGAAGACCCTCCATACCATCCTTTCTGTTACCTCCAAGTTTTTGGCATTAAATAATAAATAAGTCTGGCTCAGCCTTGCTGGGGACACTTGAGGAAAGGGTCGTGCTATGCTTGGGTGAAGCCATTCTGACGGGAGGGGTAGCGGTTGCCAGAGGACTCAGGCTGTAGACTGAGGAGGGGTGCTTGGGGAGACGTGAGTAAGGGAGTGAACCAGAAGCACAGGGCTGAAGAGGGGGAGGTGGGGATCTGGGCAGATTTGTAGCTCTTCTGAGCATTTCTCCCAGAGTCCTAGAAAACTTGTAGAGAGAACCTGGTGTGTGGTCAAGGAGGCTGGGTCCTTGGGCTATCGTGATTTGGACATTAAAGGGCAGCGTGACCTCATAAGCTGGTGAAGTCTGGGACACCTGGGTTACAAGTACCATTTGAGGCATCAAAGTTAGGGACATGTCTATGCAAAGACATCCTTTTACCTGTGAGTTATCACACAGGGTGTTAACGTGCAACTTTTCCTATTGTCTCTGTTTCAGCTGAGGCCCTCATGCTGAGAACATAAGCTGTTAGGTGCCCACATACTCTACAGAAAGGCTCCATCTATGCAGAACTCACTAAAGAGTGATCCAAAACCAGTCGGGGGACTCTCAGAGCATCAGCCACTGGAGACTGTGCAAGAGGAGCTGAGGTACCCACCAGGAAACTGGAAAGGGAGGGTTTCCCCAGAGTCATCAGGATGGGGTACAAAGGGCAAGATTTTTCCCATCCTCAAGCTAAGAGAAATGAACTTTCAAGTGCTTAGAGAGCCTGGCCTGTGTGCCTGGGGTGGCCTCATCCTGGAGCCTGCCACACCTGGAAAATAAAGGTGGAGCAGCTCTGGGCAGCTGCCTGGGAACAGGCTGCACTGGTATTGTGTGACAGGACACGGATGAGTGGACTTTCCCATGGGCTCTGTGCACCCATGGAAGGTGGCCAGGCTTAAATTCTCTTGAAAAGGGACTCCATGATGAACCTAAAAAGAATTGTGCTGAGTGAAAGAAGTCTGACAAAAAAAGCACATACTGTATGATGCCATTCATATAAAATTCTAGAAAACACAAACTTATCTATAGTACTGGAAAGCAGATCAGTTTGCCTAGGGGTGGGGGAGGGACAGGAGAGAGGAGTCGCTAGGGGCCAGGAGGAAATTTTGGGGAGTGACGGAATGTTCATTATCTTGATTCTGGTTCATTGGGCCTCTCCAAAAGTCAAAGCTTATCAAGGAGTACACTTTAAATATGCACAGTTGATTGTGTGCCAACTATATCTCAATAAAGTGATTTAACCAAAAAAGGATTCCATGTGAAAGGGCCTTCTGCCAGGAGCCAGGCTACCCCAGCGGAAGGAGGTTGGATGCAGAAGCTGGTGGAGACGAATGCTATGTCCTAAGTGCTTAGCCAGGTAGTACATTACCGGGGCCAGAAAGCGGTGCTGTGGGATGTCCCCAGTGGAAGACCCTGTGGGGAATTCCTAAAAGAAGCCCTTGTCACCAAGAGATGGCATTTGACCACCTGCCTCTCACAGAGGGCACGAAAGCCAAGTAAGACTTTTTCCACCTCTTATCCCCTAATCCCCGCCCCCAACTCTAATTCCACAAGAGCCTGAGGGAATACCGTGAGTGTGGAAGGCGGAAGAGGGAAATCAGGAGGAAGCCAGCCATGACCCCCTTCCCTGTCACAAATTTCCCATCCTGGGGCAGGAGAGAAGCTTTCAAATGGTTGAGAGATTGGAGATTTGATACTAGTGTTGATTTCACTTTTTAAGTCTCTAATGATGAAATTGTTTGTTAATTCCTGAAAGACTGTGGTGTACAAAAAATAAAGTTGTTTTCTGTTTCGCATACCAACAAGTCCAGCTCACTCAATAACCAGTTACATTTTATTGTGCAATCTATCTACCAGGTCTGTTCTACCTACTGAGGATCAAATGATCTGCTGATTATTCTTAATTACCTTCATGAGAAATGAAGAAAAACAGAGCATACGTGGAGATCTTGCCAGCTAAAGGGGTTTTGAAAGAAAACAACAAAGACCTTTTCAGAGGCAATATAGTGAAGTGGTTAAGAGCATGGACTCTGAAGCCAGACTCCCTGGATTTGAATCCTGTTTGTATGACCTCAGGCAAGTTGCACAATCTCTGGGTGCCTTGGTTCCCTCACTTGTGAAACGGGGATGTTGGTAACAGTCAGTTTAGGCTAAGTTGTGTGGCAGTAACTGCTCCAAAAACTCGGTGGCTTACAGCAACAAGGATTTATTTCTTGCTCATATCACATGTCCATTACAAGTTGGCTTTGGCTCTTCTCCCTGGGACCAGACTGAAGGAGTAGCCCTTCTCTGGAACACTGCTGGTGTTAGGGTAGCAGGGAAAGCGGGGTTGATGGTGGATCCATGCAATGGCTCTTACAGTTTGTTCTTCAAAATGACATACATCTCTTCTGTTTATATTTTCTTGGCTAAGCTCGATGTCAGCATGGTAGGGGAGATATAATTCTCTCATAAGGAGGGGCAGAGGATATTTGGGACAATAATACAGTCTACTGCAACACCTACCTGTGTAAAGTGCTTCAAATAGTGCTTGATGAAGTCACGTAAGGAGTGTTTTATATATAAGGAGTGTTTTTAATGCTTCCTTTTCCTCTTAAATTTTTTGGTAGTTTTCCTAAGGAGGCCAGTTGCTCTCAGACTCTGATTGAGGAACAGTCCCTACATCAACTGCCCAATTCAGCAAGAGCCACCAAAACACCCGACAGGAACCCTAACTAGGAGGTTGCTGGAACCGAGGGCCCAACTCCTGGTTTGGGGTCTAACTGAAACATTCTCATGAAGAGGAATAAATAAAGCTATGTGTTGCTGGGCCGTTCTTTGAAAGTCTCTCCCTGAAAGACAGGCGTCAAGGTACTAGGCGATCATTTCTCAGCTATTTCAGGATGAGTAGGATGCTGCAGTGTTATTCTTGTCTCGAGGCAGACTGCAGTAGCCTCACTGCTGTTAAGTACTTAGACCACGGAGGGAGCAGGCCGGGCTCTGGGCCAGCCGTGCTGTTTCCTCTTAGTGCTGGGATCAGCATTATCTGGACCCAGTCACTGGGCAACAATTTTCCCTGAAGCACCGTGGGGACGCAGACTGCCCCGCTGGAGAGTCTGACACAGAAGGTCTTCCCTGGTGTGTGTTTGATTTGGGCTTTCAGCTGAGCAGTCAGTGTCTGCGGCTGGAGGTTATCACAGAATCATAGGGAGGGGGATTTTTCACTGTCCTTGAGTCTCCAGGCCAATGCGGCCACTGGGCGGGGGCCGTTCTTGAGTCTCTAAGGCTCTTCTCGGCCCTTCACAGCATTTCAAAGCCCTCTCATCTAGAGGGTGCAAGAG
The DNA here is from genome assembly GCF_021613505.1 of Equus quagga. Classification (NCBI taxonomy): domain Eukaryota; kingdom Metazoa; phylum Chordata; class Mammalia; order Perissodactyla; family Equidae; genus Equus; species Equus quagga. The sequence goes on from NC_060277.1 coordinate 65,431,717, forward strand.
ACCAAAACTCTGACTATTACAAGTGGGGAACCGAGGCAGACGAGCTGCAGAGAAGGATTCGGAAGCTGGGATCACAGTTCAGTTCTTATCAGGACAGCTTCAATTTTATTTTCTTTCTTCAAATGGCTTAAAAACCATTCCATCAAGTGCCATACAGCCACTCTCTCTTTCTTCTTATCGATTTTGTTCTTATTAGCTCAATTCAAAATGACAAACATGTATATACTATTTTCTGACTAGTAAGACAGGCACTGACCAAGGGCTCTGAACCATACAGATGAGGCTCCTTGTCCTGTCATTCATGAGTGTAAGTTCACAAGTGTCTACGCTGTAAGGCTAAATGAGAGAAGGCTGCAGCAGAGCTCCGGAGCACTAGGCGTTGGAGCTGTAGGCAAGTGATGAGGGCTTCCTGCAGGAAGTGGCATTTGAGCTGGGCTTTGAAGGTTGATGTTCCCCAAAGAGATCTATTCATGTCCTAACCCCCATACCTGTGACTATGACCTTATTTGGAGATCAGGTCCTTGCAGATGTGATCAAGTTAAGATGTGGAGTCACACTGAATTAGAGTGAGCTCCTGTCCTGTGACTGGCGTCCTAAGAAGAAGAGGGAAATTTGGGCGCAGTCACAGATGCAGGGAGAACATCATGTGACAACACAAGCAGACATTGGAGTGATATGTCTACAAGCCACGGAGTGCGAATGATTACTGGAAGCCACTAGAGGCTAAAAAGAGGCTAGGAAGGATCCTCCCCTAGAGCCTTCAGAGAGAGCATGGCCCTGTTGACACCCTGATTTCAGGTACATAGCCTCCAGAACCATGAGAGAACTTTCCATCAGTTTAAGCCACCCAGTTTGCGATCATTTATTATGACAGCCCTGGGAAACCAATACAGATGGGTAGGATTTTGAGATGGAGGAAAGGACTATGTGTAGACAGAGCTACTATGAGTGAATGTAACAACTTTTGAAAGCACATGATGTCATGGGGAATAATTAGTAATTTGATGTGGCTGGAACAAAGGAGGTGGAGAAGGAGTCAAGTGCAGCGGTGGATGATGGAAGTACAGGCTGAGGCCTTGAGTGCAAGACTGAGGAGTTTGGCCTTTCTCTTGCATGAGATGGCAAGCCATTAGCATTTTTGATCAGAGTCTGAACTGTGCTCACGATAAATTCCTTTCATTGGTCAGGGTAAGAAATTGCTTTGCCAGTGTGGCTTTGTGTTTCTTGTTGTCCTTCTCACTGGTTTTGGCCCCAGTAATGTTAGATGGTGCTGAGCTTAGTGCCACAGTATGGATGACTCAAAGGTAAGGACAGGGTCTAATTTGTCTTCGCATCCTCAGCACGTAGAACAGGCCACATGTTGTCTTATTCAGGATTTTAGCTGTCAGTAATAGAAACAATTTTACTTAAGCAACCAGGGAATTCATGGGCTCACAAAATGGTGGAGGGGGGGGCGGGAACAAGAGGGTGTATTAGTTTCCTAGGGCTGCTGTGATATTGTGATTTATAATAAGAAATATATATTTGATCTTCATCCCAGTTCCTGGCACAGAGCTTCTAAAACCCTTGGAATTTCCTAAGTGATGAGAGGCACAGAGGTGTCTTTTGTTATGTCAATGAGGTGACTTTTGCAAAGCCCCTAGGTCACCTAAGGATGAGGGCTGGTTGCCAGGGGAACCAACCGCGTAATTAGAGGGTTGGAACTTTAATCCCACCCCCCATCCCTTCACCCCTGACCTCCAGGGAGGGGAGAGGGGCTAGAGATTGAGTTCAATCACCGATGGCCAATGATTTAATCAATCATGCCTATGTAATAAAGTTTCCATAAAAACCCAAAAGGACAGGGTTTGGAGAGCTTCCAGGTTGGTGGACACATGGAGGTGCTGGGAGAGTGGTCTGCCCGGAGAGGGCATGGAAGCTCTGAGCCTTTTCCCCATACTTTGCTCTATGCATCTCTTCCATCTGACTGTTCGTGAGTTATGTCCTTTCATAATAAAGCAGTAAACTAGCAAGTAAAATGTTCCTCTGAGTTCTGCAAGCTGCTCTAGCAAATTAATCGAACCCAAGGAAGGGGTCGGTGGAACCTCTGATCTATCGCCAGTCAGTGAGAAGCACACGTGGCAACCTGGACTGGCTATTGACATCTGAATTTGGGGGAGAGGGGACAGTCCTCAGATAAGGACTGAGTCCTTAACCCGTGGGATCTGACTCTATCCCCAGGTAGGTAGTGTCAGAATTGAGTGGAAATGTAAGATACCCAGCTGGTGTTAGAGAATTGCTTGGTGTGGAGAAAACACCACACATCCTGTGTCAGAAGTATTGTGAGTTTGGTAGCAGTGTGAGAATAAAAGAGGAACACAGGAGTGGTACAGGTTTCCTTCTCAGCTGCCCTAACTAATTACCACAAACTGGGTGACATAAAAGAACAGAAACATTCTCTCATAGTTCTGGAGTTTGGAAGTCTGACGTCAAGATGTCAGCAAGGTTAGTTCCTTCTGCAGGCTCTCTCTCTCTCTGTGGACGCTCTAGGGGAGATGCCTTTCTCAGCTTCTGGTGTTGCTGCCAATACTTGGTATTCCTTGGCTTGTACACATCACTCCAGTCTCTACCTCCCTTGTCACGTGGCATTCTCCCCATGTGTCTGTCTCTATGTGTCTTCTCCTCTTCCTGTAAGGACCAGCGTCTTCTCTGAAGGACACTCGTGTGCCCTCACCTTAACTTGATTACGTCTGCGAAGACCCTACATCCAAATAAAGTCACATCCACAGGTATCAGGAGTTAGGATTTCAACATATCTTTTTGGAGGACATAATTCAACCCACAACAGAGGGATGGCTAGCTTCAGGTATGGCTGCCTTCGGGGGCTCAAGCAGTATCACCAGGGCTCTGTCTCTTTACTGTTCAGATCGGCTATCTGCCTGATGGTCCCTTAGCAGCCCAAAGATGTAAGTATGTGGGGATGCTACCTGTGGGGTTGGGCAGCGATGTGGCAGTAAACAGCTCTTATGTTTCATGCTCATGGCTGCTAAGAGGGATAGTAAGCCAAGATAGATGAGAACAAGGAGTGACAGGTGAGGAAGGGCAAATTAGAGACAAATTAAAGATAGTTTGGATAAGGAGCAGAGATGGGGAAGGGGGCAGTGCCAGTGGGGTGGAGCTATCATGGGCCCTGGACACCCTGTTTGGGACAGTTCTCTTTAAAGGGTCCAGAACAGGTACCTAACACAAGGCTTGAGGAAAAGCACTCTTTTTATGTACAGCTTGGTGTCTCCTTCCTGGATACGTAGGGTGGAATCTGTTGTTTTCCCTATTAAACTTCCTTTCCCCATTCCTTTGGTAACAACACTGTCATTTTCATTTGGGATAATCCGCATCTCCAGCTCCAGCTCCTGGGGTTTCCTGAAATCCAGGACTGGGCAATCAGGACAGTCCATCCTCTTGGCCGCTGTGAGTGGCTTAGGGAAAGGCCTCCTGTGTGTCTAGCGAGTCTTAATCCCTAGACTTTTTCTGGAACTACTGGGAAAGAGAAGCGCTCTTTTCCGCGGGGGTTGCTAAACTGGTAGAATGTAAGTATGAGGCTGCCAGGGACCATCTGTGCCACCACCTGGGAAAGCCTGTCACGGAAAGAAACCAAGACAGCAGAAAACAGAGCCGAGAAGTGGAAAGAACCTGAGGCTTGGCAACACGGTTCCAACAATGTATCTGACCGGGCGAGACCGAGGAAACTGAACCAGTAGTTTACAAAGGTTCATGAGTGTAGTGTTATTGCTGCTGAGCTGTGACAACAAGGAAGTGAGGCTGGGCCCCGTTCACCCCTTTATCCACTTGTTTGTCCAACAAATATTTATTAAGGATCTGCCAAGAGCCGGGTTCTTTGTTGGTTTTGATAATGAGTTTAAAATAAGTAAATAAGACATGAACCCGGACCTCAAGGAGGCCCTGGTCTATGAGGAATGTTAAAGACATTTTCAAATTATAATGGTTCTTTTTTTTTTTAACAGAAAAGGTTACGTTTGATGAGAGGCCCAGATAAGATGCTGTGGAAATTCAGGAGAGAGATTATTTCCACCAGAGAGATTGATATTCTTGGCTGTCTTTGGGAGGCAAGCAGGATGTGGACATACATGGATGAGGGGAAGGACATTCCAGGAGGAGGAACTGTGGGGACAAAATCAAAATCATGGAGTGTCAAGGGGTTAGGCCAACAGTTGAATTTGGTTGGAACATAAGAAATGTGAGGGAAGAAGAGGAGAGCTTGGAAAGGTGAGTTCAGAGACAGATCTTAGAAGGCCAGTGGGGGCCGACTAAAGAGATTAGTCTGTATTCTGTTGACAATGACTCTTTTTTTTTTAAAGCAGGAGCCCCACACAGTTTCTCCATGAAAACAAACTGAGTAGGGTAGAGCGTGGTTGGAAGGACAGGAGACTAATGAAAGGATCAGTTTTCCAGGTAAGAAGTTATAAGGTCCCAAGTAGGGTAATATTCTGGTTATTTATTGCTGCACTTACAAATCACTCCAAAATGTAATGGCTTAAAATGACAACAATTTTATTATATCTTACAACTGTGAAGATGAGGAATTCAGGCTCAGCTACAATTGTGTAGGATGGATCCAGGACTCAGCTGAATGATTCTTCTGTTCCACGTAACACCACCTGGAGTCACTTAATGGTATTCAGCTGGTAGGCTTGGAGGGTCTGGAGGGTCCAAGATAGCTTCACTCTTATATCTGGCCCCTTAGCAGAAGGCCGGTCTCTGTTGGGCTGTTCTCCCTCTTCATGCAGTCCCAGGGCCTGTTCGGCAGCCCGGGGCTTTAAGAGTGAAAGTTTCAAGAGGAAAGAAGTGGAAATTGCCAGCCTCTTAAATCCTGGGCCCGCAGACTGACAGAACATCGTTTCTACTGCATTCCACTGGTTCAAGTAATCACAGAGTCTACTCAGATTCAAGAGTTGGGGACATACACCCCACATCTCAATGGGAGCATTGTGAAAAACTTGTGACCATCTTTAATCCACCATAGGTAATAACCATGGGAATGAAAGGATGACAGATTGAAGATAATTATAGAGAGAGATGTCACAGGACATGGCAACTGCTTAGGTTCATCCAGCCGTGAAATATTTATTGAGCACCTACTATGTGTCAGCATCAACGTTATAGACCCCGAGGACCTGGCAGTGAAAAAAAACAGATAAAAATCTCCGCCCCCACAGAGCTCATATGCTAACGGATTACAGAGTGAAAGGCAGTGCCAAGGATTCTAGTGTATGTACCTGGGAGCGTGGTGGTGCCATTATCAGATATAGGGGCCCAGGAGGCCAATTGGAATTCAGGTTTGATAGCATAGGCAAGAAACTAAGTGGTTTCAGCACTTCAGCTGTAATCACAACCACAGCAACAGCCCTCCGACTCCAAGCTGTTGAGGAAATCCAGGATTTCACTTCCAACCATAGGCAATGCCTGTGAGATGACAAAAAGAAAGACAGGCACTTTATCAACCTCAGATTTCCTGCCTTCCTTGGGCAGGAAAAGTATGTGGAATCATGCACATCCACAGTTCACTGCCAGTTACAGGACTCCAGGAACAAGGAGGGCTCTAAGGCTGGAATTCACGCTCAGACACATTCAGCTTACTTCCCGCCTGAGTTTTTACTAGACAACCTCTCCGTTGACCCCGATGTTAAAGAAACAGAAGTTTCTGGCATTAGGAAACTGTTTTGGGGCCTTTGGAAATTCAGATTAGTTTTATTTCAAAGTATACTGAAATGCCCAGGATACGTTATTGAGTTAAAAAAAAAAAAAAGCAAATTGAAGAGTAGTATAGGGGCCGGCCCAGTGGCGCAGCAGTTAAGTTCGCTTGTTTCACTTTGGCAGCCCGGGGTTCCCCGGTTCGGATCCCAGGTGCAGACATGGCACCTTTAGGCACGCCATGCTGTGGTAGGCATCCCACATATAAAGTAGAGGAAGATGGGCATGGATCTTAGCGCAGGGCCAGTCTTCCTCAGTGAAAAGAGGAGGATTGGCAGCAGATGTTAGCTCAGCGCTAGTCTTCCTCAAAAAAAAAAGAAAAAGAAAAAAGCAGAGTAGTATGTATAACATTTGTGGGAAAAAATTGTGTTCACAGATGCATAGCAAAAGGTATGGAAGGATATTTTATCAATCAGGATAAGTGAAGTTGTGTCCCAGTGACAAATGACACAAAAATCTGTGTGTATACCACAGTATAAGTTTACTTGTCATAAGCACTAGTGTGCTGGTTGTGGCTCTGTTGTCTTAGCTCTGGGATCTAACTTTCTGGAACATCACTTATCTCCTGACAGAGAGAAAAGAGAACCATGTGCTGGCTCTTAAAGAGTCTCCTCAGAAGTGACTAGAGTAGTCACAGTTCGTTGGTCAAGCAAGTCTCACGGCTAAGCCTGAACTCAGGGCATATAGTCCCTCCTCAGAGTAGCATGGTGACAATGCGTGGGCAGTAATACAAAATTACCACGGAATCTACTGAACCATTTATAGCCATTATTCCCAGGCTTGGGGTAGGGGGAGTGAAGGAGATTTTACCTTTCCCTTTCAACACTTTTTTTTTTAATTTTTTTTTTAAAGATTGGCACCTGAGCTAACAACTGTTGGTAATCTTTTTTTTTTTTTTTCTGCTTTTTCTCCCCAAATCCCCCCAGTACATAGTTGTATATTTTAGTTGTGGGTCCTTCTAGTTGTGGCATGTGGGACCCCACTTCAGCATGGCTTGATGAGTGGTGCCATGTCCGTGCCCAGGATCCAAACTGGCGAAACCCTGAGCCACCGAAGAGGAGGGGACAAACATAACCACTCGGCCAGGGGCCAGCCCCCTCCCTTTATACGCTTCTGTATTATTTTAATGTCTTTCAAAAAGCATGCACTATTTGTGTAATTAAAAATACCTTTTAGACCTTATTTATTTTTAACCTTGTATTATGGAAAAATTCAAACATAGGCAAAAGAAGAGAGAATAGTATGATTACCCTCCATGAACCATTTGTCACCCAGATTCCAACAATTCTTTTTTTTTTTGTCAGGAAGATTGTCCCTGAGCTAACATATGCACCAATCTACCTCTACTTTATGTGGGACACTGTGGCCGCGTGGCTTGATGAGCAGTGCGTAGGTCCGTGCCCGGGATGCAAAACCGTGAAACCCCAGACTACCGAAGCATAGCATGCAAACTTAATGACTTATGTCACTGGGTTGGTCCCCCAACATTTCTTAACTCACAATCTTCTTTCAACAATAACGCTACCCATTCCTCCTAGATTATTTTGAATAAGTCCTAATACCACATTATTTTGTCTTAAATATGTCAGTATGTATTCTAGACAGGTATTCTTTTAAGAAAAGAACCACAATATCATTATCACACCTACAAAATTAACAGTCATTGCTTATTATCATCAAATAGCCAATCAGTGTTCAAACTTTCCCTTTTGTTATATATATGTGTGTGTATATATATATACATACATACATATATTTATATATATGTGGTGTTCGACATATATATATTTTACAGTTTGTTTGAATCAGGTTCCAAATAAGCCCATATATTATGTTTGCTGATATGTTTTGTCTCTTGATCTTGATCTGCAGATCTTTCTTTTTCCCTTCTTTTTAATTTCCTTGCAATTTATTTTTGAAGAAATAAGGTTGTTTGTCCTATAAAATTTCCCCCAGTCTAATTTTTCAGATTGCTCTCCTATGGTGATATTTAACATGTTTCCCTGTCCTCTGTATTTCCAGTAAATTGGTAGTGAGATCTAAAGGCTTGATCAGATTGGGGTTTGATTTTTTTTGCAAGAATAGCTCAGAGGTTAGATTACGGACTTCCACCAGGAGACACATGTCAATTTGGTTCTCTTTTTCTGACATTAGCATCCATTGATGATTATTGTCTAGAACCAATATTTTCAGGGGTTGCATAGCGATGATGTTCCAATGCCATAATTCTTTTGTCATTTATTAACTGCAATACTTCTATAAACAGAAAACTTCTGGGGCCGGCCCTGTGGCTGAGTAAAGTTCGCACGCTCTGCTGCGGCGGCCCAGGGTTTCACTGGTTCAAATCCTGGGCTTGGACGTGGCACCGCTCATCAAGCCACGCTGAGGTGGCATCCCACATGCCACAACTAGAAGGACCCATACCTAAAATACACGACTATGTACCAGGGAGCTTTGGGGGAAAAGGAAAAATAAAATCTTTAAAAAAAAAAACCCAGAAAACTTCTCCCTCATCAATTCTTTGGCTATCCTGAGGTACAGTTTATATAGGAAAGGTAAGATAAATGCCTATTTTTTTTTTACCACTATTTATCTGTTTCCAAAATCATGACATTGTTCCCTTGCTCTCTTCAAAGTGAACCAATGAATTTGCTTTTTGGTTTTAATCACTGGGAACTCATGTATTTAAACATACTTAATATGTTTCAATTCATTGCCATTATTATCATTATGGTACTCAAGTTGTGCCTCCCATCTTTGGCCAGAGGGAGCTTCTTCAAGTTAGCTCCTGAGTCCTTTTGTCACAAGTTAGTAGTTTTTGATACTTTGTTTCCTTGCTTTCTGTTATGACAAGATATTCCAAACTCATCTTGTCTGTTTCCTGCCTCAGACCTGGACTCAGCCATTTCTCCAAGAAGCCCTGGTTTCATTAACCGGGAATAGCATTTGTAGACAACAATTTGTAGCCACCAAAGGGTGCTCGTTACCCTGGGGGTGCTCATTGTTTCCAGGCCTTTTCAGTGGGCAGAGCTAGGAAAAACTTTTTTCAATGACAAAATTTTATCATTAATTCTTGCTGAAACTTCCAGTTCAAATTCGGTACTACAGAGTTTTTACTTAACCTTCCCTATGTTACTTGTGTGCCCACTTTCTCCCACACTGAAAATCCTGCTTCTTGGCAATATAACGGAATTACCGATTTGCTTTATGCCATGGTATACACATAACAGTATCAGAATAACAATACCAACACTACCACCACCAATATGATTACTGAAAATGGTTCAAGATTTATTTTTTTCGTCTTTCTTTCCTTTTTTTTTTTTTTTTTTTTGACAGTTCTTTTTGTCCTTAGGATGATCCCACTATGATTATACACTCAAATTTCTATGCTTTAAAGTCGCTCAGAAAAGATTTTCTCTGTGTGGTTATGCCTCAAATTGGATGAAGAGTTAGGTTCATTTTTTTCATTTACTTTAGATTTTTAGTGACGACCATTTTTGAAAAGTGTAATTTTGTATAGTTACGTAAAATATTTACATGGTTCCAAAGTCATATCTACAAAACAAAGTATATTCAGAGAAATCCAGCTTCTGTCCTTGTGTCTCTACCCTATTCCCTCTCTCTCCTTACAGATACTTTTAAAAAAATGTATGCCTTACTTTTTGTGAGAAAAAAAAAGATACATTCTTTCTTACATTCTCTAGATACTTTTCTCCTCCTTGATCTTTTCCTTGGAGATGACTCCAAAGCTGAACTTCCCTTAGAACCTGGCAGAAGGGGTTCATACCCAGGGTCCCTGCTCCAGAGTCCATGCTTCAGAGGCCCCACAAATCACAAACACAATAGTACCCTTACTAAACATCCCACAGTGCCCCCAACGCTAGGCCACCAGTGCTCAGCATGGCACGGTGCGATGCTGGGCCCTAAACATCCTCTCTCCTCACTAACACCATTCAGACCCCAGGGAAGCGCTTGGCCTCCTCTCTTGCCTTGAAGCAATGGTGACTATGCCACGAACGTGTGTGAGCTGTGCTGCTGACAACATTGCAGATGGACACAGCTTCGAGGTACCAGGAGGACATGAGCAAGGAAAGTGCTCAGGTCAGAGCAACGACACATAAAGTGCCTCATCAAATCCTTTCTCCCAGCACAAATGCAGTAGATTCTTGCATAACATATATAGTTACTCAGTGATGCTGACTGTGCCTGTCTCCCTACCACCTTGCCAAGAGTGTGTTGTAAAACTTGGGGTTTGGGCCAGCCTGATGGGTTAGAAATAGTATCTGTGTAGTTTTAATGGTTATTGTTCTTATTACAAGTGAGTCTGAGCATTTTTTCATGTGATTAAGGACCGTTTTCATTTCTTTTTCTGTGAATTATTTATTCATATCTCTAGTCCATTTTTCTGTGATGCTACTGGTTATTTTCTTCTCTATTTTTTTTTAGGAAGATTTGCCCTGAACCAACATCTGTTGCCAATTTTCCTCTTTTTGCTTGAGGAAGATTCATTCTGCGCTAACATCTGTGCCAGTCTTCCTCTATTTTTATGTGAGTCACCACCACAGCATGGCTGACAAGTGCTGTAGGTCCGCATGCACCCAGGATCTGAATGAGTGAACCCAGGCCGCCGAAGCGGAGCCTGAGGAACTTAACCACTATGCCACGGAGTGACCCCTCTTCTCTAATTTTAGAAGCTCCTCACATCCTAGGAATGAGAACCTGTTGTCTGTGAACACCTGCAGTCCTTCTCTGTACTTGACTCTGGATTAGATTTGGGGAATTCAACAAAATATAAGGCATCATCCATGCCTCCGAAAGGAGCTTTAAAAATTACATGACATCAAGAGATATAAGTAATTTTATGAAACAATAAGAAAAGAGAGATCTCAAAGGAGTACAGAATTAATTGCCGGGTATAATGACCCCAGAAGTTCAGAGAAAGGGAATTATCAGGCTATGGTGCCCAAAAGGCCTTACCTTATAAGGTGTAGCTGGCTCTAAGCTGGGTCTTGAGGAACAAATTGGAAACATATGAGAGAAAGTTGGAAGGTGGGAATCCAACTTCTAGTGAAGAGAGCCTTGAAAACTGGGTTGAGGAGTATGGTCTTCTTGGGTAATAGGCAACAAGAGGAGGAGAATGACACGTGCTAAGATATCAAATGAGAGAATGTTGGACATTACCCCAGAGGCCAGAACATTACACCAACAACTCCAAAACTTCCCCTTTATCACAAGATGGAGTGAGCAACACGCTCACCTCCACACACCCCAACACCATCCGAGGGAGAGAAGCAGCAGAGGTGGGGGGAGGGGGGCGGTCTGAGACTGAGAATTACCTAAAAGGACTATTTCAATAATCAGATCAGACAACGATTTCAATTGGATTAGCCAGTTAGTTCATTCCATCCCCAGCACATATGAGTGGAGTGGGCAGGGGACTCAGAAAGAAGGCCTGATCAGTTATAAACAAAATAAAACAGGTACATTTTCTCCACACCTCTCAGTTGTAGTTGAGCTAAAATTTTTGACCCTGCTGTATAATAATACCTGTCTCGTGGAGGTGTTGGAAGGATGACATGAGATAATGCATATAAGGTGCTTAGTACATTGCCTGGTACTAAACAATTCTTGGCTATCATTACTATTAGGTGATCATAAATAGCTGCTGAGGGAATGAGTGAATAACTGAATCAAAGGATGAATGGCTGACCAATTGGCACCAGTCCTTTGCAGTAAAGATAAATACTGTGAAGGTGAGACAATCCCTTCTCCTGCTGAAGCCATGAGCATCCCCTGCATGGACCCACATTTTCCCAGCAGGAACCAGTGCTAGTCTGGCACACAGATTCCTTGGCTGTGTTTCTTTGACAATTATAACTGAGGAATTCAGCTTATTTTGGGTGAAATCCCTGGAAGTCCAAGTTCAGATCTCAGTCTGGGCAACGCAGCCACATTTTCCAATGAGTAACTCCCTCCAATATAACTCCTGGCAAACAACCCTATCAGTCGCTGAGAGAATGTGCCGTCATGCGTGGTAAATAGTAAGACCACTGTGTGAGGCTTGACTCATCTGTCAGAGAAAGGATATTTTGAAACCTTGATCTCATTTGAAAACATGTGTTTGCGCATACCTTTTGTCAGATGCAAATTTTCCGTTCCCAATTTAGCTCTTCCCAATTTTCCCCGAAATGAAAGATGTGGCTATGAAGAGAGTTAGAGAAACTCTTAACAGGTTTTGACTCCAGGTATGTTCCAGGGAAGCTCATCTGTCTCTAGGCCAACTTCCTGTTGACTCAGGAGCCAGGACTGGGGAGACAGAGGAGCAAAGTACCAGAATGATAACAGCCATCATTTGCTGAGGCGCCCGTGTGCCAGGCACCATGCTTACCACTGCATGTACAGTGGCTCCTGAACCCACATGGTGGCCCTGACACGTGGGAAGGAAATGGAGACCCAGAGAGGTTAAGTGACTTATCCAAGGTCAAGTCAGTACTGAGCCGGGATTTGAACACATGCTGTGTTTCCAAGCGTCTCTGTTTAACCATTGTGCTAGACGTTATCTGGATATTCCTTGGGTATAACATGAGCCAAGAGCCTCAGGCCCTCCAGCTGGGGACCTGCAAAACGTTTCAGGCATTTTCTCAGGTTGTCAGGCATTGTGGGGAGGAGACAGTAACTGGAGGTCTCCATGATTTGTAGGGGGAAGAATGTGCATCCCTCTATTCAAATATCCCTCAGGCTTCTAGATCTGACTCCCCATCATCTTGACACCCTACGCCCTCCTCTGTACACTTCTGTCTGAGCTGAGCACAAGCCCCACTTCCATGAGTTCTTTCCATCCCTCCCCAATCCCCCACCTAAACACAGCAACATCTTCTGGATTCTACATCGCTTCCTGAGATGCTCTGTATTATTTTTCTCCACACACGGTAGGAGCTCTGCACACAGTAGGTGCACCAGAAAATTGTTGCAGCTGGCAATGATGACACACAGAGCACCCTGGATGAAGGGTGGGCAGGTGACTCAGAGCTGAGTCCTAGGTCCGCACTGATTCGCTGTGTGCTCTTGGGCAGGTCTCTGACTCGGTACCTCATCTGTGAAATGATGACTGCTGGCTTCCGCAGCCTCTTCCTTCTGTAGAGCTCTAGATCCTGTGATCCCCACATGCCCATCTGAAGGGCAGGCGCAGGGTCTAGAGCGCCTTTGAGAAAGCTGGGTTCCTGGACAGGGCCTCTGGGTCTCCCACCTGCCAGCCGACTTTCATATACCTGGCATGGACAATAGTATTATTATCAGTGGGTTCACACCGATCTGTGTTTTCAATAGAAGAAAATAGGGAAATCTCCTTTTATGAGCACATCTAAGGGCAGAGCAGGAACCAACATTTCCTAACATGCCAAAAACACTGCACAACTAACTATGAAACTTGAGTTTAAATTTGGGGGGAATGAGCGCCTTTGCTTGAGCTCCCCAGTGGTGTTTCTCACACCAGAGAGCTTCAGAGAGGCTCCCTGACACACTGCACCCAGAGGTCCCTTCCACGCCTTCCCAACCACCTGTGCCAGATTCCTTCCAAGAAGAAAATTAGCTAGCTTGACTAGAACATTCATGCTCATATACAAATGGGATCCTCAAGAGAATTACCCCCTCGCTCTCAGGTGACATGTTCATCTTATGGTGACACTCCATCACTATGGTCCAAGGCAGAAGATTCATTTGAACGGTGCGAAGTTTGGGGAAGATAGGCAGGCAGTGCCACGGCAAGCCCATGGGGAAGGATTTCTGGGTAAATGAGGCCTTGCAATGGCCCCTGAGACCAGTCATAGAAGAGACCACATGCTCTGCCAAGACAACAGATCCATCCTCATGTAGAAATACCGTCGAGAGAGCCCAGTCAGCATCCCAGCATGCCTATGGGATGAAATTTGCCCTGGCAGGTCTAATGTTTGCTGCACTATTGGGTGAAGTAGAGTGTGGGGCTAGAGGATATCAAGGACTAAGACCAGTCTAATAAACAATCCAACTGGTGTTCCAGCCTTTGCCACAGATGCCTCAAAGATACCCTAAGATTTTCAGCAGGTGCACAAATCTGAGAACCACATCTTGATTCTGTTCCCTGGTCAGCCCACAGTTTAAGTTCCTAGTGGAAGAGAAGTAAAGAAAGAAATTAGAAAAGCTGACATGAACCAGACCAACTTTTAGGAAGCATGTTGTTGATTAATTACAGGATTATTAACAGGAATCTAAATCAGCATCTAATCAGTTGAACTCGACTCCACGCCACAAATGTTTTTCAAGAACCTACAATGTGTGCAACATCATGCTAGGTGCCATGGGGTTACAAAGTTAAGCAAGGCATGGTTTTCCCTTTACGAGGCTCATAGTCTAGAAGAAAACATGTCTTATTTACAATCACCTGAGCACCAGAAAGATGATGATCAGTGTTATAAAGAAGGAGTCGGACAGGAATAGAAGCTGGGTCCATGAGCCTCCCCCACGAAATCACCTATGACATTGTTGTGTGTGTGCACATGTGTCTATGGGGAGGGGAGAGAGGGTCCATAACTTCCAGGAGATTCTCAAAGGGGTCAGTAATTTTTCCTGCCAAAACTGCGTTAGAATTTAAACCCACCATTTTAGAGATTAAAAGAAGAAAATAATCACATTAGGTTGGGCTGGAGGGGGGATGGGGAGTAGAGGTGAGGCCTTGTGGAGGAAGAGGTCCACAAGACAAGGTTGCAAGAACAGGCAGAATCTCGGTAAGTGAAGATCTGGGAAAGGCCCTGGCAGAGGAAGTATTGTGACCAAATCTGAGCGATGGGAAAGCATTGGGGCACTTTCAAGGAAGTGGGATTAATCCAGTTAGCTGGGTCGCCAGGACAGGGACGAGATGAGACTGCAAAAGTAGTAGAGGTGGATTTGGGATCACAAGCTGAACTGATATTTTCTATCGATTAAATATTTGTTAGGGCCCGTTCTGTGCCCTGCCTTCAGGGCAAGATGATCTCTGCCCTGAAGAGGCTTACATTTTAATTTAGAGGGGAAAGCATGCACAGGCAGGAAACAAAGCAATTTTAAGCACAACAGGAATTCAAAGAAATTTTGGCCAGAGTGTTCAGAGAAGCTTTAGGGAGGAGGTGAACTTGGAGCTCAGCCTTGACGGACCAGGAGGATTTGCCGGGTGAATTTGTGGAGAAAGGGCCTTCCAACGGGAAACAGGACAAGTGAAGGGAAGAAGATGGAAAGAAAGAAACAAGGTGGCTGGAGAAGACTGAAGAGAGGTGATTCCTGGAAGAAAGAGCTGCGTTGAAGGGGCAGGGGACATGAATTTGAGAAGGTGGGTTGAGACCAGATTATGCAGGATTGTGAGGAATTTCTCATTTTCTCTAGGATCTCATTTCCTTTTCTCTAGAATCCAGCTCTTCCAGTAGAAATCATATCAACAAGAATAATTTTTTAATTTTCTGTTAGAGAGAATTTAAAATATATGCAAAAGTAGAGAGAATAGTAATGCAATGGACTGAATGTTTATGTTTACCCCATCAAATTCACATATTCAAATCCTAACCCCAGTGTGCTGGAATTAGGAGGTGGGCCTTTGGGAGGTGATTAGGTCGTGAGGGTGGAGGCCTCATGAATGGGATTAGTGCCCTTATATAAAAGAGACCCCAGAGAGCTCACTTCACCCTTCTGCCACTTAAGGACACAGCTGGAAGAGGGCAGTCTGTAAACCAGGAAGCAGGCTCTCACCAGGTACTGGATCTGCTGGCACCTTGATCTTGGACTTCCTAACCTCCAGAACTATGAGAAATGAATTTCTGTTGTTTATAAACCATCCATTCTGTGAAATTCTGTTGCAGAAGCCACGCTGGAGTAAGACACATAATAATGAACTCTCTCTGTTCCCATCACCCAAGTTCAACAACTGGCCGAACGCCTTACATCTGTATCCTCTCCACCTCCCCGCTCCTGTACCATTTTGAAGCAAATCCCAGCCACCATATTCTTTCATCTATAAACATTTCAGTGCACATCTCTAAAAGAAGAGGACTTTTTATTTTTATATAACCACAATACCATCAGCATACATAAAAAATTAATTCATAATCATCCAATATTCAGTCAATTATTCAAATTTCTACTTGTTTCATAAATTACATATTATATAATATATGTATATAATATGCATTGTATCACATTATATACAAGCATATATTAATTACAGGGTTTTTTTCTGCTTTTTCTCCCCAAATCCCCCCAGTACATAGTTGTATATTTTAGTTGTGGGTCCTTCTAGCTGTGGCATGTGGGACACCACCTCAGCGTGGCCTGACGAGCAGTGCCATGTCCGCAACCAGGATCTGAACCAGTGAAACCCTGGGCTGCCGAAGTGGAGCGTGTGAACTTAACCGCTCGGCCACGGGGCCGGCCCCTACAGTTTGTTTGATTGCTTGAGTGAGGACCCAGAAAAGGTTTACACATTGCAATTGGTTGATGTCTTTTAAATCTGTTTTGATCTACAGCATAGCTTCATCTCTTTGTTGTTTTTTTTTCCTTGCAATTTATTTGTTGAAGAACCAGGTTGTTTGTCCTCTGGTGCTTGCCACAGTCTGGATTTTGCTGATTGCATTCCGCTGGGACGGCTTAACTTGTTCCCCTGTCCTCCGTATTTTCCGTAAATTGGCAGTTTGGTCCAGAGGCCTGATCAGATTCCAGTTTGAGCACTTAAGAATAGCTGTATTCTATTGAGAAGATGTTCTAGAAGTCAAATGCTGGGCCAAGCCTTTGCAAACATTGTCTTATTTAATCCTGAAAACAATCCCATTCCCCTGTGCTGTCATTATCACCATTTTACAGACGAAAAAACTGAGGCCTTGAGAGGTGGTCTCACTTGGCCAAGGTCACATAGTTGTAAGTGGTAGATCCAATTTAATTGGTTACTGAGTCCAGACGTTTATCCACTGTGCCATACTACCTACTGCGGAAGGCCCTGTGTGCAGTCAAGGTGCGTTGATGAATATTGGCATTATCCCTTACCCTTTCACATTTAGATATACAGAGAAACTGCTCCTAATTGTCTAGAGGTGTCTGTTTGTCTGTCAGAGTGGACCTTTCTATGTAAGGGCTATTCGTGTGGTCTATGTGTATATACAACTTCCAGCTAGCATTGTTTTTCTCTCTTATATTTTTTCTTTACTTTTTATAAGAATTTTGATAGCCTTAGTTGATTTCTTCTTCTGCAGGTGATGTATTCTTCACGTATCATGTAAAACTCCAAGCCAGAATCAATACTCTTATTAATATACATCTATAGAAAATAATGGAAGAACTCCGTAAACTTCCTGTGATAGGTTGTGTATAAGTCCTTTCAAAGGATAATGATACCGATGATTAATATAAAAGTAATAATAAAGTGACATCACTGACTGCTAATTTGTGCTAAGACCTCTACAAGTCTTACCTCATTGTATTTAATCCTCATAGCAACTCTGTGAAGTAGGTATTGTTGTCCCTGTTTTGGACACAAGTAAATTAAGGCTCAGAGCGGTTAAGGACTTGCCCAGTATCATGCGGGATCATGTGGGTTTTTTTTGTTTGTTTGTTTGTTTTTAAAGATCGGCACCTGAGCTAACACTGTTGCCAATCTTCTTCCCCCTACCCCTTTTTTTCTCCCCAAAGCCCCCCAGTACCTAGTTGTATATTCTAGTTGTGAGTGCCTCCGGTTGTGCTATGCGGGATGCCACCTCGGCATGACTTGATGAGCGGTGCCATGTCTGTGCCCAGGACCTGAACCAGGACCTGGGCCGCCAAAGTGGAACTCGAGAACTTAACCACTCGGCCGTGGGCGGGCCCCGACGCAGGATGTTTTAAACAAGAAAAGCCTTTGATAAAAAATGTCTTTCAGGAATAGCTTGATTTGGATTTTCAAGACAATCTCCAATGAGATACCCACACACTTTTGTTGCCTGAAGGATCATATCCATTGTCAGCAAATCCAGGGCAATTTCTTGATTTTCTGTACTCCTGGTGAGTAGGAGTAATGTAAAGAAAAGTATATCATCCCTGGCTCCTTAAAGACCAGGTAGCAACAATGCTGTGTCATATGACAACAGGTGATTCAAACTCAGGCCCTCTGCGCCAACACACAGCCCTCCACGTTCCCACCAGGCCCGATCTACCAGGGACCAGCAGACACTCTGAGACCAACAACTCTGTTTTCATCGCTAACCATTGACCAGACTTCAGACTTCTCCAACTGTTTCCCTCCAGTGACCTGTTCCTCTTTCCATCAACCACCAAGATGATGACAATCTGGATCCTCTACTAAACTTTCCCATTGTTGGTTATTTGCCAACATTACTACCAGCAATTGTTACCACTTTGCTAACGTTTTCCTGTTTTTGTTGTTGTTACCCTTTTCTCTTTTGTTACCTCTTCCTCTCACTTCTCTTTTCATTTGTTCCTTAAAAATTTACCGGTGGAAATTACACCGGAAACTTGAGAATCCCCAGATGTATATAGGGTTTGGTGTCAACTTTCAGGAACCTCCAGGATCCCGTCCTACCTTCTTTTCTGCAGCATGCAGTCCATCCTTTAACCAAACAGTATGACTTTCCACTGTTTCCTGGTATCACTTTTCCTTCCTTGGGCCATGCTTTGGTCCCTTGCATCCCTGCACTTGCTGTTCACCCCCCTCAATTGTTGCCATCCTGCTCACCTTTCAGGCTCAGCTAAAATGATCCCTGGAAAGCTGGAAGGGATCTCCTCATCCATCCATGCATCCATCCATCCTACCATCTTTCTATCCAGGAAACACTTGCTATGTTGAGCATCTGCTACGTATCAAGTGCTAAGCTAGTTCCTGGGGATATAAGCTGAACACACTGGCCTTGCCTGCAAGGAGTTTACGGTCTAGCACTGTGCTGTCCTATATGGTAGCCACCTGCCACATGTAGCTGTTGAGCTCTTAAAATTTGACTAGTCTGAAATGAGAAGTGCTGTAGGTCTAAAGCACACATCAGATTTTGAACTCTTAGCATGAGAAGGAAAATGTGAAACATCCTATTAATGAATTTTTAATTGATTGCATGTTGAAATGTAATATTCTTTTTCTTTTTTAAAGATTGGCACCTGAGCTAACATCTGTTGCCAATCTTCCTTTTTTCTTCTTCTTCTCCCCAGAGCCCCCCAGTACATAGTTGTATATTCTAGTTGTGAGTTGTAATATTCTTTCTATATTGGGTTAATATGTTATTAAAATTAATTTCAATTATTTCTCTTTACTTTTAGCTCCTAGAAAGTTTAAACTTTACATATGTGGCTTGCATTAGTGGCTCATATTCTACTTCTATTGGACAGCACTGGTTTTCAACAAGGATACAGGGATGGAGACAAACGTGTGTAAGGAGTTTTTATAGGTGCTTTTGTCAAAGTGTGTACAGGACATAGTGAAGGATTGTTTTTAATTCAGGGGGCTTTGAGAAGAAGGAAGAAGAGAATCCATTTATAATATGTTAAGTATTATGCTAGGCACTATAGATATCCTTTTGCACTATGTCAGGCGCTCTAATATCTTCACGCATTGGCTTCGCACCTTAAACACTCACTCAATCCTTGCAACAGCAATCACTGCAGTCTGACCATGTCTTTCCAGCCAGCTGCTCCTTTCTTAGACCAAGTCTCCCTCGTCTCTCAGCTCGACTATTTGCTGCAGCGCCTCTTAACTGATCTCCTCTGACCCCACTTCAATCCATTCTCTACATTATGACCAGAGCGATGCTTCTAAAACATAAACCTGGTCATGTTACTCTTCAGATTAAAACTCTCCCATTGTTCCCCATTGTCCTTTGGGTAAAATCTAAACTCTCCCTCTTGGTTTACATGTGTGATCTGGCCCCTGCTCCCTCCTCGGTCCCAGATTTCACCACTCCTCCATGCTTGTTCCCTTTGCTCTGGCTACTCTGAACTTCTTTCTGAGCTTGGAAAGGCCTGCATACTCTCTCTCGACATGCTGCTTTCTCTGAAAGAATTTCCCTTTTCTGTTTGTCTGGTTAATGTCTTTTTTTTTTCCAGATCATATTTTTAACATAGCTATCTCTAAGAAGACTTTCAGGAACTTCGCCCATCCCTCCCCTGCCTTAACCATTCTTATGTGTCCTGGGATCTTGCTGGACGTCCCATAATGTAGTACTTATCATACTACATTGCATTCTCTCAACCTTTTGGGACCAGAGGCCTCTATGAGAATCTGCTAAAAGCTGTAGATCTTATCCCCAGGAAAAAAAGAGCACACAGTAAATTTTGCATATACTTTCAGAGGTTTTATAGAACCCCTAAAGCCCTTTAGGTTTCCATGGACTCCAGATTAAGAACCCCTGCTCTATTATAATTATCTGCCTATTTGTTCATATTTCCCACTAGACTGTGTGCTCATCGAGGGTAGGGACCACACTTATGTGGATACAGGCATTTCCTCAGCACCTGGCACAATCCCTAAACACAAAAGACATTCAATAAGCTTTTGCGACAGGCATGCCTTGTTCTAAGACATTAGGATGCAAGGATTTGCACGCCTTCATTTTTCTAAGTCAAATTAAATCTGACTTAGCCTTCTCCTACATGGTTGTGGAGAAGTCTTAAATTAGTAATTTTCAGGAACTTCTTCTCATGGTATTTTTCCGGAACTCCAGAGCTTAAGGGGCCCAGGAATATTCTGGAAAGTTCCTTCTGTCTCAACTCATTGGCGTCTCTGTTTTTACCATTACTCCTTCTGTTTCAAGATGCCACACTCGAGCACTGATCCTTCACATTGGTCAAGTATTATCGGCCCAGGTGGTCTGTGAGATGGTCATCACAATAGTCTGTGCCCTAAGGTCCTACCACTTCCAGGAATCATGTTGAAAGGGGGCCCCTGTCTATACTTCTCACCGACACTCCAAACCTCCTACTCCTTCACCACTATCAGGGAAACAGCTCTTCGACTAAAAAAATACCACCCTTCTTTTTGTCTCTCTGGAATGATCTGAGATGAAATCCCTCAAGAGGCATGACAGGGACTGAAAACGGAAATAAATGCCTAAAAAGACGAGGCAAAGAATGTCAATTAATAAAGCAGGTGGGCTATAAGAGACAACAGGGAGTAGTGGTGACTGAGGCACAATGGAGAAAACATGCTTTGTCTAAAAATGAGCAGCAGCTAAGGCATCAACAAATTGTTGCTGAATTTCCAGATCTTCCAATTTTTCAAGGAAAGCTGGAAATCTGAATTTGCAAGTGATAGTTCTTTTTTTATCTGTTTTTAATAAATTACTTTCAGGTACATTTTGCAAATCATGTAATTCACAGTATAAAATTCAATGATTTCTTCAGTAAATTTACCAAGTTGTGCAACCTTTACTGTGAATCAATTTCAGAACATTTTCATCATCCCAATAAGATCCCTCATATATATTTACTGTTAATTCCTGTGCTGTGCCTCCTCTCCCCACCCCAGCCAACTACTATTCTACTTTCTGTCTCTATAGTTTTGCTTTTTATGGATATTTCATACAGATGGGATCATACAATATGCAGTCTCTATGTCAGACTTCTTTCACTGAATGTAACGTTTTCAAGGTTCATTCATGCTGTTGCACATTTCTGTAGTTAGTTCCTTTTTATTGCTGAATAGTATTCCATCATATGGATGTACCACACTTTCCCTATCCATTCACCAGTTGATGGACATTCCATTCTTTTTGCTATTATGAATAATGCTGCTATGAACATTCGTGTGCAAGACTTTATGTCCATATATGTTTTACTTTTCGTTTTTTGGTAGATACCTAAGGGTAGAATTGTGGGTCACAGGGTAAACTTATGTTTAACTTTTTAAGAAACTAGCAAATTACTTTCCAGAGCGGCAGCACCATTTTACATTCCTGCCAGAAATGACGGGAGAGTTCCTGTTTCTCTACATCCTTGCCAACATTTGTCATTGTCTGTCTTTTTGATTATAGTCATTGTAATGGGTGTGAAGTGGTATCTCATTATGGTTTTGATTTGCATTTCCCCAATGGCTAATGATGTCAGATAACTCTTGATTTTTAAATGTTGGAATTCATTCAAATTTAAAAAAAAGCTCCATATCAGCTCTCTACAGATGGAACAAAACAATTTAGAACAAAACAGGTTCATGGGCCGGAACTGCCCTAAGGGAACCAGTTTGGACTTCTGACCCAGCCTCTGCAAAACAATGGTCTGTGGACTTTTTCTTTTGGGGGTAAAAGCAGCCTAGACTGCCAGCAAAAATTACTGTGAGGGAATGGGGAAGGATTTCTCACTCTTTTGTACAGAGCTTGTAGATTAGAAAAAAAGACAATTTTTAATCTATGTGTTGATGATGATGCTTTTTTTTTCTCCAGTAAATCATCCTGTTACATGTATGTTGAAGGAGTCCTTTAGGTATATATTTGTATCTCCTTTCTGGAAATGAAGTTAAGGAATTTGTCAAAGGTTGAAGACTTAGTGAGTGGTAGAGACGGATTCAAAGTCAGGTCTGTCTGGTTCTAAATCCTGTGTTTTCCTCATCAAAATGGCAACAGATTCCGGGCTGGAGCTACATGGAGTGAGAATGGAGTCAGAAGCGCCTGATTGGATGGATGATGGAGGTGGAAGGGGACGTGACGTGGGAACAAAGGAGAGGAAGGATTCAAAGAGGTTTCAAGACTAGTTTCATTTAACAGACAAAGGGAAGTTGGGAAGATAGAGAGTTTGGGTGGTGGGATGAAGGAGAAGAGGGAAGAAAACAGGTTTGGGATGTAGTGCCTTTGCAGTGTCCCTCCCATCCAGGCAGAGATGTCTAGCAGGCAGTTGAAAACATACAGTCTGAGTGCTGGAGAAGTGCCAGGGCTAGAGATACATCTGGGGATATTCTCTTTTATTATTGATCTCATCAAGACTAACATGTTTGTGATGTTTAATTCCGGTGAACTTCCTGCCCTCCTCTTCTGATGGTCCACTGAGTTTCTCTTAAAATTATGAGAAACCACAGACTTGGTGGCTAACATGGCTGTTTGTATGTTGATGCTCTAAGCATGGAACCCTGCCTTCAGAAACGACTTCAGTGGATGACAAAGCTGAGACTCAGGGCTTAGAGATGGAATCTTTTGTCTTCTCTAAAAAAATTTTTTTAATTCAGAAGAGGAATATTACTCACATGTTGTACAGTAGACTTGTATTCCATGTGCAGACTGCTTCATGGAGCCAAGTCATAAGACACCTGGACAAGGGGCAGCTTACCCCAGCAGGCAGGTGGGGGTGGGGGACCAGATGCACTAGGACAAAGGACAATACAGGACCTGATTCTGACTTCCCCAGGAAGGACTCTGCACTCAGCTGCCTTGGAACCTTCTCTGAATTCCACCAACCCTTCCTTATCATTTCCTGCCTTGTTTTGTTTTTCGCTCTGTTCACTTTTTACCAGACTGGAAGTTTCCTAGGCTTAGCCACTTACATTATATCACACGTATTAAAATTTACCCATATCCAACATGAAATAACTACATCTTGCTATAAGATTTTTAGTTTTTTAAAGAACATTCATTTTATTCTTGTGATTTAAACTTCATTATAATTATTTGAGTCGTGTTGCAGTTGACTAGATTCTGCAGACATCTCATTAAACATTTATTAACTTCGATTTTTCCAGTTTCCTTATTTTGGAGCCATTTTTTTTTAGGTTTCAAACATTTTCTAAGACCTATGAAAAGCTTATAGGCCCTAGGGGATATGACAGCCCTGCAGAACCGCCTCATAGCCCCTCTCCTGTAAGGAGCTCCATTTGATGAATGAATGAATGAATGAATGAATGAATGGAATAAACGAAGGAATGAGGTGAAGGAAGTCCTTTTCCCAAGTGTTCTCTCCAAGGCCGGTTCGCTTCTCATTCTGGAATCTCAGCCCAGTCAGGAAGCTGGGTAAGGAGGCCCCTTCCCTCGCAAACACCAAAACTGCGGCAGCGGAGGAAGCTGTCCGGCGCCCCGCGCTCAGCGGGCGTCGGCAGGGTCAGCCCAGAGCCCAGGTTCGCGACAGTGGCCGGAGCGCGGACTGCGGACTGCAGCCGGGGCCCCCGCAGAGCCCGTGCGCATGGGCAGAGCTGCACCCCGAGCCCTGCCTCCCCTCCCCCACTGCAGGTGAGCCGCTGAGCCCGGGCTCCCACCCCCCGCAGCCCCGGGGGTGACGTAAGGCCTCTGGACTGCGCTCCGGCTCCGCCCCTGCAGGCAGGGCCGGGGGCCCGGGCTCCGCGGTGGAGGCCGGTCCCGTTGCGGGACACGCCGGCTGCAGCAAGCAGAGGGGCCGACCAGGCGTGCGAGCGGGCTGCCACGGCAGTTCGACGCCAGGGCGAGGCGCGTCTAGGCGGACCTCGGGGATCCTGCCGCAGCACACCTGCCCCACTGTCCGCGCAGCCCAAGGCCCTCGCAGGGTCCGCAGCCGCTGCCCGGCGGGATCGCCGGACGCCCAGCCTGCCTCAGCTGTCCATCTCCGCCTGAGCCAGCCAATCGCCCGCGACTGCCCCGGCCGCACCTCCCGGAATCTATGACGGGCGTGAGGGGCAGCCTATGAGGTTGGGGCCCCGGCGGCCGGGGCTGGGAGCGGGAGCCAATGAGCATGATTTCAGGTGGGTGGAGGGAGCGGACCTCGGGAAGGTAGCTTCGTTCGGGTTGCTAACGTCTTCTCTTGGAGATGGGCGCGCAAACGGACCAGTGGGTCTGGGGGCGGCGGTGACGGGCGTGGAGCTGGCCCAATGAGGGTGGGAGTGGGTGGGGCAGCCCCGAGCAGCAGTGCTAAAGGAGCCCGGCGGAGGCAGCGGTGGGTTTGGGACTGAGGCGCCGGATCTGTGGTCGCGGCTGGGGACGTGCGCCGGCGCCACCATCTTCGGCTGAAGGTGAGAGGTGCGGCTGCCCGGGTCCGAGAGCGGCGGCCGGGGGCGGGGGGACGGTTTGTGGGGGCGGGAAGGATCCGGGCTGGGGGCCCGGGCGGCTCTGGAGAGCAGGAGCAGAGCCGACGCGGGAGCTGGGGGAAGACACAGGGAGCTCTGCGCGGAGGGTTTGTGCCGCGGGAGCCGTGGATTCTTGTAGGAAGGATCCGGGGAGTGGGTAACCGGACCCCCAGTGGGTGGAGAGACCCCTGGAGGGGCGGGGAATGAGGTCCTTGAGAGAGAGACCCCTGCAGGGATCGGGGCCTGGGTGTGCGGGAGGACGACCCCCGGGTGGCTGGGGTTGGAGATCTGGGGGTGGGGATGTGGGGACTTGGTACTTGGTGTGTGGGATCCTCGGGGGCGCGGGGTTGGAGGGGCCTAGTGCTCTGGTGGGGGTCGCGGAGTGTCCCGCGAGTCTCTGTCTGCCTCCTAGGAGGGGTGAGAATCCTGGGCCGGGCTGGAAAGCGCGACCCCGGTTGGGAGTGGGGGGCGCTGGACGAGAAGGGCCCCGGGGTGGGTAGCTGGGTGGGTCAGGCCGGGTCCGGTACACGGGGCGCGGTAAGGGCTTCGCCGAAGGCTCGGAAGGCGGCGGCGCGCCCCGGGCTTGGAGGGTGGAGGGACCGGCGGCAGGGCTCTGCGCCGCCCGGGAAGCGCGCGGCGGGTGAGGGTCTGAGGAGCCGGCCGCCGGCGTGGGGAGGGTCGGGCTCCGTGGTGCTGGGACAGGAGGGCGGGAGGGGGCAGCCTCCGAACGCGCTCTGTGGACCGCGGGGGCCGCGGTGGGCCGCCTGGCGAGGCCCGGGCGGTTTGGGGGGGCGAGGCGGGAAATGTGGCGGGGGCGCGCTGCAGCAGGGCGGCCGGGGGGAGGGTCAGCCCTCGCCTCGGGATCCCTTTATTGTGTAAGTGATCTGGGAAGGGCTCGCCGACAGAGTCTCTTCCTTGCCTTCTGCAATTGGGGGTTACAGCCCGATCCCGTAAGATCAGACTGGAATGGGGTTGGAGGGAAGTTGAAGCCGCGGAGTCTGGCATTTGCGGGGGCTTTGTGGGCCTGTGGTGGGCGGATGCGGCCCGGGGACCCGGGAGGCCCCCAGCCTGGCCTGCCTGGGAACTCGGGCCTTAGGAAGGAGCTTGGTGGCTCGGCGGTTCTGAACTCAGCTGGTGAGGTTTGGGTAACGTGGCCTCTGCCTATGACCGTTATCTCTGTTTCTTAGGGCCTCTGCAGCTCCCTTCAAGATCACTGCGGTTGATGGAAGGGGGTGGGGTGTGGTGGGGTAGGGTAGGGGAAAGCGGGCGGGGTGGATCCAGACTGCAAATGAAACAAAGACGGCTGTTTTCGCTGAATAATATAATACTAAATATAATACTTTGGCTTTGCGGAGATTTTGTTTTTTAACGTTGAAACTAAGGAATCTTGGAGTCAGGCTTCATTATTCTTGATAGTATCTCACTCTGGAAAACTTTAATCTATTTATTGTTTTATTGCTTTCGTCAATCCGCCCTTATTAATTATTCCTTTAGTCCCTTGCTTTTGATGTTTAAGTATGCCCTGTCTGTCTCGTATTCTGGAAAAAAGTGGCCATTTTATGCATCTTCTGACTTCTGCATCTTAAATTCAGTTCTGCCCCGTCCTTATCTGGAGAAAGCATATGGTGTAATTGTGCGATATAGCGCGAGCTTTTGCAGCAAAGGGATGTGACCCGGGAGCCTGGCTTTTTATTTGGGCTCCTTAGGGAAATCATTTCAATGAAGACAGATGGGATGGAAGGTGAGATGGAGGAAATTTTGAAGGACATGTTGTATGGTGAAAGACTATATGCTACTCCGGTTTATGTACTTTCTCATCATAAATGAAGAATTAAAATTCTTGGCGTTGGGCTTTCTCATCATAGATGAAGAATTAAAATTCCTGGTGTTGGGTCCACATTTCAGAAATATTGAACACAATGTAAAGATATAACTGAGAGATGGTGCAGGCCATAAATAGCCATAGTGTCCTTTTGCGTTTGGTTTGTATTTGTGCTCACATGGTTAAGCCAAATTTTGATAAATTAATAGACTTGTATGTCTCTGTGATGTAAGTGACCTCAACGAAAGCGTTACACAAATTGGGACACTACTGTTAGGGTTTATCTGTCTTAGAGGGATGGTCTATATCCATCATTTTTGTTTGGCTTTTTATATGCAAGATATTCATAAAATTGAATTGTTTTCCTGTATCCATACCTATATAATAGGTCTGGGAGGCAGTTGAGAAATTTGCTGGGTGGTGTTTCATTGGAAGTAAAAAATGGCCTGGCTGCACAGATCCCAGGGCTGTGTGTGTCTAAAACGAATGAAGGGGATGGGGCTTTGACTCTGTAGGGGGCTAATTCATACACAGATAAATGATTTAGCTATAATTAGGTAGTTATTTCAAATGACACCAAGACCCTTCTGATTATCTTTATGTCTCCTGTAAAGAGATTTCTATTTATTCCTTTTTCTCTAAATATAGGTATTTTTTCTATAAAATATAAAGCTTTTGCCAGATTGTGTGAATGTGTTCATTGGGTGAGGCTATACTCTTGAAGTCATAATCAATAGGGTTTTTATTTAGCAGAGAGGCAGTATATAGTACACAAGATGCCCTGCAAAATTCCCTCCCTCTCCTCTTCCATCGTTGTAGAATGCACTCTGGAGCTGAACTCTGGGTTTAATCCCAGCTCTGCGATTTGGTAGCTGGGTGACCTTGGGCCAGTTAGTGGCTTTCTCTACCTCAGGTTCCTCATCTGTAAAATGGAGATATTAACAGTACCTACCTTGTGGAGCTATTGTGAGGTTTGAGTCGATAGATGTAAACTCCTTAGAATAATGTCTGGCCATAATTAGTGAATTCCAACAGTATTTGCTATTTCAAAAATTGTGGTATTATTCTTTCTGCAAGGCAAAGCATTTGGGGGTGGTTCACTGTTAAATACCAGTATTATCAAGATTGGGTACCACATGTACCATGGAATGAAAGAAGTACAGCATATTTGGTGATCACAAGTGGAGAGTTAAAATGAACAAAACATCTTCCCTGGCCTCATGAACACTATCAATTAAGCAAGAATTTGAGTACCTACTACCTGCTAAGCCCTCTGGTACAGTGCAAGGGAGGGCCAGAAGAATGCTGGAAGAACAGCACAAAATGTTAGGAGAAGGCTGAGGATTAAATTGCCAGATTGACCTGAAAAGAACTTCTCAAAGGGTGGCATTTGGGTCAGGATTTGAAGGAACGGCAGATTTTTGGCTGTGGATGGGAAGTTGAAGTTCACCCTGAAGGTGGGGACCGCTCAGGTAATATTTGATCAATAGGTGTGGATCCCCTCCTGTGGACCAGGGACAGGGCTAAGTGTTTACCATGTAGCAAGGAACAGGAAACCATCCTCACAGTGTTTAGTTAGTTGTAGAAAACTCTGGGAAAGTAAAAATTAATTTGTAATCCTACTACCCAGCGAAGACCCAATGAATATTTGTTCCTTTTTTTTAAAAAAAAGCATATATGTAGTTTTCTCCCCCAAAATCTGGAGCATTTTGTAATTACACTTTTGTGATCTATGGGTTTTTTCTTAAATTATAAGAATTTCCCTACCTAGAAAAAGTACTGATAAATTTAAAATGTACGGATTTGATAAAGTAATTTTTAAATACATAATTTACTTTTAAGAAAGGAACTGCTCTAGAAATGACCCAACTTATTCTAATTTCTAGTCACCTGCTAAATTTAAGCGTATAATTACATGCCCAATGTAAAATGAAAGAAACGTGTGTATGCCTACTGGCAGCAAGACAGCTTCCTAAGTGTTGTATGGGATTTATAGTTCATACCTAATAAGAATAATGAGAGTACCTTGTTATCATGTTTTGTTATAGTTGGATGTTTCATTAGACTCTATCCTTCCTAAAGGCAGAGTAGGTGTCCTGTTGTCTGTCTCCAAATTCATCTAGGATGATTCGCACTTCAAAGCCTTGCCTCCTTTCTTAGCAGTGTGTAGTTTATAAGTTGGAAAGACAAAAAGTTATTAATCTTACTAGAATGGTCTCTAAAAGTAATGGGCTTTTGAAACCATTCTTCAGAATGTACATGTGCCCGTGAATATTTTCTGTAGGAAGGTAAATGCTAGTTTAGTTATAAAGCATTGTTAGCAATTTTATTTGTAGAAGTCTTAATGTTACATGTTTGGGGTATTGGGGGTTTTTTTTGGTTTCATTTTGTTCTGTAATTTTTGTTTTATCCAAGTCCATAATCCTTAAAACTTTAACATATTCTTGAAATCGGGTTATGAATTAGTCCAGAACATTGATTTTCAACCTTTTATTCTAACCCAACATGCAGTGGCTCACCATGGCAGCCAGAGAACTATGGGCGATGATTCTGAGTGTGGTCCAAGGACCCGCAGCATCAGCAGCAACTGGGAATTTGTCAGAAATGCAGATCATTGGGCTTCACCCCAGACTCAACTAAATCAGAAACTCTGGGGATGGGGCCCAGCAATCTGTAATTTAATAAGCCTTCTAGGTGCTGCGATGAACATGCCAAAGTTTGAGAACCATGCTCTAGAGTATGAGTGTTTGTAATACCTACATTGTAACAAATAATATCTGAAGAATCTTAGCAATTTGATTCTAGTAAATTCTTCTTAGGGGTGAGGGGGCTAGTATTTGTACCCACTATCAGTGATTAATCTTTTGGGACACAGGTAGATCTCTTTAAGAATCTGAAGAAAGTTATGCGTGTTCTCCCCAGAAAAGCACACGCACACATATAGAGAGAGTAAGTGTACACCATTTTTTACCATTTCAGTGATTTCACGGAGCTTGAAATTTGTTTATGGACTCAAGGTTAAGAACCTCGTAACAGCTTTGGACTCCTTTGTGATTAACCTTGCAGCCTTCTGTCCTCTTGCCTACAAGGAACCCCATCATTTTCGGGGGAGGGAGAAGGTTGGAGGATTTGGTAGAGCAAGAGTAGCTACTCACTTGGCTTCTTGCATTGATTTGAATGAAGTCATGGGAACCATGCCTATGACATTTGTAATAACCTGGAATTTGGAGTAATAACAAAAGTGTTTAATGATGGTATCGGATTCCAGAAAGATATTGTCAGGCAGGAATGATGAGTCACGTCAGAAAGGTGAGTGATGAATGTAAAATCTTGTCATTTGATGCAAAAAGCCAATTGCACAAGTATAGGAGGAGAGGTAGCTTCAAGCAACGTGTCTGGAGCTTTGGCTGACAGGTCATTAGGAGCCAAAAGTGTATGAGTACTAAATAAACCAGTTAGGTCTTGAGAGACATTAATTGTGAAAGTCACAGAAATGCTGCTTTCCCCGGTGCAGCCTAAGTTTGTTAACGGTTCCTTTTTCTTGTGCACTGGTCAGACCGTATCTGGATTCTGTTTGCTTCTGGGCCCCACTCTCTAAGGGGGCAGAAGCACATTGGAGTCTGTTGAGAGTTGAGAGATGAGGGTGGTGGAATGAGTCTTGATGAATGATGGAATGCTGAAGAGCAGAGAGAGGGAAGAGAGCAGCTGCAGGGATGGGAGTGGAGACCTGAATAGCTACCGTCACATACTTGAAAGGCTGTCGAGTGAAGCCAAGTTACGCTTGCCCTTTGTGGCCCCAGCTGATCACATTATGACCACGCGGGGCCATAGAGAAGCCACAGTGGGACTGAGGTAGGGTATGTGTAAGGAGGAACTTTGAGTCTGTTGTTTGAAGGGAGAATGAGAAGCACGTTTTAGACCTGATGCTTTGCTCTTCTGGTGTTTTTGTAAGTATATCCTGGTGGTCACACTAATACCAGTGCCACCCCCTCCCCAGACCTTTTATTATGAATCTTTGTTTTCTTTTTCTTTATTCTCCTTTCCCTTCTTAACTCCCTGTTTAATTTGTGGTGAGGGTGAAAGAGGAGATGAAGAGAAAAAGAGTCAGACTGGAGCTTTGCTTTTTTCTTCTGCTTATTTTTCAGCCCTCGGTAACTGAGGGCATGTCTTGAGTGGTCTTCAGAAAACCAGTCATAATTTGTGGTCACTCCTGAAATTTACCTTGGAAACTCAGTTAGTATGGCTGTGAAGAGGAATACCCAGTTCCTTAACTCAAAGTTTATGCTTTCTGTTTACCAAAGGTTTAAGTTTCTTAGAAAAGTAAAATTTGTGAATCATTTTGTATTTTTAAACATCTAACTTTGTCCTCCCCCTCTTCTCTTAGAGGCGGTTGCTCTTGGATCCTTCTGTTTACAATGGCGCAGAGAACTGGACTGGAAGACCCAGAGAGGTATCTCTTTGTGGACAGGGCTGTCATCTACAACCCTGCCACTCAGGCTGATTGGACGGCTAAAAAGCTAGTGTGGATTCCATCAGAACGCCATGGTTTTGAGGCAGCCAGTATCAAAGAAGAGCGGGGAGATGAAGTTATGGTGGAGTTGGCAGAGAATGGAAAGAAAGCAATGGTCAACAAAGATGATATTCAGAAGATGAACCCACCTAAGTTTTCCAAGGTGGAGGATATGGCCGAATTGACATGCTTGAATGAAGCTTCTGTTTTACATAATCTGAAGGATCGTTACTATTCAGGACTTATCTATGTAAGTATTTCTTCTAAATAATCACGTGAAGTGGTGACCGGGGAATTAATGTAAATTATGCATACTGACGTAATCACACGAGAATCTGAAATACCCACACTCTGTTTGACTTTACTGTTTCTGTTAAAGATAGAAAGATTGTCCCTTGCTTACCCAAGTCTTGCTTTATTTTAAATCTCAACACATAATTTTAAATAATCCAATCTGAAATTAAATGATGTAGGACAGCACGTGGCAGAAAGACCAGGGAGTTTAATATGGGAATAAAAGTTGCATTAATAGTAGGATACAGACAGCAAATTGGAAATTCAGTGTCTGTCCTGGGGTGTGATGCGGAGGGCTGTAAGCTTTAGAGGTTTCAGTGAAGAGCAAGCACAAGCTCACTGGGTACAGGGAAGTGGGAAAGACGATACTGAGATTTTTAAGAGGAAACAGTTCAGGGTGAGATTGAGCCTGAGGTTGTCCTGTGATTAGCAATTGACACATATGTTGCAATCCCTGACGATGTCATTGACCATATAGAAGAAGTCACTGAAAATACTAAGGGATAAGGTAGAGAGGAAAAATGCAAGCCAGATACTAAAAAAAATCTAGGATGACAAAACAGATTTGAAGGAGTGGTAGACACGGGTGGCATTGCTTTAAAGAAGGTGGTATAAATAGAACGTAGATTTAGAAGAAAGAGAAGTAGAGAGAAAAGACATTGTAATGGTCTGAATTTGGACGAGTGGTTGAATTTTATGCAGGGGGTATGCTGCTGAAGCTCATGCATCATTCAGAACTTCAGCAAATCAGAACTAGTTTTCCCATAGGAATTAGTTTATTTATCAAATATTTACTGAGCACCTCTGTGTTCTAGGTGCTGGGGAGAGTGTGGTGGACAGGCCAGGGCAGGTGACACATCCTATAAGGAAGTGAAACAGGCTGTGGGATAGAGTTGGGAGGAGAACGGCTTTCCACAGCGGGTCAGTGAAAGGCTCTTTGAGAAGGTAGCTTTTGAGCTGGAATCTGACTGTTAGGAGGGAGCTGGCCATGGGAAAATCTGAAAAATGAATAGTTCATTCATGACCTTTGCCGGAGTAGTCTTAATCAGGCCTGATGGTCTCGCTTATCTTTTTTTTGTCTATGAGTTAGGGTGCAAAGTAAGACAGTCAGAGGCACCAGGGTTGGGAAGGTGCTTGAGAAGAATGGAAGAGGTTTGGAAAAGAGGAGAAGCCAAGGATCAGAAAATGATTGGAGAGCAGCATTGGGAACCTAGCTGAGACTGAATGACAGAATGTGTAAGGTGGCCACGCATTTGTCTGGCTCTTTGATTTTGTTAGAGCGTCGGCTTGCCCCAGGTCTGTGAAGGCAGAGAAACCGATTCACCGTTGTGCTAGCACAGGTCCTTTCTCTTCTCTCCCTCGTAAACAAGTTGAAGGGGTCTGGAGAGAGGGGAATGGGAGTGACGGAGTGAGAAAACTGGAAAATTAAGAGATTGTGGTCAGATTGTAATGTTGACGTCTCAGATTTGAGAGGTGGATCAGTTTTGCATGGTTCCTGGTACAGTGAATTGTGAAGGGCTGGAAATGTGATGACACAACCAAAAAGTTGTGGGGACCTGGAATGTGGAAAGGAGCCGGAGTCTTCACCTTGATTCCCCACGTTGGACCTTGTAGGCTGCTGCAGGTGGTGGGGAGAAGGGGAATAGAAAGCAGAAAGAGATTGTAGGTAAAAGAGAAGGAATGGAAGAAGAGACAGTTTATTTTATTTGTAGCCGTTCCTCATGAGAATTCTAAGACTTTGCAAGTATCTTTTATTGAGTTTGATTTTTTTCCAACTTAACTCAGGGACAACCTGAGTGAATTTCTGAGTTTCTTTTCATAGCATGGCCCCCTTGTGTTTACAGAAGGAGAATCTGAATTTTTCCCAAAGCATTAAGGTCACAATAGAGGTGAGGATTTAGGAGGATTATATCTTCAGTTAGTGGAGTGGAGAAAAGGTTGGGTTCTACCTAAGATTCAAGTTGGAGCACTTGACTCTGAAGATACCCTATTAAGAGAACTGGGGCTGCAAATAGCCAGGTTGTGATAAATGTGTATTGAATTTTGGAATTAACCAATCAGTTGAAATTGATCAGTTGAGGTCTCTTGATATAAACATTATAATAACTTGGGTAGGATCTTTTTGGACGTATTTCTATAGGTAAGATACAATGTATGTTCCTTTAAATAAGTTAGGCTGCTAACAGGTTTAGTTATGTTATTTCCTCATATTTTCTTTGGATTGATTCTCCCTGACCTCCAACTTCCCAGGTTGTTAATTTTTATCCTCTTTCCTAATAAAACCACTTAAAAACTGTAAACGTTTCCTCTAATACTGTTTTAGTTCATCTCACATTTTGATATGTAGATTTTTTATTATTTGTTCTAAATATTTTCTAATTTCTGTTATTTCTTCTTTAACCTATGAACCGTTTAAAAGTGTGCTTTTAAAATTTCTAAATGTTGGTTTTTAAGTTTGTTACTGTTCTCCCCCCCCAGGAAGATTTGCCCTGAGCTAACATCTGTTGCCAATCTTCCTGTTTTTTTCTTTGAGGAAGATTAGCCCTGAGCTAATATCTGTGCCAGTCTTCCTCTGTTTTGTATGTGGGTCACCACCAGAGTGTGGCCAACAAGGGGTTTAAGTCCGTCTGCGACTGGGATCTGAACCTGCGAATCCTGGCCAGCGAAGCAGAGCATGCTGAACTTAATCACTATGCCTCAGGGCTGGCCCCTGTTACTGATTTTTAAATTAATTGCATTGCAGTCGAAGAATATAGTCCATGTGATATCATTTCTTCTTTTTGTTAAGACTTGCTTTGTGTAATATAATGTCAGTTTTTATGAGTGTTCTATATGTTTCTAAATACATATATTCTGTCGTTGGGTGTGGAGTTCTATATATGGCATTAGACTAAGCTTTTCAGTTTTGTTTAAATTTTTTATAGCCTTACTAATTTTTGTCTCCTTGGTCTATCAATTATTGAGAAGCATCTTAAAATCTCCCAGTGTGTCTTATTGGCTAAGTATGCATCCCTAAACAATATAGGTTAGTTTTGCCTGTTTATGTATTTTTATATGAATGAATCTCATAGTCTGTAGCTTTTTGTGTCTGTTTTTTTTGCTTAGCTTTACGTTTTTAAGAGTCATCCATATTGCTTTATGTTGATATAATTCAGTAGTTCTCAAAGTGTGGTCTGTGGACCCTAGGGTTTTCCCAAGACCGTTTCAGAGGATCCATGGGGTCAAAACTATTCTCATTATTCTATGAAGGTGGTGTTCACGCTTTTCACTGTTGAGGTTAGTACTGCTGGTGCAAAACCAGTGGTGGGGAAAACTGCTGACACCTTACAGTGAATAAAGGCAGTGACCCCAAAGTGTGCTTGTGGTCATTTTAATCCAGTTTGACTCAAGAATGTCCTTGATAAAGCAGGAGAAATGGATGATTTTATTAAATCCCAACCCTTGAGTATACATCTCTTCAATATCCCATGGGATGAAATGGCAGGATGCTTAAAGCACTTCTGCGTATTGAGCTGTGACAGTTGCCTTGAGGAAAAGCACGTGTATAGTCTTTTTTTAAATTTTTTTTAAAGATTTTATTTTTCCTTTTTCTCTCCAAAGCCCCCCAGTACATAGTTGTATATTCTTCGTTGTGGGTCCTTCTAGTTGTGGCCTGTGGGACGCTGCCTCAGCGTAGTCTGATGAGCAGTGCCATGTCTGCGCCCAGGATTCGAACCAACAAAACACTGGGCTGCCTGCAGCGGAGCGCACCAACTTAACCGCTCAGCCACGGGGCCAGCCCCACGTGTATAGTCTTTTGAGTTGTAAAGTAAACTTATCCTTTTTTAATAGAACACCATTTTCATTTGATATAATGACTGATAGATGAACTAGGTTGCTCACACTGGGGTATTTGGCAGACATTTTCTTGAAAATGAACACAGTGAACCTGTCACTTCAAAGAAAAGCATATTTGTTGCCAATGATAAAATTTGAGTTTTTGCATGAAAATTAGGATTTGGGGAAACTTTTATCTACCTCTGTGAACTTGACAGCTTGTCAATAGTTAAAAACCTTTCCGATGAGATAGGTGGCGAGATTAATGAATATGATTTTTTTTTAATGTCATCATTTGGAAGGCTTGCGTAATTCAGTGAATAGGTGTTTTCCAAATGATGTGCACGTGTTACAAAATCATGCTTGGGTAAAAGAGTCATTCAACATGCAAGATAGGCCAATGGATTTGATGAATGTACAGAATATGAAAAGTTCGTTGATGGAGTTTCAGATGCCACAGTGCTTGGGGTTTCAGATGCCTTGTTAAGATGCCACATTTCTTAATCTTTAAGAAATTCTCACTTGTGGAGTTTTGGTGTAGTATCAAAGAGGGATATCTACAATTACTTGAAAAGGCTGTTAAGCTACTACTCCCCTTTCTAACTAAGTGTCTGTATAAGCCTGATTTCTTCATATGCTGCAACCAAAACAATGTATCACAACAGAGTGAATGCAGAAAGGAGGGAAAATTGAGCTGTTTTCTATTAAGCCAGACAATAAAAGATTTGCAAAAATATAAAACAGTACCACTCTTCTTTTCACTTTTGTTTTGGAAAACAAAAGGTTATTTTTCATAAGAAATGTTATTCATATTAACATATATTTATTGTTGTTTTAAAATGAATAAATACACATTTAAAAAACAGTGTGTATATATATATATATACACACACACATGCACACACAAAACGTCTTTGGGATCTTTAATAATTTCTAAGAATGTCAAAGGGCCCTGAAATAAGAAAGTTTGAGTATTTAGTTCATTTTTGTTGGAGTGTAATATTCCATTGTAAGATTTTTGATCCAGTTTATTCACTCAACTGTTTTTTGGACATTTGTTTTTTACCCTTTGGAAACGGGAACATTATGAATGTTGCTTCTGTGAACGGCCTAGGATGTGTGCCTGGTGCACATAAGTGGGCCTTTCTGTGAGGTATATAACTGGGAGTGGAATTCCTGGGTGATAAGATATGCATATCTTTTGCTCATATCTTCAGCTTTTCTAAATAACACCTGATTTAGTCAAATTTCGGCAAGAAGCAGAAGCCCACAAACGAGTTATTTTGAGAGTTTAATAAGAGGACGATTTACTGAAACAATCCTTTCTCCACTGCTCTGAGGTGCCACCCTTGTCATAAATCAGATGCTTATAACTATGTTCTTGACTCCCTCTCCTGTTTCATGGGTCTGTGTGCCTACCTTTGGGCTAACATCACGGTGTCTTAGTTATTACAGCTTTCTTGATATATCTTGGTATCCAGGATGGTAAGTCTCATTTGTTGTTCTTTAGGATTTGTTTTGGCTGTTACATCCTTTGCATTTCAGTATAATTTTAGAGCCTGCTTGTCAGTTTTTCATACACACAGCACATCCTTGTTGAAATTTTGATTGGGGATTTTGTTGATCGTGTGCATCAACTTGGGGGAGAAATGAGATCTTTATTATGCTCTTCTAGTTCAGGGATATACCCATCCATTTATTTATTAATTTTTCTCAATATGTTTTATGGTTTTCTTTGTAGTGGTTGTGTAGATTTGTTCGATTTGTTTTTAAGTATTTGATTTTTTTTGATACTATTTAAATGATGTTTTAAGTGTTATTTTCTAATTGTTGCCATTATGTAGAAATACAGTTGTTTTTTACAAATAAATAATCTTACTGAGATTACTTATTGATTATAATAGTTTAGCTGAAGAGTCTTTGGATTTTCTGTGACCATACTTGTCTTATCTGCATATAATGACAGTTTTATTTTTCCTTTTCCAATGTTTATACATTTGTTTACTTGCTTTATTGTACTATTTAGGACCTTTGGTAAATGTTAGTTGAATAGAAGTGGTGATCTGAGGCGTCTTTGTATCATTTCTGATCTCAGAGGGAAAGCTTTCAACATTTCACCATTAAGAATGATGTTTGCTATAGTTTTGTTTTGTTTTTAATATTCTTTATCTGATTAAGGGAAGTTTCCTTCTATTTCTGGTTTTTATCCTGAATGGATGAATTTTTAAAATCCTGATTGGATATTAATTTATCATATGTTTTTCCAGCATCTAATGAGATGATAGTGTGATTTTTTCTGGCTGTTTTGTTATTGTGAATTATATATATTTATGAGTGTTAAACTAACCTTGCAAGGACCAAGTGTTCTTTTTATGTATTATTAGATTTCTAGATTCTGTTTGCTAATATTTTGTTTAAGATTTTTGCATCTATGTTCACGAATGAGATTGGCTTAAAATTTTCCTTTTGTGTAATGTCCTTGTCATATTTTGCTATGAAGATTATGCTGGTTTTGGAAAATGGATCAGGGGAATTTCATCATTGTGTGTTCTTGAGAAGAGTTTGGATAGGATTGATGTTATCTCTTTATTTTTTTTTTTCTTTTGGTGAGGAGGATTGTCCCTGAGCTAACATCTGTTGCCAGTCTTCCTCTATTTTGTATGTAGGACGCCGCCACAACGTGGCTTCATGAGTGGTATGTAGGTCTGCACTGGGATCCGAACTAGTGAACCCTGGGCCACCGAAGTGGAGTGCTCAAACTTAACCACGACATCGCTGAGCTGGCCCTGATGTTATTTCTTTTTAAAATAACAATATAATTTTCTTTGTGGGGAAGTTTTTCTTTAATAGATAGAGAACTTTTCAGATTTTTAAATTTCTTGTTTCAGTTTTGATAATTGTGTTTCTCTAGGAATTTGTTTCATCTAAATTTTCAAATTTGTTGGCATAAAGTTGTTCATAATATCCTCTTATTTTCTGTGGAATTTGTAGTGAGGTTCTCTTTCATTCCTGATCGCTACCCTTTTTTTTTTTTTTTTTTTGAGTCTCACCAGAAGTTTAAGTAATAAGCTTTAGCTGTATTCTACAAGTTTTAGTATGTTGTACTTTTATTATTGTTCAGTGCAAAATAATGAGGATGTCTTCTTTAAATCCATGGGTTATTTAGAAGTAAATTGCTTAATTTGCAGACACAGGGGATTTTCAGATTTATGTATTTTGATAGTTCTAATATGGTCCCCCTTTGGTCAGAGAACGCACCCTGAAGTTATTTCAGTCCTTTGGAGTTTGTTAGACTTGCTTTATGGTCCATTGTGTGATCACTTTGGATAAGAGGTCATGGTGCACTTGAAAAATATGTATATCCTGCGGTTATTGGGCGCAGTGTCCTGTATGTGTAGTGTCATTTAATCTTACATATTCTTGTGGTTTTTAATTTTTGTCTGCTTGTTCTATCAGTTACTGTTAAAGTCTTTTTCTCTTTTTAGTTGTGTTTTTGCTGTGTACGTGTTGAAGCTATGTTATCACATGTATACAAATACAGAATTTTTATATCTTTCTTGTGAATCATCATGAAATGGTCTTCATTTTTAGCAATGCTTCTTGCAGAGTTTATTTTGTCTGATATTAGTATTAACTTTTTTATTTCCTTAGTGATTGCATGGTTTGTTGTTTTCCAGAATTTTACATTCAACTTTTCTGTGTCTTTATACCTAAGGTAGGTCTCTTATAAACAGCCTATAGTTGTTATTTTTTGTCCCTAATCTGACAATATTACTATTTTAATTAGAATATTTAGCTTATATACATGTAAAGTAGTGACTAAAATTTCAGTGTAAATCTACAGCTGACCCATTGCTTTCTCTTTGTCCCACCTGCTCTGTGCTTTTGGCCTCTTTCCTTTATATCTCCTTTTTGGAATAGGTAATTTTTATTATTCTCTCTTTTCACCTCTTAGCTTGTTAGCTGTATATTTCTTCTGTTCTCTTAGTTATTTTCTTAGTGGTTATGTATTCTAACATGCATCCTGGAGCTATTGAAGGCTGATAGAAACCAGAACTCTCACCCGTCATGGGTGCTGAAGGGACCTCAGAGCGCTCGCTCTCCATTGTCTCCTCCCTCCCAAACTTACATGCTGTTGTTTATGTTTACATATATTTATATTTTAAAATCCACAAGATACTTATTACTTTCTTAATACAGTCAGCATCCATTTAGTTTTATCTATTTACTTTCTGTTGCTTTTCGTTTTTTTCTACATCTCTTAGCTTCCATCTTTTCTTCTAGAAAAGGTCTCTCTATTTGTCTGACAGTGTCTTTCTTTCTCCTTCGTTTTTGAAGTTGGTTTTTTCCTGGATTTAGAATTCAAAGGCAGTTATTTCCTTTCAGCCCTATGAAGATACCATTGCCTTGTGTTCTGCCTTCCATCTTTTTCTACTGAGAATTCAGCTTATAGTTTTATTGCTAATTCCTTTGAAGGTAATCTGTATTTTTCCCACTAGCTGTTTCTAAAATCTTCTCTTTGTCTTTGGTTTTCAGCGGTTTTACACTGCTGTGCCTAGGTAAAGTTTTCTTTCCTATGTTCTGCTTGGAGTGTTCTGCTTGGAGTTTGTAGCATTTTTGAATCTGTGGCTTGATGTCTTTTTTGAGTTCTGGAAAATTTTTAGCCATTATCTCTTCAGATACTGCTTCTGCTCCATTCTCTCTTTTCTCTTTCTTGGACTTAAATACCTTGTATGTCAGACCCTTTCACCATGCCCCTTATATCTCTCACATTCTTCTATATTTTCATCCTCTTTTCCTTAGACTTCAGTCTGGATATTTGCTTCTGATTAAAATGTTAAGTAACTAATTCTTTCTTCAGCTGTATGTAATTTGCTGTTAATTAAACACATCCATTAAATTCTTAATTTCAGTTCTCTGTTTTTCAGTTTTAGAATTTTCATTTGGGTTTTCTTTTAATAGTTTCCAATTCTCTGCCAAAATTTTCAATCATGTCTTTTAATTACTTCAACATATTATTATCCAAGATAATAATACAAGGCAATAAAAATAGACTCACAGGGGATCCAGATTATCTTGGATTTTGGTCATAACTGTTGCCTTATGTGCCAGTTATTGTCTTTAAGAAATTGTGAAGGTTATTTGAGGCTCTGGATGATGTTAAGCTCATTGTAGAGTTTTGCTCTGGGCAGGCAGTTAGGCTAAGGGGGAACAGCACATGTACACCAGTCAGGGATTGACATCCTTCCCAGCTGGGCATCAGGCTGTGTGAAGGCCGCTCTGTTTCTGGTATATCTTAACTCAGGGTGTAGTTGTCAGGGTCCCAACTGAAAACCCAGGGTGTTTGCCCTCCTCTTGGGTGGTGGGAACTCTTGAAGTTTTGTTCTCTTGGCTTTGCATGCTGCTGAAAGCTCTGCTCAGCTTCTTGCTTCTTAGCAACAGCTTTTGGGATTTGTGACTATTATCTGCCTAAAAAAGAAATAACAATAATTCTGTATCATCAAATATTCAGTCACTTTCAGATTCTCCTAATGTCTCATAAATGTTTATTGTAGTTGGTCTATTCAATTCAGGATCCAAACAAGGTCAATATATTGTAATAGGGTGTTAATGTCACTTCTACTCTATGTTTCTGTCATTGTATTTTTTTATTTGAAGAAACAAGGTCAGTTGTGCTGTAGAATTTCCCATGTTCTGGATTTTGTTGATTGCATTCCTGTGGTGCTTCCTATAACCTGATAGTTGGATCCAGAGGCTTGATCAGATTCGGATTCAGGAGGCACGTAATGCCGGGTTGTCTCTCACTTCGCGATGCTGAGATTGACCAGTGAGTCAGTAGAGAGTCAGTTTGGGTTTTGTCAGCCTGGTTTGTGCATTGGGAGTGTCCTTGTCTGTCATTCACTGAAGGTTTCAGCAGCCTTTGCTCAGCATTGTCCAGATCTGTTATTTCATTAGGGGCTGCCCCATGGTGGTAGTCTAATGCCTTCACTCCTTCTGTGTTTATTAGCCTGGTGAATTCTTTTTAACTCAATATATATTACCTCCCTCCTACACGCACACAAAAGTTTTCTTCAACTTTATTTTAGATTCTCGTTCTTTTTACAGAATTTTAGCCTTTTTCCCCCCAAAGAAGCAATAATGATTAACATTCTAGTTCTTTCTCTTCTCTCCATAGTCATCTGTCCTCCAAGTACTATTTTTTTTTTTTTGGTTTTAACTCTGTGCCTTCTTTTTCTTTTATTATCTTGTCTTTGTTCTATTTTTCTTTAAGAAGGAAGCTTTCTCAGAATAAATGTGTCCATTCTATCACCTGCTTTCCTGATATCCATTTTGCTCTTTTTTCCTCCACTCTGAGTTTTAATTTTTTAGTATTTCAGGTGATTCCTTATAGTCTCTCCTTGCCTTGGGCACTTCTTTTTTTCCTTATGCATTTCTGTTCCAACGTGTAGAGTCCATATTATGCTATATTCTGTTGCAGCTTTAAATCTATTTCCTAAAGTTTCCTTTTAGCTTATTTTATAGATAATTTCCAGGTAATTTCTTTCTCTGAAACCTCTGGATGATACTCTTTCCCTCGTTACATAGATGTTTTATTTTTTTTAAGCATGCGTGAATTTATCCAGGTACAGCGTTTGCAGATGGTGTGAGTGAGCTGCTCCTTCTTCTCCCCTTTCCTTTTGGGTGGTGGTCTGATTTCTTCTGAGAGTTGCAGTTGGGATGCAGGTTTGTGTGATGCTGCCAGTTCAGTGCCCTGTTCCTGATCTCTGCTCCATCGCGTGACGTCAGCGCTTGCCTCTGTTTCCTGATCTTCTAATCCTTTGAATCTATGAAAATGTATACACATATTCCTGCTTTCTTAAACAGAGTCCTGACACTTCAAGGATGGATAAAATTTCCCAGGCCTAGACAGGAGATGGGCATTCCAGGCAGAGCGATTAGCATGTAGGAAGCCTGGAGGCATAAAGCAGCATAGCATGTCTTAAAAACTACAAGTTTTGTTGTGCAAATATTTGTGTCTGTCTCTCTTCGGTAAGGTATATAATACCGTTACCTGGTATCTTAAAGGTCTGCAAACTTACCCTTCAAGCCTCTGCAGTCCCTTAGAGTTTTCTCATGGCTTTAGCAATCCAGTATTTCCAGCTGCCCACAGGCGTTCAACTGAGCTCACCTACTGCAACGCGTCCCCTTTTAACATACTGCAATCTCGATATGTTAAAAGGGGAGTCATTATCTTGTCCCACAAATCAAATTGTTTTCCTGTCCATCAGTAACTTTTCCAGTCTCTAAAGCTTGAAAACTTTGGCGTCATCTTGATCTTGTGTCTTAAATGGTTGTTCTGTATTCAGTTGGTGAGTGCTGTTGCGTCTCCCTCCAGCTTTCTCCGTGACTCACCCATCTCCGTTTCTGTGCTGCCTTTTCCCTCATCTAGGCCCTGTTACTGTGCCAGGTCTCTTCCAGCGTCTCCACTTCCTGCTTCTCACTTCTTGCCTCTTCAATCTATTTTCCATATGGCTGCCAGATTTATACTTTTTCAAAAATGCCTCCTTCCTTCCGTTGCTCTTCTCTCCTGAA
Organism: Equus quagga; assembly: GCF_021613505.1. Classification (NCBI taxonomy): domain Eukaryota; kingdom Metazoa; phylum Chordata; class Mammalia; order Perissodactyla; family Equidae; genus Equus; species Equus quagga. Next base: position 65,474,461 of record NC_060277.1, read on the forward strand.
CCTCTAATACCTAATCACCTATAGAGGACAAAATATAAATTGTTCAGTTTGATTTTCTTGGCTCTTATGTCTCACATCCCGTGGTATAATTTTCAGCTAGACTATTCTTCTCATTTAGTCTTGGATATATCCTGCCACAAAGTTTTACGCTATTATTTTAATAGAAATTCCTTTATCCCTGCTTTTGACCTAAGTCTTTAAAAAGGACATCAAAGAGCATCTAGGTCTGAATTTTTTACCTAGTTTTATAGTTTCTGACAAGATGGCTGCGACTTTCAGTGCCTGGAGTTTGTTGGGTGTTCTGCTCCGCAGTTTCTTTACTATTTCTAAAACCTGTTCATCTTTCTCTTTCTCTTTTTGTACCACTCTCTTTTTAATGCCTTATATTGTCTTTTGTTTATTTAATATATATTTATTGTCTTCATACCTAAAGCGTATGTTTCTTGAAGTGCTTAATATCTTGTGTGTGTATTCAAATACTTCATGAAGTTTAATTTGAACTTTAAGATCTCAGAGAAATTATTTTAACAACATGTTGCCCTCCTACCATGCACCTTGAGGAAGACAAAAGTGATAAAGTATTGGTTCAGTTATCAGTTATGCAGGAGCCAACATTTGAGCTAATTTTCTAGATAGTTAAAAGTTGGCTCTTTAAAAGCCCTTAGATTTAATAATATTTCCACCTGAACATTTATTACTGTCCCTCTTTGGCAAGCCCAGAATACTGAGGGTTATTTAGGCTTGTTTTTTGATGACTTACTCATATTTGTGAGGCTTACTCATCTTTGTAATCCTAGTCCTCAGAAAAGTACCCAACACATGGCAGACACACATGTTGGAATTATATCTGATTAACAGTGTCATTGTTATGATGTGTTACCATACCATACGTGCTATGGGAATTAAATTGAATTTGCGTGTTTTAGCTTTCTTAGGCCTTTTTTTTTTGCCAGTCTGTAATTATTTGCCACTTATAAAAATGAAGTATGGAATCTGTAGCTTCATGAATAGAGTGTGATCTAATTTTTGAGTGAAAAAATGAAGTTGTATATAGAAAAATTCATCAAGAGGTATAGTATGATTTGTTAATTTTACTGTATGTTAATAAAAAATTAAAATATTCAGGTTGCCTCTGCTTAGTTTTCTCACCTTTCATAAAATCTTTGTTTTTATTGTCTTTCACTGCTGTTTTGTCGTATGGGTGTCAGAGAGAGGCTGGACTAGTTAGACAAGAGACTTGAATGGGAGAAAGTGCCAAGATGGTGTGGGAAGCCCAAGAGCTAGCAGGGTTGTCTGAGGTGTGTGCTGGATGCATGAGAAAGCCAGCAGTCTGAAGACCTAAGCGGTCAGCAAGGGAGGGGCAAGGAATTTCTCTGGGCTCAGGCAAACAGGGACAGATGTCCATCTGGCCAGTTCAGAAGTGAGGCAGACAGCCCAGGTCAGTGAACTTAGGGCAGAGGCCTTTGCCTTTTGTCCTCTTGTCAACCCCTAATCTAGGTAGGAAGTGCATTCCACGTCCCAGCCTGCAATTGTGAGTTAAGGAAAGATACAAGGAGAACGGCTAGAGAGGTGGTTCTGATCGCTTAACTTTTTTGGCAGGCTTTCATTCTCTTGTTTCAGCGTTAGTAACTGCGGTATTCAAAATAGAGTGGTCTCTAGAGTGCCTTCTGGTGGCAACTGCCAAGGGTTTCAGCCTTCATGAACACAGCTGTTGGTTAGAATCGCTCTCAGTGCTCCCTGGGGAAGCAGGCCCTGATGCTGAATCCTCAGCCTTCGTTAGGGTCCGGTTGTCTTTAGATTTGGTCTTCCCACATCACCTTAAATAAAAGGTCTGCTTCATAATACAACTGAGTGTCCTTTCCAGATGCCTTCGGTCCTTCTGAGGACTGGAGATTCTAACAGCGATTCTAACTGTTCTGTTTTTCCATAGTTCCCAGGGTCAATTTTGTAGATTATTCTCAGAAATCATTCTATGTGAGTTTTAAAAACCCAAAAGTCAAAAGTGTTCATAGTATCAGTTCTGAGTAATGATTATCATACTGATCAGGAAAGTTTCTGTCTTCCAGACTAGCAGCTCTTAAAAACTATTGAGGACCCCCCCATAAAGCTTTTGCTTATGTGGGTTATATTTATCAATATTTACTGTATTAGAAATCAAACGTATTTTTTAAATATTTATCAGTTCATTTAAAAATAACCGTTTATTATTTACTTAAACAAATTCAATTTAAAAAAAGGTATAAGTTAACACAAGTAAGTTGTCTTTTATGAAAAAACTATTTTCCAAAACAAAAACATTAGAAGAATGAAAAGTTACATTTTTGCAAATCTCTTTAATAATCGCCTTTTCAGATAATTGTGGATATTCTTCTTTGAATCTCTCCCCAAATTTAACAAATGGTATTTTCTTAAAGATTAGTTGGAATGTGGAATCTGAAACGACATTAATGAACTTTTGATACTTTGTACACTTGGGAAAGAATGAGTGTGAAAAGGCAAATAACAGATTGTTTGAACCTTACAGTAGCCTGTGAAGTTCTGATGCGTGTATTATTATTTCTGTTTTACAGATGAAGTGACTTAATCCAGGACAGTGCCACTTAATAAACTATCATAGAACTGCTTGTGGTTTGGAATTGCCCATCATGCACTAGATTTAATTTTGATGATAGATTAATTATCCAAATGATAGTCCCTGGTCAAATTCCTGTGTGTTTTCTGTCTGTCTGATATATGCAGGTTTTTTTCTTAACACTGTATTTTATTTTTATTCTAGACTTATTCTGGACTCTTCTGTGTAGTCATAAATCCTTACAAGAATCTTCCAATTTACTCTGAGAATATTATTGAAATGTACAGAGGGAAGAAACGTCACGAGATGCCTCCACACATCTATGCCATATCTGAATCTGCTTACAGATGCATGCTTCAAGGTAACTGGAAATGTTAGAACGCTAAATACTCAGAATTTCTTAAATGTAATTTAGTGTTTTTTTAAATGTCTCTAATCTCTTCTACAAAGGGCTTTGGGGTTTTGTTTTTTTAAAGATTAACAAGAAAAGTAATAAATGTTTATTGTAGAAAAATTATGAATTCTTAAGATTAGAGTGGGCAATGTGGCCATTTTCTATAGGAAGCTGGTTAAGTATGTTTGTTGCTTCATAACTACTTCATGTTAATTTTTATGTTAAAAAGCATCTAGTTTTTTTATACATTTGATCTCTACCACAAGCCAGTATAATCAAAGCTCTATTGCATTAGGTTTTAAAGCTGACTGGAAGGATAATAGAAAAGGTTGATGCTTTCATTGAGGGGAGAAAGATTATAAAATATTTCTCATTTAAATGCATGTAAAAGGAAAGAACAAAAGTTAGAAAGCGTGTATTGAGTTGTTGATTTTGATTTTTTTCTTTTGGATTTAGAATGAAATATAAATTTGCAGAGTCATTCATTTGAATCATGGCTTTAGACACAATCGTTTGTAGAGGGACACTTTTTTTGAAAACCAGAATATAGCAGTTTTGAATGCATTTAACATTATTGCTCAAAAAGACCGTGTTAAAGGAGCTTCCTAGGCTATGTGAAGTCTTCTATAGTAACTCTCCATCTTGGCTCCTTTTATTTTTTAAAGAATAAATTCTGTAAGGTATAATCTATGCAGTTCTTACATAGTAGCTCCATGATCTTCAGAAAACATTATTTGCTGCATCCACTGTCATCCAATTGCAGGTCCTGAAAAGGCTGTCTGGGTGACTGGGTCTGAAGGGCGGTGTGAAGGAATTAATAAAGTACGGTATCCATTTCCTACTTAAAGTTTTGTTTGGATACTTGTTATATACCAGGTCCTCTGAGGCGAACAGGAAGTACTTCCAGACTAGAAAGTGTCATAGATTGGTAAGGACAGGTTCACTATCAAAAATCAGTTTAGGCTTAAAAAAGATTAAATGTAATAACCTGTCTTAGGTTCAGAGACAAAGAATACTAAGAAATGGCTACGGGTGTGATAAATTGTTAGATAATGGAGAAAGGAGAAGCGCCAGCTTCTTTGTTTTCCATTCTGTGTTTCTGTTAAGAATAATCTTTATATGCAGAAAAGCATTTGTATGAATGAGCAGACTTTGCCTTATATGGGAGAAGAAATTGGAGAAAGTACACTCCTTCCCTAATTGAAGCCATATTTCCTTGTCTCAACAAATATGTTCTCACAATTGAAATTGCTGACCCTCTAGTCTTTGAAGTATTATATAGAAGGGGAGTTTCCAGAAGGCTGGGATCGTCTCACATATATAATTCTAGTTTTTAAAAGGGGGAAGAAGCTCTAGACTGCTGAGCTTAACATACTTGCCAGGAAAGATTCTGGAACCTATTGTTAACAGTCTAAGGACAACATGAAAATATTCACTGCATTAGTTTAGTAGGAAGGGAAATACAGTAGAAAGTGTTAACAGAGCAGTAGGACTTCTGCATGGCATTCCGTAGTCTTCCATGATAACCTCTTGACCATGCTGAAAAGTTGCACTCGAGGTATTGATTCACACTTGAGGTTGGGCAGGTTTGTCAGAGTGTGCGCCAAACGGTTTGTGCTCTTTCTGACATTTTTATAAATATACTTAAAGATTGGCATGCATGCTCATAAAATTTATAGATGGCATGAAACTGGGAGGGAAAATAAGTATGTTTGATGAAGAAGAAATAATTTTTTAAAATATCTTGACAACTCGAGTGGGGAATTGAATCTAACAAAATAATTAACAGGGATAAATGTTAATGTACCATTACTGGGTTCCCAAACCAACTGTACGGATACAGAATGAGAAAGATGTGGCTTACCAGCATACTGTATTATTAATATCATCATTAATGCTAGAATGAACATTTATTGAATGTTTCTGTGTGCCAGGCACTGGACTGAATGGTTTATGTGTATTATTTAATCCATAACAACAATCCTATAGAGTAAATAGAATTTCTAACCCTATTTTACTGAGGCACAAAAAAGTTAAAAACTTGACCAAGAAAATGTAGATAGTAAGAGGTATGAGCTAAGATTCAAAACCAAGGCGATGTGACGTATTCTTATCCACAATAATAAAATTGCTTGTGAAAGTTAAAAAGAATTAGTTGGTAGTTTTGATTATGTAATAATTTAAAAGTTTGATACAGAAAATAAAAACAACCCCTCGCCCCCAAGCAGTTCCATTGTATTGCATTCTGTAAGTGAGGGATGACCTGCTGATATACACCACAAATCCATTGGGTTGGGACATCTGCTAGGATAGTCAGACAATAGCACATACAGTTGCTGATAAAGCTCATACCACCTGCCAATGCTGATCAATCGAGGTTTTCAATTACAAATGTGAGCAAATAGAGCTAAATGTCACTGGGTCTATGAAGGGGATCTTAGTAGAGAGGGGACCATGCAGAGGATTCAAAGCATATAGTCCCACTCAACACTTTGTTTTTTTGATACAAAAAACAGACCATAGCTTGTTCTTTTCTTCAGTTTGGCTTCTAGAGGATACTGTATCAATGAAATGCAGAGGGTGCCTGGCACATAGTAGTTGCTCAAGAAATATTCATTGACTGACTGAATGAAAGTAAAGTTCTTGGACATAAAACTTGATTGCAAAAATCACAAACACAGTTGTTGTAAAATTTATGCCTAAGTATAACGTATACCTTAATATAACTAACCATTTCATGTTCTTTAGTGTTAAATTAAAACCTTTTAATTTCCAGTTGTTCACTGTTAATTTGTAGAGATATTATTTTTTAAGTATATATTGACATATTTTGAGACCTTGCAGTACTCACTTATTCTGGAAAGTTTTTTTGTAGCTTCTTTGGGATTTTCTGTGTAGACAATCATGTCCTCTGCAAATAGAGCCATAGTTGTTTCTTCTTTTCCAATTCTATGCTTTTAATTTGTTTTCTTGCCTTGTGATGTTGAGTAGATGCCATGAGAGCAGACATCCTTGCTTTGTTCCTGATCTCAGGGGGACAGTGTTCAGTTTTCACCATTAAGGATAAGGTTAACTGTAGAGTTTTTGGTACATGCCCTTTATCAGGTTGATGAAATTCCCTTGTAGTCTTAGTTTGCTGTTTGTTTTTCTTTATAAGATTTTTTTAATTTTTCCTTTTTCTCCCAAAGCCCCCCGGTACATAGTTGTGTGTTTTTAGTTGTGGGTCCTTTTAGTTGTGGCATGTGGGATGCTGCCTCATCATGGCTTGGTGAGCGGTGCCATGTCCGCGCCCAGGATTCGAACTGGTGAAACACTGGGCCGCCCAAAGCAAAGCCCACGAACTTAACCACTCGGCCACAGGGAAGGCCCCCTGCTGTTTTTTTTTTTAATCATGAATGGGTGTTGAGTTTTATCAAATGCTTTTTCTACATCCATTCAGATGATCGTATCTTTTTCTTCTCTAGTGAATTAGATTGTTTACCTTTTGGATGTTGAGCTAACCTTGCATTCCCAGGATAGACACCACTGCTCATCATATGTATTATCTTTTTTGTATATTATTGGATTTGCTTCATTAACATTTTGTTAAGAATTTTTGTGTCCTTGTTTATGAGAGATATTTGTATATTATTTTCTTTTATTATAATGTCTTTTTTTGATTTTAGTATTAGAGTAAGTCTTGTATGTATGAATGGGTTGGGAAATGTTTCTCTTCAATTTTCTGAAAGTTTATATGGAATTGGCATTATCTTTTTCTTTAAATCTTTTTTAGAATTCACCAGTGAAGGTCTTTTTTCTCTGTGGGAAGGTTTTTAATTACAAATTCGATTTTTCTTTATTAAGGATAATTGACATACCCTATTAGTTTCACAGATTCAGTTATCTTTAATAGATATAGGGCTTCTCAGGTTGTTATTTCTTCTTGAGTGTGCTTTAGTAGTTTATATCTTTTAAAGAAATTTAAATGTCAAATTTTTTTACATGAAGTGCTTCCTAATATTTCCTTATTATCCTTTTAGTACCTATGGGATCTATAGTGGTGATCCCTTTCTTATTCCAGATATTGGTAATTTGTGTCTTTTTCTTGATCAGTTTGGCTAGAGGTTTATCAATTTTATTGGTTTTCTCAAAGAACCAGCATTTGGCTTCATTGATTTTTTTTCCTTCTTTCTGTTTTCCATTTCATTGATTTCTGTTCTATACATTTCCCTTCTACTTACTTTGGGTTTGCTTTGCTCTTTTCTAGTTGTTTAAGGTAGAAGCTGAGGTCATTGGTTCGAAACCTTTTTCACTGTTGAAAATATGATTTAATTCAACGTGGATTTACTAAGTACTTCCGTATGTGATTTTTGGGAGGTGCTTTGGAAAATACTGAGCTATCAAGCAAGTCTCTACTTTTTAGAATGCTAGTTGCATTTTTTAAAGTAAAACTGTTACCTTTAAATATTACTGTAAGGCTGCCTGGTGACGTTTACTGATTTTTAGAGTACAAAGAGTAAAATTGTAAACTATTGTAGTGCTTAAGTTAGTCCTTGAAAAATGACGAGGATGCAGTGCAACAGAGGGAGGAATCGTTTAATCCTACAGAGAATCTTAGAGGTTGGCAAGCCCGGCCCTTTATTGTCCTCACAGTGAAACTGAGGCCCAAAGCTAATACGAGACCAGACGTAACAGGCGGGTCTGGCCAGAAGAGAGTTGTTTTGTTCTGTTTTTTGGTTTTAGGAGTGGGGATGTGGTGTGGTGAAAAGCATGGGGGAATGAAGTAGGGAGCAGGTTTGAAGGGTAGATGGTGGTTGTGTAGGTCTCAAATTTCAGACAATAATAATAGCATATACAGATGCAGGAAGAAAGCTGTTCTGAATGAATGAGGAGGCAGTTTAATTTTGGTTAATTTTGTGTGTGTGTTTTGGTTTCTTTAATGTGTCAACCACTTTAGAAAAGCCATAAAAACTTGGTGTAGAGGAGTTCTGTAGAAACTGCTCAGACCAGGGAAATTTAGGTGTCTGAGGGTTCATATTTAGAGTGAAGAAGTAAAGACTTCGTAAAATCCTAGTTTATAGGTGAAGAGCCTGAGACCAGCAGGGAATCAATGCCTCAGTTACAGATACATAGTTTGTGGCAGAGCTGGAAGTAGAACGGAAGATTCCGGTTCCCACTGTCTTGCCAGTGCCCAGCGTGGTGTCTAGCACTGAATTTCTCAGCCCCCCTAACTAAGGCTAACTCTTAATGCTGGGAATAAAATAATGAGACAGTCTCTGATCTCAGGCAGCACATTCGAGTGGGCAGGCAATTGGCAGTATTGTTTGTCTAATTGTGAAATATGATTAAAAGAAGGAAACAGTGAGGATCCTGAGAGAGTGTCTGGGACGGTTCCCCAGAGAAGACACAGCTGAGCTGAGCACGAAAGGACATGTGGAGATAGATATCCAAGTGGTTGTGGATCTGGGAAGAGTGTGTCGAAGAAAGGGTATGGCATGACCTCTGGGAATGAATAAAGGAGGCAGACATCAGCTATGCTGCCTGTGCGGCCAGAGGAAGGATAAAACAGTAGTTAAAGGCTATTAGGAGTTAGATTAGAGTTGAAGAGCTGGGCAGTAATAGATTCTTTGTATAACATAGAATATGTGAATACACATAAACTATATGAATGGATTTGTTTATTTTAATAACATGATATGAAGAGCATGACGTAGTGCATGAACTATTTGTTTTTCTTTCATGAAAGTTAGCTATGCCTGAACTACTATGAGATCCTCGCTGGGCCCCTGATGGCATCCCCAGAGGAAAAGCAAGCACAGCATAGGGACTGACGAGAAGGCTACCTGGGCCAGGCCCCAGGACCACAGTTCCTTTAGAAGCAATGGCAAACTCGGTCAGTAGTGTTAAGAACACAGGCATTGGAGGCGGGCAGGCCGGGTTCCCACCCCAGCATCCTTGCCCCTCAGGAGCTCTGTAACTTGAGAGGATCCACTAACCTCCTTGAGGAACATTTCTCATCTGTAAAATAGATATTAATGCCCATAAGTGATTGGAAATCATACATCCTACACTGGGGATTTTATCCATGGGCTAGATGTGGATTTGAATTTCTTCTTCTCGTTTGAAAAATTGAGCTGCATACCTAAATCATTAATCAATTTAAAATCATGCAGATTTTTTCATTGTACATTCTTTGATTGTTTTTGGTATATATAACATTTTGTCTTGAGACAGTGGTTAAACCTAATATAGATGTTAATCCTCCTTCAACCTTCCTTTCAGTGTTTGATACTTTTTTCCCTCCTTTAAGGTCAAATTAGTAATGATTCCTCTCTGGTTGTGGGGAATCTTGAAGCCATTCTGAAAGGCAGTGGTTTCCAGGCCTGGCCATCAGAATCACTGGGAAACTTACTTAAAGAGGGATTTTCAGCCCATGGCCCCCTGAGAATGACATAGTGAGGGTGGAGCTCCAGGAAGTACATTTTTATAAAGCTCGCCAGTTGAGTTTGATATGCAGCAGAGTTTGAGAATCAAGGTTGGAGAGGCATGTAAAATCTTCTAAGCCCAGGTTGTTTTTTATCTCCCCCCCCCCCCCCCCAAGAATCTGGCAATATAATGAGTGAATTTGACTGGATTTAGGACTATATAATAGGGCTGGGGAAGAGTTAACTTGGCCTGAGAGGAGGAGAGTTACTAATGTTTTATAGGCTATTACTGCAACTTTATTATATCAAATATTTTTAAAACCTGGCAAATGGTCACTTTCTTTTTTTTGTTTGTTTTGTTTTGTTTTATAGATCGTGAGGACCAGTCAATTCTTTGCACGTAAGTAAATGTTGAATGTTCAGACTTGTTTTTGATTCTGTTGGAAAATAAAGCAATTTTTTTTTTGTATGGGGGGGAGTAGAGCAGTAATTTTAAGAGTTGGATGTAAACCTTGCAGTTATCATTTTAAGACTAAGATTATATAAATTGCTTAAATTTGATGTTATTGTTTGGTTGTCAAGCTGGGCTTTTCACTCATTTCATAATGTTAATCTGTGAAGCTTATATCTTTAGTTTGTATGTGTAAGAGTTGACCTATTGCACATTTCAGTATTTTATCCTTATTACCCAATAAACATTATTGATAATGTGCCTGTGTACTGTGTGCTAAGTACTAGCATGTCCCGGTTGAATAAAACAATATCCATGGCAGGAAATGATTAGATTTGCACATTAAAAAGATCATTTTGGCTACAGTGTGGAAAATGGATTAGAGTAAGAGTTGAAATAGCAAGACCAGTTAGGAGGCTGTTCAGTTACCTAGGCCAGAGAGGGTGCTGAATTAAGGTAGAGATGTGGGCGTGAACTTAGAACTGGATGAATTTAAGTGGTGTTCAGTTTAGGAGACAGACTCATCAGGACTTAGTGATTTACATGCCTAAGAAAGAGGAGCTGTGAGAGAAGGTGGAGTTAATCGTGAGATCAGGATGTCTCCTGACTGGGGAATGTGGGAGGAAGAACAGATTTGGAGTGGGAAGATAATGAGTGTGGTTGAGGACACCTTGACTCTGAGGTGCCTGTGGCTCATCTAAGTGGTGCTGTCTCCTCGGCTGTTGGATATGTAGATGGTGAGCTGGGGAGAGAGCTGTGCCAGAAGTGTCGATCTGACGAGTTGGCAGCATGGATGGTAATGGAAGCCATGCTAGTGGCTTAGAAGAATGTGTTGAGAGAGAAGGCAGAGTATGGAATCCTGAAGAAAAGCGACATTCAAGGGTCAGGCAAAGGACAAGAAGCCACAAAGCTGCAAAGACAGCTAAAAATGATCCACCATAGAGGCATGAGGAGACAAGAGAGTGTGGTGACACAGCATCCAAGGGGAGAGAGACATTTCAAGAAAGAGGGAGTGGTCAGCATGTCAGATGCTGTTAAGACTGAGACACACAGAGACACGTGCGTTGGATTTAGCAGTAGAACACGGAGGGTGGTGGCAGTAGACTGAGTGGGCTGGGGGTGGGGAGGGAGGTGGAAGCCAGATCGCAGTTGAGGAATGAAGGGGAGATAAAAATGTTGAAAAAAAATCAAAACACCAAGTGTAGGCCGACTACTTTCAAACAGTTTGAGAAAGTGAAAAGAGTAGTAGTTGAATAGTAGTAAGAGACTGAAAGAGAATTTTTGTTGTTATTGGTGGTGTTTTTAATGTGGGAGAGTTTAAATGCTGATGAGGGGGAGATGGGGGAGGACTGAGGGAGCAAGGAGGCAGGGAGATCCAGCACGGGCTGGGACGTCTGGGCAGGGCAGGGATGTGGGGGGTGCGACTCCTCTGCAGTAACGGGGTCAGGGAGGCAGATGGGGCCTGATGGAGGTAAACAGGTGTGGAGAGACTGGGAGTTGAGGAAGTTCTTACCTAACGGTTTCTCCTTTCTGTGAAGCAGAACATTTGGTATCTGAGAAGGGGGAGGAGTAGCAGGATAGGTTTGAGGAGAGGAGAGGTAGAAATAGCTGACACTAGTCTGCTTTGTTGTATACATTTTTTTCTAGCATTGTTTAGCCTCTGAGTTATATAAATTCGCTTTTCCTCGACAACAAACCACTCTGACTCTTGACTTAATGGCTTAAAGCTGTTTTCCCAGCAGTTGCATTGGTCTTGGGCTCAGCTGGGTGGGTCTGCTGACCTGGGTTAGGCTGAGCTGTCTCACCTGGGGCTCACTCTTGCATCTGCTGGGGGCGGGCTGACTGTCAGCTGAGGTACCTTGGTCTCCTCTCCATGTATCCTCTCAGTCGCCAGCAGGCTGGCCCTGGCTGTTAATATGGTGGCAGGATTCCAAGAACAGAGAGAGAGCAAGCTCCACTGTCTAAGCATTGTTCAAGTTTCTCCTTGTGTCACATGTGCTGCCATCTCATTCCCAAGTGAGACACGTGGCCAAGGCGAGGGTCAGTGTGGGAAATACTGCCAAAGTGAGTAGATACAATGAGGCGTGAAACAGCTGGGGCCATTGCTGTAGTCAATCCCCCGTGAGAGTGTTGGAATGGAACCAGATCCAATCCACCAAAAGATGGAACAATTGCAGTTTCTGCAAGTAGGTACAAATGGGGGACAGTGGAGCAAGAGAATTGAGGATAATGGCAAGAGAAACTGTCAGGATGGACCATAGGATATGGGCAAAGAGAGGAGGGTTATTGATAGGGAGGAAGTAGATGGGTCAAAGAACTAGAGGTCTTGAAATAGAACAGATAGTGTTGGGATTCTGGAGTGTTGGAGCAGAAGGAGTAGGCAGTGTGGCCACAGACGATGAGATGGTAGTGGTTCCTAAGGTGTGGGCACAGGAAGGAGTGAGGAGCTGGAGAAGAGAGGTCGGAGAACGTCATCAGATTTGAGGGCAGCAAGGAGCCGAGGGGCTAGGGGTTTGGGATGTGTCATTCACACGAGGAGAGGAGGGACTCGGCAGCGTACACAAGAGAGATGAAGTGAGAGCAATGGCCACCAGTGAGCCCTTCCTAAAGCTAAATTATTTTACTTAGAGGACTGTTATTTATTCTGAGATATCCTTTCCCTGTATTGAAATAAAAAGTGCCTTTGTTTTTAAGACAAGAGCGGAGGTTTTTGCTTAATGATCTTACTAGGAAAATAAATCCAAATGTCAGAACCGCTGCTGCTGCAGTATGTGACATCAGAGAGGAGGGTGCGAGAGGTAGGGTTTTGTGAAAAGAGGGTCTGGAAACAGCATTGTGGAGAATGAAAAGGATGCGGCTGACTTTCTTCCTGACTCGTGTGTGTGCACATGTGTGATGTGGGAGAAAGAACAGTTTTCACCTGAGGAAGCTGCCTGAGGGAGAGCCAGGGTTCAGTAAGGCCAGCAGGAGGAGGGAGTGGTGAGTAGAGGCTGAGGATGTAGATGACGTTACTCATGGTGGAATGGGGGTCCCAGAGTGCACAGAGGAAATGGTGGGGGTGGGGGCAGAAAATAATAGAGTTTGGGATCAGGAGAAAGAAAACAAAATGCGAGAGCAGAGTGTGAGAATGAAAAGTGACCAGAGGAACTCACGTTTTAGGCAGTGAGCAAGGATGGTGGGGTGTGAGTCTGAAGGATTCCCAGCAGAGTTCATCTCTCTGGGCCCATGGTGGACAGAGGAGGGGACTGGGGTCTTTGGAAGGCAGCAGGCTTGGCTGGTGCTTATGGTTTCCAAGGGTTCCTACTCTGGTGGGCAGGCATGCAACCACATTAGTTTCTGGACCCTTACGCTTGTCATAGTTTCTGGTGGCTTCTCGAACAATCAGTGTGCCAGGTGGACGTGGGTGGTCTGATGAACCTACTAGGCATAGAGGCAGGTGAGAAATGATATCAGGCAATTTATAAGTAATTTGGTGTTATTGGAGCATAAAGTATGAAGTAGGGAGTAAATGTCAGTTTAAGCTCAACATGTCTAGAAGTTAACCTTTGTTCCTGTACAAACAAGATCCGTCTCCCAATTTCCTTATTTCTGTCATCCACACTATGTGTTTCAGGACTCAAGGCATCTTGTGGTCTGCTTTGACTCCTTCCTCTTTTTCATACTCCTGTTTCTGGTTAGTCACCTCCTTTGACATTTCTTCTTTCTTCCGTGTCCCTGCCCGGCCCATCACCTAATAGTCCATTTCTGGCCTGTTTTAGTGGTTCATAGCTGACTTCCTTGCCTGTAGCCTCTTCCTCCCTCCAGGGAGGAAGTATGCCCCATTTGAATCCCACCGATGCAAGTTCCAGCCCACGTTGGCTTTCTCGAATCAGGCCCTTTTATATATACTGCAGTTCATTCTTACTGATTTGGGTTGTATGTATCTTGTTTTGCGACTAGATGGTACCACAGGAACTGTGACTTACCTTGATTGCTTTTTAATAATCCCCTGAGAACCTGGCACACCGTTCTGAAGATGTATGTACTTGGGAAATGGATAAAATTTCAAACAAAAGAATGAATCTCTTAAGTAGGAACCAAGAAAACTGGCTTAAGTTCAGATTAGGAAGTTTTAGAAACTAATGATACTGTATGTGTTTTCAAAAGGTAAAACCTTTCTGATACCATTTTAAGAAGGCATTATATTTTGAAACTTTAAACCTACACAAAAATAGAATAGTATGTGACTCCTGTATACCTGTCACCCGGCTTCAATGATTTTAGGATTTTTACCACATTTTCTTTACTTCATTCCTCCCCCCATTTTTTTTAACCTTTGCTGCTGGATTTCCCCAAGTTTGTGTTTAAAAAAAATTCAAACCTACTGAAAAGTTGAAAGGATGGTACTCTAAATGCCCATTTATCCTTCACTCAGATCTGCCTCTTCTCTCTATACACACACAAGCACTCTTTTTTTAACTATGTGCAAGTCAACTGCAGACGTCCTGACACTTTATCCCTAGATCCTTCAGCAGGTGTCTCCTCAGAACAAGGGCATGCCACATAACCACAGCGCATTGTCACACTTAAGAAGATTAACAGTGATTCAGTAATATCATCTAATATAGAATCTATATTCAAATTTCAGTAATAGTCCTCAACATGTTTTTTATAACTTGTAAAAATCCATGATCCTGTCAAGTTTCACTGCTTGCATTCGTTATGTCTCTTCATTTCAATTCTATATCCTAGAATAGTCTTCTCACTTTTTTCTTCGTTTTATTTTTTTATTACATTGGCTTATATTCTTCAAAAAGTCAGCTGTCTAGAACCTGATCTGCAGAAGTCTTTTAAAAATTATCTGTTGCAATGCAGTTCTGACACCCACTTCCCAGGGCACACTCCTTCATGTGGTGCCCACACCGCAGACACCAGCCACATTCTCAAGGGTTCCCAGGCTGCCATACCTCTGACCAAATGGCTACAAATTTTGGAGTTGCCACTACTGCCTCAGATTAGATAATTTGCTGGAATGACTAATCCGAGCCAGCCAAAAGAACAGACACATAGGATGAGGTCTGACAGGGTCCTGTAGGCACAGCTGCCATGTCCTCTGGACACATACCCTCCCAGAACGTGATGTATATCACCAACTAGGAAGCTCACCCAAGCTTTGGAGTCCAGAATTTTTGTCAGATTTCACTGTGTAGACATGATCAATTGAATCATTGGCCACGTGACTGAATTCAATCTCTAGTCCCCTTCCCCTCGCAGGAGGTCGGGCTAGTGTCACTTGGCTCAGGGACCTAAACCTCTAATCACCAAGCTTATCATTCGGCATGGCCAGTCTCCATCCTGGAACTATCTAGGGACCCACTATGAGTCACCTCATGAGCACAAACTCTCAGGGCCCAGCATAAATTACAAAGACCTTCCAAGGACTTAGAGGCTCCCTCTCAGGAACTGGGGACAAAGACCAGCCAAATTCTTTACAACATCAATTAATAAAGTCCAACAGCAATGTAGTCATTGAAACTCCATGAAATGAGCGTATCACGTGAGCCACATTCCTCTGCTTATGAGCTAGAGAGGAATACTAGTTGTGTGTCGCCTGTCTGCAGTGTCATGGTAGCAATAACCCTGCAAACGGGAAGCAGGGGCAGCACTCACCCCTCTCCTCCTCGGCTAGGTGGTTTGGCCGCTTGGGTGACCATTTCTGATGAGGACTTTTTGGAATGTCTGGAAGTAGGAAGCGCTTGGGGAGGGAATGACTGCTGTTTGACGGAAAGAAATGTCAGTGAGCACTGATTTGCTTTTGTCGCAAAAAGTGACCATTACAGGCACCAGCACCTGTAATTGGATGGTCAGCGTCAGTTTAGACTGACGTTTGTCATCAATTAATAGCTTGGATCTATGAGGTAAGTCTTCTAGCAACTGTAATTTTTGGGGGGGGCACAAAGCATGAGTCATAAATACCATATTTGTTGTCTTTTCTTTCTTTTAAATTAACTTTTCCCAACATTTTATTATGAATATTTTCAAACATAAAGCAAAGTTGAAAGAATTTTGTCAAGAGCGACATATCTGCCACCTAAATTCTACCATTAGTAGTTGACTATACTTGCTTTATCATACACTGATCTGTTCATCCCTCTGTCCATCCATCAATCCATTTTATTCTTTGTCTTGGGAGGAAAATTTCCTTTTCCAACTTGGATCCAGTGGTTGTGGGCCTGCAGATTAACTGCCAATAGAAAGATTAACAGGATAAAAGGCAAGGTTTATTTACACATGCATATGGGAGTACTCAGTGAGGAGTAACTTGCTGAATAATCAGAAATAAAAGGTTTATATGTTAAATTTGACAGAAAGGGGGGGGGGGGGGGGGGGAAGAATTAGGGCTTCAAGGGGAAAGTATGGAGGGTTTTATTGGGCTTTATGGTGCTAATGGGCAGCTGAATTTACTTCCTGGTGCTAAGCATCAGTCTTTTCCTAATCAGGAAACTCACCGGGATGGGGGTCAGTGGCAGCTGTATTTGGGGGAGGCTTTGCCTAAGATTATCTGTCGCTGATTGTTAAGATGGATTTGGTTTAAAGTAATTTTCATACCACTTTGATGGGCTGTTAATCCCTTCATTTGATGCATTTCAAGTTTTAGACATCACTGCACTTCCCCCTAAATACTTAAGCATACATGACATTAACTAAAGTCCACTATTTACATCTTTGTCTTTGAGACAAAATTTACATATAGTGAAACACACAAATCTTAAATATACATTTGCCGAGTTACTTGTGTAACCTAAACCTCTATCAAGATAGAGAACGTTACCATCACCCCAGAAAATCCCTCCTGTATCCTCCCAGCAAATCCTACCCCACCTCTTTTAGCCTCACCGATACCACCAGTTATGATATTTAATAATAGCTTTTTTGTGTTCATATCTATTATAAGCTACATTGTGACTTGAGAAATATGAAAGTGTGAAACAATGTATCCTAGATTTAGGAAAATATGATTTGTTCTCTGGTGCCTTGGAGGGTCCACCAAATAAAGAACTCGAAGAGTGTATAACTGGGATCTTCTTAAATTTAGTACAACAGCTGAGCTAATGAAGTTTTCTGTGTGAGAATAAGTATTTAGCCAATGTTACTTAGTATTTTTGTTAAGTACCTATGTTTAAAATATAATTGGAAGCAACATTTTTTAAAATTAATACTTAAGTAATTTGATAGCTTCTCTTTTAGCTTTACTTTTTTAATCACTTACTCTCTAATTTACCTTTCCCCCCAAAAGGATGAACATCTGCTTTACCCTCTGGCGTCATCTGCCTACAACTTCCCAGCTAGGCTTTATTTCTGCAGACTCATATCAGGCAGTGTGAGCTCCCGCTTAAGGATCCAAGCCTCCTGCTAAGTCATTATTCTAGTGACCTGCCAAGTTCTTTGGTGAAGACACTCAGGATTTCCTTTATCAAGCGAGAGCTACCTCACACTTGCACCCCCATATAATTGAAAGTGAAATCCTATTGAGTGTAATCCCCATGTTGACTTTCCTTCTCATTAGAATTAAAATTCACAAAACAGTCACCTGTGAGAAAATTACTCTGTTCTCTAAGCCCCGCTTTTAAAGAATTCTCTGTTCATATTTTATGACTAACTGCTGATTGACTCAAGTTTTTCTCCTTTTAAGTATATTTGAGTATAATTGTAAAACAATGGGTGCTTCATATCAGGCTTCTATCAGGATGTGGCAATAGATTATTTATGTTAAGGAATTCTATCTATCATATACAAATATTACATTTAGTGGTGATGACTGAGCCAGCCTGGATTCAGAACAGTTGGTTCTTGCTGTGGGTAATATACCTTAAAAGTTTTAAGATAACCAAATCAATAGAATTGATTAAATAGCTAAGGCAACCAACAAATCCCATAAATGTAGTCAGTTGATCTTTGACAGAGGATCAAAAGTGATACAGTGGAGCAGAGATAATGTCCTTAATAAATGGTGGCTGGAACAGCTAGACATCCTCATGCAAAAAATTGAATCTAGACCCAGACCTTACATCCTTCACAAAAATGAACTCAAAGTGGATCATAGACCTAAATATAAAATGCAAAACTATAAAACTCCTAGAGGATCACATAGATGACCTTGGGTCTAGTGATGCTTTTTTAGATACAACACCGTGGATCATGGGTATGATCCATGAAAGAAATAATTGATAAGCTGGACTTGATTGAAATTGCAAAAGACAATTGAATTGCAAAAGGCGATATTAAGAGAATGAGATGATAAGCCACAGACTGAGAGAAAATGTTTGCAAAAGATACATCTGATAAAGGACTGTTAGCAAAAATATCCAAAGAACTCTTTAAACTCAACAATAAGAAAATAATCTGATTAACAAATGGGCAAAGGACCTTAACGGACACCTCACCAAAGAAGATATGCAGATGGTAAAAGAGTATATGAAAAGATGCTCTACGTCGTATATCATCACCTCTACACACGTACTAGGAATGGCCAAAATCTGGACCATGGACGACACCAAATGCTGGCGAAGACGTAGAGCTCCAGGAGCTCTCGTTCATTGCTGGTGGGAATGCAAAATGGTACAGCCACTTTGGAACACAGTTTGGCAGTTTCTTACAAAACTTAAACATACTCTTACATAAATGATCCAGCAATCATATTTCTTGGTATTTACCCAAAGGAGTGGAAACTTACATCCACACAAAAACCTGCACACAGGTGTTTATAGCAGCTTTGTTCATAATTGCCAAAACTCGGAAGCAACCAAGATGTCCTTCAGTAGGTGGATGGATAAATAAACTGTGGTACATCCAGACAATGAATATTATTCAGTGCTAAAAAGAAATGAGCTAGTGTAGGGGAGGAGGATGTTTCCTCTGCCCACTCTGGGTCCTTCTGGCCAGACAATGAATTAAATTCACATGAGAATAACAGGAGAAAATTAAACAAAGCTTTATAACATGTATACAGAGGAGAGGCTCAGGAAAACTGAGCAACTTGCCAAAATGGCGGAAGCTCTCGCTTTAAATACCGTCCTCAGCTAAAGACAAAGGAGGATGTTGTGGGTGGCAGGGAGGCAGTTATGGCAGATGAGCAGAAAAGCACAGTAAACAAGAGTAAGATTTTTATGCAGATTTAAATCCTTGCCTTCTGCATTGATAAGTGTTTCTAGAAATAAGGTCATCCCCCCTTTTTCCTGGTACAGAGAGGGAGACACCTTTACAGATGGAGATTTCCTTTACAAATGTAAAAGTCTCTTTACAAAGGGTAACTTCTGCTTTTCAGAGTTTCTCTCATGTCTGCAGTTTTTAAAAGTAACCAGCTCAAAATAATCCTCATGCCAAAGAGATGTATCTTGGGGTGGCCAATTCCAGTCCCCCATGCTAGCAAGCCATGAAAAGATATAGAGGTACCTTAAATGCATGTTGCTTAGTGAAAGAAGCCAAACTGAAAAGGCTGCATTCTTTATGATTCCAATTATATGACATTCTGGAAAAGGCAAAACTATGGGGACAATAAGTAGATCAGTGGTGTGGGGGGTGGGGGAGATAAATAGAGCAAGGGTTCAAGGCCAGTGAAAATAGTCTTTATGATACTATAATAGTAGATACAAATAATTATACGTTTGTCCAAGCCCATAGAATGTGCAACACCCAGAGTGAACCCTAATGTAAAGTATGAACTTTGGGTGATTATGATGTGACAATGCAGATTCATCCTGGATAAAAAATGTATCATTCTGGTGAGTGATGTTGATAATGGAGGAGGTGATGCATGTGTGGGGTGGGAGTATTTGGGAAATCTGTGTACTTTCCTCTCAATTTTGTTGTAAACCTAAATAAATAAAGTCTTTAAAAAAATAAAAAACTTGAACCCAAGCCTATCATGATTACAGAATTTCAGCTTTTCCTAGTAAGCTACTTTCTAACAGAAGAGAGTTTTGAAACTGTAGGAAATCACCTACTAATATTATATATCTATATGTTGAAGTAATATATATGTGTTGTTTTTCAATTGGAAGTTATCTAAAGCAAGAACTTCAGGCAAAGGGTTTTTTGAATCTAGGCTGAATTTGATGTTGCGAATATCCAAGGAGAATAAAAACAAAACCAGTTAAGTTCTGGGAATGGGGGAAATACCTGTGGTCCAAAAAAGATTCAGAGAAAGATCCCAGGCATGATCATGTATTAATGATCTGTTTCACTGCTTCCTAACACTGTTGTTAACTACTTTACTGACACTGTAGATTCATAATTTAGAGTTTAGTAATTCAAATTACCTCATGTTTGTTGGATGAACAGTTGAGTGGACAATCATGAGTAATCTTTATTGAATACTAATTATATGCTTGTTGAATATTAATTATCTACTAATTATATGAATAATTAGATGGACTGTATTTTTTCTTAACAAGCTTATATGTTAGAAGCTATTATCATTTTAAGATGGAGACTATAAGGCTCATCATGTCCCCTCGTGGGATCTCAACGTTAAGGTATTGGAATACATCTGTCTTTGAAACGGTATTTTCTACAGCAAAGTTACCTTAGATCCGAAGTATGTAAAATGTAGTGGAGTTCATAAGCAATCGCTGAAGTACAGCCCGGGAAGTGTGACAGGCAAGGAAAAATGCTTAAAGGACACACTGAAGCATGTCCAGTTGAGAAAGCACAACGGCCAACTAAACTGAAAAGGAGCAATCATAACTATTGGAGACAAGTCATCGTCAGTCTAACTTAGAAGCTCATTTCTTAGCATAATAAAAAATTATCTATTTGAAACTAACAGCCATCATCAAGATTAGCCTTGAAACACTAAGTATTTTGAGTAAAGTTAAGAATAAAACAGAAAACCACCATCATAGCTGTTAAGAAATTACACTTGAAGAAAATCCAGATTCTTCCCCCTGACTCCGGGATATGTCACATCCACCCCCTTCCTACTTCATCACGTCTCTGCCTTCCTGCTTATTTATATCAAATGTGACACACTAGCTGCCAGTTCCCGGAATATACAGAGCTTTTTTCTGCATTGAGGCCTTTGCATTTGTCTTTCCATCCGGCTAAACACTCTGCCCCCAGCTCTTCACTGCCTGTGCCTGCTCATCTCTCGGGAGGCTCTGCCCTGACCGTCACATGTGCAGGGCGTTGTCCTCTGCTCTGCCTGTCCCCTTTTGGTCTTCTCCTTGTTTCCTTCATAACATTCCTCACATCCTGTAATCATCTTATTTATTTTTCTTTATTTTATGTTTCTTCTCCTAAACTTGGGCTCCACAAGGGCATGGACTTTGTTCACCCCTCTATATCTAGCACTTGGAAGAATGGCCAGTACATAGAAGTTGATTTGTAAATATTTGTTGAATGAATGAATGAAAATCATTACCTTATCTCTGTGCCCGTGGTAGCCAGGCAGAAAACATAATGGTAATAAAAGGACACTAAGGACGGGAACAAAAAATATGAAAAAGAGTCTAGAAATAAACTTAACAAAACGTGTAGAACCTATATTCACGTTCAACAGTGTTTGTCAAGCCCTTACTATGCTAGGCACTGGGATTTCAAATAAGACAAACATCCTCCTTGCTTATTTTGAACTTAGAAAAATAGAAAATTTACCTGAGAGACAGAGATGAAGACATCATTTCTCCTAAAAATAGCATATATATTAATAATATTTAACTCAAACTTCCACCTGTTGTTTTTTATTTGGGGAGATGGGAGAGGCAGAGCAGAAGAAAATTACTTGAGGTTTATCAGAAAAAATAAACCTCAGAGACTGCTTGATTATTTTAGTCATTTTCAGAACTACTGCAATATGGTACTGGCTTTGGAATAAGCCGTATGTATAACGAGTAAGTATAAGACAAAGATAATGTTTCAAATCACTGGAGAATGACTATCCTTGTTAACCATTGACACTGGGATGTGGGCTGAATCATTTGGGGGAAAATTAGATTAAATCTTTACCTCTAACCATAATTTTTTCTTAGACTTTTAGATTGATTACAGATATAATTATAAAAGTGAAACCATCAAAGTTCTGGAAGAAAATAAAGATGGATTTAACAATAGATCATATAAAAATGAGAATGTAGGTGGATATAATCTTGGTGTAGGAAAGGCCTTTTTAAGCATGAATAGCAGGCAGAAACCTTATAAGAGAAGGTTTGATAGATGTGAGTACCTAAGATATAAAACTTGTAGATGCCAAAACAAAGAAGGGGACGATTTCTAGTAGAACAGTAGATGGTGGGTGACAAGCTTTATGCATAAAATATTTTTATAAACCAGTAAGTGGGTTGTATCTAGAGAGATCTGGGAGCTAGAGAGGATCTAATCCAGTTCCTGCATTTTACAGAGAGGGTATTGCCTCACTCAGAGCCGCACAGCTAGTGGGTCAGGAGGATCCCTCTGCCCAGCTTCTCTGCGGGGGAGAGTGTAGGTATCCGCGTGCAGAGTCAGGAAGATAATGCAACTAGCAAACCTACTGAAAAATTGAAGTTGTGAACAGTTCAAATAGTACAATTCTAAGCACAATTCCAAGAGAGGGTCAGAGTTTGTTAGAAAAATTAGATTTTTCAAGCCTTAGATGTAAAACAGGCTAAGAAGATTATTAGTTGGCAGTGTATGTAATAATATTTTTTAGTTTCTGGGTATTTTTTTTAATTAACTAGATATTAAAATTTTAATTTTAACCCAAATCAAGACTTTATTGATTGTCAAGGTACATTGCTTAGGGAACCTTAAATATTTGAGCAGAGAAGTCATAATTTGGGTATCACTGTATGCTAGCCGCTTACCTGAATTTCAAGCTTAGGACTGAGTTGAAATGAAAAGCAGCCTTTGAAATGTGCCATCCTTGTTTGAAAATGTTAATCATATACAGTGATGGCATTTGTCCCAGTTCATAACAAAATTCATAGTATTCATTCGTTTTCTCTACAAATTACATACTGGCTATATGTCAACACTTTGCAAGGTTATGTGGATTAAAAAGAAACCAACAAATAAATAAACGAACACACAAGTAAACATGCTGGAGGCCATAGTCCTTGCCTCAGGGAACCCAGTGTGGGTGTGTACAGGTCCTACGTACATACTGGTATCAAGGAGAGAACCATCGTTAACCTGGTGTGAGAGAGACGAGCTGAGAAAGCTTTAAGTGGCTTAGAAGATGAACATGAGTAACAAGTGGTCACCCGAAAGTTCATTCATTTCCTCCAGATTAAGTTGTCTTAATAGAATTGTTTTGGGAATTCTGTTTCCAGTGCTGAGTATCTTTCTGGTGCTGAGGAATTTCTTCACGATGTTCTAATAAATTTCACTTCTCTGGCAAAACCCCCAACTCTAAGAAAAAAAAGTGTCGTGAACATTTTCCTATGTCCTCTTACTGGATCTACCAAAAAAATGTTTGGGTTAATTTAAGTCCATTTAAAAAATAATACATTTTCTCATAACTGCTGGTAGGGTTTTTTTTTCCTGCTTACTCTTTTTTTATTTTCTGCTAATTCTGGTTCCAACTCAGTTTTATTTTGTCAGTGATAATTTTGGATTGTATTCGCTGTGCTTTCTTTAAAGCAGCCTATGTTAATATTTCTTCCAGGGGTGAATCGGGTGCTGGGAAGACAGAAAACACTAAGAAGGTTATTCAGTACCTTGCTCATGTGGCTTCTTCACATAAAGGACGAAAGGACCATAATATTCCTGTAAGTTTTCTGTTGTTGTGTTTTCAAGTCCTAGGTTTATTCTTTTACAATTTCAGAAACAAGACTAAGGAAGCAAGTCAACTCAGTGCACTGCTGGAATCGACAGCTCCCTTGTCCCCCGTCCTCCAGCCACCCCACCCAGCAGCTCTTTTTCCGCTCAGGAAGGAGCAAGTTGATCAGGAAATTGCTATTAACTAGCTATTCTAACAGGGAAAACTGGAATTGTGGTTGTGACTTGAAGCTTAATTCTTGCAAAGATTTGGTGAGAATTGTTAAAAATTGATGAGGAGTGCTTATGAAGACTTTTTTTTTATTTTTGAGGAAGGTTAGCCCTGAGCTAACTACTGCCAATCCTCCTCTTTTTGCTGAGGAAGACTGGCCCTGAGCTAACATCCATGCCCATCTTCTTCTACTTTATATGCGGGACACCTACCACAGCATGGCCTGCCAAGCGGTGCCATGTCCACACCCGATGTCCAAACCGGCGAACCCTGGGCCACTGAGAAGTGGAACGTGCGAACTTAACCGCTGTGTCACTGGGCCGGCCCCTTATGAAGACTTTTTATTCTCCACCAAAAGAAGATCCTCAGATATTTTTTGCAGTTCTTTCTGAACTTAACTTGCAGCGCAGCCTGTTGCTGCTGCCCCCAGCAGTTTGAGGAGAGGATAGAAATTTGGGGAGAATTGATGATAGTAAAGGGCTAAGAGTGTAAGAGTCAGTTATCATTAGTTTGTAGATAATGCAGAAGCATTAGTTAATGCAGCCTGAGAGGATGCCCACCAAACCAGCTGTCATAGTTCTAAACTGCACGTGGACTCGGTGCTTTGGATGTGGCTCACTACCAGGGAAAGACCCAAACTTGCTAACATTTGCATTTATCTGTTTGTAACAAACAGCAGGAATCACCTAAACCAGTGAAACACCAGGCAAGTGCTTTCCTTTATGCTTCTTAGTCTTGCGTGTTTGCGCTAACTTCTGTCTTTAGACTGAGTCTCTACTAGAAGCAAGTGCCATTAGTTCTGAGTGAAATCTATTATGAAAAAATATTTAATTTTGAAAATTTGTTGCTTAGAGGCTTATTCTTTTATGAGAAGCAGCATGCTGTTTTGCTTTAAATTTGTTTTCTAGTTGAATTCGATATTTATTTACCCTTTTATCATGACATTGAATGGCATGTTTCTGAAGTCTATAAACTTAAGGTTCATATGTCAAATGCTAAGTGGAGTTATATTACTTCTTAAACACACAGAAGCTTAGCTTTGTGCCACACGTTAAATTTTGAATTTGGGGCTGCAACTTTAAAAGTTGTACCTCTTGGGTTAACAAATTTCTAATCTATTAAAATTTTATGGCCTATATGTGTTTTAACCTAGAGGCCTCATTATATTTAATGTATAAAATCAGAATTTTCTTAATCCAGGGCAAGTAGTGAAGGAGTGTTATTCTTCCTAATTGTCAGATGCCCGCCTTTTTGGCTCCACAGAGCGTAGCAGTGGACACGACCCAGAGCATTTCCTGCTGCCTGGGAGGAGAGGGAAGCCAGCTGAGCCAGGTGCCGTGGCTAGAATGGGACGTCTGCACTTGGGCTTAATCCCTCCCTAACATTGGAACAGTTTTGGTTTGTCTGTCCTCCACAAGCATAACGATATGAAGCTAGTATAAAGCAAGAAACGATAACGTTGAGTTATGGAAGTAATCTATTAATATAAAGAAGCTATCATAAGTATCTGAAAGAATAGTGACAGACGCTAAGATTTTCAGATATCTTCCTTAAAATTCTTAAGAAATTCTCAGACACCAAAGCTGCACTCTACCTGTGAAGGCCTATGCTGTTCTTTTGCTCCTTTAGCGGCAAACCAGACCATTGATAAAAATTGGGAGGGTTAATGAATAATCGTTATCCTATAGGAGATTTATAAAGGCTTCTTTGCCAGTTAGAGCACTAGACCAGATTAGCTTCTCTTTGTGCTCTAGAGGCACATGCTAAATGACCTTTTAATATGTACTGAGATCACTAGTGAAATCATGTTAAATAATTAATGTGCAAATTTAGGTTTTCCAAATCCTGTGTGGAATACGTAAATCATTATTGTTAACATTCAGTTTCGATGTCATTTTAAACTACAGAGTGGATCCCTGTTGTATGTGAGTAGCATGCCCCCCTGGGTTTTACTTTGGGTCAAATCAATCTCGGGGGAGCAAGTTCTCTCAAAGAAGGCAGCCGCTTCTCTGGGCCGAGCTTCTGTCGTTGATTTGCATGTCTTACTGCATGAATTCACTGTGCACATAACTGTCAATGCTGCTTTTCCCAAATTTATTTTCATAGTGGTCTAGTCAAGTAGTAGGTATGCTTATGTTTTTAGAAACATGAGCAGAGCAGTGGTTCTTGATTAATTTTTCTTCCCCAGCACACCTGAGGAAGATGTGAGATACTCATGAGTGGTGGGGATGGTCGTACCCTCGGGAGGGTCATATCAAGAAATTATTTCTCTCCCTTCCTGGGATGCCCCTCCTTCATGACTTCCTCACCCTCGTTTGAGAATGACTGCCGTAAAGTAATAGTTTTACTGTTGAAAGTCTGTACTTTGAAAGATCACTGTTTCTTTTGGTTTGATATCACTGGTTTGTGAATTTACATTGAACTTTCTAGGAAAACCTCAGGTTCTCAGGAGCATTTTATCACTAGATGGTAGTATGAATTGTAACAACAAAGAGGAAGGCATTTCTAGGATCCTGATTTTGTGAGTCTTTTATTTGTTGTCTGTTTGGTCATTCTTTTTCTTTAAACAGCATTATTGAGGTTTAATTCATGTGCCATAAAATTTACCTATTTAAAGTATACAGTTCAGTAATTTTTTAGTATATTCACAGAGTTAGGAAGTTATCACTAGAAGTTAATTTTAGAACATTTTCATCACCCCCAAAAGAAGCTCTATGGTAGGAATCACCTTCCATTTCCTCCCAGCCCCTGGAAATCACTAATCTACTTTCTTTCTCTACGGATTTGTCCATTCTGGGTATTTTGTATGGATGGAATCATATAGTATGTGGTTCTCTGTGGCTGCTCTTTCGCTTAGCATAATGTTTTCAAGGTTCATTTCATCAGCGTTGGAGCATGTATGAATACCCCGTTCCTTCTTATGGCCGAATAATATTCCATTATATTAACTAGGTCACATTTTGTTTGTTCATTCATCATTTGGTGGACGTTTGGATTGTGTCCACTTTTTGGCCTTTACAAATAGTGCTGGAGTGAACATGTGCATACAAGTTTTTGTGTGGACATACATTTCCAATTTTTGGGTCTATATACCCAGGAGTGGAATTGCTAGGTCATGATAACTTTCTGTTTAATATTTTGAGGAACTGCCAGGCTGTTTTTCAAAGCAACTGTACCATTCGACATTCCCACCAGCAATTTATGAAAGTGCGGTTTCTCGGTTTTCTCGCCAACACTTGTCATTGTCTTTATTATACCCATCCTGGCAGTGCAAAGTGATCGGTTTTTTATATTTACTTTATGTTTACCTTTAAATCTTCATTATGAAAATATGAACAATTGTAACAGAAATCAGTTTTCAAAATTAAGGTCGCAGTATTTAAGAAGTAAAAGTTAAATAAATGTTTACCTGTAAACTTCTGGTGTGCTTTTTATAACAAAGTTCAGTCTTATTTGGCTTTACCCCCACCCAACTGAAAGTACAGTGCCATCTTCCCTCAGCAGAGGTTGCTGTTCCAGATCCTCAGAGTCTGGCACACTGTTGACTGCTGCTCCAAAGCCTGGGCACAGTGCAGTTTCAGAGCAGGTTTGAAATGACAAATTTCTAAAACTTGACCATCCCCTAAGAAGGATTCCTTCCAGCCGGCCCACCTGCCCTGCTGCCTTCGTGTTATCCGCATCCAGATGGCGGCTTCAGGATAGCTTCACATCTACTGGTCTAAACTGCCTTGAAACCAGAAGAAAAAGGTGACAGATACCAAGTAGCAGGTACAGAAATTGGAGCCTGCCAGTTGAGGTTAGCGTCTGGTTCTCAACTTGGTGATTAGTTGCTGTCCCCGACTTTCTTCTTGTGGTGGGTAGGACACCTGCAGCTTTGCCCCATCAGGCCTGCAAGGTGCAGCATGATCCCCTCCTGAGTCTCCTTGCTGGCTGAACTGGAGTTTTGAAAGAGGTATATATTTTTTACCAATTTCAAACTCATCCTATATCAAGCATATATTATACACTATATAATAAACACAAGAGTACAGTTTTCATCACGATTGGTAAACCTTTGAAGCGTAGAATTCCACATTCTTAGAACTTTAACATTCCCAAATAACATTTCTCATTACCATATAGAATAGAAACAAGGGACATTGCCTAGTCAGTCCAGTGGAAACGGTAACACTTAATCACTGCCCTCTGATGGATTTTTATTTATTTATTTATTTTTTTGAGGAAGATTAGCCCTGAGCTAACATCTGCTGCCAGTCCTCCTCTTTTTGCTGAGGAAGACTGGCCCTGAGCTAACGTCGTGCCCATCTTCCCTACTTTATATGTGGGATGCCTACCACAGCATGGCTTGCCAAGCGGTGCCATGTCCTCACCTGGGATCCGAACCACTGAACCCCAGGCCGCTGAAGCGGAATTTGCAAACTTAACCACTGTGCCACCAGGCCGGCCCCCGTCTGATGGGTTATAAATGGCTTCATAATTTGATTGAGAAGTGTTAGTGCTATTTGTCTAAGTGTGAAATTTCTCAACACAGAAATATCAAATTTAATGGTAATTTCTTAATTTAAGGCCATGTTTATATGTTTTATGATATTATCTTTATGTCAAGATTTTTGTGATTCATTTGAGTTTTTGAGATCTTTACTTGGTCTCGTTGAGGTCACAAATCCATTAGGAGAGAAGTAATACCACAACAGTAATGTAGTGGTCCCAGCAGCAGGGATGTGGAGTCTGCAGTTGCTATGGTGACTCTGAGGACCCTTAACCTAAATCTTACTGCCACCTTTGGGTCACCACCATCCCCTCCCCAAATACTACTAGAATGTTTTAGGACCTATGATTACACTTTCATTCAGCAGACATTCACAGAACATTATTTTGACCTGGTACTGACTGAGTTAAGTGCAGGGAGGGGATAGAGTCAGTTACTTTAAGCCAGGAGTCTTCTGAATAGAATCAGTACACCTCTCTCTCTCTCTCTCTCTCCCTCTCTCTCTCTCTCCCTCTGTCTCTCTCTCTCTCTCTCACTCACACACACACAGGAGAAAAGAGAAGAATCAATAAACTTGACCCAAAGAATCCTTGTAGCCATGTCTAGGGAATATTAAAATGGGGTATGCAATACTTGCTTTATCTCCAAGTTAGGAAAACATTTTAAAGGTAGATTATTATTTAAAGTAGTGTTATTATGATTTGGCAGCGTAGAGTGTAATTTTAAGGGATCTGTATTCTGATTCCTTGATCTAACAGCCGATGTTTAATGTAAAGTTAATGCCCCAGTTATCAAAAGTCAGTATTTTTCTTACAGTTTCTACATTCTGATCACAGAGTGAATGAGGTAGAAAGGCTTCTAGAGCCCAAACAATTGTTGCAGAACCGATACACCAAGGCCTTTGCAAGATGTTGATCATGGGCACACTGATGGAAGTAAGCACTGACCTCAAGAGATATATCACAGAATGATAATTAACATTCTTAACGATGATTCTCAGTCATTAAAATTGGTTCAGGATACCATGTTTAAGAAATTTTGGTAGCATACTATATTTAGAAGATTTGCATCAGAAGTAGTCTGGTTTTTTGAAGTCAATAAACTAGAAGATTCACTGTATAGGGAGCATATTATCTAATGTCTGGAAAGTGAGTTGATCCTATGTAATGAAATTCATGTAGCTTGGGGTGCTTAACAGGGCTGGTTCCTGACTGGTTTCAGTGGAACACAGTTGTAGACTGTAGTTAAGACCTGCGAAAATCTGGATAATCCAGATAAGTGCTATAGAGTAGGTGTGCCTCAGGAACACTTCCCACCCTTTCAGCTGAGTGAAGGAGTCCAAACCGGGGTTAGATGCCGAGACCGTATGTGTGGCATATATTTGTTCCTCTTTTGGGATTTGATAATAGTGTACAATCTTGCACTGCATAACGACATTTCAGTCAATAATGGACCACATATGTAACAGTGGTCCCATAAGACTAGTACCATAGAGCCTATGTGTGTAGTAGGCTATACCATCTAGGTTTGGTAAGTATACTCTGTGAGGTTTGCACAATGACAAAAACACCTAATGACACATGTCTCAGAATGTGTCCCTGTCGGTAAGAGACACGTGACTGTAATACATCACTTGGCAACTGGCCATTAAAAATCTTATGTGAGGTTCCCTATATTCCTTTTCTGCTTAGAGAATCACATTTGCTAGCAGTTTTTATTCCTTTCTTTATTTAGGTCTAGAATACTGTGGGTATTTTAAAATATAGGGGTAAGATTTTTGTTTGGAAAAAGCAGATTTATTTGAGTCATATGGTATAATTCTGAAATTACATTCCAGGAACACAGCATCACCTTCTATTACTTTTCATGGCCATAAATGGCATCATGCCTTCTCATATAGCTTTCTGTTGTGTTTTATGAAAGCACATGTTAATGTACTTACATCTTTTGTTTGTAAAATCTGTTTTATAGTCTAATTTGCATGTAAGTAAAGATACTGAGTAGAGCATACATTATACCAAATACTTGATACTTAA
Source organism: Equus quagga (assembly GCF_021613505.1). Lineage (NCBI taxonomy): Eukaryota > Metazoa > Chordata > Mammalia > Perissodactyla > Equidae > Equus > Equus quagga. Next base: position 65,504,752 of record NC_060277.1, read on the forward strand.
CCTTTTAAATTTGAGCAAGAAGTCACTAGTATCACCATCTTTGTCATCTCTGAAAGTGGAGGTGAAGACATTGCCCTGTCTACATCATTAGGGTACTATGTGAAACTCTTGGAAAAATGGCAAGTCTTATACCAGTACAGTGGTAATTATTAGAATTCACTACCTTAAATCTTTGGAACAAGGCAGAGTAGAAATAAACAGAGTATAAGTATTCATATGCTCTTAATATTGAGGTGTCATGCTAAATTTCATTTCATGAATGTCAGTTTATTTTTTTTTTCAAAATTCTCTGCCTGATTTATGTGCCCTGTCTTGAAATTTATCTTCTCTGTTCCATGTGACATGTTCTTCTCCTTGTGGACACTTCATAGATGCTAATTTTTTTCCTTTAGCAGAGCCTATTATGAACAAGAATAAAGCCAAAACGTTTGCTGGGTGGCAAACAAATGGAAGAATAAGGAAAAGAGGCAGTATTTTGTTTTGTCTTGTTTTTTCCCTGAGGACTGGGGTAAAGACAATAGATTATCATACATCTGATTTTATTTATGTGTGTGTATATGTGTAATGTCTTTTAGGGGGAACTTGAACGGCAGCTTTTGCAAGCAAATCCAATTCTGGAATCATTTGGAAATGCGAAGACTGTGAAAAATGATAACTCATCTCGTTTTGTAAGTTCAAAGTACCAGAAACTTTTAATTCCTCAGATTGCTAGTTAATTGTTTATTGTGATTAAGCAAATCGAGTACTTTTCTTCCTAGATTCTAGAGAGAAGCTAATAGATATAGTGTAGGACAGTACTGTCCAACAGAAATGTAATGCAAATCACATGTAATTTTTAAGTTTCTAGTAGCCACATTTTAAAAAGCAAAAAAAAAAAAAAAGAGAAGATGTGAAAATAATTTAATCATATATTTATTATGTATAAGTATATAACTATATATTATTGTCTGGATACGTAATTATAGAACCTCTCTGAACTTACTTCTTCACCTTTGCTGGGGGATGATGTATAATACTTGTTACGAGGTTGGCGTGGGAACGAGATGCATGTTGAGCACTTGACACAGCACTGGCCATAGTGAATACTCAACAAATGAATTTGGGATTCAGTGTAGTAAATTGTACTTTTCATACCTTGCTGTTTCTGTGGGATATGGACTTCAGAATAATTTTTAACTACTATTACGTCTCTTTAAAAATTCTTCTCAGCTGTTCAACTATCTTAATTCATTGAAAGCTTTACCTTCTCCCTCAGTTTGACCAGCTCTAACAGTTTGCCTGTGAATATTATCCTAAGTGGTAGCCAGATCAAAATTACTTTAAGGACACTGCCTTCCCATTCCAGCTGCTCAGAACTGACACTTTAATGGCAAAACATCTCTAAACCCACATTTAGCAAAATGGGCTTTCCTTCAGTAACTCTTGCCCTGAATTATAGTCATTAGGATTCAGTAACCCTTTCCACAGTCAGATTGGACAGAGGTTCTTTAATTTCAGTTGTTTCTACTTAACATTGTTTGAGTTAATTCAATGTTTCTCCCCCTTCCTCCTATATTAGAAGTATTTGTAAAAGTTAAGAAGGCCAAAATAAAAGAGACTTCAATTCTAATGATTCCTTGATGGATAATTTTTGGGGATCTGGTATCATTGTGACATACTCGTTTACTCTGGGAATGTACCGTCATAGTCTTCATGGTAGTTTCTGGTGGCATGGTTTCTTTGGAAGCAACCAGATTTGGGATCCCAGAGGACCCAGTAAACACACAGGTGGCTGGATGACCCTCTGTTTGAGTGGGCTGGGCCTGCTACAGCAAACAGGGGCCCACAGACCGGGGGGCTTAAACAACAGACATTTATTTTCTCACAGTTGGAGGTTAGAAGTCTGAGATGAAGGTATTGGCAGAATATTGGTTTCTTCTGAGGCCTCTGTCCTTGGCTTGCAGACGGCCGTCTCCCTATGTCTTCACATGGTCTTCCCCCTGTGTGTGTTTGTGTTCTCTTCTTCTCTTCTTAAAGGACACTGGTCATATTGGTTTGAGGCCCTCCCTAGTGACCTCATTTTAACTTAATTACCTCTTTAAAGACCCTATCTCCAAATACAGTTGTGTTCTGAGGTCCCAGAGGTTAGGACTTCAATGTATGCATTGGAGCGGGGGGAACACAGTTCAGCCCATAACACCCATAGAGATAGTTTAAGTGCAAGAGGCTTTCCAAGTTCTGTGGGAAATAGGGATCTATTGGCTTGGAGCATTGTTTCTTCCTAGTATGATAAAATTAAGAGTCACTTAGTCTAAGTTTGTTTAGTAATTATTTTAGCTTTTTATCTACAAAGTGGGATAACAAATGTGCCTGTGTCAGTAGGAAGCTTGGCTGTGACTTTTGGATTTCTAAAAGATCTGGGGAGACTTAGCTTTGGTTATGGACTGTCTGTCATTCTGTGGATCGTCAGCATTGAGCCTGAGCCACAATTAAATCTTAAATTCTTCCTACTGGAAGCCCTATGTTTAGTGGCTGTATCATGGGATAGAAGACACAGTGAGCTACCAGCTTTGGTATGTGAATCCCTGTGAAGATTTTCAAGGACTTCTTAGTGGAAAATGTTTTATTTTACCACATAAATCAAGTTACCAGTCTGTTCTGTTTTCCCCCCCCCCCCCCCCCCCCAAACCACACTTTAAACTCAGGAGAAGCAGTTTTGTGCTCATTTGTCTCATTTTTGCCTGGAAAAGATAAATTGCTACTAACCAGTCATTTGTGTCCTTTGGTAAAGAATGTAGTGATTCTGTTACTAAGTGGTAAGGATTCATCTGCCTGCCAGGGTTTTTGTGTTTGGGACAGAAAGAAGTATAATTCTGCATTAGTTATCTATTGCTGTGTAACAAATTACTCTAAAACCTAGTGACTTAAAGCATTTATTATCGCAGAGTTCTGTGTGGTGGGTGGTTCTGGCTCAGGGTCTCTCATGAGGTTGTCGTTAAGATGTTGTTGGCTAGAGCTGCAGTCTTCTGAAGGCTTGATGAAGCTGGAAGATCTCCTTCCAAGCTTACCCAGGTAGCTGTTGGCAGGAGGCCTCAGTTCCTCACCTCAAAGTCTTCACTGCAGGATGTTTGCTCATGACACGGCATCTGGTGTCCCCCAAAGCAAGTGATCCAAGAGAGAGCAAGACAGAAGCCACATAGTGGTTTTTTGGCCCCATCTCGGAAGTGACATACCATCCCTTTGGTGTACTGTGTTGGTCACACAGAGCAACCCAGATACATGTGGGAAGAGACTACACGATGACATGAATACCAGAAGGTAGCCGTTATTGAGGCCATCTTGGAAGTTGGCCACCACAAATCATTAGAGAGATTTCCATATTGACATACGTAGATTATAATCTGTAATTTTCATTACTCTGGATCAGTGTTCTCAATTGAGGGCCCCCCAGGAGACATGTGGTAGCGTCTGGAGACAGTTTTGATTGTGCAGCTGGGGGGATGGGTAGTAGTATACATCTGGCATCCAGTGGGTAGAGGCCAAGGATGCTGCAGAACATCCTATGATGTACAGAACAGGCCTCACAACAAAGAATTACCCACCCCAAAATGTCAGTTATGTCAAGGTTGAGAAACCCTGCTCTAGCTTGTTTCTTTAAATTATAGTCTAAATTAAGGTAATCTCTTTTTGAAATTTATTTGCAAAGTAGTTACTATACGTGAGTCTCCTTAATGCTTGTTATTTACACCTCCTATTCCAAAGGTTGACATAAATAATTCTGGTAGGAGTTTGTTTTACATTCTACTGGTAGGAGGAATTTCTTAGATTGTTTTTCAGCAAGATTGATTTTGGCACGAATACCCATCCAATCTAAATTCACAACAAAACCTGTTTCAGATGAGCTTCCACCTTCCAAAGTGCCTGTACAACTGTATAATAATCTTTAAGTATGCTCAGCATAATATATTAAAAGTTAGTCTTTTTAGAAAAAAGTTTTGATTAAGGCGATGTTCTTATTCGTGTGCAGTTGAGTTAACTATTAAGCACCTTTTCGTCGTCAGGCACTGTGCTGCTTACTTGTTATCTCCATCTGGATGTCTAACAAATTGCTCAAAGTTAACATATTCCAAATGGAACTTTCTCTTTTCTGTTCACAGTTTGTTCCTTTAAGTCTTATATCAGTAAATGGTGCCATCAGATCACGTAGTTGCTTAAGCTCAAAACAAAATATAAAAACAACGAAAACCCAGAAAAATAAAATACCTAGGAATCTTCCTCAATTCAGTCTCTTTTTCCTGGCCCATGGCTCAGCCAGGAGTGAGTCCTGTTGGTTACGCTTCCAGAATGTATTTCAAATCTGTCCACATTTCTCCTACTCCCTCTCCTAAACACCTAATCTAAAACCCCATCTGAGGAGGTTTCCTCTACTGTTCTCTATCGCCCTGTCCTGTGATTTCCCTCATAGTACTTTTCACAATCTGTAATTAATTCCTCTGCTTATTTATGCCCTCTCTCTCCTGCTAGAATGTAGGATCTCTGACAGTAGAGACCTAATCTATCTTGTTCTCTGGGTCCTACCTAGTTCTTGACACTCCGCCTTGCACATGTGTAAGTACGTAGCAGGTGTATTTATGGACTCCATTTAGTTAAAATGCGGTTGGCTGCTGAGTGCTGGGCACTCTTCTAGGCCCTGAGAATATATCAGTGGACACACCAGAGGCCCTAGCCTCATAGAGCTTGCCTTCATTTGGGTTGTAGCTTTAATATATTTCCAACCTCACACCATAGTGTACAGTTGAGCCCAGGAAGTGTGTTCCATATGGTGGACCCTCTGAGCGTATGCATGCCCCAGTTTTAGAAGCATGGGTAGGAGATATGTGGGAGGCGGTGGCTCCATGAACAGGCCAGGCCTTGGGTTGGGATTGGTGTTGTACATGATACTGTTCACTTTGTGTGTACAGTGAAGTTTCATGTAGTCATTATTTACAAACCACATGCTTGCAGTGAAAATATTTGAAACTATAAACTCCATAAGCTTTAGAATCCATTTGTTTCCATTTCTTTGATCTGATATAGAGGAGTAATTTCCTGAGAAGAGCTTTTCTTTCAAAGATGCTAGCGTATGGTTTGTATTAAAGGGGATTCTTTAGGAGAGCATTACCCTTATGAAAATAATCGTTCACAGTTAGTCCAGTTCTCTGTTTATGGAGAAGTCAAATGCATTCCAGATGGAGGAGATTGTGTAAAATGAATCTCTTGTAATGAAACTTTAAAAACAGGGACTTCAATTTCAAAATGATTGTATCAGCAGATACATCTTCCCTCAGAAAGTTTTAGTAAGAATCACTTTTTATATTTGCTCAAATCCTTTTTTTTTCCTTTTTGCAAACTGGTTTAAGCCGATTGGGCAGTTCCCAGTTATTATGTACCTTTTGGTAGTGATTAGCCTCCAATGGTTAGAGCTCAGTAAAGGCTCCAGGTGTCCTCGCTGCCGCCTGGCTCCCAGGTTACAGTGAAAGCAAGTTAGAATTCTGCCCTCACATAGATGTATTAGCAAGCATGCCCTAAAAACGGTTTTTAAAGTAGACTGAATGTGGTCCCTGCTCTGTCTGTCTGAAGTTCTCTCACCTAACCTTTCCCCAAAGATTTACTGAGGCAGATGTGACAGCGTCAGAGACAGAATTTGATCCGCACCAGGCAACCAGCAGCTTGCAAATCAGTGGCTGCACACAGAACCATTTTAGAATTGAGCCTTAGGCAGCCTTCCCAAAACACTGCAGCCTCTGCGCTTTCTGGGGTCTTAATACCTTGTTCACACCAGAGTAGGGGTGTCTGTGTTTCCAATCAGTCTATGTCTCTTCATGCCACTCATTTTACCCCAGGAATTTCTAATATCCGTTATACTAATTAACGAGGCCACCTAGTTCACATGAAAACTCATTTTACTAATTAACAAGGCTTCTGGTGTAGTTGGAGATTAAGATATCTGAAGCATTTAAAATAGCCATCTCGAGGGCTGGCCTCGTGGTTAAGTTTGTGTGCTCTGCTTCAGCGGCCTGGGGTTCGCAGTTTCGGATCTCGGGCACAGACCTACACACCTATCATCAACCCATGCTGTGGTGGTATCCCACATACAAAACAGAGAAAGACTGGCACAGCAACAATCTTCCTCACTAAAAAAAAAGAAATTAAAAATGAATAAATAAAACAGCCATTGGGCCTTTGGATTAAATCCTATCTAATTACTTCTAGGATGGGTTTTCCCACTTCGGGCAAATAGCGGCCTCCAGAGTGGAGATTTTTAGTGGAATAAACTAACACACACACATAGCATACTGTCTATGCTTGGATGTTTTAAAGTAAGTGACAGATCTTGTAACAACTTTACCAAGTAGGAAGGGGAGAAATATTTTCAGAGCATGAATCAAACCTGCATTGCCCCTGGAGTAAGTCGCTAACAATCAATCTAGATTTACTTACTACAGATACTTTGTAACCACCCCAGGAAAAGTTCCAGAAAATCAATATTGATTCAGAAAGAACAAGAATCTTTAAATAAGGTAATTATCCTCTTATTTTCTTGTTAGTATCAAAATTTCCAGGTTTTCCTATTGCATCGTTTAAGTGAAATTCTTAATTTCTGTTTTACATAAGAGAGAGGACTCTAGCTGTCTTTGCCAGTCAGAACTCTTGTAGTAAGCGTCTCAGCTCTTAGATTGGTACACATCGTGTGTGTGACATCAAGATGCATATTCTATAATTAATGCATAATAGTCTTATCCTATTTTTCTTTTTCTTTTTCTTTGTTTCATTGGTGAAATTCTGGTTGAATATTCTGAGTACCATAATCTGACCTATATGGAAATCAAACATAGAGAAGGCATTTCCACCATAAATCTCTTCACATAATGTTTAAAAGATTAGAGGACTCACGTAAAAGTAGAACTCTTTACTTATCCATTTTAATCTAGATTTGTATTTTAATAAAAATGTTAATTCTGGAAGAGTATTTATTATATATGTGAGGAAAAAGCTTTTCAACTTAAAGATTTTATTCCCTCCCTTTCCCTGACCCCTAAGGCTGTCTAATACTGAAGTGACTTCATAGCCCATGGTCTACTTCTTACCTAATTTGCCAGGGCGTCCAACTTTAAGTTATTGCTATTAGTACCATTGAGTCAGTTCCAACTCCTAGCGACCTGTGTCAAAGGGGAGCCCAGAGGGGAACAGCGGAGCGGAGCCCTGCCCAGTCTTTCTGCACCATCCTCTCACCTTCCACGTTACATCAGGCAGTGCTCCACTGCTGTTCACAGCGTTTTCATGGCCAATGTTTTGGACATGGGTGATCAGGTCCTTTCTCCTAGTCTGTCTTAGTCTGGAAGCTCCACTGAAACCTGTCCTCTGTGGGTGACCCTGCTGGTATTTGAAATACTGATGGCATAGCTTTCAGTATCACAGCCACACACAGCTGCCACAATGTGACAACTGAGGGAAGGTAGTGTGGTTCCCCGACTGGGAAATGAACCTGGTGTCAGTGAGAGTGCTGAATTTTAACCACAAGGCCACCAGGGCTGGCTCCAACATTAAGGGGAATACTTAAATCTTAGATTGTTCAGGGATATTCAGTAAAGTATTTCTTTTTGGTTCTGAAATTTCACTTTGTCATGTTGTTGTCAGAGTGTTTGTGTATATCTCATAAAAGAGCTGAATGTGAGTGTCGCTTAGCATAGAGGGTTGATAATTTTCAACTTTATAAGGTTTTTTGTTTTGTTAAAGTATTTCAAAACAGAATCAAGTTTAGAGCTCTGGCTTATAACCAAGAGTTATTAGTGACTACATGTGTTGTTTTCAGAGATGCTAGTTTCTTTTGGGTATGTATAGAGCAGCTGGGGTGGGAGGAGGGTTGGAGGGACACCCCAGTCCACTCTACCTCCTCCCCACACCGCAGGCTTCTACAGCCCGTCCCTTCCCTCATTCTGTCCCCTTATATTTCTCTCCCTGGCCGTTTTCATGTAGCCAAAAGACATTTCTCTGCCACTAGCCATAGTGGCTGGAGCAACTATGGACACTGGCTATGGAAAGGAAAGGGACCTGCTTTGGCTGGGGAACTGATGAGGAAATTAGATGTTGTATGTTGGTGGCTTTGCTTGTTTAGCCAAGTTAAGTGATCCCACGTCTAAACTATTTTGGGACATTGCTTTTTAGGTTACCTGTTTAGAAGGCCAAAGCCTTAGTTTTCTTCCATTTCTCCTTTGAATCTAACTTCCTTTCTTATTTTATACTTTCCCAGGAAGTAAGGCAAAAATAAATTCACTAAGTATAAAGTGAATAGTGTTACCTTTTAGATTTTAAAGTTATTAGAGTTCAAAGTTATCAGTATAATAACTTTGTCTTATTGCCCAAGAATTTTTTTTGTTTAATGAATTTTGAACTTGTAATTTAGGGTGGTAAAGAAAAGGAATAGGAAATAGTCTAAGAAGTTAAAATCTTAAACAGCACGTTAATATGTACATAATAAAGAAGTTAGGCATGTTGTTGAAAGCTGAAAGTTTGTATTACTGGATATAACAAACTTTTTAAAGTGAAATATTTTCTTCAGTAAGAATTAGATGATACCATATGATTTTGATATGAAGTTTGAGAAAGTACTTGCTTGAGCAGTTATGTTGGCAGTGTATTCTTTGCAGCTTTGAAGTGGTAACATTGTCTTTTGACTACTGTCTCTCTCTCTCTTTTTTTTTTTTTTTTGAGGAAGATTAACCCTGAGCTAACATCTGCCAATCCTCCTCTTTTTGCTGAGGAAGACTGGCCCTGAGCTAACATCCATGCCCATCTTCCTCTGCTTTATATGTGGGATACCTACCACGGCATGGCTTGCCAAGCAGTGCCATATTCGCACCCAGGATCCGAACTGGCGAACCCCAGGCCGCTGAAGCAGAACGTGCGCACTTAACTGCTGCACCACTGGGCCGGCCCTGACTACTGTCTCTTAAAATAGCAATTTTTTATTAATTCAGTAAGGTTTTGTATAGGTAATGTGGCTACTAAAAATTTATAGAGAATTTTAACACTCAATATAAGACCAAGAACTGATTTTAGTTTTTGAGTTACTTTTTTGAGCAGTTTTACTTATGAGGACTGATAGTTTTTGAATTTTATTCTTTGTCAGGGATCTTCCAAAGAAGAAAGACATAATTGACTTGTTTTTAAAACAGAATAAAACTCATTCTCTCTTGTAATTACCATATGAATCCATTGGACCACCTTATAAATCTAAGATACATTTTGGGGTATTAGTGATCTTATTTTTTTTATATCTTAAAACATTTTGCTATTTCATCATCCTTGGAATTGATTCATCATTACTCATCAGTTATTCCCAATGATTTTTAAAAAGATTAAAATAATAAGAATAATGGAATTGCCTAGAAGGATGCTACCTACAATAGTGACTATTGTGCCATCCTTTGGTTTGCTTGTTGTATTGTCCAAAGTATTGCTGATCTTTCAAGAAGGTATGAAAGAAGACTAGAGATAGCATCTTCATAGTCTACTTTTAGCTTTCAGTGAAAAGTCAGAAGTTTTCATTTTCTACCCATAATTGCAAAGAGAAGAAAATTGATAGAGGAAAGCATTTCACAAGTATTAGATGAATCAGAAGATGAATACAAAGAGACAGCTAGTGCTATAGACTAATGATGACAATGAAATCGATTCTATAAGTGAAGTCTCAGGTTGAGTCTTCAGATGATAGCCTAGAATTTTCTCAAACTCCATAACAGTATATTTCTTTCTTTTTTGTGTGTGTGAGGAAGATTGTCCCTGAGCTGACATCTGTGCCAATTTTCCTCTATTTTATGTGGGATGCTGCCACAGCATGGCTTGAGCAGTGCCAGGTCTGCGCCCAGGATCTGAACCTGCAAACCCCAGGTCGCCAAAGTGGAGCACACAAACTTAAATCCTGCACCACTGGGCCGCCCAGAACAATATATTTCTAATGACAGACAGGAAATATGGCATTAGCATCCAGCTACTCATTCAAGAGGAAGGACTTCCTTACTTAGTATTTTGCAACAAGAACCTGGACTGTCTGTTTTGATAAACGGACATGTGACAGTTTTCTTTCATCTTGTGTCATGTTTGTGTACAAAAATTTATCTGGTGTGGTTTCTTAATTGGACAAATGCTGAAGGCAGATGCATATACAAAAATTATTGGAAAGAAATAGATGATGTAGAAATGAAGAAATTCAATGTATTAACCATTCTAATTGGTGCTTGTAAACCTAAGAATGGAAATGATGCAGCAAAATAAGGTCTTTTTCTCTGTAACAAAATTATGAGCTGTCAAAGCTTTTAAATATTCTTCAAGAATCGCATTCTGGCCATGCAAGGGCAATAATAAGTGAGAACCTATTGGCAGAAGAGAATAAGGGTGCCTGTACTTGCTGCTTTGAATTGCTATTAGCCCAGAACATTGTATCTCTTGAAAATAATGGAGAGTCTTCGTTAGAGGTGGAAAGCAGATTGCAATGTATCAAGGACTACTACTCCTTGTAGTAGTTTTATTTTAAAAGAGCTTGAAAGTAAACAAGCATCGAACGTCCTTTTAAATTACCCTTTAGCTTGAAGCAAACTAATACACTTGGTAGATGCCTCAGCTCCAACAGCTCTGTTTCCGTGACGCCTTCCGCTGTTCCCACAGTGCCCCGCAGTCCTTTGGAAGTGCCCCCACCACGTTCTTCCTCAGCTGATTGAAGAGCACAGCCTCACGGTTCTACTTTAGTTTGAGGGCATTCGATTAGTATCTCTCACTACCATAATCATATTATTTACGTAAAATTGTTATTCATACAAAAGTAGTACTTACGTGATATACGAGAGCCTGTCTCAAGAGAAGAGAAAATTTTTCTCTCGTTTAAAAAAAAAACATTCATACAAAAGTCTCCTCTCTGTAAAACAAAACCAGCCAAACAAGCAAACAAACTGTTGTTTTTATGTGACTCTTAATTAACAAATTCTCCATAAAATAAAAATGCTAAATGCCCACCACTGGCAGTCAGGCAGCCTCTGAGAGATGGATTTGCACTGTAGTCTCTGGTGGAATTTAAATTGCCTTGTTAAGTTTGGTGATAGAAGATCAGCTTTCAGGCTAAGGGCATCCAGGCGTTGGTGACTTACACCATCCTAATTTCCCAGGGACACTCCAGTTTCGTATATTCTGTTCTGTTGTCCACATACACTCAGTTATATCTGTTAGACCCATGTCCAGAGGGTTCTTGGTTTAGCCAGTGTTTTGATAATTCATTGTGTAGTGAGTAGCTTTTTATACATGACTGTTTCAGAGGTGGTAAGAGGCTATTTGTCACAAAATCCCTTTGCTTCTAACAGGAATCGTGCTCATCACCTCCCTCTTAAGCACTTTAGGGTTCAGTGGCACCTGAAGTGGAGTGCACATCTGTTGGTGTGTCAGACTAGCCGTGCATTTCCTGTGCAGAGCAAGCCTTTTAGATAACGTGAAATTGAGTATTTACATTTGGGTGGGGCAGAGTTAAAAGGACACTTTGGAAATGGTGAAGGAGAGAACCAAGAGGAGTGAGAAAGGAGCTGCTCATTGTGTACCTGAGGTAGAATTTATTCGTGTAAGCTGATCACAGGTTCTTCCTCCTCAAGCAGGAAATTAGTAATAGGAATTTTTCCCCCAAGTTCCTCATATGCATTCTCTCTTCACCTTATCTTCCTTAATATTGAGCAAAAAAATATGATAGATTATTGATTTTAGAAAATTATCCTCTCTTTTTCATTTTTGAAAATCAACATTGTTGAGATATAATTTACATACAATAAAATATAGTTTGAAAATTTCTGTGGTAGCATCCCAATGCTGACTACTCATTTTTTCTACTCATTTTTGTACACTGAAAAAATAACATTGGGAAGGTGAGAAGTGTCCTAAAGTAGTGGGTGAGAGAACGGGCAGGTTGGGCGGAGATGTAAGGAGAAGACTGTAAAGCAAGATTTTTCACTTTAGTGAGGAAGTCACATGTTTAATTTAATAAGTTTATGGTAAATATGAGGAATAGATGTTTAATTCTATTTTTTAAATTGGCATTTATAAGGAGTCCTAAGATGTTTCCCATGGTTATTTTTTAAAATAGGTTTGAGTTATATTTTGCATACAGTAAACTTCACCCTTTCTAAGTGTGCAGTTTGATGGGTTTGTACAAATGTTTATGGTGGTGTAGTCAGCACCATGCTCCAGAGAGGGAATATTTCTATTACTCCAGAAAGTTTCCTTTGGCCTTTATGTAGTCAGTTCCCTCCTCCTGCCCCTAATCCCGACAACCACTGGTCTATTGTCTGTCCCTATAGTGTTGTTTTCTTTAGAGTGTCAAGTAGATGGAGTCATATAGTGTGTAGTGTTTTATGTCTAGCTTCTTTCACACAGCATAATGCTTTTTAGATCCATTCACGTTGTTTGGTGTATTCTTGGTTTGTTCCTTTTTATTGCTCAGTAGTATTCCATGTATGAATATACCACAGTTTCTTTATCCATCTACCACTTGATGGACATTTGGGTTATTTCGATTTGGGGGCTATTAAGAATAAAGTGGCTCTGAACATTCGTGTGCAAGTCTTTGTGTGGACACATGCTTTCATTTCTCTTGGGTAACTACCTAGGAGTGGAGTTGCTGGGTCATATGGTAATTTATATGTAACTTTATAAGAAACTGGCAAACCATTTTCCAAAGTGACTATACCATTTTACGTTCTTACTGGGGTTGTATAAGAGTTCTAGTTGTTCCGTATCCTTGCTGGTCTTTGTTAAAAATTTTAGCCATTCTAGTGGGTATGTAGTCTTATCTCATTGTGCCATTTTAATTTGTATTTCCCTAATCACTGTTGATATTGAGCATCTTTTTATATATATATGTATATATATATTTTTTTAAAGATTGGCCCTGAACTAACACATCTGTTGCCTATCTTTTTTTTTTCCTTCTTCTCCCCAAAGCCCCCGAGTTAGATAGTTGTATATTCTAATTGTGGGTCCTTCTAGTTCTGCTATATGAGACGCCACCTCGGCATGGCCTGATGAGCAGTGCTAGGTTGGCGCCCAGGATCCAAACTGGCAAAACCCTGGGCTGCCAAAGCAGAGCGCGCAAACTTAACCAGTTGGCCACAGGGCCGGCCCCTCTTTTCATATATTTATTGACCATTTACATGTCTTTTTTGACGAAATATCTGTTTAAATCTCTCATCCAATTTTTTTATTGGGGTGTTTGTCTTGTTAATGAGGTCTAAGAGTGCTTTATATATTCTTGGAACAAGTCCTTTATCAGATATGTGTTTTGCAAATATTTTCTGCCAGTCTGTGCTTTCTCTTTTCATTTTCTTTTTTTTCTTTTTTTTTCTTTCTGCTTTTTCTCCCCAAATCCCCCCAGTACATAGTTGTATATTTTAGTTGTGGGTCCTGCTAGCTGCGGCACTTGGGACGCTGCCTCAACATAGCCTGATGAGCAGTGCCATGTCCTCGCCCAGGACCCGAACCAGCGAAACCCTGGGCTGCTGTAGCGGAGCGCGTGACCTTAACCACTTGGCAACGGGGCCGGTCCCTCTTTTCATTTTCTTTACAGTATCTTTTGAAGAACAGAAGTTTTAATTAATGAAATCTAGTTTATCAGTTTTTTACTTTATGGTTCATGCTTTTTGCATTCTATCTAAGAAATCTTTGGCTAACTTAAGGTCATAGAGGTTTTCTCCTGTTTTCTTTTAGAAATTTTATAGTTTTAGCTCATACAATAGGCTTAGGTCTATGTTCTGTTCTGAGTTAACTTTTGTATATGGTGTGATGTAAAGGTCTAGTTTCTTTTCGTTTCATTTTGCATGTTTTTCAAGCACCATTTGTTGGAAAAGATTGGTCCTTTCCATGTTAAATTACCTCGGCAACTTTGTTAATGATGAATTCACCATATGTGGCAACTTTGTTAATGATGAATTCACCATATGTGGCAACTTTGTTAATGATGAATTCACCATATGTGGCAACTTTGTTAATGATGAATTCACTGTCCGTGCGGGGCCTATTTCTGGACTCTATTCTTTTCCATTGATCTGTATCTCTATCCTTACACTGATTCCACACTGACTTAATAAATTTATAGCTTTTTGAAATAGAAAAGTGTGAGTCCTCGAGCTCTGGTCTTCTTTCTCAAAATTATTGTGATTTTTCCGGGTCCTTTTCATTTCCCTATGAATTTTAGAATCAGCTTGTCCGTTTCCACAAAGAAAGCCCCCCAGTCTCTTTGCTGTTCTCCTGGTGTCAGTCCTTGGCAGTCCTGGAGGAAGCCATTCTTGGTCATTGTTACGTTTCTTTGTTTTACAGAGTTTTTAGTTTGGTCTTTTGTATCTATATTTGTAAGTAAGATATTAGCTTTTATTTTGCTTTCCCTTTTTTATATCTCTACCAGTTTGGGTATTCAGCTTTATGATAACTTTATAAAAGAATTATGAAATAATCACTATTTTCTCTTTCCCTAAAACGGTTATGTAGTAACTCAATTAAATATTCCTTAGGAACTTGCAAAATGGTTTCATAAGACCAACTTATCATTTTTAAAGAAGAAATTACATTTCATTATTTTTGTGATTATGGTCTATTCAAGTTTTCTCTTGTTTTTTTCTTGATTGGATTTCTGTTTTCCTAGGAAATCGTCTATGTTATTCAGTTTTTCAAACCTATCATTATAGGACTGAATATAATGCTCCTTTAAAGCTATTAAAATCTCTCATATCTCAGATTATTTAGGAGAGCTTTTAAAAAGTTCTAAATGATTAGGGTTTCGTTTTTATTATGCTATAGCCCGAGAAGGTATCCTGTCCTATTGCTACTTTCTTGAAATTTGTTGAAGCTTTTTCTTTTTATTCGGAGCAATATCTAAAATCCATTTTTGTAACTAGTTCATGGATACTTGGCAGGGCGCATTAGCTTAGTGTTTTATTATAGTGTTTAAATCCTCTATGTCTTTATTTATTTTCAATTTTCTCTTTGTAATTTATTTTCAGGGCAAGTTTATTCGGATCAACTTTGATGTAACTGGCTATATCGTTGGGGCCAACATTGAAACATGTATCCTTTTTCATAATCGCATAATCCAAAATGAAGAATGATTTCATCTTCCTGCAGCCTCATGTCAGTGCTCTGTGGTATCTCTCCCATTATCCAGATGATAAAACTTAAGCCCAGAGAGATGGTGACTTGTTCAGATACTTTCAACTACTGAATATTAACTCCAAAGTGGTGTTCTGTTGTTGTTTTTAACACCAAGTCATAACCTATTGACATGGCTGGGGAAATGGAGAGTCCTACGGAGGTGAAGATTGCCTACCTGTACGTCAACCCAGGAAATGGGTGTGTGCTGTAAGGACGTTTAAGTGAAAACTGTCATGTTGAACTGCTCTTCAGTTTTTGTTAGCCCGTTTTTTACCATTCACTTCTGATATTGGTGGGGTGAGCATGTACCCATTGAAACAAGCCTTCTAAAAGTACAGAGTTAAAGTAATTTCAGTTAGTGTTAAGCAGAATAAAACTAGAGAAAAAAGAAGTCAAATACATAGAATAGTCTTAAGAAATGTTACATGCATAGAATGGCCTTAAGAAATGATAGGTATATAATTAATTTGATTAAGGAGATAATAAAATAGAAATGATCCTGAATAGGAAGGATACAATTGGCAATGCTCTGATTACTTGCTAGAATAATCTCCAGTGATAGAAATACATTGTTTCTATCCCTCAGGTGAGGGATAGATCAAAATTTTCCTGTTCATTCAGAACTGCATTCTGTGTTTCTAATTATACTCAGAGCCAGACAACACAAGAAGTGCTTAAAAATGGCAGGAGACTGGATGTAGAGTTTCTTCATATTGGTCTGTTACAGCATAATTCATATGAATGTGTTTTTCTCCAAATGTGGAGGATATGTTTGAGATAGTCCGATTTAAAATGGAGGCTATATGGCACAGAATTAATTCACTTTGGCGGCCCCAGGGAGGGTTTGCTGCAGAAGAGGCGATCATCTTCCACAGCAGTGAATCTGAGATTCTGTGAGAGCCCAGTGTGACTGTCGACCCAGAGACACAGCAGGAGCATCAAGGCACGGGGGACGGAGAACTCAAATAGGCCTCAGATCCGCACCCTGAGTACACGGGCGGATGTGCATTGCTCTGAAATGCAGGAGCTGATTGGAGGCCGGGCTGCTTGCTCTGTGGGAAGCGCAGGCGGGGTAGGTGGCAGCAGGGTCTAGGGACCGGCGGCAGCGGTTCTCCAGAGCAGGGAAGGAAAGGCCGGTGGTGAATCTGGTAGTAGCTATCTCAAGGCATTATTTGGAAATTTTGTGTGAAGTGATGAATGTAAGGTGGCTAGCAAGAGAAGGCGGCTTTCAAGAGAGGGAGGCCCTCATGGGTAGTACAGTGACTAAGCATGTACATTTTGGAGTCCAACCAAGTTTGGATTCCTAGCTTTGCCACTTATTACCCATACCATTTTGACTAATTCTTTGTGCGTTGGTTTCCTTATTTGTAAAATTGTAATAACAGTTCTGATAGTATAAGGCTTTTCCTGCCTTAAACAATGCTGCTTCATTTTTTATAGCTTCTTACAGTTCTTTGTATAGAGAGCTGTATTCTTTGAATGTAAGCCAAATTAGGGGTAGGGTGAAGTGGAGTGGGGTGAGGGAAGCACTCTGATCTATTTTTTTTCTGAGGAAGATTAGCCCTGAGCTAACTACTGCCAATCCTCTTTTTGCTGAGGAAGACTGGCCCTGAGCTAACATCCGTGCCCATCTTCCTCTACTTTATATGTGTGACGCCTACCACAGCATGGCTTTTGCCAAGCGGTGCCGTGTCCGTACCCGGGATCTGAACCAGCGAACCCCGGGCCACTGAGAAGCAGAACATGCAAACTTAACCGCTGGGCCACCAGGCCAGCCCCACACTCTGATCTTTAAGTTCCCTCCCAGTCTAGAGATTCTAGAAGATTAGTGAGAAACATAAATTGCATGTATTTTCTTTTTCCACTTACAAAGTTCAGTCATTTAGAATGGTTCATTGCAGGATAGTTGATATATATCAGAGACAGAAAACGGTTTATGAATTGTTTGTATAGACACTGCAAGAGGACCACCTTTTCAATTTAACCCTTAACCCTTTGCTCAGACCTTCTGGAAAAATCTCGTGCTGTGCGTCAAGCAAAAGATGAGCGTACTTTTCATATCTTCTACCAGTTGTTATCTGGAGCAGGAGAACATCTAAAGTGTAAGTTACAAAGATTTTTACTGTTTTATATTCATTTGAATATCTTTTTTAATATTAAATTTATTTTGAGAAACAGAGATAACAGTTTTGGGAAACAGTGGTTTTATACACACAAACCAAAATTCTAGCTGGTTAAATCGAGAAAATGAAAATGAACTTCTAAGCCATGGAATAAGGACTTTGTTTTTATTATTTATTTTATTTTATTTTGTTGAGGTCATAATAGTTTATAACATTGTGAAATTTCACTTGTGCATTATTATTTGTCAGTCACCATATAAATGTGCCTCTTTACCCCTTATGCCCACCCCTCAACCCCCTTCCTCTCTGGTAACCACTAATCTGTTTTCATTGTCCATGTGTTAGTTTATCTTCCACATATGAGTGAAATCATATGGTGTTTATCTTTCTCTATCTAGCTTATTTCACCTGACATAACACCCTCAAGGTCCATCCATGTTGTTGTGAATGGGACAATTTTGCCTTTTTTATGCCTGAGTAGTATTCCATTGTATATGTATACACCACATCTTTATCCATTCATCAGTCGATGGGCTCTTGGGTTGCTTCCACGTCTTGGCTATTGTGAATAATGCTGCAGTGAACATAGGGGTGCATAAGTCTCTTTGAATTATTGATTTCAAGTTCTTTGGATAAATACCCAGTAGTGGCATAGCTGGGTCATATGGTAGTTCTATTTTTAATTTTTTGAGAAATCTCCATACTGTTTTCCATAGTGGCTGCACCAGTTTGCATTCCCACCAGCAGTGTATAAGGGTTCCCTTTTCTCCACATCCTCTCCAACATTTGTTCTTTTTTGTCTTGGTGATTATAGCCATTGTAATGGATATAAGGTGATATCTCAGTGTAGTTTGATTTGCATTTCCCTGATGATTAGTGATGTTGAACATCTTTTCATGTCCCTATTGGCCATCTGTATATCTTCTTTTGAAAAATGCCTGTTCAGATCCTCTGCCCATTTTTTGATCAGATTGTTTGTTTTTTTGTTGTTGAGTTGTGTGAGTTGTTTATATATTTTGGAGATTAACCCCTTGTCAGATATATGATTTGCAAATATTTTCTCCTAGTTGGTGGGTTATCTTTTTGTTTTGTTGCTGATTTCCTTTGCCTTGCAGAAGCTCTGTAGTGTGATGAAGTCCTATTTGTTTATTTTTTCTTTTGCTTCCCTTGCCTTAGTAGACATGATATTCAAAAAGAACCTTCTAAGATGTCAAAGAGTGTACTGCCTATATATTCTTCTAGGAGTTTTATGTTTTCACGTCTTAGCTTCAAGTCTTTAATCCATTTTGAGTTAATTTTTGTGTATGGTGGAAGATAATGGTCTACTTTCATTCTCTTGCATGTGGCTGTCCAGTTTTCCCAACACCATTTACTGAAGAGACTTTGCTTTCTCCATTGTATGTTCTTGGCTCCTTTGTTGAAGATTAGCTGTCCATAGATATGTGGTTTTATTTCTCAGCTTTCAATTTTGTTCTGTTAATCTGTGTGTCTGTTTTTGTACCAGGACCATGCTGTTTTGATTACTATAGCTTTGTAGTATATTTTGCAGTCAGGAACTGTGATGCCTCCAGCTTTGTTCCTTTTTCTCAGGATTGCTTTGGCTATTCAGGGTCTTTCACTGCCCCATATGAATTTTAGGATTCTTTGTTCTCTTTCTGTGAAGAATCTCATTGGGATTCTGATTGGGATTGCATTGGATCTGTAGCTAGCTCTAGGTAGTATGGATATTTTAACTTGTTTATTCTTCCAATCCATGTGCATGGAATATCTTTCCATTTCTTTGTGTCATCACCGATTTCTTTCAGTAATATCTTATAAGTTTTCATTGTATAGGTCTTCCTCCATCTCCTTGCTTAAATTTATTCATAGATATTTTATTCTTTTTTTGTGATTGTAAATGGAATTGTATTCTTGAGTTCTCTTTCTGTTATTTCATTATTAGAGTATAGAAATGCCACGGATTTTTGTAAGTTGATTTTGTACCCTGTAACTTTGCTGTAGTTCTAATAGTTTTCCAATGGATTCTTTAGGGTTTTCTATATATAAAATCATGTCATCTGCAAACAGTGAGAGTTTCACTTCTTTATTGCCAATTTGGGTACCCTTTATTTCTTTTTCTTGCCTAATTGCTCTGGCCAAAACCTCCAGTACTATGTTGAATAAGAGTGTTGAGGGGCTGGCCCAGTGACTTAGCAATTAAGTGCACATGTTCTGCTTCAGTGGCCCGGGGTTCACCGGTTCAGATCCTGGGTGCAGACATGGCACCGCTTGTCAAGCCATGCTGTCGTAGATGTCCCACATATAAAGTAGAGGAAAATGGTCATGGATGTTAGCTCAGGGCCAGTCTTCCTCAGCAAAAAGAGGAGGATTGGCAGCAGATGTTAGCTTAGGGCTAATCTTCCTCAAAAAAAAAAGTGGTGAGAGTGGGCATCCTTGTCTTGTTCCTGTTCCTAGAGGGATGGCTTTCAGCTTTTCCCTGTTGAGTATGATGTGGGTTTGTCATATAAGGCCTTCATTATATTGAGGTACTTTCCTTCTATACCCATTTTATTGAGAATTTTTATCATAAGCGATGTTGGAGCTTGTCAAATGCTTTCTCTGCATCTATTGAGATAATCATGTGGTTTTTATTCCTCATTTTGTTAATGTGGTGTGTATCACATTGATTAATTTGCGGATGTTGAACCATCCCTGCATCCCTGGTAGAAATCCCACTTGATCATGGTGTACGATCCTTTTAATGTACTGCTATATTCGGTTTGCCAATATTTTGTTGAGGATTTTTGCGTCTATGTTCATCAGCGATATTGGCCTATAATTTTCCTTCTTTGTGTTCTCCTTGTCTGGCTTTGGGATCAGGGTGATGTTGGCCATGTGAAATGTGTTAGGAAGTGTTCCATCTTCTTTGATTTTTTTGGAGTAGTTTGAGAAGGATAGGTATTAAATCTTTGAATGTTTGGTAGAATTCTCCAGAGAAGCCATCTGGTCCTGGACTTTTATTTTTTAGGAGATTCTTCTTTGTGGTTTCAATCTCTTTACTTGTGATTGGTCTGTTCAGACTCTCTATTTCTTCTTGATTCAGTTTGGGGAGGTTGTATGAGTCTAAGAATTTATCCATTTCTTCTAGGTTGTCCAATTTGTTGGCATATAGTTTTTCATAGTATTTTCTTATAATCCTTTGTATTTCTGTGGTATCTGTTGTAATTTCTCCTCTTTCATTTCTAATTTTATTTATTTGAGCCTTCTTTCTTTTTTTCTTAGTGAGTCTGGCTAGGGATTTGTCAATTTTATCTTCTCAAAAAACCAGCTCTTAGTTTCATTGATCCTTTCTACTGTTTATTTTGGTTTCTATTTCATTTATTTCTGCTCTAATTTTTATTATTTCCCTCCTTCTGCTGACTTTGGGCTGTTTTTTCTTCTTTTTCTAGTTCTTGTTAGGTGTGGTTTAAGACTGCTTATTTGAGATTTTTCTTGTTCTTTAACGTGGGCCTGTATTGCTCTGAATTTCCCTTTTAGGACCACTTTTGCTGCATCCCATATGAGTTGGTATGGTGTATTTTCATTTTCATTTGTCTCCAGATTTTTTTTAAATTAACTTTTAAAAAAAATTTTTTGTGAGGAAAATTGACCTTGAGCTAACATCCGTTGCCAATCTTCCTGTTTTTGCTTGAGGAAGATTGTCCCTGAGGTAACGTCTGTGCCAGTCTTCCTCTATTCTGTATAAGGGATGCTGCCACAGCATGGCTTGATGAGCAGTGTGTAGATCCGTGCCCAGGATCAAACCCACTAATCCTGGGCTGCCAAAGCAGAGCATGCGAACTTAACCACAACCCCACCCAGCCAGCCCACCTCCGGATATTTTTTGATTACTTGTTTAATTTCTTCAATGACCCATTCATTGTTCAGTAGCATGTTGTTTGTCTCCACATATTTGTCACTTTCCCAGCTTTTTTCTTGTAGTCAATTTCTAGTTTCATAGCATTATGTTTGGAAAAGATGCTTGATATGATTTCAAGCTTCTTAAATTTATTGAGGCTTGCCTTGTTTCCCAGCACATTGTCTATCTTTGAGAATGTTCCATGTGCACTTGAGAAGAATGTGTTTTCTGTTGTTTTTGGATGGAGTGTTCTATATATATATCTGTTAAGTACAACTGGTCTAGTTTTTTGTTTAATTCTACTATTTCTTTGTTGACTTTCTGTCTGGATGATCTATCCATTGATGTAAATTGGGTGTTCAGGTCTCCTACTATTATTGTGTTGCTGTTAATATCTCCTTTTAGATTTGTTAATAGTTGCTCTATGTACAATAACTACTTTATTTTAAGTAGCAGGTATTTGAGTAGTGTTATCTTTTGTACTTTTATTTCTTTTCTTTTAAAATAATTTTAAATTAGAAGACAAGTGACACATTTTTATACAAATTGTTTCAATGTTTATAAACATCAAAGTAATAAAAAATAAATTTACTTGATAAAATTAAGCTGAATAAATATGTTTATTCCTAGATTTACAACTGAATATATGTTATGCTTGCACTAGTACTAGAAACAGTGTATGTGGATTTTGTTTATTTATTTGGTCATGAATCACAAAGACTGGAAATTGAGACTTGGACAGGGTGAAAAGTACCTCTGTTCTGAGTCAGAATCTGCTAGGTCAGAATACATGAGGGAGAGGAGAAAATGCACAACTTTCTGATTTCTTCTGCATCTCAAAGTCAATGCTGCTTCTGTGTAATTAGTATATATATTATCTAGATAGCACAATAGACACATACAACACAGTAATATTTGTTTTCATCTGGGGTCTAGACTTTTGCTAACCACAGACATCTCTGACAGCGTTGAATTAATTAGAGAAAGACCTGCAGGGAAAAGAAATAAGCAACAAATAAATAGAGTAATTGCCAATGAGAGACTATAATTCAAGATTATACAGTAGGTAATGTGAAGAGAAGAAAACTCTCAGGCTTTCAGACCGGCAATCACTGAAGTAGTGATGAATCAAAAATAAATAAATAAAAGTGTTAAAAGAAGGAGATGGGAAAAGAAAGCGGGCAATTCCCAGTCGAAATAACATGAGATGTAGTTGAGAATTAAGGGATGGGGTGCTCAGCAAAACTTCTCTGCAGGAGAGCCAGTGACAGAGAAAGCTGGCAGCACGTGAGGATGTCTCTTGCAGGGATAAAAACCTTATCAGTTTTGATCACTCCTGAAAAACATCCTTCTGCTCTCAGGAGCACATTTCTCGAAAGAGTAAGTTCTGTTCTAACTCATGGCCCCTAAAGTACGAGTAGTCAATGGGCGTGTCCATTGTAACATTCTGCCATGCTATTATGTGTTGCACGTCACTCTCAAAGGCAAATTTACCGCTAAACAAACTGGCTTGGAGAGAGGGTTTCCGGGCACTGGCTAGGCTCGGGACTTGCCTGATCCCTACGCTACACTTTCTACGTCTGGGTCTTTGTCTGTGTCCATTTAGTCTTCATATCAACTTTGTAGTGTTTGCTATAAAGTACTTGCCAAGATAGGAATATAGAATATGAGTTTAAAAGCTTTCCCTCAAAAGATGGCTAAAATATTTAAATGTGAAAACAATGAAGTTTAGTTATCTGGAAGATTATCATGATTTTCCAGCTATCTAATTTCAAATATAATATTGTGCAAACCACTGTGCCGAAAAACTCCTGTTGAGATTTTTGTGGTTTACGTCATCATTTTCCTTCATTGATACAGATAATGGGAAACTATATGTTTGTATATTTAGCATGAATATATAAAGAAAAAGTGTGTAGTGGTGATGGATTGGATGATGAGCTGCTGCTCTTCTGCGATATCAGTCCAATTTGAATGTGGATGTGCTTTTCATTAAATTGTATTCCGTTATATTTTCTTTTAGCTGATTTGCTCCTTGAAGGATTTAATAACTACAGATTTCTCTCCAATGGCTATATTCCTATTCCGGGACAGCAAGACAAAGATAACTTTCAGGAGACAATGGAAGCGATGCATATAATGGGCTTCTCTCACGAAGAGATTCTGTGTATGTGTGATTTCTCTAAGATTCTGATACTTTCATAAGACACATAAATTGGGGGTAAATAACCTAAACTAGAAAATGATTGAGGAACGGATGAGAACTGCCTGTAATTTTATGAAATCTTGAAACATATCCTACTGAAAAGTTTTGTTTAACTAAAATTTGGCACAAAATAAATCAGAATTTGTCTCTGCTACATTTTAATGCAATATTTTAATCAGTTTTTTCTTTTTATTACAATATAAAGCAATGCTTAAAGTAGTGTCTTCAGTGCTGCAGTTTGGAAATATTTCTTTCAAAAAGGAGCGAAATACCGATCAAGCTTCCATGCCAGAAAATACAGGTAAAATGATGAACGTTGGTTTTATTTCTATTTAGACAGTTTGTTGCAGTGTTCCCCAGGAACATGTTCCTGTGCAGGCGTAGAAGCACTGCTGGCATGTGTCCGCGAGACTCTGCGGAGCAGGGTGGCAGCCCTGTGTGCCTGCATAGGGCCAGTCTGTTCCATCAGTGAGGGAAGAGAGCAAGGAGTGGGACGGACAGTGGCGGTGGAGACTCTGCCGTAGCTTTGGGAGATGTTAGGTCTTGGGGGACGATGGGGACACAAGCTGCAGAGACCACACAGCTCCTCGGAAAGGGAGCTGCACCTGCTGAGTTCCAGTCGGTTTTTACCTTGCCAGGAATATAGGCCCACTGTTGCCAAATATAATTGATTTTTCAAAGAAATCTAGATTTTAGTATGAAATCTTCCAGCTTTTAAATGTTGAAAATGGAGTTAAATTTACACTGGTCAGGAACAAAAGTTTGTGAACCAAAAAAATGTATTTGCAGGCCTTGTGAAGTCTGCGTCTGATGGTCTAGAGATAAAAAGAAAATTGGGAAATCTGCATATTGACTAGGATGCTCGGTTACTGACTATGTTGTCTTGCTTCCCGTGAGCATCCACATCCACCATGGACAGTGAAGGCTGACGTAAATCACATTATCTGCCCTGGAAAGAGTTCTTGTATGAAAAATTTGAGGCTTCTTAACCAGTCAGTTCTATGGAACCCTTTTAAGGACTGTCCCTCTCCTGATGCCTCGTCGTCACCATTTCCAACCGAGCCTTTGCATCTTAGAGTTTTGGATTTCCAGGACAGTTACATGTTTCATTTAGTCAAAGCAGTTTAATTGACATTTGGGTCTACTTACTCCATGTAGCTTTCACATGGTTAAATAAGACTTAAAATCAATCAATTTAAGATTTAGAGCAAGGCGTGGTTAAATAAGACTTAAAATCAATCAAATTAAGATTTAGAGCAAGGCGTGAATTAGTGTATAGCTTTGCTTCAAAATCTTAAAATGACCCCTAGGTAGCAGAGGATCAAGTCGCTCTTCTGAAAGCCAAGGCAGGCAAATGTGCTTCCGCTTTTAGAACTATAATATGATGTTTTCTAATTGTTATTTTAAAAGTAACTCTTAGCTTATAATGGTTGGTTTCGTTTTTCCTTCTTTTTTTATGCCCTTGATTTATTACTTTTTCATGTGATTTTATAGAATATGCCATTTGAAAAATTTCCTGAAAGTCTGAAAATACCTTATAGTGCCGAGGGGTCCCCCCTTTTTCTTTCTCTATTCTTTTCCTTCTTTCTTTTCTTCCTTTCTTTCCTTCTTTCCTTTCTTTCTCTTTTTTTTCCTTCCTTCCTAGTCCATTTACAAAACAATTTTTAAAAAAACGATTAAAATTCCTATTCATTACATCAACAATAACAGAAGTAAAATAAATCTTTCTGAGAGGGTTTAAAAAATTACAACTGTCTATAAATGATTTTTCTCATATTATTACCTTTATTAGGTAATAGTAGTTAACGTTTGTTCATGTTGTAGTGTGTAAGGGTTTTTACTTTTTAATTACAGTAAAATTTAAACATATACGAGAGAGAAGAGTGAAGGGAACTCCCTCATTCTTGTCACCTGGCTGAGACAAGCACCAGCTCACGGCCTGTCTTGTTTCATTTATACCACCTCCCACTTCCCTTTCTCTGGATTATTTTGAAGCAAATCTCAGACGTTTCATTTGAATATATTTCAGTCTGATGCTTGACTCAGGATCAAGATAAGGGCTTGAAGTGGGCATATACATTTGGAGTTTTTTTAGTATTAGTCATATTACAACTTTCTGTCTCTTACCTGAGTTTTTCAGGTTATTAATATTTTAAAAGTTTTTCAATTGTGGTAAAATGCACATAACATAAAATTTACCATTTTAACCATTGTAAGTGTACAGTTCAGTAACGTATGTTCATATTATCATGCACCCAGTCTCTAGAACGCTTCATCTTGCAAACTGAAACTCTGTACCCGTTAATCTACTCCCCATATCACCCTCTTCTAGCCCCTGACAACCACCATTCTTCTTTGTTTCTATGAGTTTGACCACTCTAGGTACCTCATGTAAGTGGAATCAATACAGTATTTATTTTGTGACTGGCTTATTTCATCAGGTTATTAATATTTTATTATACAATAATTTTCCATGCATTTTTACATGTTGGTGCCAAAATGGCATTTTAAAACAGAGATTTGGCCCATACTACTATAGTTTGAAACAAATTACCTTTGTTAACATATTGATCCCTGCACACTCCATTTTTCCCCCGTGGAGATGAAATAATGAGATAAACATAGCAAACAGCTGTTAACTGGTAGTACCAGAGGCACCACAAATTCTGAAGAGAAAATTATGTCTGGTCACAGAAATTTCTCACACACAATAGTGAAACTAAGGAAGAGCACATTTTAGTTATTGCGCTTTCGGACATAAGACAGTTTGAAACTTGATAAAATCCTAAGAGAAATCACAAACACACCAAATGAGAATTGAGAGATTAGGGTCATTATTCCTGCTTCAAAAACAAAAATAAAAACCAACAAACAGACCGCCAGATCTAACCACCAATGTGCAGGCAATCAGAGGACAGACGTAAATGACCACGGGGTGCAGTCAGACTCAGCAGGATGAGTGGGCCAGTTTTCCAGTAATGCTGAGACATTTAAACACTCCTCCTTTAGAGGACTTGCAGAATTGCCTTCAGAGATAAATTGACAGATTATTCTCTTTTATATTGAATTTTACTTTTTTCCCCCAAACATAAATGGCAAACAAGAGGGTAATAAGGCTTAGAAGTGGAAAATGTGACAGAATTATAAAGTAAGGGAATTCATTTTCCTGGTAGCTTTTAAAGTTATTATGAGGCAGTCGCTAAAGATGAACTCCCAATGTCTTGTGAGCATGATGTTTTTAAAAATTGGTATCAAAACTTTTTCCGAAGTTCAAAAAAAATTGCAAGAAGTAGTACAGAAATTCCCATGTATCCTTCATTCACATCCCCTAGCTGCTAATACTTGCTTAACCGCTTGATCTGATGGTCAAAAGCAGGAAGTTAACATGGATGCTGTTCTCTCTTCTGCATAGACACTGTGAGCTGCTGTCTCTTCTACAGTCCTGTTCAAATGTTGTCAACTCTCCCACTTTCTCCCACTTTTCTGATCAAGGGTCACACATTGCATTTGATTTTGATGGCTCCTTAGTTTCCTTTAATCTGGAACAGTGCCTCAACTCTTTCTTTGTCTTTCATGGCCTTGACATTTTTGAACAATACTGACCAGTTATTTTGGAAAATGCCCCTCAGTTGGGTTTGTCTGAAGTTTCCCTCTCATTGAATTCAGATTATGCATTTTCGTAAGAATATCACAGAAATGATGTGTCCTTGGTACATCCTATCAGGAGGCTTATCGTGTCAATTTGTCTCATTATTGGGGATGTTACTCCAATCACTTGGTTGAGGTGGTGTCTGCCAGATTACTCCTCTGTCAGATCCCTGTTTTTCCCTTTGTAATAAGTATTTGGGGGAGGGAGGGAAGCACTTTAAGACTAAGGAAATATCCCGTTTCTCATCAGACTCTTTTCAGTTACTAGTTTCAGTGTCCATTGATGATTCTTACCTGAAACAAGTGTTGCTTGTGGTGTTCGTCAAGTGTTGATTTTCTATTTACATCACTTCTTGTATTTATTCCCTGGCATTCTGCTGTAGGGAAGAGCTTTCACTTTTTCATTCATTCAATTATTATTTATATCAGTGCAGACACATGGACTCTTATTTATTCTATGGGTTTGTAATCCATTCTTTCATTATTTGTTTTTGTCCTTGATTTGGCTATTAGATGCTGGGAAACCCTTCAGGTTAGCTCCTGGGTTATTTTGACATGACTCCATCACTTTTTTCCCCCCTAGCAATTTCTTACCTTTTTTGTTCTTTTTTTGGTGAGGAAGATTGGCCCTAAGCTAACATCTGTGCCAATCTTCCTCTATTTTGGCTGTGGGATGACACCACAGCATGGCTTGATGAGTGTTGTGTACATCCATGCCCGGGATCCAAACCCACAAACCCCGGGCTGCCGAAGCAGAGCACCTGACCTTAACCGCTTTACCACCAAGCCGGCCCCAGAAATTTCTTACTTTGTGGCACCATAAAATGTTCCAGAGTCATTTTGTATTTTCCCTGCCCCAGCCCTGGAATTGGCCTATTCTCTGGAGTTTCTTCGTATTGAAGAATGGTATTCAGAAACCAATATCTGGGTGCTGCTTGTGCTCAGTGGTACTAGGGTCTCATTGTCTCTAACTCCTCTCAGAGGACAGAGCAAGGAAACATGTGCATACACACACACAGGTACTCACACACTCCTATTTCTATTTCTGTGTATATATATTAAAAACTGTGGATTTCTACTGATACCTCCAATTTTGATCCAACACTCTTTGGTTCATTGTAGCCATCTCCTTTTCTCCATTTGAAACTCCTTTCTCTGACAGTGAGAAATCGAGCTCTCGTTATCTGCAGTATATTTGCTTATTTGTTCAATCCTAGAATACCCTAGAATAGCTTCAGAGTTACTAATCCATAGCCCTCTTGAAAACAGAGCTGCTGATTAGTGTATAGCATCTGTGAATGGTTCTTTGGCCTTAGAGTATATGGTCAAAATACTGTGTTACTCTTACCTCCTCCTGCCTTCATGTGGCTGTGTTATTCATTTGTAATGCAGGTGGCTTCATTTATTTCTGTTTGTGTTGCATTTTGGGTCCTCCCTCCACCGCCATCCTTTTTTATTTTGTTTGTTTATTTTTTAAGTATATGAAAAATATACATGATTCTAAAAGTCAGAACTACAGAAAAATGTATACTTCTCTTCCATTTTGTTCCACTCACCCCATCTCTTCTGCCCAGTTCCCATTCCTCCTTTCTTTCTGACCTGTTTCCACCCACACCTTCTATGAGCTCAGTCTTGTTGGTTTCTGTTTATCCTTCCTTGAGCAGCACTTTTCAGCCCTGCAGTGAGTGTTCAGCCACCCAAGGGGCCAGCTTCCCATAAGATAAATAAGTTCTGATACGTCTGTTTAAACATGGAGCCACATTTCTTTATAATAGCATCATAAAGCCAAAATTGTGCTTGCCCTGGCCTAGCTGGGCAGCAAGTTTTCTGTTTCCTAGACTTTAATTAATGATTGTGTTTCGTTTTACTCCTGGAACTTTTTAACTAAGCCTGGCCCTTTGAAGTAGATGGAGATTCTCGGGAAGGGGAGTAAGAGGCAGGCAGAACATGCATCGTGGAAAAAGATGTATGCCTCAACAATTTAATGGCAAAAAAATGGGAGCCACCTTAAAATATCCAATGCAATGAAGTAAACCACGATATAACCACACTATGAAGTATATTTTTTTAGCTGCTAAAATGATGTGGATCATGATACAAAGCAAAGGAATATGGGCAATTTGCTTTTTGTACTTATTTTTCAACTTTTCATCCAATACATAACACACATGAGTACATACATACATCAACTGAAAGGAGCCAGGACCCAGCGGTTGAGGCAGAGCAGTTGGCAGAAGACAGTGAGAAGAGTCACAAACCAAAGGAAGCGCTTGCTCCCTGGGGCCGGCCCGCCCTGCCCGCACAGGGCTCTGGGGAGATGGCCAGGGATGAGCCGGATCAGGGTGGTAGGATGCAGGTCTCTGAAATAAGAACTTGAGTAGGTTTTAATTCTATTGTAATTCAAAATGCGCTTACCCTTATAGAGTTGTATGGTTATTTTAACAATCAAAAATGAATATGATAATTTGTATCCTTGTTGGACCTTACTGATATTAGACAATGAACGTCTCGTGAAATAGGTGCCCTCATGCACATGGGAATCAACAATAATAAAATTAGCAGCTATTTATTGAGTGCTTTATGTTAGCCAAGTAATCAAATAATTGCTTTTTAAAAATCTTTAGATTTCTTGCTTACTAAAACATAATTAGGATCATTACATGAGCCCAAGCAGTTATCTTGGTAACATGATGATTTAAGCTATTTTAAGTACCATTTTTCTCATTCTGTGCATTATCTTTGGGTTCTAAGACTCAGTAACTTGCATTAAACTACCCAGAATAAGTAATTGCTGACTAACCTGTCTCTTGTAGCCTGAGGATGAGTGTTATTAATTTGAAAACTTGAAGGTATTTTTCATCAGACCTAAAACTTGTAGAATTTTATTTCATTTATTACTTAATGTAATTTAATGATTACTAAGGTTTTTCAAGTGTTTGTTGAATACATTGTGACTAGAGCATAGGTAGAAGTCGCGTATTTAGGAGACTTTTACACTCTAGTTGCGCAGAAGCTCTGCCATCTTCTTGGGATGAATGTGATGGAGTTTACTCGGGCTATACTCACCCCCCGCATCAAGGTCGGCCGAGACTACGTGCAGAAAGCCCAGACCAAGGAACAAGTAAGTTTAACATTAATTGTCATTACACGTTTGTTTCAATGATAAATCGTGGTCCTAAGACCTTCTGATTGGCATGTAACAAACTGAATCAATAAATGAGTACTTTTTCCTCTTAATATAGCTTAGTATATAGTTTTTCTTTTTCAGGAAATGTTTAAAGGTAGCTTTTTCTAAAAAGGAAATTTGAAATGTCACCTTGAGTTTTCCCCAGGCAGATAGATCACCCAGGAGGACAAAGCTGTGTGCTTTGGGAGCCTGCCCAGCAGCGGGGCGCACTGTCCCCTGTCCCTGTCTGGGCTGCACAGTGCCAAGAATAGGGGCGTCAGGCTCACCCGTTTCATGGTGGATGCCTTTAAGACTCTGGGAGGGTATGCTGCACAGAAGCCCAGGCGCATGAGGAGGAGTTTATTTTTACTGGGCATCTTCACCCCTCGCTTAAATTGAATATCTCCAGTTTTCATTTAATTGTACTACCACCCTCTGTTGATGTGTATAATTGAGACATGATTAAGCAGTAAATGCTGTTTTAGGTTTTTTGAGTATTGTAGAGCATTAAACTCCACATAATAGCTATTAATGCTTTGTTGAGATTATTTCCAGAATAAAAGGTTGATGTTGTCTAATTATAGGCAGACTTTGCAGTAGAAGCATTGGCAAAAGCTACCTATGAGCGGCTCTTTCGCTGGCTCGTTCACCGTATCAATAAAGCTTTGGATAGGACCAAACGTCAAGGAGCTTCTTTCATTGGAATCCTGGATATTGCTGGATTTGAAATTTTTGAGGTATGTCTCTCTCCCTCCTGCTCTTCCTTCCTTGTGTTTATTCTTTTAGCAAATATAATTAAGGCTCACCACTTACCCGCTGCAGTGCCAGGCACCAGGGTGTCACAGTAGACAGGCAGGCACAGTCCCTGCCGTTCCGGTAGAGAGTCAAACAGTAAGTGGTGAATAACCACTAAGTTTTCAAATTTGTGAATAATGAAGTGAAAGAGGTGCTCGGATAGAAAAACTTGGGGAGGCCAACTTTGAACAGCCTAGTCAGGGAAGGTATCACTGCCGCAGTGACAGGTAAGTATACTTGAAGGTTGAGAAGCCCCAGCCTCACTAAGTTTGCCCAGCATAATGAGAGTAAGTCCAGTGGTCCCATATGGGGGAGAATTTGTCAAATGTTAGAAACTGTTAGAAAGCCAGTGTTACTATATGGAGCTGAACCAAGGGAGAGGGGAGATGGAGACATGAAGTGTGATATGGAGCCAAAGCAGAAGGAGGGAGACATTGAGGATGGCACTGGCCATTGTAGTGGACCAGGGGCCAGACGGTGGTGGCTTGGCTCCAGAGTCAGGAGTAAGTAGCAGTGGGAGATGGAGAAATGCAGAAAGATCATGATCTGTGTTCTGAAGATATAACCACAGGGTTTGGTGACAGATTTCAATTTATTTTATTATTAATCTGACTAGATTTCTCCAAACACCATCAATCCATCAGAGGTTTGTAGGCACACATCTGCTATAGTTTTGCAAAAAATTTTGGTCCCCTAAAAATTTATGTCTATCTCTTTTGATAGACTGACTATATAGTAAGGCACAAATACTAAATTAAATACTTCTTGGGATCAGTGTGCTACTTTGGCTGCTAGTGACTATTGAATTGTCTTGTTTTAAAATGAACTCCTTTAGAATTATGTCTGTCCTCATAAAATCTGAACTAACCAGTATAAGCAATTTGATCCACTAAACGGCCACTGCCACTATAAGAGATTGCTTTAATATGTATTGATTTGTAAATAACTTGAGAAATCATGAAAAGTATCTGGGTACAAATTGCATTGAACAAAAAATTTGTCACCTTCCTATAAATAATCAGAAGATATAATGAAAGAAAAGCTCCCCATTTCCAACTGCAACAAAAACAGATGAAATGCCTAAGAATAAATTTAAGAAGAAATGGGCAAGATTTAGCTGAAGACAACTTTACAATGCTGCTATGAAAAACAAGAGAAAACTTGAACAAATGAAAAAACATACCTTGTTCTTGGACAGGAAAATTCAGCATCATAAAGGTGTAAATCTTCCCCAAATTTATCTCTAAATTAAACATACTTGTTTAAAGCCTATGAATAGGAATTTTAAGGGATAGGGGAAGGCTAGGGTAATCTTCTTCTGAAATTTAATTTGAAAAATAAATTAATAAGAAATAACGAATAGGGCCTGGCCCCATGGCCGAGTGGTTAAAATTCCACACACTGTCCTTCAGTGGCCCGAGTTTGCGGGTTTGGATCCCATGCATGGAACTCATCAGCCTTGCTGTGGATGTGTCCCACATACAAAAAAATAGAAGAAGATTGGTGCATGGATGTTAGCTCAGGGTGAATCCTCCTCACCAAGAAAAAAAAAAAAAAAGAATTGACAGTAAAATTCTGAAAAAAAATGAAAGAGAGTGTTAAAAGATATAAAACATGGGCCCAGCCCCATGGCCAAGTGGTTAAAGTTCCACACACTCTGCTTTGGTGGCCCAGGCCCACAGGTTCAGATTCCTGGCATGGACCTACTCCACTCACCAGCCATGCTGTGGCGGTGTCCCACATATAAAAAGTAGAGGAAGATTGTCACAGATATTAGCTCAGGGCAAGTCTTCCTCAGCAAAAAAAAATAAAAAGATATAAAACATAACTTAAAGAAGTATAATTTTGACATATGAATACACAGAGAGTAGAAAAATGTAAAAAGTTGTAAAACAGATCTTCAAGAAGTATGATTTTGATATATGAAGACACAGACAGTAGAAAAATGTAAATGCTAAAAATGCAAGGTCGTTTATTTGAGCATTATTTGTCATGGGAAAAGAATGGAAAAAGCCTAAATGCCCACCATTAGGAGATGGATGTTGTCTACTGTTATGAAATTGGTTCAATTAATTATGATATATCCATGCAGTAGTACTGTGCACCTATTATAAACAATGAGGTGGCTTTATATACTGATATGGAAAGACTCCAAGATACGTTGTTAAGCTAAAAAAAAAATACCAAGGGGTCGGCCCAGTGGTGTAGTGGTTAAGTTCACATGCTCCACTTCGGCGGCCCAGGGTTCGCAGGTTTGGATCCCAGGTGCAGACCTAGCACTGCTCATCAGGCCACGCTGTGGCAGCGTCCCACATAAAATAGAGGAAGACTGACATAGATGTTAGCTCAGTGACAATCTTCCTCAAGCAAAAAGAGGAAGATTGGCAACAGATGTTAGCTCAGGGCCAGTCTTCCTCACAAAAAATCAAGATAACACACACATTTATGAGTGCACAGAATATTTCTGGAAGGATCACAAGAAACAGGTGACAGTTGACTATAGGGAGAACAAGTAGGGAATTGGAGTGAGGCTTCTCAGTGCAACTGTGTACATTTTTAATTTTATATCATTCACTACTAATTTAAAAATCAGTCATTTGTAACTTAAATATGGAAGACAAGTAGAAATCTATCTTTTAAAAAAATGCCATCACACATAATAACCCAGCCTAAATAGAGAATAAGATCTCATAATCCTAAAGCAGAGCAAAATCCGTCTACATAAATATGAATAAGCACAATGAGGCAGTCTGCTAATGCTTTAATGGTTCACTAGAAGCACAGTGTTGAGGGGCCGGCCCATTGGCGTAGGTTAAGTTTGCACACCCTGCTTCCGCAGCCCAGGGTTCGTGGGTTCAGATCCCGGGCGTGGACCTGTACACTGCGCATCAAGCCATGCCATGGAGGCATCCCACATACAAAGTAGAGGAAGATTGACACAAATGTTAACTCAGCAACAATCTTCCTCAAGCAAAAGAAAGAAAGAAAGACAGTGTTGAGCAAGGCAAAGATGGCCCCTGCCCTCCTAGTATGACCTCGTGCTGAGTGAGTATAACCCCTCCATGGGGGTGGAAGATTGGAATGGCTTTTTCAGACTATAACTATTCCTTGGAGATTGATTACATCTTCCCTAATTGAAGATCACTTTTTATAATGAAAGAGGTTATTTATGGGTACATGCTACTTGTGTGGCAGGAAAAAAGATTGAGTACTTCAAATATATAAGGTGATTGCTTTAAGAAAATTGTACCTCTTCATCCATCATTTATCCCATCAACAGCACAATAGAAAAATGGGCAGAATTCACAGAGAAGGACACAAATGTCTGTAACATATGAAAAGATGCTCAAGTTCACTTCATGACAGCAATGCAATAATAGCACTTTTGATATTGGCAAAGGTTAGCACTTTGGATATTGAAATTTGATAAGAAAAGGAAATGCATTGAAGAGCAACCTGGAGCCTCCCACTTATTAAGTGCATTTTGTGTATCAGGCCTGGCTGGGATCTCAACAACAACCCTATGAAGTAAAGATGTTTTATTTTTCTCTTAGCTTGCTCTGGAGCCTGGAGCCTAAGTAGAGAGCAGAATGGGGCAGTACCCATCTCTTCCCCAGACCCCTCAAAGCTGACAGAGATGCGCCGGCTCCACTTTGCTTCCAGCCTTGCCAAGTCTCTGTTTTTCTTCTTTTCCTCTCTCATTTATTTCTTCATTTCTACTCACTAACCATTCACTAATAAGAATTGAGTTCTTTTATTGGTAGATGATTCAATTAGCATAGTAAGTTTACTCTTTTCTCATTTTAGCAGCTCGGTAATGTGATGTGGCCATATATATTGTGTGTGTGTGTGTGTGTGTGTGTGTGTGAGACAGAGGGAAAGACAGATTGATGGAGACCTCTCAGTTTAGTCACAGTCGTTCGATGGAATCAAAACAATGTAGTTGATACCTAATTAATCATTTTTGGTGAATTTTTTGATAACTAGATGACTAATTCTTCCCGTTTTCTCTCCCCTCCCTGTGTTTGGAACCTCATTCTTTCGATTTCAATGTTTGTAGCTGAACTCTTTTGAACAACTTTGCATCAACTATACGAATGAGAAGCTGCAGCAGCTGTTCAACCACACCATGTTCATCCTGGAGCAGGAGGAGTACCAGCGCGAGGGCATCGAGTGGAACTTCATTGACTTTGGGCTGGACCTGCAGCCTTGCATCGACCTCATAGAGAGACCCGTAAGAGTGTTGACTTGCTGTTTGGCTTTCAGTTCATCTTCAAGCAGTGTGCTGAGTTTTTTATTGGCATAATCTGAGACAGAAGTCATCCTGTCTAATCAGTGTTAAGATAATTTTCTAATCTAAATTTTCTGGGAAGGTGATACTTTGATAAGATACTTACTTAAAAAGTAAGTCACGTCCCATTAAGACCCTTCTTGAGCTCGCTTCTCTTGCAGTGTTATTCCTGTCCTTGCATATGTTAGTATGTTGGCTAACGCACCCTGGTTCCTCTCAGACTGCGACCCTGCGGTGGCAGTGACAGCTGCAGTCACCTTCGGCCCTCAGCACCTGTCAAAGGGTGTAGGGCTCCACCTGGCGTACTCCTAGGCAACAGAGGGACAGCGCATTTAACTGATAATAAGACATGCCACGTAAACCCATTTTTCACATAACTGAAGTTTATCCTCATAAGTACAAAGATGTTTTTATTTCAGCAAATTTTTTTTAAACTTGAAGTTTCAGAGTTTTTTTTTCTGTCAGATGCATTTTTAACAGCAATCTTAGAAAGCATGAGAGATTATTTTCTTTTGGTTTAGTATTATGTAGAAATACATAGAACCATGTATACCTCATTCACTTACGAAACTCTCCTCCATATGATCTCAAGCAAGTGTTGATGATTGGCCATGTATTCCCTGGCAGTTGGCTTGCTCAACAAGAGGGTGGCTTCACTTATTTTATTTTGCTAACTACCAAAATATAGGAAAACGAAAGCACAAGTGAGCATCGCTATTGGTCATGTACGCGAAGTTCTACTCCTGCATGAGTAGGCGTGGTTTAACGACAGGTCAGAGGTTTCTCCTGTGGGTGCGCTGGGCTGTGAGCAGTTCCTTCTCTTGCTCCTCCGTCTCTGGCTGCCACCTGTGCTCTCCATGTGGGGAGGTGTTTGAGGGCTAATGTCTAGAGAACCCGGATGGTACAGCACCTGCGGTCAGAGGAGTGGTGGCAAATCAGGAAGAGGAGAAACCTAGAGGACATCACCCCATTAGAGATGTGGTTCTGGCACAGTACAAATTTGGGTTTAAGGGAAGTAATAGATTCATTCAGCTCATACATAAGAGATCATTTTACCTTTCACGGCACTGGAGCTGCTTGTTGAGAGCAGAACTCTCGGATTACCTGTAGTTGGGAGGAATCTGCTCCTCTGTCCCTTGCGGCGTTATTTAGAAGTAACATTCAAGGCATACAAGCAGTAACTTCCAGTTGGCTCTTGGGCATACGCAAACACATGAATATATTTCCTAGCTGCTTTGTTGCCCCAAAAAGGTGTTTGGGAATTTATATAAATAAGGGAATGGATATTCATGTCAGTACTGGTGATGACCACGTGACTTGTTGTTTGAGATGCTCATTTATATGTATCCATATGGCATTGGAAGTCCTGTGTTTTAAGAATGTATTGACTACGTATCTGTACTTATAGTTTTTTTTTTTTTTAAGATTTTATTTTTTCCTCTTTCTCCCCAAAGCCCCCCAGTACATAGTTGTATATTCTTCGTTGTGGGTCCTTCTAGTTGTGGCATGTGGTACGCTACCTCAGCGTGGTTTGATGAGCAGTGCCATGTCCGTGCCCAGGATTCGAACCAACGAAACACTGGGCCGCCTGCAGCAGAGCGCATGAACTTAACCACTCGGCCACGGGGCCAGCCCCCTGTACTTATAATTTAAGATGGAAGAGAAACCATAAGAGTTGCTAAGTCAATCTCTTTGTCTGTGGTAATAATTGTGTTATAAAATAATTGTATTATTAAACTCTTGCAAGTTGAAAATTATCGGCCCTATTTTTTAAAAAATATTTTTAGGGGGCTGGCCCAGTTGTGCAGCGGTTAAGTTTGCGCATTCTACTTCAGTGGCCCAGGGTTCCCCAGTTCGGATCCCAGTTGCAGACCTATGCACTGCTTGTCAAGCCATGCTGTGGCAGGTGTCCCACATATAAAGCAGAGGAAGATGGGCATGATGTCAGCTCAGGGCCAGTCTTCCTCAGCGAAAAGAAGAGCATTGGCAGCAGATGTTAGCTCAGGGCTAATCTTCCTCAAAAAAAAATTTTTAGAATGTTTTAAAATATGGTGGTTTTGTGACCCTTAAATGAATCTTAGAAATATACATTCTGCTCACTGTTACTCAGTTGCATTTCTTTTGCTTTGTCCTCTTGAACAAAATACTTTATATACCAGTTATTCTTCACTCTCACTTGATGCTTTTACTCTAAAAGTGAGACTGACAGGGGAAAGTAAACATTTCAACCTTAATGATTAGCTCACAGCAAAAATAGGTGAAGCAGAAAGAGTTTGATGTTTATATTTTCAGTTGTTTGCAAATGTTAAGTATAAATATCATTGGATTAGTGTAAGATCAAGGCAGTAAGGATTTATTAAATCCTTAGTTACAGCCTGGAAATGCAAAGATTGGGGTGCCATGGGGAAATAGGAAGCGTTAGCGTGGCCCTGGTCCTCAGGGACCTGATCTTGAAGCCAGAAGATGGAACCAAATATATGGTTAGTTCGTTGGTGACATGGTACCGGTCTAAGTGATGCTCTGAATCAGGGAGGGGCAAAGTCCACAGTAGGCTGAGAGCGTCACGGAAGGTTTCACAATGTGGATGTTGTGAAAGGAGTAAGGGAGCATTCCAGGGCCACATTTTACGGACAGAAATTAGCAGGTGAGCAATACATTGAAAGTGGTATTTTAGGAAAATTATTTTGCCAGGGTATTCAGAAAGTATTGGAATGGGGCAGATATGATTCACAGTAACTAGTTATGCCTAGATGCTCAGGGTCAATGAACAGAATGAGTTCTTTCCTTTTTTTCCTCCATCTCTCCACCCGCCTCTCCCTCTCCTTTACTCCTTCCTTCCTTCCTATACTTCTTATACTGGCACTTCTAGGCTCTTCTCCAAAAATGTTAGAAAGTACTCTTTTATTCCCTGCCTGAGACAACTCAGAGAGGGAGGGAGGGAATTCAAGATTTAATGCTGACTCCCTCGTTACCTCAACTGTTCTTCTTTAGGATTACCTTATTCTACTTATCCATAGAAACATAAAATCTGATTTAAAAAAAACAAATTTTTCTAAACCCTGTAAGAATTTATAATAGTAGCAAATTAACTGTAGCATGTAGAATGAGAGGGGATAATGATTCCATTGATGGTCCTTTCAAAATGGAGAGTGAGGACAATATTTTCCAGAAGGAAAATACCTAACAAACTGCTCTGTGGTGGCACCTGCCCGTCCTGGGCTAGTCTTAACCTCATCTCTCACAAACCCAGCCCCTGCCTCCCTCGGGGTGGAGCGGCAGTAGGCAAGCCTCTGAGCTCAGAAAGCTGCTTACAAATCCCTGACGTTGTCTCTGACCATTAGGCAGAAACCTAGTCTCCCAAACCGACAGCTCTTTAGAAATCCCCAATTAAAAGGTGAAGTGATAACAGAGATCTTGACATTGAAGGATGAAGCAGGAAAAATAAAAAGGAGACACAATAATGGGTATTCATAATCACGCTGTCACTGAGTCATTTAGAAAAGATGAAAGTATATTTGGGATCCTATTTCAGAATTTAGAAATATTTTCATTAAAGGGATTAAAAATGTAAAAATTAAGGTAGAAAGATGGATGTTTCGCTTATCTTACTATGGAACTTCATTTCTCAAAGTTGTCAGATGAATGTGGTAAATTGAGTTATCTGCCACTCTGACCCTCTGCTTCTCTAAGGTTACCTAAGCCTCGTTGCCTTTGATTATAGTCGTCTTTTAGCTGTTCTGAACCTTGTATGTCCTTTTAGGTGGAGGAACCGCAAACTAGATAGCCGTGGAGTAAGGTCTCAGTGCTGGAGTTCACTGCAGCAGCGTCTCAGCTTCTACCTGCTGGCATTCTGCTTCACCACCTCCTTCCTCTGACCATATTATTACGTGTTTCGTTTATATTTAACTATAACCTCTGGTTACTTTTTAAGCAGTGTTTATATAGATCCAGCTCTTCCCCAGTGAATATAAAGGCCTTGTGAGTTGAAGAAAACTGATCCTAGAGAATTATTCAAAAAGCTGATTTCGTAGTTATGCCCTAGAATCGGTACATTCAGTCTTACATCACAAACTTAGCATCTTTGCCGTATGGCAATAAATGATAACCCAGAAGCACTATAAAATAGACCATTAGCTTTCATGTGTATACCCCAGTTTCCTCCCAAAAAAGTAGTCTTTCCACTGATTTTGAGCTCCCAGACAATAGCAAGCTCTAGGCATTTTTTTTTTTTTGAGACATAATTCACATACCCTAAAGTTCACTGTTTTAAAGTATGCAATTCATTGGTTTTTAATATATTCACAAAGTTGTGCAACCATTACCACTGTCTAATTCCACAACATTTTCATCACCCCAGAAAGAAACTTCGTTCCCATTGGCAGTCACTCCCGCTGTCCTCCCCAGGCCCTGCCTGCACTGATTACCGCAGGTCTCCATGTCCTTATGACTCTAGGCCTTTTGTCAGTGAACTAGTTGAGCGAAATAAAATAGGCTCTCAAATGTTTGTTGAAACAAATATATAAAGTGATTGATAAACTATTTCATCACCTTCCATATACTCTACTTAATAATAGTTTTAAATACTTCATGAAGTGGTATATTTTATTTAATCGTCATTTAAATAGAAACTTAAGTTGATTAGGATATAAAATGTCTGAAGCATTCCATCTAGTGGAGGTTTTATAGTCATTTATCCAGCCAGTCATTGAATATAAATATTCAGTTTCATCTCCCCACCTCCCACTTTCTTCCTGGTGCCTTTTATTTGCTGTGATTGGGGGGCCATCTACTTAGAATTAGTTTATTTACAATACATCTATTTATAAGTTTTCGAGATAAAATTCTCATCCATTTTCTTACTGGTACTTCTTTAGAAGTTTGAGATCTCAGTGTTTGAACGATAGATATGGTTTGGACATTACATTCTATCCTAGCAACTTGGTTTCCATAGATCTTTGTAAAACTCTACTTGTTTTGAAAGTTTAACTGCTAAACCCAGTGGAAAAATCCTGGTGTTTAAAGTGAAGTGCAAACCATGTCCATCTTGTTGCCTCTTGTCGTCAGGCTAACCCCCCTGGTGTGCTGGCCCTTTTGGATGAAGAGTGCTGGTTCCCTAAAGCCACAGATAAAACCTTTGTTGAAAAACTGGTTCAAGAGCAAGGTTCCCACTCCAAGTTTCAGAAGCCTCGGCAACTGAAAGACAAAGCTGACTTCTGCATTATCCATTATGCAGGGAAGGTAAGAGTTGAACAACCCAATTAAAAGCACTGTTTGAAATATTGCTGGATCTGTTGAAGGTTGTAACAAATGTGCTGATAAACATTTGTAAACCCTTAATTATAGTGTGCAGTACAAATGCTCTGCCTTTGAGACAACCCACTATTTGGATTGCTCTGTGAAGATTTTGGTTAAGGCTTACAGCGTTTTTTCCTTTTGTCCTTGTTTTTGTTTTTCCATCTCACCGTGTTTGCCTCTGGTATGGGCCAGGTGGACTACAAAGCAGATGAGTGGCTGATGAAGAACATGGATCCTCTGAACGACAACGTGGCCACCCTCCTGCACCAGTCGTCGGACAGATTTGTTGCGGAGCTTTGGAAGGATGGTAAGAGTGTGCTGACGTTTGTAATGAGCTTGGCCGGAATCTTTTACAGTTAAGGCTTATGTATGGTTCTTTTACATATATTTATGTGTATATATTTTACTTTAAAACTCATTCTGTCCCTAGAGCAGGGCTGCCGTCATTTCGAATTTACCCATTTTAAGAATACTTGGAGAACAAGACGTCTGCCTTATTGGTCAGATGCTAGGAGAGTGTGGGAACATTCTAGGCCCAGAGCCATAAAGAACTACACATGTGTTTCAAGCCACTCTGGTCCCAATTTAGTTAAAATCCAAGGGTATTGGGACATGAAACCCGAGAAGCCCTGTGCATTTTCTCTGTGTTGTGTACACAGGTCAGCTGAGCTGCGTCCTCCACCACTGCCGGCCCCCTCAACACACAAAGTGGCTGGGGAATAATTCAGACACCTTGCGTGTAGATCAGATGTCTTTATTTCCATCAGTCCATGGTTCTTTTGTTACATGAATATTAGGTGAAGATTTGGTGATTTTATCAGACTAGAGGTTTTACTAGTACCAGAAAAACAAAACATCTATGTCGATATATGCATAGTGGGAACCAGCATCTTCTATAGCTTGGCTCTCGCTACTGCATTTCGTCCTGGTTCTGTCCCACCTCTTTGCTTGGCCTCAGGCCCTGCAAGACCTTAGCCCTGGATCTGCCCCTGCCCAGGCCTTGACCCTGAGGCCACAACTACTCAGTAACCTGCCTCACTTATGCTTTTTCTCAAGCATCTCAAGACCTTGTCATCTAACTGTCTTCTCAGAGGTAAAGAGAAAGAAACACAGAAAGCAGTTAAGAAGGGGTTAAGGCAGTTGGAGCAAAAGGAGATAGAGAAGAATGAACACAGAAAACGTTAGTAGGGGAAAGATGACAGTATCAAAGATAATCTAGTCAAGATTGTGTACATCAACTCAAGCAAGTGTGAGGGAGCCATGCATGAGTCCTGGGAAGAGATCGTGTGCCTGAGACTGAATAAAAGGAGGGATTTGGGGAACAGCTTAGGTTCCCAGTAAGTTTAACGGAAGCTTTTAATCTTTGCACCTTTAGATGAAATTCTTCTGCTGGCTGCTGAGTTGCAATGACCCGGGCAGTCGAGGGTTGCTGCATGAGGAAAGAGAAGAGAAGTAGGACCCTGATGTGGAATTTGCAGTACCTTAATAGATGAGGGCCTCTTGAGCCTGTTGCTGGGAAATGTTAGAATGGGATATGAAAAATGGGAATGAGAGCCCGAAAAACGACTGAGCTCCGGTTGTCACAGGGTCCACAGTGCTAGAAAGACCAGCGCTGCTGAGTTGGAAATGTGCATGGGAAATGTCACAGAAAGAAGAGAAAGGAGTAATGCTGCCAATCTTAAATACTTGCATTCTATTAGGAATCAATTCAGTTGTGACTATATCGGGAACGATGTAGGTTACAGAGTGACACCATGCTCACTCCCGTCTCCTGGCCTCTTCTGAGATCTTAGAGCAAAGGCAAGGGAGTGAGATATGTAGACGAACTGTTGAGTGCCAAAGATGTCTGCGATGAATGCCATGAGAATGGTACAAAATCAGTTTTTAGTGATGTACAACGGAGGGAGGGACTGCTTTTTTCCTGAGGTGCTAAGGTAAAATGTCATGAGGAGGAGGCAATTTTCCTTGTCCTTGAAGGATAATAATTTGTTGAATAAAGAAATAAAGTTAACATTCACTGAGCACTTACTAAGTGCCAGGCAGTTTTTCAGCACTAATTCATGAGTCTTCACGATGTGATCATTCCTTAAACATTTAAGGCTGAGTAGTTTTACATGAACTGACTCATCTAGGGATGGGTAGTATTTTTAGAAGTGAAGTTGGCATGGGAGAAGAAGGGGTGAGAGTCGAGCACGTTGAATGATCATGGTGTGGGAGTGGAAAGTCACAGCTCAGGATCAGTGTCTCATTGGGCTTTACAGTAGGGCTGGGGCAGAAAGGGAGCCAGCAGGAAACGAGGCTGGGTGACAGGTGGAGACCAGACCACAGAGAACCCCGATGGCCAGTCTCAGGTGGCTTTGACTTTATTGAATAAATGACATCAATAGGTTTGTGAGCCAAGGAAGTAACACAGTGTGAACTTGGAGAAGTAAAGCAGGCAGTGGTTTGTTGGATGGTTGGTTTGGGGTAAAAAAACTTAGAAGCAGGATTCAGGTGCTTCCTGAATTCAGGTGACTGAGGATGAAAGCAGGGGGCATGGAAGGAATGCCTAGGAAAAAAGGCACAG
Source organism: Equus quagga (assembly GCF_021613505.1). Taxonomy (NCBI): domain Eukaryota; kingdom Metazoa; phylum Chordata; class Mammalia; order Perissodactyla; family Equidae; genus Equus; species Equus quagga. The sequence continues at coordinate 65,547,911 of NC_060277.1, forward strand.
AGGAAACCAGCATTTTTACTATTAAAGCCTTAAAAACTGATTTTCTCTCTTGATTTTGAATAAGAAGAGAAACAGATATTTGGGGACTAATGACAGTATAATAAAAGAAATTAGGTTCTCGGCTTACATACTGGTTCTGACGTTGTGAATCACTTTTGACTCTTATTTTTTAATATCTTTATCAAAAAATGATATTGTGGGAAACACCTATTGAGCACCTGCCTCATTCATATAATACCACATGTCTAACCATATGTTTACCCTGGTTATAATCAGTGAGGTAGATTTGGGAGCAATGAAAGACATGTCCACTGCCTCCAAGAGCTTGTCTTGTTGAAAACTCAGGATATACACAGATGCAATAATAGGACCAAGCGAGCCTCCATCTTAGCTCCCAGCTTCCTCAGCTTCCTCCTTCCTTTCCCCTTTAACTCCACATCTCACCATCCCCAGCATCAGAAAGCCTTTGGCAGCAGTGGGTCAGAAGTTTTAGGAACATAAGATTTGGTGGGCAAAGGTGGAGGTGGGGGCTGCAACACTCAGTGCAATTCCATTTCATAGATCATGTATCTTATAGGTAGGACCACGCCTGGACCATTTATTCATTTCCATTGAATAAATACAGAGAAGTTATTTCTTTGATTATAGAAACTTGGAGAGGAAACACTTGCCGCCCTGCAGAGCTCCTTCAGTCCTGGCCCGAGCCCTGTGCGTCTGTGCTGAGCCCAAGCTCGGGCCTCCCGGGCTGTACGGCTTGCACAGCCCTGTTGTGGCCCTGGCCTCTGTAGAGAAGACAGCTTGGGAGCGTGTTTGGCCACTTTCTGTCACAACAGGCTAAGAGCAATCTTATCTACCCCAAGTTTGGTTGAGCTCTGCCAGCATCTGCTCTGGAATAACCCCACATGTGTGCCCTCCTGATGATGTTACTCTTAGCAGGAGGTCCTGTCAGCCGTCAGCTTAGGTGGACAGTTACTCAGTTTAGTCTGAGAGACAGGCTCTCAGCGGTCACTCACTGGCAGGGGAGGGGCAGGTGGGGCAGCAGGACCACGTTTGCCCAATTTTGAGAACTGTGTTTCGTATATACAGTCAGTGGCAGGCACAGAAGTTTGAAGAGGTTTCTAAAGTGGAGAATTCATCACTGCCCACTCTGCATGTAGAGATCTCTTGGCATAAGGGGAGCTTTTCCCCTAGGAAAAGAAAATAGCCCTAGAAAAACGCAATAATTTTTCTCTCTTTATAGCCACATAAATGCAAAGGCAGAAAGTGACAAGTTGACTGTAATGTATGAATATATGATGTATGAATATAGTTTGCCTGTGAAGGTGCAATACCTGGAGTATAAAACATTTTGTGTTAAAATAGACTTTGCGTTAGGGTTTTATGGAGTTTTCTCAAGGCCAAACCAGAAGAAATAAGACTTATTGGTGGCAGCCCTGCCCTAGAGATTCATAGGGCCCTACTTTTTGCTAAAAGATGTTTTGAGATCTCTCTACCAGCTGCACAGGATTTCTTGCCACTTCTTGGGGCTAATATATGGAAAAAACTAAAGATTGCATTTTCGTATAAATGTGCTTCCTAGGATGTTTTCATGAGTAATGGTATGATCAATAAGTATCATCTTACTTATGATTTGAAGTTATTTTAACATTTTGCTACAACAGAACTTGAATTTTGTTTTCCTTAATGGTACTTACCTGTTAGTAATTTGTATTTGAGGCAAATTATATTTCCAAAGTCTATTGGAAGTAAAATTACACAGCAGTGTGAATTTTTTACAGTAAAAGCCACTAATATTTACATTTACCAGAATGCTCTAACTTACTGCAGTCTTGTCCTAATTTGCTAATTGCAAGATAATTTTATGAAAGACAACTCAAATAGTACAGTATTACTCTTCAGTCTCATCCTGCATTTCCATGGGGATAATCATTTAATTTTGATGTGATACACTGCTCACATCTGTGTTCTTTTGATTCAGGTTAAATTTATTTTATAAAGAATTTTGTCCAAATGTGCAAATTCTCTAAACAGTAAAGTTTGCATGGGATCTGCCCGGGACTAGCTACTTTTTGTAGCCCAATTTTCAAAGTTTACTTGTGATGTCAAATGTCTCTCACACTAACTGAAGTGTTTGTGTATTTGCTCTTCTATCCTCCTGTTTTTGCTGTTTCTCTGCTTTAGAGATTCAGAATATTCAGAGAGCTTCTTTCTATGACAGTGTTTCTGGTCTTCATGAGCCACCAGGTGAATGTATAAAGCCTGTAGGTCTTCCAAAAACAGAAGGGTTTTAAGCCCACAGGAAGAACTTACGGGGGGCTGGCAGGGGGGTCGGGAGGGCAGGGTAGACTGGGGAGTGGGGCTGGTTTCTGGGTTTCTGTTTTTGTTTTGCTCATAGACCTGCATGAACCTTTCATTTCATGCTCAGTTTTATTATTCTTCAAGGCAACTGTTTGAGTGCATCAACAATTCAACTGCTACTGCCTACACATTGCTTCTTATTTTATGCATAGCACCTACAGCACTGCATATTAAAAGGTATGTCACTACCTTTTCCAGTAGTGCCATTTTGATACACAGTCCTCTCAGGGAATTGTTGGGAATTGATCTGCTAAATAACGTCTGCTTTGTCTTTCAACTACCTTTAAATTTTCAACTCTAAGGAATTCCAAGGAGAAATTTTTTTTTTGTCATTAACATTTTGTGAACAAATAGCTACATATTTATCTTACATGTGTTGGTCTCATCATTATATCTTTTGTTTGTAATTTATGTGCATATCTGCCTACATGGCTTTTTCTTTTGAACTGAAGACTGAAATTATCTACAAGTGTTGATATATGCAACTGAGACTAAGATAGAGTGGAGTGTTGAAATTTGTACATTGAACCTGAGATTCAGCTCCAAACATTTGGGCCTTGTGGTCTGAATCCTTAGCCCTGTTTAAAATACAGCCTAACCATGGCCTAGAGGCCCCCAAAAGCCCAATATAATGAAGATCACCCAGCCTTCCAATTATTTAGTGAAATTCAAAGATAAAGTCGAACTCATAAAATTTCCTTTATAATTTTTGGAACACAATAATGCTGAGACCCAAATCCATCTCAAAAGTTTTTTGAAAATATGTTAAAGGAACATTCCCATTTTAATCCAAGATCCCTAACATCATTTCTATCTCACATACTCTGAAGAAGCAGACTGCAAGCATTGGGGTGGGAAGAGGGAGGGCATGGATTATGCCAAAGATTATTCCGTGAGCTGGAATGAATATTCCACAGAAGAACTCCAAAAGAAGAAATCTTCGAACTCAGTCGCCTTTGGCCTTGGGGAGCACTAACAAAGTTGAGAAAGTGGAGAGAAAAAGAAAGAGCTAGGAGGTGGCTTTGAGCTTATGGTCTGCCTGGGACTTGTGCTTCTCTAAAAGATTAGTGATTGATCTTTTGGACTTTCTCCCAAAGTAGAGTGCCCTCTTTAATTAATTCCCTTTAACTCTTGGATTTCTAATCTTTTAAGAGAGTTCCAGACTGAGCTCTTTGAGAGTAGCGACAGTGCCTGTTTTTGTCTGCTGTCAATTTCCTCAGCCCCTGGCACAACGTAGGCACACCGTAAATAAGTCATTGAGTGAGGGCATTGATGGTGGGTGGACATTCCTCACCCAGTTTTCAGGTGCAGCAGCTTCGCCTAACACTCCAGCTGTGGCCTTTCCCTCTCCTACAGCGTGGGTGCTCTTTCCTGCGGCACCATGATCTTGGGGGTGTATGGACCACGTGTTTTTCTGTACCAGCAGAATCAAGTACAGAGCCACTCCTAGATGACATCATTCCAACAGGGAGTAAGCTCATTCACCTCGCCGTATTCTCATGTTGGCACTGAAAATGTGCCCGTTCCTGTCTCTCTTAGTGAGATGTCCTTTGGTTGAGTTACTCAGCTAAACCAAGTGTCAGGGGTCTCAATCTCTCCTTTTCCTTAGAGGACTTTCCATCCACCGTGGGTAAATACGGTCTTTGAAGTGTGTGTAGTATTACTACAGCACAATGTTTGTCTCTTCAACGTGTGTTTCTTGATTCAAACCCCGGGGAGGAGTAACAGCTTTTATATGAAAGTGGGGGCTTTAGTATTTTCAGTGATTTCTCAGAAGACAGTAGATGAAGCAGTTTCTAGGGATCCAAATTGAGATTGCGTTCAACATGCTAACATGTAGTGCATCTCTAAATGAGATAACACAAAGTTAATGGACGTTTTGCTTCTAGGTATGTTTATAATATCAGTAAAATAGCATTATGAAGAGCATGCAGGCTTTCGAGGATAAACATGAGAGATGAGGTAACGGTAAAGAGAGGTTTCCAAAAGCATCAAAGGAGAAGTGCGGAAGAAAAAAGAATAGATTTCCTAGAGGCAGAATAAGGAGGTCATACAAGTTTCTGCTATAAACCAAAGGACTGTTTTCTTCCAAAAATGTATTTTGAAAGTTTAGACCTCTGAGATAAACTAGTAACGGAAGATGCAAGCACAGTGAGCCAGCAAAGAGGGACTGTAACCTCAACGTTAGAGGCAGAGTCTTTAGACTTTTATAAAAGAGTCTGTGATAATAGGGGCTGTCTGTGGCTTTAGTCCTGGTCCAGACTGTGTGGAGGGACAGTTGTGTGTAATTGGCCCTACAATAGTTTAAACCTGCAGTCTCCCTCCCAGAGCAGCACCATTTAGCTTCTTTCAACTTGCACAACTGCTGGATGGCAGCTGACAGACCTGGAAGGGACCGCCAGAGAAAATGTGAGAAGTACGTGGAGCAAGTTGTAATTGTTGATAAAGCCCCCCACCCCCTGTTCAGTCTTTCATAGAAGTAGCACTTGAAACGTAGCAGCCATTAACCTGAGCCTGAGAGTCACTAAGGAGAGGTTGGTTACGCTGTAGGAGGGCTTCCCCATTTGTCACAAGCTCTTTGGGGTCACCCCTCGTCTCCCAAAAGCCACTGAATTCTTATCCACCTTCTTGTCATAATTTAGGGGAAAACTTTTTACCTTAGTCATGCTTCAAATGTAGAAACGATGATGCTTTGATTTTGGAAACTCTGAATGAGTCTTTTTTGGTTTCGGTAAGTTTCACTGGAGGCGGCTCTTAGAATCAACTAGCGTGACTGCTGCTTGGCAGTCTAACACGTGGCACCCCTTCAGTCTCCTTATAGGTTATGTCCAGCGGTAGTGATCTCTGTTTTTAGTGCCACTTTAGAATCTATGGTTTAGGTCTGACACAGTGTATGTGCTTTGTTAAACTGTCATCATTTTCAGTGGATGAAGGTTTTTGTTGTTGCTGCAGTATATTCCACTCCTTCGTGTATTTTTATCTTGAGTCTTAACAAGAGTTGGGAGCTCCAGGAGGAGCAGATTTTGGGTCCTGCAGCTGGAGTTCCTGAGGTCGCGTGGAGACAAGACACTTAGTTCTCAGGGTCATGGAGAGTATCAGACAAGGCACCGTGAGCCTGCAGGTGGGCAGCGCCCAAATCCATGATGTCTGGCGCTGGTCTTCCCGTGGCCACCTCCACAGCTGCTCTAGTTGCTGTTGCCCCCTTGTTGCTGCTGCTGCTGTAATTATGAAAAACAAAAAACCAATAAGTGTTTACTTCCTTGACTGTTACTTAATTCAAGTCCACTTTTATTCATAATGCCCCAAAGCCAAGCTGATAGGCAGTCATTCTGTGCTGCCCATGTCAGCATGGATTAAACACACGGGCCCTGCCGAGGGGACAGCAGGGGCAGGAGTGCAGGAGAAACTGCAGGGGTGACTGGGCTTCCCATTTGCCCACATGACTTCGGCTTCTGCAGGGGGTGGACACGTGAGGGAGAGAAAGGAGACAAATTCGAGTTCAGCTTAACACTAGTGCTTAGGAGAAGAAAGATTGCTTTCTCCTTAAATCACATGCTACCTGTCAATGTCTGGATTTCCTGGGATTTTTCTAAAACTTTACAAATACTCTAGAACAATGAACAGGTTGGTTCTACTAACCAGTTATGTAACTGTTATAAATTTGACATTACTGTGTAACAGGGATATTATGGAGATATACTATTTGATGTTAGGATTTCTTCTAGGAATTCAGCAGTTAAATATTTCTGAATCATTTTTAACCATTAGTAACGTTTTAGTGCACCTTAGAGTCGCGCTGTCTTCGTTTATTTGAGTATTAAGGATCCGCTGCGTGCCCAGCGCAGCCCCGGGTCCTGGAGGCCTTCTGTGGGAGTGTGTGATGTAGTTCCTAATGATCCGGTCTGGATACTAAAATTAACATTAAAATAAGTCTCTCCCCCATTTTTGGTTTCCAGACATATTAACTAGAGTGAGTTTCCAAAGAGCTCACTTAAATACTTCAAATTAAATTTGTAGCACTAGTATTTTGGCCCATGCACAGATCTAAAGAACATAAAAATCTCACATACCTCTCCTTTCCTGAGATCATCCCCTAGAAGAAGGGCCAGTTAAGCATTCTGGCACTAGATGATACCATTCTTTATATAAAACTGTGGATGGCAGTTTTATGAGATAGATGATTACATGTTACATTTTTTTCTCTTAAGCTGTGAGTGTGCCCTTAGAGATTACAAGTTTGTGGAGCTCATCTAATTTCTGACTGTCCAAGTAAGTCTTATAGATTAATAAATTGTTAGTGTAAAATACTTTGAATTCTTTTCAGGCTACTGGGCAACCAAATAGTGAATTACTGTGCCTACCAGCCACCCTACCCAGGCTTTTCTGACGCCTCTGAGAGAACAGTGTGTAGCAGGAGGATAGACAAGCCATTTCCCACCCTGGAACCAGGGGCTGTAGACACTTTGAGGTGTTAGCGATGTTAGGTCTTAGAAGGAGGAGTGCTGCTCATTTAAGGAGCTGCTAGAATCTTGCCTGCATTTTCTGCCTTTCTCCAATTCCTGCTATAATCGTTCTCAACAAGAAAATCTTTTTTTTAAAGAGAGGTTTTTCTAGGTCTTGATTTTTGAGTGAAAGCACATATTATTAGTGTGATCCAAATCATTTAATGAAGTTCCCAAAGTGTTTCTCTCTTACCCACAAGATAATTTGGCTCACTGGTAAAAGCTAACCCTGAGTTTAAACTTTTGAATAAAAAGAAGAACTGAAAGTCTAAAGCATGAATTTTTTAAAAACCTAAATATTTAGCTTTGGCTTTTTTAAGTTTAGCATATTAAAAGTAAATTTGAAAATCAGGTTCCGTATTGTTTTAAAAAGCAGTCCTTTTTTGGGACTTATTGTTAGACACCGCCGTCCTGTCGTGTGCCCTTGCAGGCTGAAAAACTTGAAACCAATGTGGCTGAATCCCCGCAAAGTAAACCCAGTGCTCCTTCTCTTTTGTTGTGGGGTGACTTGTTCTTGTGGTTAATTTCGTGTTCATTCAGCAGATGTTTATTAAATAGCTGCTGTGTGCCGGGGACCATGCTCAGGCCAACATTGGGAGGTGGGGAAAGGCGGAAGAAATCATCTGAGCTGGTGATCCCAGAGACACCAGGGCTTGCCTCTCAGGGCCCTGCGTGTTAGATGCTGGAGAAACGTCCCCGGGGAAGCCCAGTCCAGTGGGAATACACACAGGACAGAGTGGAAGTGTTGTCCCAGGGATCTGGCTTGGGTGATTTGAGGCCTTGAGGAGGGAGTGGCCTATTTAGACTGGAGGTAGGATGGAAACCAGAGCCCAAGAAGAGGTAGTTGGGTAAAGGAATAAAGATTTAAAAGCCATTAAGAATTTGTCAAGATGGCTGGAAGAGGGTGTGCATTCCAGGCAGAGAGAAAAGGATGGAGATTTGAAGGCCTTGTGTCTTTGAGAAAATGCAGCTGGTTTGTACAATGGGACCTCAGGTGTGTGTAGGAAAGTGAGGTACCTTCATTGAGCACTTGAGTGTTTTCCAGGCACCTCACAATTCTGTAAGGTAGCTCCATTTCATGGAGGAAGAAACTGAAGCTTGGAGAAGTGGAGTAACTTGACCCGGGATCACACAGCTCATGAGTGGCAAGTGTCTCTGACTCTGGATTGAGTTCTTCGTCACGGCGCTGTTCTGCTGGGCTAAGTTATTTGGACCATATGTTACAAGCTTTAGAAGAAACTGAAGGGTTTTAAATATAGGAATAGATAACTTGTTTAGTTTTATCTTTTAGAAATAGCTGTTAATCATTACACTGGGACCAGAGAAATAAATGGAAAGAACAGTGTGGCGGCAGGGGGAGGGGATGGAATGGGAGAGTGAGGCTGGAGGAAGGGACCGTTTAGGGGGTTATTGCAGAATCCAGGTGACAAGTTAGAGCCCAGACTAGGGCAGTACAGAGGACAGAGGGGATGATTGAAGACATGTGGAAGCCTGGCTTGACCAGTTTTAGTGAGCAGCTGGGTGTGAAAGAGGAATCGAGGCCGAGCCCTGGTTTCTGGCTTGAGTAACCAGTGGTCACGTCTGCAGAGGGCATAGAGGAGGAGGAACAGGATAGAGGGTGGGGTAGAGAATGTGCTCCAGTTTAGGATCTTGCCCTTCTGTACTTTTGGCCACTTCTCCTCGTCTTCCTTACCTAGCTCTTCCTCCTCTCCCCAGCTCCTTGGGGCTTGGTCCCCGGCCCTCATCTCTTTTCATGAACCCTTTAGGTGGCTCATCCAGTCCCATAACTTTAAATACTACCCGTTAAGTCAACAACTCCAAAATTTACCTTTCTAGTTCAGACCTCTCTTAGCACCAGACTAGAATGTTCACCTGTTCACGTGACATATCATCTCCACCTCAGTGTCTCACAGGCACCCCATACTTACAAGAGTTTGGATCCTGTCTTCTTACCCACAAAACACACTTCTCTCCCCATCTTCCCAGTGGCACCACCAGCCATTCAAGTGTTCATACCAAAATCCTAGGAGTTATTCTTGACATGTCCCTCTGCCTTATTTTCTGTATCAAGTTAATCATTAAAGCAAGTTGATTCTCCCAGCAAAATATGTCTGGAATCTTCTTTCTCTATCCATCTCCTTTATAATCTCCCAAGTTCAGGCTGCCATCATCTCTCTTAGAGCCTGAAATACTAAATCAGTCACCTATCTGCTCTCCCCGATCCCTTGTCCAATCCATTCTACATGTAGCAGCATCATGAGGGTCTGTCATCTCCTTACTCATAATGCTTCACTGGCACTAACTTCTGTCACTTATTCCTGCCCCTGGTCCTTCACATATGCCATTCTCAGTCTGGAATGGTCTTCTCTCCACTGGCTCATTCTTATCCTTTGGGCATTAAATGTAATTTCTCCAGAGAGATCTCTAACCACCCATCTTTCTCATAGCATTTTGTTCTTTCAATGCATTTCTCACTATTTGTAGTTGTAAATGTATTTGGTTTTTACTTCATTTATTTGCTAACATATATGTATCAAGCATGTTATGCCAGACATCATGCTAGGTTCAAGGGATGTAGTGTGGAGTAAAAGCAGACATAATAGGCACTTAGCGAGAATTTGTGGAAGGCAGAGGCACGTTTGTGACTTGTGGGTGGAGAGGAGAATATAGGTGTTTGGTGACTAGTGCTGGGTAGTCAGGTATAGCTAGTTAAAGTCATCAGTGAGATCACTCAGGATGAGAATATGGCTTGGGAAAAGCAGAAAGTCAAGTAATGTCTGCCTGGACTTGTATCTTGCTTTATTCTAGAGAGGATTTCAGGTGAGTTGAATTTGGACCCCTAGTGAGGGCCATGATGTATAGGAAAAGCAGAAGAGAAGTCATCAAGGAGAGTGGAAGCTAGAAAGGTAGATGGAGGTCCGGGAGAAGGTGGGGTTCATAAAAGAAGGCAGGAGTGGAGAGCTTTCAGAATGCTGCCGTGATGGTCAACAGGTAAATGTGCCAGGGTCAAGTGAGATACGCACTGGATGGCATCTGCTATGAGCAGTTACCTGTCATTGCCTGAGTAGTATCAGGCAGGGGGAGAAGGGCAGCCTAGAAGCCAGTTGGCTACACGGTGGGAAATTAGTGAGAAAGGATAAGGAGTGGCAAATGTGTGGACTACTCTAGAAAGGAGGTTGGCTCCGAGGAGACAGAGGAGACGGAGAAGTGGGCAGACGCAGGATGAAGGGAAGTTCATTGTTTCGTGGTGCATGCGGGGCGGGGTTTGGTGCTGTTTTCTGCTGGAGTAAGTGAAGGGGGACAGGTTGAAGGCACAGGAAGGAAGGGCGGTCTCTCAGATGGATGGCAGCTGGACTCTAGAGCACAAGGAGAAGGAGAACTTTGACCTAAACCCTTGAGTCTGGTGGCTTCGCTTAGGAGAAATCCTAGTGTAGGTTCATGCATGAGCCTGGAAAGTCATCCGATTTTAGCCACCCTTCCCCCAGCTTCCACTCAAGGCCTGCATACCTTAACAGTTACCTTACTTCCTGGGTCACGGTTTCCTCTTCTGTAAAAACCTCCCTGGAAATTGAGAATTGAATGAGATCTTGCTGATAAAGCACTTCGCACAGTGCCAGGTCCCCACGTGCTTTCTGTCCTGGGGAACAAATGAAAGAAATAGAGGTAGCTCTTAGAGTTGAAGAGGGCCTTAATAGGGGTAGTTCAACTGATATTTTGATTGTTTTCAAAATATTTCAGTAATGTGTTTCATTTCATTTAACTTTTTTTTTTTAAATGAGAGCATCTTAGGCACCAGATGTTTTGCTGGTGGCTGGTGCACTGTGCTGGACTCCTGTTTGCAATCCTGTCGTTAGCAGTGTTAGGTCTGTGTGGAGAACAGACAGTGTCAGCTCCTTTGATAAGATTGTAAGGGCTGAGAAGTTTCACCATCGCTAAACTGAGCTTGGGCACTGATTCTTTGCGGGAGACTTCTGCCTATTTTGTGTTCTTGCCCTTTAACAAGTGTTATTCATGCTTTGAGCAGAGAAGCTGAACTGATTTAATCTAATCTTCCTGCGTTTGTTCCTGAAAGTTGAGTGACTTTTCTTATTGAAAACCTAATGACTAATAAGAGATGGCTCTGGTCCCTAATCCGTGAGCACATTCATTCAGTGGATTTGCTTTGTACAATCCTGTGTTTTTATAAGCCATTTCCTATTTTGAGACTTGACACAGTATCAGTTTGTGTATCAATAATGCCAGCCAATGATCTTTCATTTACCAAATAATTGTATATGTAACAGGCAAAATGTTATCAGATGCAGTGAATTCCTGAAACTAGCGCAGCGGGAGGCATCTGCTGGTCTGTGGTATGAAGCTGTCAAGCACTCCAGTACCTGCCATAGAGTGTGTGGCTGTTAGCTCCACGGCTTGTGCGGTGTCTAGATATGCTGACTGCCTTACCTCCACGGCATCTCTGTCATTTGCCCCACGAAGCTTGTGCTGCTGCGCTGTCACTTTGTCTTCTCTTTCCCGCTGAAGACCTAGGTTTGGCTTATTTCCTTTTCTTTTTTATTTCCACCAGTGGACCGTATTGTGGGTCTGGATCAAGTCACTGGTATGACTGAGACAGCTTTTGGCTCTGCATATAAAACCAAAAAGGGCATGTTTCGTACTGTTGGGCAACTTTACAAAGAATCTCTCACCAAGTTGATGGCAACTCTCCGAAACACCAATCCTAACTTCGTTCGCTGCATCATTCCAAATCACGAGAAGCGGGTATGTGTTAAGCAAAACATAGGCTGGTATTTAAAATCGGTCTAGGTCAGGTTACAAAGATTAAAGTGTAAAACTATCATTTGCTTGATTAGGCTGGAAAACTGGATCCGCATCTCGTGCTAGATCAGCTCCGCTGTAATGGTGTCCTGGAAGGGATCAGAATCTGTCGCCAGGGGTTCCCCAACCGGATAGTTTTCCAGGAATTCAGACAGAGGTATGGCTAACTTTTACCTTTTTTATGCTGTATGTATCAAAGCTTATCTGGATGTGAATCAAGCAATGAGATAACAAGGAAAAATTTTTCCTTGTTCCCTCCATAGTTTCAGTTTTCGAACAGAGCAATGCTGTTTTGGATGTCACCCTGATACTGTCTGATGTTCTAAATAGAGGCCTCTGAGCATTGCTCCTCCAGCCTTGTATGTTATCTAATAAATGTCTGCAAATTGACAGTGACTTAACACTCTAAGAGCCAGATTCTCCTTGCATCTTAAGGATGTGAACATTTTGTGGAAATAAAGAAAAACAAAAGGTTTTTAAAAACACTGTTCTTGATTCTTCTCTGCCACAACTTCTTAAACCTAGTCTTTGACCTGGAAGAATTCACCTCATTTTTATTTTGCTGCTTCTTTTAAGAAACAGAAACTAGATCTGCAGAAAATCAGAAAATCACTTGGTCATTTCCTTCCTCTTAATTTGACATCATTACCTATCATATTACTGCTTTCTAGAGCAAGCAAAACTCATAGTAGGTAAATAGTTTCACAAATTTTTACAAAGGGTTTTTTGGCTGCTTTTCTTACAGATATGAGATCCTAACTCCAAATGCTATTCCTAAAGGTTTTATGGATGGCAAACAGGCTTGTGAACGAATGGTAAGCTTTTCTTGATTTTTCTGATTTGTGGACTATTGATAGAATCTTTCCTGTAGCAAAAATAGTAAACAGACTTTTTCTCTCTTAGATCCGTGCTTTAGAACTGGACCCAAACTTGTATAGAATTGGACAAAGCAAGATATTTTTCAGAGCTGGAGTTTTGGCACACTTAGAGGAAGAAAGAGATTTAAAAATTACCGATATCATTATCTTCTTCCAGGCTGTTTGCAGAGGTTACCTAGCCAGAAAGTAAGTGGGTAATCATGAATTAAATGCTTACTAAGTATGTGCTTATGCGTGTGCTTGTGCAGAGCATTGAATTTCATACTAGAAATATAAGACTCTGTGAGACATACGGTCCCTGTCTATGGAAATTGTATTCTAGTGGGAGAGGTGGCCAAGTAAGCAGATAAACATTCTAAATAAGAAGATGTTGCAATAAGGTAATAAACGAGGGGCCGAGATAGACAATAAAGGGGTTGGGGTGCTGCTTCAGCGTGGGTCGTCAGGGAACTGAGGCTGAAACCTGAAGAATTAGAAGCTGCTAGCCCTATGAAAAGGGAAAGAGAAGCTTTCCAGTGAAGGAACCGTAGCAGCAGTTCTGGAAGGAGTATGGTGTCATTTGAGAAGGTGAAATAGTACAGTGCATCTGGAGCATGGCGAGTGAGCAGGAGCAAGGTGGGAGAAGAGGCTTGAGCAGTGGGCACTTGTAGGTGTTGGAAGTGCAGTAGAACAACATTGAGGGGTGATTTATACTTTCAGGGTCACCTGCTGCCTTGTGCAGAATGGATTGGAGGTGGGCAATAGTGGAATTGGGTGGGCCAGTTGGGAAGCTGTTGCCATGACTCAGTAGAAGATGGCAGTACCCAAGTGGCAGGACCCACAGTGCTGATGGAGCTTGAGAGAATGGGTGCTGGATTTGAGACCGGACAAAAAGGACTTAGAACAGGTTTGGATCTAGAGATAATAATGGTGTTTTCTTTACTTCTTCCTATAGAAGACGTAGGCTTTGGAAGTGAGAGAAGTAGAGAGAGATGAATAATGGCCATCCAGACAGTTTTGACAAACAGTGTGAACGCTTGCCCTGAAGGTTAACGTTCTGCAATCGTGTCCTCTAGACTTGGGTGGGAGAGCTGTGGTCATGCGCAGTCTGCTTGCCCAGACATCAGTCAAGAAGGTTGCAGACTGAATGAGGTGGAAGCAATGTTTGTGTCTTTGCCCATTAAATGAATACTGAGTAAAAAGGGTAGCAAGGAAAGTTGAAGAATGGATGACATCCTCAGTGATTCATATTAGGAAACATTTAGCAAGAAGGAGCAAAAGACTTGGGTTTTTATGTCTTATTGCTTAAAGCATGTTGAAATAATAAAGTGAAGCTGCTATAACAAACACCATTGTCACCATATCCATCAGACCACAGAGTGCCTGAGGGAGCATAAAGAGTGAGCACAGCCGTGTGCCTTCCTAACTTCCCAGAGATAGTAAAAATTTTACAACTGCCAGAAACCTACAAGGTCAGAAGTGCACGAAATGAAGTATATAAATTTGTGAGGGTGTGCAGCTTTTTTAGTGATGTCTAAACCCTGCAGATTTTTCATCAAGACTGATAACCAAACCCAAAGATATTACACTCACGTTTTCTCATCTTAAGGACTTCAAACTAACACAGCTGTGTAATCTGCTCTATGAGTCACCCTGGCTATGCCATTTGGGGCCCCTTCACCTCAGTATTTTCATCACACTTTGTATATGGTGGGATGGGACTTAAAAGTAGGGTACATCAATAAAAGAAGACATCCTATTCAAAAGAACCGGATTATAACACGGAAAAAAGGCAGAGGAGTGCTTACAATAGTCCAAAAGATAGAGATCTCTGTGGAAATCCATGACCTTGTGCTTGAAGCGCCCTGGAAGACATTGGGATGCGCATAAAAAGAGGTAAGAAACAGAAGTGACTTTAAACACTTGTGCCTCCTAGACACTTGAAGACAGGATGGTGTGCTTCCGATGCGGGTCACTGAAGTGCCCAGTGAAGGCAGCCAGGATGTGCCTGATGCATAATAGGGACTCAGGAAATATCAGTTGATTTATAATCAGTTGACTGTTGTGAGGAAAGAAGACCAGCTGCCTCGTTCAACTAAACAGAGTTACTGGCATGTTCTTGACTCATCGTTCTGACAGCCTTATCTCCCAGCGGGCCAAGGATGCAACTAGAGCAACGGTTTTTAATGAGAAGATTGGGAGAATTTTTACAGCATTCTTGAAAGAGGTTGTAAGAATTGGAAGGCAGCTTCTTTACAGTTTCAAAAGCATATTTGAAACTGTTGCATTTGTAGTAGAAACTATTAAAATTAACACTTGCCAAACTTTCTTGCCTGGTAGGAATAAATTAGAAGGAAGAAGGCTTGGTAGGAAGCAAAAATAAAGCCAGTTACAAAGCAGTGGGCTCCAGGAAATTTCTAACCAGCAAGCAGGAATTAGTTGGCGAGACGGAAGTTCTAGGATTCCTGCAAGGAAGTGTATAGTCAAAGAAGCAGAAGGGTGAAAAACAGTCATTTGTGTTCTAAAACTACCTCTTTCAGGTCTTTTCTTAAGACACTACCACATGAATTCTGATACCAGTCTTTGCTGGAATGAAGGAATATCTATCTATCTATCTAAGGAATAAAATATCTATATTTTTACTATCTTTTCCATCTCCTTCAGTTGCTTCTCTTTCCCAAGAGAATCACATGGGTACTCCTGCAAACAGTTACAAAAGATCAAGAGAAATGATCTCAGAGATGGAAGTGCCCAGGTGTTCATTCATTCATTCACTCAGCAAACATTTTGGGGAGGGCTTGAGTGTATTGTTCACTTGATTGTATACTGGCACCACAAAAATAACTGCTCCTAAGGAGCTCAGAGTCTAGTTGGGAATATTGCCGCCTAAGTAGATAATTAGAGTGGAGCATAAGTCCAATGACAGAGAGATACAAAGGAGACTCCAAGGTCATTCTGGAGGATTTCATTGTTCTGAAATCCAGGGGATCAGAATGTTCCAATAGTGGGTGGTCCACAGAGGTGTGCGATAGAGAAGGCAAAATGGATTTGGCTGAGGAAAAAGCTGCTAACTTCAGAGTCCACGGAACCCTTTATCAATATCTAAAATGCAGTTTCAGTAGTGATAAGGTAGGAACCAGATTGCTAGACATCAGGGAGTGAGGTAATGGGAACATTTGCTGTGGATCCTGAAAGTGTGGTAGTGAGTAGAAAAAGATAAATTGTATACTAAAAGGAATGGTAGGTCAGTGAACTTTGGGTTTTGGGGTCATTTTGGGCAAGAGAGGTGGTAAGGATTTCAGAAAAGGAGCCCTGTTCCTGAAGGAGAGTGAGAAATTGAAAATATTAGAGTAAAGATATTCAGGAAGTGGGCCTTGAGCCACGTGGAGGGACTGAGAAGGCAGCATGGTGTAGTGGGAAAAGCCCAGACACGGTAATGAGGAGACCAGGGTTCACGAAGTATCTCCATGTCCTGGAGGAAAGTCTCTTGGCTTCTCTGAGCTGTCATCTGTAAACGAGAGGCATTGACATGATCATCTCCAGGCCTGTTCCAGCTTCAGAGTGCTGCACAGTGTTAGGCAAAGTGGGGGGAGGGAGGAGAAAGATTAACTTAGAAACGGGGAGGAATGCTGCTTCTGTGACAGATCAAAGCTACTAAAGGAGCCATAACGAACACCAGCAAAGAGAAGATGAAGCACCTTCTTTCACACTGAAAGCAGGAGGTTTATTCCTACCCGAGCGTGCATGCACTTACATGCACATGGGTAAACGGCAGGAGAATGTTTAGGGCAGCACCTCCGAAGAAAGTATGGGTATCTGTGACAGATGCTTGAGGTCGGCTGAGCAGGCCCAGGAGCTGGTGTGGACTCAAGCAGGCAGTCCCACTTCCTCGAGCATTTGTCCCGAGCACTTGATGGGTGTCTGCCTTCAGAAAGTCTTCTTATGACAACAGCTATTAAAACATGTTTTTCTTTAAATAGTAAGTTTTTCTTACTGTTTTTCAGGGCCTTTGCCAAGAAGCAGCAACAACTCAGTGCCTTAAAGGTCTTGCAGCGGAACTGTGCTGCGTATCTGAAGCTACGGCACTGGCAGTGGTGGCGAGTCTTCACCAAGGTGGGCTTCCTGTGCTTCCTCGGGAATAGCGCTGTGGATCGGTGAGAAGCCACAGGAAGGAGACGTGAAGGTAAACTGTTTGATTTTGTCATAGGTGAAGCCACTCCTACAAGTCACTCGCCAAGAGGAAGAACTTCAGGCCAAAGATGAAGAGCTGTTGAAGGTGAAGGAGAAGCAGACAAAGGTGGAAGGGGAGCTCGAGGAGATGGAGAGGAAGCACCAGCAGGTACGTGCGCTGGCTTCGTAAAGTCTCACCTGGTCCTGAATCAGTGTGAGCGCTCCCGTTGACAGGGACTCACACGTTTAATTATGAAGAAATGAGCATACTTACCACATCATCAATTTTATGTGTATGTTTCACTCGTTTCCAAAGCATAGACGTTTGAGAATAGAGGTGGCAGATACATTAGGCCACGCGTTTGCTTTTATGTGAACTAAAGTCAATCTTCCCTCTTGCATTTTTGCCTTTGTCATCCTTTGGACACGCAGGTGACCATTTTTGCTATCAGGCACGTGTTTAACAGCTGTTTTCGATCACACTCCCAATATTATCACCTTCTTGTGACTGCTCATGAGGAAAACAGAAAAAAAGAAGGATGAGATAGTACAAGGCCACGACCTGCCTCTTCTCCAGCAGCAGGGGTCCTGAATCAGTGTCCCTTTCCTAGGCGGTTCTGCTTCCTAGGCAAAGCAGAGGCTCAGGAAGTATTTGTTTAGGAGAAAAATAGAGTTGTAGTGGTCAAAGCCAAAAATATTAACAATAAAGGCTAAGAATATCACTTGATACCGGACAACTTTGGTGTCACCGTGAACTTTATAACCTTTGAATATTTTCCCTCTCCTATTTTTCTGTCTCTTTGTAAATTACCTTAATAGAGGCATGGGAGTTCTTAAAATAGCAGGAATTAATATGTGTTATTCAGGATGACTTGAGACAACAGAAACAACCAAAATGTTTTCATCTAGCTTATTTTGCTCTAGCTGAAGACATATTTGAAAGTGTTGCCAGGGATGTTATGTCTTTAACTCTCAGTTTCTTCGGTGATGTGCACTGACTGTTGAAATCACGGTGACTCTATCTTGTGGATACACTGAGGGCAATTCCCAGTACTAGACACTTTATTATGATTGCAGCTTTTAGAGGAGAAGAATATCCTTGCAGAGCAACTACAAGCAGAGACTGAGCTCTTTGCTGAAGCAGAAGAGATGAGAGCAAGACTTGCTGCTAAAAAGCAGGAATTAGAAGAGATTCTCCATGACTTGGAGTCTAGAGTTGAAGAAGAAGAAGAAAGAAACCAAATTCTCCAAAATGAAAAGAAAAAAATGCAAGCACATATTCAGGTATCCATGATAGTTTTTATTTAAAAGTATATTTTGGGGGGCCAGCCCGGTGGCGTAGTGGTTAAGTGCGCACGTTCCTCTTTAGCAGCCTGGGGTTCGCTGGTTTGGATCCCGGGTGCAGACATGGCACCGCCTGGCACGCCATGCTGTGGTAGGCATCCCACATACAAAGTAGAGGAAGATGGGCACGGATGTTAGCCCAGGGCCAGTCTTCCTCAGCGAAAAGAGGAGGATTGGCAGCAGTTAGCTCAGGGCTAATCTTCCTCAAAAAAAAAATTATATGTTGGATTTTCCAAGTAGATCTGTTGAAGACATAGAAGCTATGGGTTTGGATTCTTGTGTTCATTGAGGAACAAAAGGAATCTAAGTTATAAGTACTTACCCTTAAAAGATGACCATCATTCGAAGCACACATGTAATAGATTTTCTTCGAACATGTGTTTGTTATTTTGAATAGGAATCTTTTTTATGTTCTGATGTGGCATTTTACAGTATGCAAAGTGATTCAAAGTAGAATCACATCCCAGGATCTGTGGCACTCTGTAAGGGACCTAATTTGTTCTTTGTGTTGTCATTATAATTCTGCTCCATTCATTAGATAGGCATCTACTAGGTGGTTTGGTTCATAAGAAATGCTCAGCACTGACACAGGAGGTGGCCAGGAATCAGAACGGAACACTCAGCCCTTCCTGGTAGTCACTTTCTTATTGAGATACAAGCTGTCCTCACATGAAGCACGGCTGTTTACGTGGTTGCATACACAGACACATGAAACTGATGGTGGTTATTCGGTCTGTACCCCAGGACACCTCCTTTTCCCCTTGTCTCCCAGCCACAGCCTATCTAACGTGCTCTTGAGTGCTCAGGGCTTCTGTATCTGCCACCATTGCTTTATACCACTACCAAACTTCCTTTCTTCCATGTCTCTCCCTTAATTTTTTCTCACCCGATAGCTTATCCTTGCAAAGCACAGACAGTTCAGATATTTCTTAAAACCACAAAAGATGTCATATTATTTCCTTGGAAAACACCCCATATGATAAATCATCCGGACACTTTCCATTCTTCCACACAAACAGCTTTCCAGTATCCTGTAACAGGTTAGCAGGGTAGGTTTGCAGATGGGTTTACGAAAGCTGTAAAAAGTGCGCTGTAATCCAGCAGTTCTAGTTCTAGGACTTTTTTCTAAGCATAGATCCATGGAAGCCATTTAATTATCTCACAATAGGGGATTGTTAAACCATGGTAATACTATACAATTACAAACAAAAAGCTACTTATTTTCATGGGTATTCAGAATATATTAATAAAGACAGTTGCAAAAGAGTATACACAATAAGATCTAATTAAATATATTTATGGGAGCCAGCCCAGTGGCATAGTGGTTTAAGTTTGCGCACTCCACTTTGGTGGCCTGGGCTTCACTGCTTCAGATCCTGGGCACGGACCTACACACCGCTCAGCAAGCCATGCTCTGGCAGCATCCCACATAGAAGAACTAGAAGGACTTACAACTAGAATACACAACTTACACTAGAATATTGGGGAGCTAAGAAAAAGAGGAAGATTGGCAACAGATGTTAGCCCTGGGCCAATCTTCTTCACCAAAAAGGATTAAAAATATACATATATTTATGTAACTTATAAATTTAGCTGTGTGATTTTATATGGGAGTATTTAGAAGATCCAGAGTAATATTCACCAGTGACAGTGAGTTCTCCCTGCCGGTATTATCAACAGTCTTGATTGTGTTTTCTCTTTGGTTAAGAGCATGTGTGTACTTCAGTATAACGTTTCACTCAGGTAGGGGAAGGACACCCAAAGTCATCTCTAGTCTCCCCAACCTATTTTCTTTATGCTCCAAATTTTCACAGCTTCACAGTCAATGCGCGCCTTTCTCTCCTCTACTTTGAAAGCAAATCTGTCCTGGAGGGACAGGGTTGGTTTGTTTTGTTTTGCTTTTTCAATACTTTTTCTCTTCTCATTCTTTACTAGACTCTTTTAAACTTCTCGTTTTTTGCACTGTTTTATCTAATTTACTTTCTCCTTTTTGTGACATGTAAATTCGTTCAAACACATTCTGAAAGTATTTATGGTAATATTCAGTATTGGGTTTTTTTCCTCTTGTGGAGTATCAGAGAGTCCGTATTAACTGTGGCCCTTGGGAAGTCATCCTCGTTGGTCTTTATCTTTTTTTTTTTTTTTTTGCCTGTGAGGCTTTGAGGGATTTCTTGTCTGTACCCCTTCCAACCAAAACTACTAGAGCTGTTTTTGGTTTTGTTTTGCTTTTAAGGGTAATTTTCTGATTACGGTATTAATGAATGAATATTATAGAAAACCTAGAGAATGCAAAATAGCATTTATAGTCTCTCCCACCTGTCAACTCCATTACCTCTGTTATTGTTTCTTGCCTATATTTCTAAACAGACACATATGGATTCATTTATTAATTGAAATTATACTGAACATACGGTCATGTCCACTGCTTTTGTCGCCTTAGGCATGTGCAGTACAGGGATGCAATTAACAAAATACAGACTGTGGGAAACTCTAGGGCAAATGACCTGTGTTGGTTTTTGGTTTTTTTTTTTTTTTTGACAAACAAATGGTGAGAGAGGGAGGAGAAAGAAATAGAGAGGAATCTAGAGATTAAAGTCTGGGAGTCTTAAGAGGCTTATCAGTCAGTCACTGTGTGTGAACCTGATTTAGATTCCGATTGGAACAAACAAATGTATTTTTAAGTGGACTTTATCTTTTAGGGATGCAGCCTGAAGGTTTTACAGATGAAATGTGATATTTGGGATTTGCTTCAAAATAACACAAGGGGAGGAGGGAGAAGGTGGGGTAAATTAAGTGCGTGTTTGATGTAGTTCTATATTACTCATATTTCCTGTGTTAGTAATTATTATTCCAAAATATGAATTTTAATTAGTTATTCTATTTTTAAAAATACCAACTTTTAATTACCAAGACTTTTTTGTAGCATGTTCATAGTTCCTCAATATTATAAATAACACTTTACTATTACTTTTTTTAACATAAATCACATCTGTGATTATTTCCTGAAATTGCTGGTTTAAAAGAAATGCTTGTTTTCAAAGCTTACTGCACTTTGCTATGTTGGATTCCAGAAGGATTAATCCAGTTTGTACTTTAACCTGAAGTCTGATACGAATGTCTGTTTCACATAACTGCATTTCATATTTTAAAAAAGATCCTTGCCATTTTGAAACTTAAAAATTGGTATTTCATTTTAATATGCACTCCTTTGATTATTAACATGTGGTGGAATTTTGTGGAGAAAGTGAGGAGATTGACTCTGTGATCTTCTTCACAAGGACCTTGAAGAGCAACTGGATGAGGAAGAAGGAGCTCGCCAGAAACTGCAGCTGGAAAAGGTGACAGCAGAGGCTAAAATCAAGAAGATGGAAGAGGAGATTCTGCTTCTCGAGGACCAAAATTCCAAATTTATCAAAGTAAGAGAATATTTCTATTCAAAGGTTGATGATAGACTATGAACAATACTTTCGTGGATGCACTCACTGAAGGTGGCTTCAAACGGGAAAAGCTCAGGTTCATTTACGTCATTTTCTCTCTGTCTCTGCCTGTATAGATTTCTAAAGACGGAAACTATGTAATTTTTTAACTCCACCAAATAGCCTTATAATCCTTTAGGTATTTACCCCGCACATTTTGTACACGTTGATCACTCATTGATGCCTTGTTCCCATCTGTGCCTCAGTTCCTTCAGCCTCTTGTGGGACCCTGATGGCTGGGCAGCTGGGCCACGCTCTGGAGGTCGGCCCCAGGATCAGGGAGCCTTCTGGCCTTTTTGGAGCACACCGTCTGTTGGGGGAGGCAGTGCCAGTGTTACTTGTTTTCTAAGTAGTACCAAACCCCAGTTGTTATTTTGAATACCTTTTCTGAAGCAATCAACTTTGTCCTTTCAGGAAAAGAAACTCATGGAAGATCGCATTGCTGAGTGTTCCTCTCAGCTGGCTGAAGAGGAAGAAAAGGCAAAAAACTTGGCCAAAATCAGGAATAAGCAAGAAGTGATGATCTCTGATTTAGAAGGTTAGTGTCTCGGGTCAGAGAAATTTAGGACTAGGACATGCGAGTGTTCAGATTGAACTGAAATCACAACGTGCAATAATAGAAAATGTACATGGTGATTACTAATCAGTTTGGGTTCCATTATTAAAATGTCTATTATAAGTTATTATCATAACTTATTATTACAAGTTACAATACTTGTCTAGTCACCAAGTATTTATGATGGAGTGGCGCTAAATTATCTTTTAAACTTTTACTTTTTCAGGTTGGGCCTGTGGTAGAAATCCATTGCCCTTTGGTGGACATAGAATCTAATTTAAGTGTGAGTCGTACAGGCCATTGGACTTGGTGTGTGTTTAATCTGAAACTGCATTAAGTTGCCCAGGTCTCACTTCACAGAGGGACCGCCTCTGACATAACTGCAGGGACAGGAGAAGCTGCTGAGGAGACCATGTCTCACATGATGGCAAAAGTAATGTCGGGAAATCCTAGGAATTTTGCAAAATGAATCACCACTTTCTCCAAAAGAAATAGGAAAGGAGAGTAGGAGTTGGGAAGAGCATATAAAACCTCTCCTCTGTCCAGCCGCTAGAGACTGGTGTTGACACTGAGGAAGGAAGAGCATGGCTCAGGATGCCCTGGTCTCGAGAAAGTGTGAACAGCACCTGCGGGGCATGACCACCTTTCCTAATGCGTTGCTTCTGTAATGGGGAGAAAATGAGTGGTTTTACACAAATCTTTAGGGTTTTGTTGTCCTTGTTGTTGTTTAGTATAAACAAAAGAGGGGATGCCAGTATGAAACTGTTTCACAAACCATTTGTACCAGTGTACACTGCTGTGCGGGAGGTGGCAGACAGCAGGTGTCGACGTGGCTGTTTTTTCTCCCTTTTTGATCGGGCTGTGCTACTCAGTCTCATCTTCTCAGCATATTGGTTCCCGCTGGAGAACACAACGGCACACAGGTCGTGGTGTTGTGAGGAAAGCATTTGAATGGAAAGGATCATGGCGTTAATTAAGGGGTGACTGCAGAATTTTAGAGGGGAGGGCGGAGAAGATGCATGACCTTCTGCCCGCCCTCTGTCAAACCAGGGATTCCCAGTGAAGGGGTGGGGGATGGGCAGTTACAAACACTGCCCTAGCCTCTGCTGAGCCCCTCTCCAAACCTGGGCACAGCGATGGGGGTGGCATGAGAGGGTTCCAGGTCACTTCAACTCTAACAGCGTGGGCTCACTTCTTATGAAAGGACATCCTTAGAACCCACCCAATTTCTTCCTTAAAATCCATCTTCCCACTAATTTATCTCGCCTTCAGTTTGGTCTTAATGGTTTCAAATGACTGAGCTGTTGGCACAGTGTTATCAAGGCAGTGACATGCTTTTGAATAAAATGGCTTATTTTCAACTTTAATCAATTTATATTTTGAATTTATTCACATGGTGTCATTCACCGTGTTGAAGAGCTTCTTGTATCTTGCCTTAAAGAACGCTTAAAGAAGGAAGAGAAGACTCGTCAGGAACTGGAAAAAGCCAAAAGAAAACTTGATGGTGAAACAACTGACCTGCAGGACCAGATCGCTGAGCTCCAGGCACAGATCGACGAGCTCAAGATCCAGTTGGCCAAGAAGGAGGAGGAGCTGCAGGGCGCTCTGGCCAGGTCTGCCATCACTGCAAAGGCCTTTGGACTGAAGTTACTGTGGGGTTTATTTTCAACAGAATGTCTCGTGTCTAGGAGCAGACAAAAACCCCAGGAGAGTGACACGTAGTTTACTTGTTGTTAGGTCTAACATAAGAACCTGAAAAACCCAGAAGTACAAAATTTATGTTAGGGTTGCAAGAAAATCTCATACACCGTTCTCAGTATTTATGCTTAAAATCATTAGTCGTATCATGAGATCCTTGGAAATTCACACCAGAGCAAATTATTTTACCATATCAAATGTTTGTACATTACAGATTAATTTCAGTATATTTTAGAAGTTTAGAGAAAATCACTTTAACATGGTCTTAGGACTTAGAGTTTAATTTATAATTGATTACAATCAAGAAAATCTTGTAACAGAAATGTTTCTCTGTCCTCTCTCACTGTTAGTCTTACTTCAGCCAGATTTTCTGCTTTTTCACTTGTAGAGGAGAGCTAGAATCTAGAATTAAGGTTCTCCACCACTTGCTATCATGTCTATCAGCTTTCCTTCCCTCACCTCAAACATCCCAACTATTCCCAGTCAGAAGAATCTACCAACATTAAACCATGCACATGAGCAGAAAGATGCGCTAGAGGAAAGATGACGTGTAAAGTAGAAGGTGTGAAGGTGGCAGGTCTCTTTTTTCTACTGTGTTCTGAGAACTTTGAATTTGCTGCTTCACTGTAGGCTGATACCAATTTGATAGACTAGACTGCCACCTTGAGCAGTTTCCTAATTATAATAACATTTTACTTGAGGGAATTTTTTAATATTCTAATCGTTAAAGTGAGATTGTCCTACCTTTTAACGGAGAATTTTAGCCCTTCACAATGGGCTGGATTCTGATTCTAGCTCTGCTGCTGCCAGCTTTGGGGCCTGCACGTCAGCTTCCTGTGTCCATCCCTGCCTGCCCAGCAGGCCCTGGGCAGCCGCTCCAGCCTCGTGCCACGAGCAGAGGGATGTGTAACTGGGGTCTCCTGTGGATAGGTCCGCAGGGGCTGGTTCACCTGGGAAACAGTGCATCTGTGCGCCAGATCTCAGTGCTTCTTGCACCTGGGTCTTTTAACAGGGGTGATGACGAGACACTCCATAAGAATAATGCACTTAAAGTTGTGCGAGAGCTACAAGCCCAAATCGCTGAACTCCAGGAAGACTTTGAATCTGAGAAGGCTTCCCGGAACAAGGCAGAAAAGCAGAAAAGGGACTTGAGTGAGGAACTGGAAGCTCTGAAAACAGAGCTGGAGGACACTCTGGACACCACCGCAGCTCAGCAGGAACTCCGGTGAGTGAGGGAGGCAGCGCATCACCTGGTGTCTGCTGAGCTCTCCCACGAGGTCTGGCGGGAATGCTGTGGATGTGCTTGCTCTCTTTGTGAGATGGTATGTTTTTCTTTATGTTGTCCTTCTGAGTATCCTCTCTCTCCTGGAATTAATAGCAGGTGAAACGATAACAAAATAGTAGTTTGTTTCTTATAGAAACAAACCAGCTTACAGGTAGAAAGCGCACGGGCGGGGGGATGGACCAACAGACTGAGGTGCAGGGTGAGATGTGATCTTTTAGAAAAGCCACAGTCAGTGATGGATGTCTAAGGGAAAGACAGAGGACAGATACACACATAGAGAGGGCTGGAAAGATTTATACAGAGACTATGTAAGAGAGATAGAGAGGACCAGAGGGATAGATGGGACAGGCACAGAAATAGGGGGAGATATCTGGTGGTCAGGCATCTGCTGGTAGCACCAATTGGTATGAACATGGTAGGCAAACATGAGAAGGGAGGTACACATTCACAGAGATGAAGAGAAAGGTGAATACAGGTACTCAGACAAAGGTGTGTGTTGGGCAGAGTCATATGCTGTCACAGATGAACCAGCAGCCAAGGGTAGGCAAAAAGAAAGTGAGAAGCACAGGTGAGCACAGCCAGAGAAGATCCACATGTTGAAACCTTAGCATGTCAGCCCACAGAAGTCACAGGAGAGCTATAGGAACGAGCCGGTGGGCAGACGGGCTGACCTGCAGCTCCTGCTGGCATATAGATATACTTGTCATACAAGTCGCTGAGTTGTGATCTCCCAGATTGCTGTCTTGGCCTCTTCCTGACCATCTTCTCCCTCCTCAAGACTCAAGTTGCCAGGCACATGAGGCCTGCCCCAGGAATCCCCAGGCTGCCTTGGCTGGTAGATTTGACTGGCTGCATGCATGCGTGCACACACACACACACGCACACACACAGCGCCCTGCCAGCTGTTCCACCATGTGCGTGATGGGAGGAGTACCCATCACTCTGGGAAGGCGGCTAAGATAAGGCCTAAAATAAAACCAGGATAGAAGGAATCATTTATGAAGACAGATGTGGCCAGAGAGGTAGGAAAGGACCTGGAGCAACCAGGAGGGAAGTGTGTTGTGGTGAAAGCCAGTGGTGCTCTTGCCTGGAGGACAAGGGTGTGCTCATCTGGGTGCCTGGACCTGGAGAGAATGACATCACCCAGTCTGCAGAGCAGGCCCTCTGAGCCGTGAGACTGAGGTCAGATTGTGGGTGTCAGGGGAGCGCTCAGTGGTGAAGAAACGGAGGTAATGAGCCTAATATTGTGGCCAGGACTTTGCCCATGAATATGTAAGGTCACAGCAGCAGTACGGGGGTGTGTCCCCAGAGAGAGCCCGTCCCAGCCAGGCAGGGTTGGAGGCTTCCCACTCCACTGCAGCAGAGGAACTCTGCTTTTAGCAGTTTAAAGTCCTGGCGTTCTCTTTGGAAGATGTGCTTTTTAAAAATCTGGAAACTATTAAAGTAGACTTTGCTGAAATACCCATTCTCAGCTGGTCTTTTGACTACAATAGGGAAAAGGGCTCTGATCATTTCCTCCACTCAATTCTTGCAAAAAAAACAAAGTACAAATGATATGTGCATATTTATTAAAGCCATGGCTATGCTCAAATATAGCCCTATTGATTCTGTTTTGTGAAGAATTTCAATTGCCTGCAGCTCAGATGTGTTAGCCTTCTCCACTGGGTCTTCCCTAGTTGTGTATCACGTGATTGGTATAAAAGTAACTGTCCTCAGCAAATCAAATACTCTCCAGCAGACTTGGCACTTGAACTCTCTTCAGGACTTATGGTAAAAGACTAAAGGAAATTGGGTGGTTTAGCCTGGAGGAGGAAAGGTGAAGGGCTCTGCTGACTGTTGGTTTCAAGCAGAGATTAGGAACAAAACTATTCACCCAAAAGACAGTGCATCAACAGCAGGAGAAATGTCGTTGCTGTCTGATAAAGCGCTGACCCCCAGGGCGAACTGAAAGAATCTCGAGGGAGTTCCTCAGTCTCGTTGGGCTGACGCTGGGATCCCGGCATCCTCAACCACCTCCACCATCTAGCCCTTCCTCTGCAAGGAAGATTGCAGAGCACAGGCCAGACCAGTGCGTGTCTTTCATCTCTAGTGAACTTGGGGCTGGGTAGGCTGGGTCACAAAGAATCGTTAGTGATTCCTTATGTCTGGCTACCCGCAACCGCAGAGCGAGCAGCCCCTCTTCTCCTGGCAAAGCTGGTCTCAGCCCTCCAGGTCTCACCACTCCACTGGTAGAGAGGAAAGCGTGCCCGCACAGGAATAAGCATATAGGTCACTGTTCTAACTGGTTATGTGTTTTAAAGTATAAAACAAGCTTGCCAGAGTTATGCTTCAGGATTATTGTAAAGTTATAGCTACTTAAACTCTTGAGGTCACTACTGCTCTTAGCAGGTGTGGTATTTACCCTACTGGTTTCAGTCTTTATCAAGCTATATGCTTAAATTAAAGATGGCTCAGATCGACAAATTTAGAGTGACTTGTCGTGGGGGTGAAGTCTCTTCTAGTTGGTAAAATAACTTTGGTTTTTCAAGTTACCCTATATATGTCATAGCAAATTATAAAAATATTTGAAAGCCATGTAAAGATATTTAATACTAATGTGATCTTCATACCCTAAATGTAGGTTAGATAAAACCTCAGCTTGCCTCAGGACGTTCAAAGTGTATGGTCTTATACCTGCTGTGTTCTCATATCTAACTCTAGAAACCCTTTCTGAACCAGGAATGCCACCCTTCAGCCTGCCTTCTCATTTTCCTGCTCCTCCTCCCAAGCTTAAACCATTTTCTGATAGAGTTTGGGGAGGATGTTAGTTGATTGCAACTGTTTCACATGAGTGACGAGAAAGAGTCCTGCTTTTGTCAGGTGCAGTGTCCTAATTTGTTTGGCCTTTACGGCCCCTTAGCTTTCGAAAGCATCTTCAGGATTTACCCTTTTCCAGTTTTATTGAAATGTCTGCTGGTGCTGTAGTAGGCGGTTTGGCATCTTGTGTTAACCAGTTCCTGACCTACGGTACAACCAGACTGCCCAGAAAGGTTTGAAGACCCTAAGGGATGTTACACTGTGTCTCGATTAGAAGTCGATGTGGAATGGGAGTTAACGCTGGTTCTGGAAGGATTCCCCATATCACAATAATGGATGCACTAGCCTATTGGATAGTAGCACATCTCATAATTATCAAAGGAGTTGATGTAATATTTAAAACAAAAGCAGCACTTAAAAAAAGTGCTCTTAATTTAATCAGTCGACTAATTCTGAGCTGCTTTCTCTAAAAATATCTTTCTCTAGGACAAAACGTGAACAGGAAGTGGCAGAGCTGAAGAAGGCTCTCGAGGAAGAAACTAAGAACCATGAAGCTCAAATCCAGGACATGAGACAAAGACATGCAACAGCCCTGGAAGAGCTCTCGGAGCAACTGGAACAGGCCAAGAGGGTAAGGGAAGCCCTGCCGCGCGTCCATGTCTTGGAGGAAATCAGCCATCAGACAGACTTCCATCCTACTCCACCCTTCTGTCCAGTCAGTGCTGATTAATTCCTAGCCTTTGTGCAACACTGGTGGACTGATGGGGACGCATAACTCACAGGTGGCTGCTTTCTAAAGCACACGGCTCGCCTAAAAGAGCCGTAGGCCCTTGACTTTTTTTTTTTTTTTAAAGAACTGGGTGGATCCAGCTACCATCTCAAATGACATATTCCTCCCAGTGTCTCCTTGCACTGTCATCTTTCTCCTGATGACTTAACTCAAAAACTAGAATAGTTTGAAGTCATTCTCTCACTTGTCTGCTGCCCGTCAGTCACCAGGTCCTGCTGATGGTCCCTCTCAAATATTCCTTATCCTCCTCTCTGCTTCTCATCCCTCCCTGCCTCTGATCTGTCTCAAGCCATCATGCACATTATTGCCATTCATTTCATTGTTCTCTCTCCTGTATCTCGTATATCTCGCCTTTCCATCCTGATAAAACTCAATTTCATACACCCTCTCATTCAAACCATCTTCCTTGGCAGACAAGTCTTTTCCTCATTATTTCCCATAGTCATCTCTTCCTTCATGCCTTTTGCTCTTGTTCTGATTTCCCCATCTTTCTCCTCTCTGTCTGCCTGTCCATATGCCACATTTTAATTTATACAACAGCATTAACATTTGTTGTACATTTACACTAGTATGTGTCAGTCACTGTGCTAAGTTCTCTAGAGGCAGTGCCTTCTTTAACCTTTATTACAACCCTATCGGTTATTCTCTATCATTCTCATTACAAGAATGAGCAAACTGAGGCCCAGCAGCGTGAGGAAATTAAGCCAGGGTCACACAGCTAGTAAGTGGAAAGGCAGGTGGACGCCCCGCAGTCTGGCCCCAGAGCCGCATGTAACCCGATTGCACTGCCTGGAAAGCCCATCCTGAGTCCCATGTCATCCCCGAGGCGGTGCCTGCAGAGCTCCATCCTGATGTGCTCACCCTGGCACCAACATACCATGCTTACTCATGTTACGTACTGCCTCTCTGTTATTCAGATGTGTCCCTGTGTTCATCCTTCCCAGCAACCAGATTTTCAGCTCCTTATTTTTAAAAAAAGCACACTTTTTTAAAAACAAAACGTGTTTTGTACAAAGGATGACATGAATGCACGATTCCCTTTGGACAGGGTGCACTTGGTTCCTCGCCCTCACCCTGCACTGACAAGGATAAAAAAGCGCACGGTGCAGTGAGTGCCTCGATATCCACACCCACTGCCCCC
This sequence comes from Equus quagga, assembly GCF_021613505.1. Classification (NCBI taxonomy): domain Eukaryota; kingdom Metazoa; phylum Chordata; class Mammalia; order Perissodactyla; family Equidae; genus Equus; species Equus quagga. The sequence goes on from NC_060277.1 coordinate 65,577,699, forward strand.
AGCAGTGTGCACAGCTGTGTTCCTTCTGTAGAAATCTTCCTGCTCAAAGAACAACAACTTCCTGCTCCAAGTGTCGGGCACAATTCTACAGATAGAAAAAGCAGTGCCTTTTATGGAGTATTATAAAAATCCTAGTAAATTCTTCCCTTCCATCTCCTAGTTCAAAGCAAACCTGGAGAAGAACAAGCAGGGCCTGGAGACAGACAACAAGGAGCTGGCATGTGAGGTGAAGGTGCTGCAGCAGGTCAAGGCGGAGTCTGAGCACAAGAGGAAGAAACTCGATGCCCAGGTCCAGGAGCTGCACGCCAAGGTCTCGGAAGGAGACAGACTCAGGGTGGAGCTGGCCGAGAAAGCCAATAAGTTACAGGTAAGCCTGGAAACCTTTACTCTGGACAGATCCCGCAGTGGCATGCCCATGGTTTACCCATGTTATCCTTCTGTGGCCGTAAGAGACTCAGGCCTAATGTGCTGTTAATTACCTGACAATTACCATCACAAGTAAGTATGTCCAATCTCAGGTCCCTAGTGTATATTACTTTGATTAAGTCAAATAGTATTTATTTTAAGAATATTACAACATGAATTGGCCTTAAACCTAATAAATTCCACAATGAATTGTGGGTATAGTTCTTTGAATGATTTTAAGCACAACTTCAATTTCTCCATCAGTCTAGACAATAAGAGAACAGGAACAATGAGCAAAAAAAATTACACCTAGTATTGGTGAAGATTTGTGAAAACTAGATTTTTTTATACACTGCTGGTTGAAGTATAAATTAATACAGCCTTTTCTAGAGGACATTTTGACGTCACAAGCCTCAAAAATAAGAATACCCTTGGACCCAGTAAATTCATGTCGAGTAATTTATCTTAGGGAAATAATTAAGGATGTGTACACACAGATTCAACTTTAAGAATGTTCGTTGCATAAGTGTGTATAAAAGAATATAATTGGAAATAACTTTAATGTCCAAGAATAGACTTCCATGCAACCAGTAAAACAATACAGTAGATGAGTATTTGTGAGAAGAGATGTACATTGTGTATTGCTGTGCTGAAAAAAATTAGAGGACTGTGTTACGTCAGAGACCTGAGACCACCCCATGGTTCAGGGCTCCCCTAGGAAGACTCCCAGGTCTCAGCATGTAGTCCTGCTCACGGCCACAACCTGTCGCAGTGAGAGGATACAGGAAAAGTCAGTAAAGGGAAAGGGTGCCTGCGGGAGGCCCTGAGGAGATGGGCACAAGCTCCCAGCAGTCCTGTCCCAGGGCAGCCACACGGGGTGCACTTGATTCCTCCGCAGTGGGCAGTGACAGCAGTGGGAAGTGCTGTCTGCCGGGGAAGCTCACAGACTCAGTGCCCAGGGATTTCGCTGGGGGCTGGTCACGTAGGCACCCCCTGCCTCACAGGTACCGACATTCCACATTCCCAGAAGGAAAGCAGGTGTTGAGCAGAAACTAGTGTGTACACAGTTTTGGCACAGTGAGTCATTTTATTATCTAGGGAATGGTAGGAGCCCTCCTGAGATCTAAGTTCCCAGACACCAGCCAAGGGCCAACATCCTTTCTAAGGAGAGCAGTCTCAGGCCTCCTCTCTTAACTCTTTTCTGCACATGTGTGTACTGAAATAGTGTGTGTGTGTGTGTAGGCACGTGCACATGCATGCTCTCACAAATCCAGAAAGATATTCCTAAAGGAGATGTTAGGAACAGCGTTATTAACTGTGTGTGGTGGGGAGGGGAGGTAGGTGACATTCACGAAGCACCTGTGCTGCCCCGGGCGTACGTCAGGCTCCTTGGGTATGTTCTCCCATGTAATCTTCACACCCACCCGGGTGAGTCTGGTGGATGAGGAATGCGAGGCTCCAAGAAGCTAAAAGGTAGCTTGCCTCCATCTGGCAACTTACCTGGCAGTTTACCGAGCCAGGGTCGAAGGCAGGACGTCCCTCTTGAGTCCGGAGCCCTTCTCCACGGCACTGTTGGCAAGACTGATGAAGTGTGGGCTCTCTGAAGGATGTTGCTAAAACGAGTAAAAGTAAAAATGTCATTAACTTGTGTCACATGTCTAGATACGTCCTCCTTATGCCTTTGCTAACGTGACTAGAGGACAAACAAGAATGAAGGGTGCCCTACTGTCCCTCCGGAGTCCCTCCACTTCTTTCTAGTACCCACTGTGCTCACAAGAAATTGCAAAAGGTTTTATGCCGTGGGGATTTGGGGGAAGGAAGATATTTTAGAGCCATCATTAATTGAGGAGGAAGAAGAAAAAAGTATTTTTACCACATTATTCATAAAATCTGACCATAAGAAATAGTTTAATATTCATGATGAATATGTAATACCAGATTTTTTAAAGCTAGAACTATGAATACTAGGATTTAAACTTCTTTGTGTGTAATAAAGTTTGCAAGTTCTGTAAGAATATGAATGATACTTGTCCCCTCAAAGCATATGGTCAATGCATTTTAGTGTGGAAAAGGATCAAAACAAAACACCTGCTGATCAGGGAGCCTGTTCGTGTGGGCTCGCTGTCAGTCTTCCAGAGGATTTGGTATAATTTTTGTCTCTTCATGATGAGAAATAAGACAGTAAACCAAAGTTAGGAGAAGCCCCCTCTGCGTGTGGGCTCTGCCTGACGAGCCTCCCGGCCCTCTCTAGGCAGAGACTGCTCAGTTGTCTGAGCCTGCTCGCTGGGGCGCTCTTGGGAGGCAATGGACTCTTGGAAAAGCTTCTTAACTGAGTTTAAGGCAGTTTCACGTTCACCCCCTCCTCCCCAAATACTGCTCTATTTGTGGGCATTTAAGACTGGTGATTCTGGACCCTTTTTATCTGCTTACTGTTGAATTTAATCTTTTACTTCTTGCAGAATGAATTGGATAATGTTTCAACTCTTCTGGAAGAAGCAGAGAAGAAGGGTATTAAATTTGCTAAGGATGCAGCTGGTCTTGAGTCTCAACTACAGGACACACAGGTATGGGGGGGCGCAAGTGAGGGGCCTTTAATAGTAACTCTGCCATTTCTATAATCTGTAAGTTGGTGAAACATGCAGTCCCAGAAGCGCCTTCTTATCACCTCTTTCTGATTCTGTGCTGTACTCTTTTTTGGAACCATCTTGCTCTACGACTGGTCTCCGTCCTCAGGAAGTCTCCTCTGACTCGGTATCTCTATGCAGAGTCCCTGGGTCCTGTGGCGGGCAGGCGTGTGGGCGGCCTGGGAGCTGCTCTTGCTGGAACTGACAGGCGCTGCCTGGGAGGTCGTTCACCAAGCGGCGGTCCTATTGCTCTCGTGTGCTTCTGGCCATTTTAAATAAGATTGTTTTGTTGTGGTGGAAAGTTCATTACACTGTCATAAAAGAAACAGTCCATTTCATGAAAGAGTGGGTTGAAGATTGCTTATCATACTGTCCAGACTTGTGTCAAATCATTTCTTAGGGATGTTGTTAAGTCAGAAGTTAGGTTAATGACTTTGATGATATGAAAATAATGTAGCACTTTTTTCTTGCAGTTTTACATCTTATTTTTTATTAAATTTGCAAACTTTATATAAGTATTTGTTTATTTGCCAGGTTGTGGGCTAGGTGCTGGGGATACAGGGGTAAAATTCTCAGACAAAAAGAAAGTGGAATAATGAGGCAGTTGGGCACAAGTTCAGTGTAATTGGGGCTCACACTGTGAGCACATCCTAGTTAGTAAGACTAAAGAAAGAGACGGGGCAGACCACAGAAAGCTCTATATGTGCCTTTGAAAATTGTCAAGTCTCAAAGCAAGGGAGTCTCAAAGCATTTAGAAAAATCAATCTGGCAGATAGTATAAAGGACAAACAATTGAGAGTGCCCAATACTGGAGGTGATCCTAGTGAGAAATGCCAAGTGCCGAGGGCCAGAGGAGTGGAGAGGAAGGGATGCTAGAAGTGGTGAGATGTAGGAGATATAAGAAGGAGCGGCAAGGGGCCGGCCCTGGGGCCGAGTGGTTAAGTTCGCACGCTCCGCTTCTGCGGCCCAGGGTTTTGCTGGTTTGGGTCCTGGCCGCGGACATGGCACCGCTCATCAGGCCACGTTGAAGCGGCATCCCACGTGCCACAGCTGGAACGACCCACAACTAAAAATACACAACTATGTACCAGGGGGCTTTGGGGAGAAAAAGGAAAAATAAAATCTTTTAAAAAAAAAAAAAAAGGAGAGGCGCTCGAACCACTCGCAGATCCCTGGCCCGGGCCCCTGGGTGGATAGTGGCTGGTGCTGCCATACCTCCATCTTCCATGACCGAGTTTAAATCAGTATTTGTGTTAAGAGCTTTTATAAAATTATCATGTATGATGGGGCCAGCCCGGTGGCGCAGCTTCGGCAGCCCAGGGTTCACCAGTTCAGATCCTGGGTGCAGACATGGCACCACTTGGCAAGCTATGCTGTGGTGGGCGTCCCACATATAAAGTAGAGAAAGATGGGCACGGATGTTAGCTCAGGGCCAGTCTTCCTCAGCAAAAAGAGGAAGATTGGCGGCAGATGTTAGCTCAGGGCTAATCTTCCTCAAAAAAAGAAATTATCATGTGTGTTTTTAAATCATTTCTGTCTATTAATGTCAGTGGGTATTTCTCATATAGTGAGGCTCTCTTTTTTATGACATGACCTTGTTTTTAATAGAGGCATTCCTGTTTTGGTGATTAATGTAATGACCTTTTATAAAAATAAACAGGAGCTTCTTCAGGAGGAGACACGCCAGAAACTGAACCTGAGCGGTCGGATTCGGCAGCTAGAAGAGGAGAAGAACAGTCTGCAGGAGCAGCAGGAAGAGGAGGAGGAGGCCAGGAAGAACTTGGAAAAACAAGTGTTGGCCCTGCAGTCCCAGGTGTGTGTGTCCTCTTAGGAAGCTGTGGTGGCCTAGATGGGTGTATTTAGCAGCTAATGTCCCTGCTCCGCTGGATTGTTTCAGTCCATTTGGGACAGTTAATTAGGTTGTACTAAATTAAGCCCGTTAAGTATTTTTCCCTTGACCCAGCCAAAAGCTGATACTATGCTGGTCCTAATGTCGGACGCATTTAAAACGAAGATATAGGACTGTGTCACCTATGTAAGGGTTGAACCCAATCATCATGTTATAGATTATTAACTAAGAAATTGTTACAATCTAAGATTCATTTGTTTAAAATCACATAGTATTGATTTATAATACTATTTCTTCTCTCAAAATAATTAAATACAAGTTTTTTCTTTATTCTTTAAATGTAAAAGCCAACTGGGTTCTTTAATACTGATCTTTTTTTTCTTTACATAAAACCTAGTTGACCGATACCAAGAAGAAAGTAGATGATGACTTGGGAACAATTGAAAGTTTGGAGGAAGCCAAAAAGAAGCTTCTTAAAGACGTGGAGGCCTTGAGCCAGCGCCTGGAGGAAAAGGCTTTGGCCTATGACAAGCTGGAGAAGACCAAGAACCGCCTCCAGCAGGAGCTGGACGACCTGATGGTCGACCTGGACCATCAGCGCCAGATCGTCTCCAACTTGGAGAAGAAGCAGAAGAAGTTCGATCAGGTGGGTTCTCAACATTCCTGTCTCCCAGACTCCAGGACCAGTGCCACACGTTGTTTCCTTCTGGCAAAGCTCTCGCTTTTGTTGTTTTGATTTAAAATAATCTTTCCTTATTTAAAAGTAGTACATATTTATAGCAAAATTGTAAAAAGTCGAAAAGCTAAAAGGAATTAAAGAACACCCATAATCTCATAGTAGTATTCTTAGCAATAAGTCAGACACGTAGTGAATGAGACAAGTTTATGTTGCTAAAAATCGTTTTTAATATTTCCTGCTGCCATTCCATATAGCTGTTAGCAGAAGAAAAGAACATCTCTGCTCGCTATGCGGAAGAACGAGACCGTGCTGAAGCAGAGGCCAGAGAGAAGGAAACCAAGGCCCTGTCCCTGGCCCGGGCCCTGGAGGAGGCCCTGGAGGCCAAAGAAGAGTTTGAGAGGCAGAACAAGCAGCTGCGGGCAGACATGGAGGACTTGATGAGCTCCAAGGATGACGTGGGGAAGAATGTGCGTGTCCCTGGGGACGGGTGCCTTCAGAAGGGGAGCAGGCGGCTCCTCAGGAGTGCCTGAAGGACCTGGGGATGCCTAGCCCACCAGCGAAGTAGTCTAGGAGTGTCTTGGCTTGTGTGTAAATGGGGGATTAAAGTCTTCTGGGATAAGCTGTCAGGTTTTCCGCGGTCTGTTCTCGGCTATCTGTGCCGGAGCTGGGCTTGGAGTTCTTGTAGCAGCACTGACAGTGGTGAAGCTTTGTTTATTCTTGTCACTTTCACGGGTCTGCTCTGTCCTAACCTGCATCCTGGCAAGGGACCTTTAAAGAAAAGATTTCGTTGTTCCTGAGTCACACGTAGTTAGCAAACACAAGTACCACAAGGTCCCCTCAGATGAGGGGTCGTGGGATCTGTCTCCAGCACGGAGTGGGGAACCTGGAGAGGAGCTAGGTGGGGGCTGCAGCTCTGTCTGACCTGGGTCTTCCCACTGAGGCCTCATTGTTTTCTCTGAAGGCTTCAAGCACTTTGGGGGCTTATTCACAGTCTGGAAGTTTCTGTGACACTGTTCATCCTTCCACTGCACACATCTTCCACAAGGCCTGCGATGACTTTCATTACCCTATGCCTCTCCTTTAGTATATTGAGATGTTGAGGGTAGTGAAACAAGCCCAGGCCTGGAGTCAAAGATGAGGTTCGGGGCTGGGCTCTTCCACCAGCTTCCATTCTGCCCAGGGGAAGCCACCTCACCTCTCCAAGCCTGTTTCCTCACCTGTCATATGGACATTATATTTGCATAAAGCTACTGCAGATGTGCTTTGAAAAGCATAAAGTCTCATTTTCATAGACTGTAGGCCCTCTGGCCACATCATTAGGGAAGGAGGTCTGTCCTACCTTCCTGCTGGGTCTCCTACAACCTACTGCCCAGGGGAACAGCTTCATGGACAAGAAGGGGCCACCTAGAGGAGAAACGGCCCTGGTTGCATAGTAAAATGCAGAGCGGAGAACTCCACAGGTGATTCCATTTTCTTGTTCCTATATTAGTTTTCTCTAGAATAATCAAGTCACACATTCATTCCATGAACATTTCTTTGTGCCTATGAAGTACCAGACATTGCTAACAAACACAGGTCCTCCTGTGTCATACGTCTCCTCCTGCTCACCTGAGAGAACTGACATGGCCATGAACCCCAAAGAGGGTACCTAATAGCACCCACACATGCCTGCCTGAGGGTTGCCATGGAGATCAAATGAGACTTGAGGTGGAAGTGCTCAGCACAGTGCTTGGCACAGAGAACTGGGTAAATGTTTCTGGTGGGGCTCTTTGTCCAGACAAAGGCCTGGCCTCCTTTTAGCTGCACCCTGCAGGCCTAGCACACCTTAATGTTTACAAATTTACACATGTGCGTTTTCAGTACGAACCTTCTTTTCCACAGCAAGAAAGGATGTACTGTAGTACCTATTACACACAGACGGCAGGCAAATGGCCAATCAACAGACAAGTTCCTCTGACTCCATGCTCTTTTCATTGTTCTTAATGATTGCAGAGCACATGTGAGTAAGGAAATCAATACTGTCATTTAAATGGCATACTCAGAATGAGGACCAGCAGCGGCCATAGAGGGGAAGGGAAGGATGTGTGTGATGTGTCAGGAGGCTGGCCCAGGGCTGACCAGAGGGGCCAGTATGCTGTGTGCAGGCCTATGAAACAGGAAGACTGCTGTTCTTGCTCGTGCCTCTGCCAAAGGTCAACTCTTTCCTGATGCTTCCTGTGGTTTAGGTTCATGAACTTGAAAAATCCAAACGAGCCCTAGAGCAGCAAGTGGAGGAAATGAGGACCCAGCTGGAGGAGCTGGAAGATGAACTCCAGGCTACAGAAGATGCCAAGCTTCGCCTGGAGGTCAACATGCAGGCCATGAAGGCCCAGTTTGAGAGGGACCTGCAAACCAGAGATGAGCAGAATGAGGAAAAGAAGCGGCTGCTGATTAAACAGGTAGGTCGAAGGAAGTGTGGCCTCCGGAACAAGAACTTGCTCGTTCTGAAAGCTCAGCTTTGAGTCAATATCCTTTTCGTTCACATTAGAACACATTATCTGGAGTAAAATTAATTTATTTGGTCAGTTGATAATTTTATTCTTGAAAATTTAATATAATTGGTTTTGGTTTCCTATTTCGCAGACAATATGATTGCTGCTTACAGCCAGGAGACTTACCATCAATTAAAAATCCCTCAGTGGAATCTCAAAGGAATATGTAGTTAGGTTCAAGCTCTGTGAGTCTTAAAACTGTGGGTACAGGAAAGAATCAGTGTGCACCTGACAAGGTGATTCAGCATATTTCTGAAGTTCACATCACATGTCCTCATTAAACCTTTCTTTAAAGGAAAATAAACAGATATTTACATTTTTTTATTTTAAAAAATTGCTAGGCACTTATGATTTGTATACTTTTATGGATGTGTGTTAAACTTGTAATTTAAAAGTTTGCTTTAAAAATTAATTATGGGTGTTTTCACAGTTCCTTGGAGTTCACAGTATCAAGTCTTAGATCTGGGATATATTTAATTTTGTTTTATTTCCTTACTTTTATTCCACTAATATATATTATATTAGTCACTTATTGCTAGATAGCAGATTACCTCAAACTTAGTGACGTAAAACAACACTTAAAAGCTCACAGTTCCTGTGGGTCGAGATTTCTGACTTGGCTCAGCGGCTGCACCATCTGAAGGCCTGACTGGGGCTGGAGGATCCACATCCAAGCTGCCTCCCCCAGATGGTGCTGGCCCGAGACCTCAGCACCTCCCTGTGGGCCTCTCCACAGGCTGCTTGAGTGTCCCCAGAGGAAACTTCCCCAAGAAGCTGTCTCATGTCTTTGAGTTTTGTTGTACCACCTAGACTATGAGCTTGCCATCAGGGACTCTCCCTCTACATTCCCTCGTAGCGGTCAGTGGAAGTGGTTTGTGCCACATGGTGGTGTTTAAAGATCTCTTTGAACAAAATTCAGCTACTGTGGTTTTCTGTTAACAACTGCGCAGTAACAGAGAGCACCTCTACAGAGTAGCCAGAGCCCTCATGACAGGCTGTCTGTTCTCTGGGAGGAGAGAGAACATACTAGGGTATGACCAGGCATAACCTAGTACCATCCATCAGGTGCGGGAACTCGAGGCGGAGCTGGAGGACGAGCGGAAACAGCGGGCACTTGCTGTTGCTTCAAAGAAGAAAATGGAAATAGACCTGAAGGACCTGGAAGCTCAAATTGAGGCTGCAAACAAAGCTAGGGATGAGGTGATCAAGCAGCTTCGCAAACTTCAGGTATGTGCAGCCAGACATCAGTCTCTGCTGGTGTCATCTGGCCCTACTGAGATCAAGCACGATGTGACTGGTGAAACTGGGGAGAAAAGCTCTGTGCAGGGCCCAGCCTGTCATCCTACCACCGATCTCAGGGCTGAGCCACCACCACACCAGAGAGCACAGTGGGGCTGTCACCTTTGGCTGTGGGTTGGGGCAGCAGGCCATAAAGATAGCACGTGTACCTCCACTGTCTACAGGATGCGCTTGGCTCCACTTAGCGAAACCTGGACAGAGCTGGGGTGGAGTCACCCGGGTGGAGCATCCACCAGGGAGCATGCTCTTGAGGCTCTGAACAGCCTCTGGTGATGCTTAACTAAACATGCAGCCACCTCTGGGTCACCTGAGAGGAACGTGGCACCTCCTTTAGTTCTGTGAGTCTGATTTAATCATCACATTTGCTGATTTAATCACCACAGAGAGGGCAGGTAGTGGGCCCTCTCATATACTACTGATGGGAGCATAAATAGGCACAGCTTCTCTGGGGGGACGTTTGTCAGTTATGACAAAAGCTTTAGGAAATTTCCATTCCTTTGACTTTGGTGATTCCACATCTTGAGACTTTATTCTAACAATATAAAGATGAGAAGAAATAGTTGTATACAGAGATCATAACTTAAGTGTTATTTATGCTAGCAAACACGGAAACAACCTAAATGTAAGTGGACTGCCAGCCATTTACATGATGGGGATTATGCAATGACAGCAGGGCTTGAATGAATAAAGGAAAGTACAGTGTAGGGCAACTCGGTTTGTAACTGTACACATGTCTGTGCACAGATTTTTGTATATAGACATGTAGACGTACATACTTAGAAAAAAGTTTAGAAGGAAAAGTCATCTATGGATAATAGATTTATGAGTAACTTATTTGCTTCCATAAAGTCAGTTTAAAAAACTAAATACAAAGATTTTTGTTTTGACTAGCTAATTGCAAGGGTTATTAAGCTAATTACAAAGAATATAGATTACATTACTATGATTTTATTTAACAGCTTTCTTGAAATGTAATTCATAGACAATACAGTTCATCTATTTAAAGTGTTTTCAGTGTTTTTGTATATTCGTAGGGTTGTACAACCATCACCACTAACTAACTTTGGACACTTTGGTTCCCCCTAAAAGAAACCCTGTCCCCATTAGCTGTCGCTCCCCATTCCCCACTATCTCTGCCACATCTAGCACCAATCAACCACTAACTTGTGTCTCCGTGGAGTTGCCTATGCTGGACATTTCATATAAATGGATTAATACAATATATGGTCTTTTGTGACTGGCTTTTTTCACTTAACATAATGTTTTCAAGATTCATTCATGGTGTAGCATGAATAAGTACTTCATTCCTTTTTATTAGCAAATACTATTCCATTTTATGGCTATAGCACATTTTATTAATCCATGCACCATGGATTTATTAATCCATGTTGATGAACATTTGGGTTATTTCCTCTTTTTGACTACTATGAATAATGTTGCTATAAACATTCACATATATTTGTGTAGACATGTGCTTTCCAATTTTCTTGGGTATATACCTATCAATAGAATTGCTAGGTTATATGATAACTGTTTAACTTTGTGGAACTGCCCAACCTTTGCACAGCAACTGTACTGTTTACATTCCCACCAGCTATGCATGAGGGTTCCAATTTGTCTACATCCTCCCCAGCACTTGCTATTGTCCATCTTTTAATTAGAGCCATCCCAGTGGGTATCAAGTGGTATCTCATTGTAGTTTTGATTTGCATTTCCCTAATGACTAAGGATATCGAACATCTTTTCACGTGGTTATTGGCCATTATCTTGTTTGGAAAAAGTGTCTTTCATTCCTCTGCTCATCTTTTTAATTGAGTTGTCTATGAACAACTTTTTATTGAATTGCACCAGTTCTGTATATATTCTGGATATGAGTTTCTTATGAGATACATGATCTCCAGATATTTTCTTCCATTTTCTAGGTTGTCTGTTCACTTACTTGATGGTATTGTTTGCAGCACAAATGTTTTTCATTTTGATGGAATCTAGTTTATTTTTTCTTTTGTTTGTTGTACTTTTTGTTATCTCATATATGGAACCACTGCCTAATCTGAGGTCACAGAGATTTACTCCTATGTTTTCTCCTAAGTGTTTTGTACTTTTAGCTCTTACTTTTAAGTTTTTTATCCATTTTGAGTTATTTTTGTTATATGGTTTGAGGTATAGATCCAGCTCCATTTTTTTGGATATGGATATCTAGTTGTCCCAAAACATTTGTTGAAAAGACTATTCTTCCCCCCCCTTGAATTGTCTTGGCAACTTTGTCTAAAATCAACTCACCATAGACTTATGTGTTTATTTCTGAACTTTCAGTTCTATTCCCTTGATCTGTGTCTGTCCTTATGCCAGTACCACACAGTCTTGATTACTGTAGCTTTGTAGTAAGTTTTGAAATTGAGAAGTGGAACTTCTCCAACTTTCTTCTTATTTTTCAGTTTTTCTGGATATTCTGTGTTCCTTGTAATTCCATATGAACTTTAGGATCAATTTGTCAATTTCTGCAACAGCAGCAACAAAAAGCCAGCTTGGGTTTTGATACTGTGTTGACTCCGTAGATCAATTGTGGGAGTGTTGCCTCTTAACAATATTAAGTCTTCCTGATCCGTGAACATGGTTATCTTTCCATTTATTCAGATATTCTTTAATTTTTTTCAATGATGTTTTGTAGTTTTTAGTATATAAATCTTGCACATGTTTTGTTAAATTTATGCCTATTTTATTTTTCATGCTATTATAAATGTAGTTGTGTTCTTAATTTTTAGACTCTTCAAAGTATACAGAAATACAGTTGGTTTTTATATATTTTGATCTTGTATCCCGCAACCTTGCTGAACTCGTTTATTAGTCCTAATGGCTTTTTAGTAGATTCCTTAAGATTTTGTATATATATTAGGTCATATCATCTGCAAATCAAGCTAGTTTTACTTCTTCCTTTCCAATCTAGATATCTTTTATTTCTTTGTCTTGGCCTAATTGCCTTGACTAGAATCTCCGTTACAATGTTCAATAGAAGTGGCAAGATCAGACATCCTTGTCTTGTTGCTGATCTTGGGGAAGCATTTGGTATTTAACCATTAATATTAGCTGTCAATTTTTCATTGATGCCCTTAATCAGGGTTGAAGAAGTTTCCTTCTATTCATGGTTTATTGAGTATTTTTATACTGAAAAGGTGTTTGATTTTGTCAAATTCTGCTTCTGTGTTTATTGAAATGATCATATGGTTATATTAATTCAATTTTGGATGCTAGACCAACCTTGCATTTCTCAGATAAATCTCACTTGTTCTGGTGTGTAATACTTTCTATATGTTGCTGGATTCAGTTTGCTACTATTTTGTTGAGGATTTCTGCATCTATATGTTGGTCTGAATGTTTTCTTTCCTTGTGCTATCTTTGTCATTTCCACATACTTTTGTATCTACGATGAATGTATATTACTTTTATAATCTGGAAAAAATAACATGTTTAAAAACTAAGAATGAAAACTACCCCCACACCTTCTCCCTGTTTAATCTCAGGCTCAGATGAAGGATTACCAGCGCGAGTTGGAAGAAGCCCGTGCATCCCGGGATGAGATTTTCGCTCAGTCTAAGGAGAGTGAAAAGAAGCTGAAGAGTCTGGAAGCAGAAATCCTTCAGTTGCAGGAGGTTTGTTTACTTTTTCATCTGTTTGTTCAACAATTATTTACCCTTCAAATTTCTCCAAGATCAGATAAGTATAATATCTTTGTATCCTAGTGTAATTGTACTCTTCATTTTTAATATGGTATTGGACCATCTTACTGCTTCAGTTCATCAAGCAAAGCGGCCACACTCTTACACCACTCATCTGTGTTCCTCCTCCTGGCAAAAGGCAGAGGAGCTGATGAGTAACTTTTCAAGCCACTTTCCAGGCCTTTTTCTCATGTGTAGGAAAAGGGAGTGATGTTTATTCACTGCTGGTAAGCATCAGGATCATTTAACTCTGACCTTAGTGATCTAAGATTGCCTTGTTTTACACAGAGGCACTATCTGATACTTAAAGGGAGAGAAGTATGTTTCATTGAATTCCTAAGGGAATCATGTTGTAATCAATTATTCTTTCGCTCACCTCTTTCACAAGTTCTCATGGAGAGGGACTCACGAAGGGTTACGTGCAGCATGGAATTGTATCAGTGCAAGGCACACTGGAATACATGTATTTCTTTTTTTCTTCCTAAACCGCTTTATTAGGTATAATTGAAATAGAAAGAACTGCACATATTTAATGTGTACATAAACTTCTGTATTAATAAAGGATGATCAAAAGTTTATTCAAACTTGGAAAGATAAGAGCAACTTAACTTGAAATGTTAATATCAGTTAAAATGAACAAACCCCCAATAGAAACACCTAGAAACGCTGGATAAAATGTTACCAAAGACAATGACGAACGCGAAGTTGAGCTTACAAGAAAGAAAAGGAAACTTTAGGTGTCAGGAATAAAGAAGGAGCTAAAAACCAGATCAGTAACCACTGAGCAGATCCTGAGATGACCCTGAGAGCCAGCTTTTGGGTTTCATCCTTGTTTTCTCTCTCACTGATTTTTGCTTGTCTTCGTTTCACTTGGATTTTTTTTTTTGGATTTCTTGAGTTAGACACTTAACTCATTAATTTTCAGGCTTTCCTCTTGTCTAATATATTCATAGAACACTATAAATTCCTAAGTACTCTTTTTACTGTATCCCACAAAATTTGATATGGCATGCTTTTGCTATTTAATTCTAAATTTTTCTAATTTCTGTCATGGTTTCTTCTTTATCTCATGAGTGATTTTAAAATGTTTAAATTTCCAAATGTACATTTGTTTATTTTATTTAATTGATTTCTAGTTTTATTGCATTGTGGTTGAAGAATGTGGAGAGCAGAGCAGCTCTAGGGCCTAGAACGTGGTCAGTCTTTATAAATGTTCCATGCATGCTTAAAAAGAATCTGTGTTCATCAGTGGAGCAGAATGTCCAAGATCTATGTAGTTCATCATAGAGTTGATCAGTGACATCCCCACAGGTGATGAGGCCCTGGAAGCCTGCCTCCTGGAGTGCTCCTGGGATGTTGCCTAAGTACCACGTACTCCCTGCAGCTGGGCGCTCTGTTTTTTCAGAAAGCTGAAAGTATTAATTTCAGACCTTCAGGGGAGGGATCATTGCATTGAGGAGGAGAGACTGATCTGGAACGCTAGCCCTGCCCTTTCTTCTCTTCTCTGTTTTTCCTTCCCTCAGACGCCTTTGTTCATCTGGCTTATTATAGGCCCCAGAGTCCTCTCCTTTCTCCCCTCAGGCCCTCAGCCTGCCTGCAGCACACTCAGCCACTGGACAGGAGCCCTTGCTGGGCCCAAGAGGATGGAATACCAGAGGCCAGATGGTAGAGCTGATGCTTACGCTGCATTTGTTAGTCAGAGGCCCTTGGGTCAGGCCCAGAGTATTGTGCCTGCCACCGTCCCATGCTGGACTCTCACCCTGTTCCCATGTTAGGATTCTGTGTGCCTTCCAGAGGACCTGCACCCTGCACGCGCACATAAGAGGCAGGTGCGCATGCAGAGTGCGCACGCGAAGTCCTGTTAGGTAGCCAGCTCCTCAGGCGTCTGCACGTTGTGTTCTTGCCAAATGTGGCATCTTTCGGCAGGGGCAGCTGGTGGGAAGAGGCCCCGGACAGACAGAACCCTGAGTTTCTGTTGCTGACAAACCTTGGGACGTTGGGCAAGTCACTATTCCAAGTGGGCCTCAGTTTCCTCATCCATAAAATAAGGGAGGTCATGCTGCTCTCAACTTGTGAGAATATGATCTCAGTCTTTACTCCGTTGGGGTGAGAAATGTGCCCTGAATCTTTCCTGTGGCAAATCTTCTTTCAAAGGAAATTTGTAGAAAAGCAGCCATCAGGCAGGTCTTCATCCAGAGAGCTGGTGGGCACAGGGCCATCCCCCTGCCCTGCCCAGTTCTCCGAGCATCCTCTACAGAACCGCAGCAGCCTGGTCAGCCGGGGCTCCCATCGTCTCTGCTCACTGCAGAGGCCCAGCTCTCCAAAGCACTGAGCTCCCGAGGCCGCCCTCACCCACCCTCTCCCCTCTGAGCTGGGTCCTTGTTGCACTGCACAACTGCCTTGTTTTCTGGTGCCTTGATACTCAGTGTTTGTCCAGCTGGTGCACTTGATCTCCAAACTATAGCCCTTGTATGTATACGTGAAAGATACTTCAAGACCATGAATTGCTGTAGTGCTCGGTTTGCATAAAGTTTATGTTCAGGTTATGGTTAAGAAACAGCAACTTTCTAAGGCATGGAGCTGCCTCTTACATTGAAAGTGACAGTAAAAGCCCTTACAAAGACTAGGACTTCCCTCCGTGGACATTTTTGTATAAAGACGTTGACATAGCACAGCACTTGGCTGACCTGCACCCAAACAGATTCTCTTCAGCAAACTTGCCAGCTTAGTTCCCCAACTCTGATTGCAACTTGAAGCACACACGGGGTGCCTGGAGCATGGTGGCTGCAGCCTACAGGCATTGTTAGATTTCACACTTGAGGAAACTGTTAATATCCAGAGCTTAAATCACAGTCTAAATTTATTTAGGAACTGGCCTCATCTGAGCGAGCCCGCCGACACGCTGAGCAGGAGAGAGATGAGCTGGCTGATGAGATCGCCAACAGCGCTTCTGGCAAGTGAGTCTCCTGGCAGCAGGTGGGAAGGGGCAGGCATCTCGAAATCAGTGGTGGCCCCACTGGTCCTCTCAGGCACCTGTCGTTCATTCCCCTTGGGCACACTCACTACACTGAGAAGGCCACTGAGTCATCTGGCATCTAGGAGTCAGTAGTCAGTTCGCTCATCTGTTCAAAGTCTGGAGAGATAAGCACAAGATGCTGACCCTCCACACTGCCTCGGCCACTGGCTGGTTGGGCGACCCAGGCAGGTCACACGCCCCTGTGCCAGTCAATGGCCACTATAGGTGTGAAGGAAATACATTTGTAACTAACCTGGTTTCCGAAGACTGCACAGCCTTGCAGTGCACATCTTCACTTTCAAATTCATTAGGTTTGGCAAGCAGATTCCTTAGACCTACCTTTCTCTGAATGCATTTTTCATTAAAAGTCATCTTTTTTCCAGTTAAGAAGTTGCTTTCCCCATTTAATTAGCATACTGAAGATTCCTCATGGTCATCTTCTAGCATGCCATGATAAGGAGTGGGGCTTTTCTCTCAACGCACTGAAACACCTTTATAGTTTAAGCTAGGGAACGATCCTGGCAAGTCAGGATCTTTTTGCACTTCTGAAAGCTGACGCTGGCTGCGTGTGTGGAGAACAGATGGAGAGGCAGCAGGGACATCAGTGGAAGGCTGCCACAGTGGTCCAGGCGAGAGATGATGAGACCTGGACTTGGGTGCAGGCGTGGGGTTGGAGAGAAGTGGGTGGCATGTTTAGAAGTGTAATCACTAGGATTGGTTGACAGACTGGGGGATGGGTACAGGGGAAGGAGAAAAATCAAGACGGATGCTCAGTTTCTAGCAGCAGGGTGGGTGGAGGAGCCCCCCCCTGAGTTTCCCCCTGTTGTGTAGGCCTCGTATTGAGCTGTCTCCTCCTCGCCCTGGCCAGGTCTGCTCTGCTGGATGAGAAGCGGCGTCTGGAGGCACGAATCGCACAGCTGGAGGAGGAGCTTGAAGAGGAGCAGAGCAACATGGAGCTGCTCAACGACCGCTTCCGCAAGACCACGCTGCAGGTGGCCCACGCAGCAGCCCCGACCTGGGAAGGGCTGTGCGGCCCCTCTGGCACGAGTGACTAAACTTGTCTCTCTTCCCCAGGTGGACACACTGAATGCAGAACTAGCAGCCGAGCGCAGTGCAGCCCAGAAGAGCGACAATGCGCGCCAGCAGCTGGAGCGGCAGAACAAGGAGCTGAAGGCCAAGCTGCAGGAGCTAGAGGGTGCCGTCAAGTCCAAGTTCAAGGCCACCATCTCGGCCCTGGAAGCCAAGATTGGGCAGCTGGAGGAGCAGCTTGAGCAGGAAGCCAAGTAAGGTTTTTGCGGCCGTAAACCAAAACTTATTGTCTCTGCTACAGCCCAGGTCCAGGCTCGGCCTGTGAGTCAGAGACAAGACACACTCCCCTTGCCCTGTGGGAGCTCCCATGGCCTGGGAAGAGGTGACAAGGACACCCGTAACCAGAGTGGAAGACAGAAGGTGGTGTGAACCCTCAGGGAAGCCTGGCTCACTGGTCAGCTCTTCCTGGACTCAGCTGAGGGCTAATCATACTGAGCCCCATGGCTTCCTAGGTGCCATAGTTTATATCTCTACCCAAAGTTGATTTCCCAAGTTGGTGGCATCATGTGAAATGCTACAATTTGTTGGCAGAGAAGAAAAGCAATGACAAAAATAAAAGCTTTCCTTCTCCCATAGGCAGATTGCTTAAGAGTTTCCATTCTGTTGTAGTAAACCATTCTGAAATTAATGAGGAACTGCACAATACGGTACATCTCTTGGCAGGCATTTACAAAGCAATCAGAGTCACAGACTCATAGACTGCCAGAGAGCAGACCCTCACATTCACCCACTTGTTGGGGAGCTTGGGGCCCAGAACTGCAGAGCCCATGCACAGAGCACATCCTCCCTGCGCAGCCTCCTGCACCTCCCACTCCGCTCTTTGGGCTCCACTACACTCACATGAAACAATGAAGGGCTTGTTTGCTGTTATTGTAATTAACATCACTCGCCCTTTCAGCTGACTCCATCTGACTCCATCAGCTATCCATTTTTACATAACATTTGTTGAGGAACAAAAGAACTTTTTCTATTTTCCATGGAGCTCTCCAAATAAGTTACCTCTCCTCCTTATGGGACAATATAGGCCTGTCTAGAAACATGGTGATTTGTTTGACTTCTAACTCAAGAATGTGGGTGGATTTTTAATTTGTTTTTCAATGTTAGCTGCTATAGCCCCTAGCATCATAGTAGGTAGTCAGTAATTCTGAATTGAAACAGTCACTTAATAAATTGGGTCTTTGTTTTGTTTTGTTTTCCAGGCTAAAAGTTTAAGTGATTAGAATAATCAGCTAAAGTTTTTGTCTTCAAAAAAAGTCTGCACTCAATATGAGTGACAGGTAACTTGTATGGAACATTTAATCTTCAGAGGAGCATTGAATAAAGTGATTAATATCTACATGCAAAGGAATAATGTGCTTTCTGTACCCATCAGCATTAGAATGCATTGAAGGCAATCCATATTTTGACCAGAAGGGAGAAGTTTCTGGGCCATATTAATGATGACGTTTTTCTGGTCGGAGAGGTCCTTGAAAGCCCCCCAACATATGTTATCTTCCAGAGAAAAGGACTTTAAAAAATACATTCCCCATTCAAACTACCATTTCAAGAACTGCAAAAACTAGTGTATTGATCATTTTCACAGGGAACGAGCAGCTGCCAACAAACTAGTCCGTCGTACCGAGAAGAAGCTGAAGGAAATCTTCATGCAGGTTGAAGATGAACGTCGACATGCAGATCAGTATAAAGAACAGGTAAGGGAAGAAAACAGGGCAGGATGAACGTGTCTTCCACTTCAGAAATGCTTTAGCAAGGAGAGTGACGCCCAGTAAGCCAAGTGTTACCATTTGACGAGCTAAATTAAGAAAACACTATTTGAAACTCTTAATTCTGATATTTCAGCAGACATGCTGTTCCTTGTTCCCGCCAGGCACTCGTGGGTGCTGGGGGTACAGAAGTGATTAGGACACGGCCCCGGCCCACAGGGTTCTCCCAGTGTGCCAGACACACAGAGAGGAGGGGTGGGCAAGAGCACATCAGGAGGGCTTTGAAGTATGCGGCCTGAACTTAGCCTTAACGTTATCATCTGTTTCCTCCACTGGAACGTACGCTGCACGAGTGCACAGATTTCTTCCTGTTTCACTGTCATCTCTTGAATGCCTAGAACACTTCCTGGGCATAGTTGGCAGTCACTGACTGTTGGCTGGATGGAGGGGTGAGGGCAGGAGATGTTGACTAGAAAACAAATGTACTGCCTGCCGGACCCGAGTGGCCTTCCTTGTCAGCACCCAGGCATTCTTCTAAGTATCAAGGGACTGTCTTAACAGGACTCTGACCTGTGGTCAGGTCTGCAGTGACCGCAGCCTGGGTGGCTGTGCTCTCCCACCGCTCTCTCCCCTCGGCCATGATGAGATTTGCTGCTGCAGACGCTGAGAGGGAAGGTGGACAGAGCTGGGGATTCCCCTGCCTTCAGCCCACACTCTTCCCTTTTCTTCCCCTGCTCCATTCAGACACCTCGGCCTTCTCTCCCAACCCCCACCCTGAGGGCCTAGCAGCACTGAGGGCAGTTCTGGGTGGACGTGAGCTGGACCTACAGGCGCTGGCCAGTCTCTGTATGGCTCAGGAGTGAATGAACCAGTGGGGAGGCTGACTTCCCACGGTCTTCCAGAGTGGCTTTGTACTTGAATCAAAATATAACGTCTGAAACACACATACTGAAAGGACTTGTACAAGTGAATGTCCATCTCCTGGGGCTAGAGATTGTCCACATCGTTGGCTCTTCTGTATTTGGTAGAAATAGCAATTCCCTTTCACAATCCCATAGGTCACTCATGTGAAGATACTAAACTATCATTTTTCTGCAAAGCTCATGGGTGAAAATACGGGTTTAAAGTTTTTAAAAATTTCCTTTGCTCTGTAGACACGGGCTTTGCTGAGAATGGCAGGCTGACCAAAAAGGCCTTAGACTAGCGCCTAGTCTTTGTGTTTAAGTGCACACACATGTATACATGTGCCTGTGTGTGTACACACATGCGTGTGCTCACATGGCTGATGGGGCAGAGAGCTGTGCTGACACTCTCAGGGCGCGGTGGTGCTGAATCTGGATTCACCAGTTTGGTTTTGACTTGGTTCGTGTAACTTGCCCAAGATGGAGAAGGCCAACGCCAGGATGAAGCAGCTTAAACGGCAGCTGGAGGAAGCAGAAGAAGAAGCTACACGTGCCAACGCATCTCGCCGTAAACTCCAGCGGGAACTGGATGATGCCACTGAGGCCAACGAGGGCCTGAGCCGTGAGGTCAGCACTCTGAAGAACCGGCTGAGGTGAGTGACCCCACGGACTTCTGTGAGAGGCGCAGGGTCTCACAGAGTCCACACCCAAAGCTTGCAAAGACAGCCACATTTGTAGGCTTAAGTTTGACTTTTTCTGAAGTTGTTTACTTAGATTCATGTACAGCTTCTCGTTTCTGCTCTTGAATCACCTCTCCTGTGTATCCGTTCAGGATTTCTGACCTTTAGTAGATCTTGAGGAGAAGAGAAGAGGAATGGGCCCACTCATTTTCTTTGCCATTCACTAGTGGACTATGCGAATACACAGCACGAGGCTAGAGAGCCAGGTCAGGTGTCTGTGCATGTTCCGATGTCCACAGTGAGGAGAGGTCAGGATCAGGAGCTCCTCACGGGACCTGACGCCACCAGCCCTCCTCCAGTCCTCAGCTCCATGCTGGATCTGACGTGCGCCAGGGAGAGGGCAGAACACGCGAGAGCTAAAGCTCAAGTTTCTCCCCAGGACAGGTTAGCACAAGGGTCGGCAAACTGTGCCCCACGGGCCAAATGCTGTCTGTGCACTGCTTTTGTACAGCATTAAGGGTTGTAAAAAAAAAGTACAAATGTGCAACAGAGACCTTACATGGCCCAAGCGCCTGTCTGCCCTCACAGCAGTGCTGGCCCTTGGTTAGCAGGGAGAGCTTCACCGTAATCCGTCTTACTGACCGTTTCTCTCTCACAGCTGTAAGTTGAGTCAAGCCATCCACTTGAGGTGGATGAAGCGCAGGGCCTTTCCTGACCGCGCACCCACCCAAGGTCATGTGTCCTGGGGAAGGGGCAGATCTGGAAGTCTGGAGTCATATCAGGTGGTTGAACAACTTGACAGCCACGTTTTTGTGTATTTACCAACACATCTACTTTCTGTTCCCTCCAGGCGAGGTGGCCCAATCAGCTTCTCTTCAAGCCGATCTGGCCGGCGCCAGCTGCACATTGAGGGGGCCTCCCTGGAGCTGTCAGATGATGACACAGAAAGTAAAACCAGTGACGTCAATGAGACGCAACCGCCCCAGTCAGAGTAATGTCATGGGAGGCCAGTGGAGGCGATACAGTGGGACATGCAGGAACTCACGCCGTGCCAGCCTGCCTGGAGGCCTCCTACAGATTTAGGAAATTGGCAAGCTTCGGGATTCCTTACTGAAAGATCAACTGTGTCTTAAGGCTTTCCAGCCTACACATACTGTATCCTGCTTCAGATTTAGGTACAATTGCTCCCCTTTTTATATATATACATACACAAAACACACATATTAAACAGATTGCCTCATCATTGCATCTATTTTCCATATATTCATCAAGAGACCATTTTATAATACATGTTAAGAAGAGAACCCTTTTTCAAACAAACTCCAGACCCTCGTTGCCAGTCGCTGGGTTATTGGGGCAGCCCTGTGGTTGTTGCTCAGTTGCTCTGCATGCTCTCTGTCATACAGACAGGTAACTTAGTTCTGTGTTCATGTGGCCCCTGACTCCTCAGCCACATCAAGTCTCCTAGAACATTGTGGAACCTAAACTGCACTTGTATCTCTCATTTCCTTCTAATAATGATCAACACTATTTCAGTGAGCAAACTGTGAAAGGGACTTTGGAAAGATTAGGAGGGGTGGGTTGGATTGGGGGAAGCAGCATCCATTTGGGGTTACCACGCCCATCTCCCTTAAGTTGGTGATGTCCCCACATCTCTTCAATGAACTGTCCTTGGCCAGGGCTGGTCTGCGCCTAGGATGGATAGTGGCCATGATGCAGCTGAGGCCCCTCCTGCCCCGGGTGGCAGCCGTCATGTTGACTTCTGGATGGTCTCCTGAACCCTCTGGCTTTGCCAGTGTACTCCTCCTCGCTTCAGGAGCAAGCAGCTGCAGGCCCCTAAGCAGGAGTTAGTGGAAGGCCCTCCCACGCCAGCCAGGCTTTCATGCTGACCTTGCAAATTCAGCCGCTGCTTTGAGCCCAAAATGGGAATATTGGTTTTGTGTCCGAGACTTGTTCCAAGTTTGTCAGTGAGGTTTACCGCACCTCAAGAATGGATGCCATCTGCCTGAATGTTGACATGCCAGTGGATGTGAATCCTTTTTCATTTCTCTTTTTCCCTTCCCTTTGAACAGTATTACAGTGAACATTTAGCATTCTGTTTTTGGTTGATAGTTAAGCAAACTGACATTACAGAAAGTGCCTTAGACACTACAGTACTAAGACAATGTTCAATATATTATTTGCCTCTGTAACAATTTAATGTATTAAGTTTTGACTGTGCTTCATATCATGTACCTCTCTAGTCAAAGTGGTATTATAAACATTCAGTGACAATGAATCAGTGTTAATTATAAATCCTTGATCCTCTGCAACGTGCTTGAAAACACAAACCTTTTGGGTTAAAAGCTTTAACATCTGTTAGGAAGAATTTGTCATGTGGGTTTGGAATCTTTGATTTTTTTCCCCCTTATGAATTGTACTGGCTGTTGACCACCAGACACCTGACTGCAAATATCTTTTCTTGTATTCCCATATTTCTAGACAATGATTTTTGTAAGACAATAAATTTATTCATTATAGATATTTACGCCTGCTCTATTTACTTGGAGGAAAAAGCACCCGTTGAGAATAAACAGACCTCAATAAACAAGAATAATCATGTAAACATGGAATCTGTTTTCTCAGCTTCTGTTCTCGATTCCCCATCTGTGATCTGATTGGAGGTTGGGAGCTACACAGACTGCAAATGCAGGCAGCCAGGCCCACCTCTTCTGAGGGTGCTGCGCTCCCAGAAACTGTCAGATGATGGGCTAATTCTCTGGGCAGTCTTGGCTACAAGTCCTGTTCTCACCAGTGGCCTCACGGTGTGTAGAAGTATCTGGAAGGAAAGGGCCACTGGACTGGGGCTGGAGA
Organism: Equus quagga; assembly: GCF_021613505.1. Classification (NCBI taxonomy): domain Eukaryota; kingdom Metazoa; phylum Chordata; class Mammalia; order Perissodactyla; family Equidae; genus Equus; species Equus quagga. The sequence continues at coordinate 65,601,042 of NC_060277.1, forward strand.
CTCAACTGTTACTGGAAGAAGGGAGCAATTTAGAGCCACAGGATAAAGCTTTTAGGAGGGTTTTGGTCACCAACCAATGAAGGTCCTTACCGGATTAGGGCATGTTAAGAGGTCCAAGAAGTTGCTGACTACATTTTCGGGCAGGATGTGCATTGAAAAGGCTTTGGGAAGGATTCAGTGGTGAGACCAACTAGAATGGGCTGCAGAGAAATACTTAAGGGAACACAAAATTACGTAAAGAACGCTGAGGGTTTTTATTCCGTGAGTCTCAGGTTAGGCTGGTTCCGGTGGTATAAGGTATATACCCAAGCTGTTCGGCAGTGGTGGGGACGCAAAAGATGGGCAACCATGCTCCCTTTCTCCAGAGTCACTACCCAAGAGATGGCAAGTCGTAGTCACGGTGTTTCACCTGTGTTCTCATCCTTGTTCTCAATATCTTAGTCCAGGTATTTGTGGAATTCAGAGGCTCGTTTTTCTCAAAAAGAATTCTTCTCTGCTGGCTGGTTTAACTGGTGTTAATGTCAGTTTCCCAACAACTCAGCCTATCAGGAGAATCATATAATCTACATGATTCCACAAAGATGCTAACTAGAAGGAACCCTCCTCCAGGAAACAAACCACCACTTCTGTAGCCTAAGGCAAGGTACTTCATAAAACCTTTCTTGGGTATTTAAAGCACCAGGAAGATGGTTTATGGGCTTTGAGTGTGTCAAAGACTCAAGCCAGCTAGCTTCCACCCAGCAGGAGTGTGGTCCATCGTGAGGAGGAATTCAGGCCAGACTTGAGGAAGCCTTGTCCTTCGTTGAAATGAAGTTTAGATGAGATGAGGCTCTGTTGGGTTTTAACTCGGAGCTGACATGTATACTTTAAATGCTCAGTCTGGCCTTGGTATATGATAGGCACTCCTTTTAATGCAGACATTCCAAAGAATTATTTTAAATTGCTTGGGTAAGGGTAACACACCTATTAGGCCTGACTGGCTTGAGGACATACTCCTGAAACCCTGACATCAGAAAGACTAGAGCTCTGTCACATTTCCTTTCTGTCACCAATTTTCCCCATCCCTGGAAACCTCAACTAAGATGAAGCATGAGCTGAAAGACGTAACTGTTCTCACAGCCAGCTCTCCCTATGCCTCTGGGTATAAATGACCCATGGCCCCTTCCTCCTAGAGCCAATGTTGCCAGGACACAGAGCTGTGTGGAGACTGGGGAAGAAAAGAGGTCACAGTTGTCAAATTCCAGGAAGCATCACTTCCTGCCCCACCCCCACCGCCTCAAAAAAAAAAATCAAGCCAGAAAAGGCCATAGGTTGGAATCTTAAGAAAGTAGAGAAGATGGCTCCTCTCCTCCTGGTTCCACGCAGGTCTGAGAGTGAAGCCTGTGGCTGAGACCCAAAGGGAGTCCCCATCCACAAAGGCTTCCTAGTTGTTGTCCCTCCCAGAGGGACACCAAGAGCTTTCCCAAATTCAGGGTGTTTGCTAGAATGCTATGTCCTGTGCCAGCTGTCAGGACCATACAGGGCAGTCCAGTTCCTTGTGTAGCCACCTGTCATTCGGGAATCTAGCAAATCACGTGAGGCGTCTCATATGATTCTTGTTGGAAATCTAATATGAAACTATCGATAAGGGTATATTGAGAGGATGATGCCAATTTTCAAAGACAATGTTAACTGTAATTTCAGTACCTATGTACCATATGCAGAAAGTGTGACCACGTCCTTCACCCTTACTGAGACAAGAAATTAACATTGATTCATTATGGCAGAGAGGTCTGTTTATTTTTTCAAAGTAGCCCAATAATGGACTCCATCCCCACTGACTGGATGTCACGAAGCTTATTCAAGATGTAATCTGACATAAGGAGATGATTAAACACTGGGTCTGACTGAAACATCCAAGCAGAGCGCTGCCTCCTTCCAAGTACCATACTGCCCCGACACTAAGACGCCCATGTGCTCACACGTGTAAACTCGTGCATCTCACAACTGCTGTCAGCAGGTGGCAGCTGTGGTGTGGTTGTCATTGCCTGACTCCTCCTGGTAAGGTCAATAAAGCCCAGCAGCAGATCTTGCAGATTGGGTATCAGCAGCTTAGAAGAAAATTCTGGAGCCAACAATGGAATATGCTTTTCAGAAATGCTGCATCTCCAATGCTCACCACGGCACAGAGGACGACATCGCTTGGGAAAACACGGACAACTTTGGGTCAAAACGTGGTTCAGAACGTCAGAATCAAAATGTGATGTTTTAGGACTCACATTTTCCTTTTTGTATATGAATTAAGTGTGATATGAAAATCTGTCTAAAGAAGTCTAAAAGAGCTCTTTCAATAAATATAAAAAGTCTAAATGGGAAGCATTTTCATAGTTCTAACGGGCACATTGTTCTTAATGGTTCACAAAATAAATGTGTCTTATAATGCAGTACTGTCTCCACTAGGCTGGTGCTGGGGTAGAGCTCTGGGGAATCTGTATTTTAAATTTCCCAAGTGTGACCCATGGTCATCTGGCAGGTCAGGGAGCCCCTGCCTTGTGCTACTCGCTCAAATCTTGGGACTTCTCGGCACAGGTCTTCATGCCAACTTGGGTAGTGAAAGAAACTCAGTCTCATTGCTTCAACTTTTAAAAAATGAATTTGGGGGGCCAGCCCTATGGCCTAGTGGTTGAGCTTGGCACATTCCACTTTGGCAGCCTGGGTTCAGTTCCTAGGCACAGACCTACACCATTCATTGGCGGCCATGCTGTGGGGGTGACCCACATACAAAATAGAGGAAGACTGGCATGGATGTTAGCTCAGGGAAAATCTTCCCTGGAAAAAAAAAAAAAAAGAATTTGGGCAACTTTACAGAAAAATTTAGAACCCACAAATAGTAAACTATTTGTATCTTTTTAATTTCACTTCTGATTTTTTTTTTATAAAGCTGTAATTAGCATGTTCATCTACTTTGTGTCCTTTTTCAATTGGTCATTTCCATTCCCATATATTAGCACAGCTGCACACTTATGTTTCAATAGCTCTAGGATATCTTGTTCAGCTGATAAGTCATCCTGACCATTCCTCTACCATCAGACATTTATATTATTGCTATTGAAATTGACTTTATTTGTTCTTACCAACATAGGGAAAAGTGAAGAGTTTTTATAGTTTATCATGTTGTTAGATTCAAGACTTACAAGAGAATAATTTAGTGACACCAATAATTGTAAAATTGTACCTAGTCCCCTAAATTCTAGGTGACAGTGTGATTTGGTGATTCTTTTTCCTAGTTAAAACACTTTTTTTGAACCAAAAAACAGTGGTTCTTAGCTCCATCATCTCCTGACAGGGAGCAATAGGGCTCTGAGCTAATTTGGACATCGTTCCTCTGACTGTTTATCCAAACATGTGCCAGAAAACCCACTGCCCAGGCCTGCTGGCCCAGCACCCTCCTCCAGGCCTCCACCTGCAAATCATGACCCAGGCAGGATCTCCGTACTTTATGGGGGCAGCAGTCAAATGTGGCACCTGATTACAAACACCCACAAGTAAACAAGTTAAATTTCTGCTCAGTTTGCATGCTGTTTCCCTTGGTAAAGGCTTCAGAGCTGGCAGGAAACACTAACATAACTCCTGTGGCTGCAGATGGACAGCAGGACAAAGCATGACTCCAAATCATAACCCCAGGGACATGGCACAAACCCCACTTGGTCCCCCAAAACCAGCACTGTAAGCTTTGTTGTTTGCCTCTTCACATACACTGTCTTACAAAGGAAGTCTATTATATTAATATTTACTCAAATTCTTGTTTTCCCTTAAAATTAAAAAAGGGCTACTATATTCCCATATATCATATTTTTAATAATCATGGGACCAGTTTTCAGATAAGATGTTTTAAGTTTTAGGAAATCATTTACAAAGATGCCTCCCCCCGCCCCCATTTTTAGGAAAGAATCAACTAACACCTATATTTTAAAGGCCAAGCTAGTGTTCTCAGTTTGTTTCAACATTTGGGGCAAATACACAGAGAAAAATAATCCATAAAGTACAAGCTGGAATGTAGAAAAGGCTTCTCTTAGCATCTTCTAGGCAAACAGTGAAAACAACTGAGTGCTTGGACCCATCCTCTTTCTGGCCGTCCCACTAGCAGCCAGGCTGGCTGCTCTCAGCTTCAGCCAGGCGGGACAGATCTGGCTATAGGGGCTCCCTACAGCTGTGGCTCCACCGCAGGATACCTCCCTTCCTCGGAGGGGCCAGCCGCCACCTTGACTCTCAGGAGATGCCAATGGCGTCTCTGGGACAACTTCTGAGAGAAGCAGAGTCAACACTCAACGAGTGCAGGATTGCGAGAGGAGGAAGGGTGGATGAACCATATTCCTGCTGCAAAGGCTGTGCCAGCCCCCACAGCTCACCACTGCCATGCGCTCAAAGTCGGCTCACCTCCTGGGGCACAAGACAGAGTCAAAGCCTGTGAGGCCTCAAGTTTGGAAAGCTGGAGAGTAGAGAGAAAGACACAAGCTCATTTCCAATCCCGGCTCTTCTATGAACTGGCTGTGTGAGCTCAGGCCAGTGGCTTAAACTCTGAGCCCACTTTCTCTTCTGTAAACTGAGGCGAAACCAGCTCACCCTGCTCTCAGGTCACCTATGTCTAGTTCTCACATGCCTCACTTGTGACTCAACAATCCCAGCTTTGGCTTCTGGCTCTTAGCTGGTGGAGTAGTTTCTGGCCACTCTAGACGGAAAGTGGAGCACTGACTCCTACTCTCATGCAGGAAGATGTTTCAGGAGCCAGAGATAGGAATGGATGGTGAGATGAAAATATCTGGAGGCAAGAGGCTGTCCTCCACCACCTGGAAGATCAGCCCCGTCCATGCAGGGACCCAGTTCAGGCGAGGGCTCATTCCTGAAGGTTTCCGTGAGAGCCGGGCAAACCTGGGCATCAGGCAGCCTAGGAAGAGAACCCGCTCAGAGGCAGGCGGCTGACAGGCAATCTTGAGCGAGACAGACAAACAATAGCAACCTTCATGCCAGGTAGCAAAGGCTCCACTCAACACGTACAAAGTATCATTTTGAACCAAATGATTCAAACAGAAAGCTGAAAATGAGGCCAGGGAAGTCAATGAGCTTCTTCATGGGGTCATATGCCAAGGGCTGCTGCAGCTATCAAACACCAAAACTATGTGGAGCTCTCCTCCTGAAGGGACTGGAAACAAGCCCAGCAGCATATTGCTGCCCTTTCATGGGCCTGGCCAGTCCTCTCCTGGACCCAAAGGAGTGGTGACACCCAGTGAATGACAAGTGGTCCCCTGTACCAGGGCCCCTTCCCCAGCCATCAACTGATGGAACAACAATTGACAGAACTGTCTGGATGAAATGATCCCAGGAGTATTCAGCTGGAAAGGTACTGAGAAATCACTGGGGAGCCAGCAACAGGATTCAAGACTCCAGAACGCATCCTTGCTCTAAATAGAGTAGCTCTGCTTGTCATGTTTTAGCTTTGGGAGTCCTGCCTAAACAAAGAGGTCTGCTAAATGTTTAAAGGCCCAATCTAATCCAGTCCTTCCGATGATGGCTGGGAAAGAAGCCGGGTGTTGCTGCCCATCTGTCAGAGACGCGTTTTCTTTTCAACTGCACGGCCAGCGCTGCACCCATACCACTGTCAGTGTCCCTCGGGGAATCAGCTTACAACAAAACCTCCAGGACCCTCAAGTAGAAAACATCACTGCCCACATATTAACAGACGAAAGGAATTTTTGAAAATGTATTCTACTTAAAGTTTCTCACTTAGGAATTTGATTCACTTACTTTTCATTTACTCACGGTTTTAAAACTACTAACTGCACTATTCATGCTCTTGGTCACAATCAGTGCTCAGAAGCCAAGACGCTTGTACACACCCCAGTTTACACGTTCCTCAAGCCCAGTCACTTGTGTCTTGCTACCAAACATCACTTGCTAGCATCAACCTGGGATGAGGAGAGAAGCCCAGACCCACGTAACCTGTAATCTCAGAACACCAACATGTCAAGAAAGGCAGCACAGCTGGAGAAGCAGCTCCTGGATCCACTGCGGTCACTCCGTGACTTCGCAAGCTGCCTCCCTCCGAGTCCAGGTCCTCCCTCCCAGATTCACAAGTGGGGCCTGGGCCATTCTCATGCTGTTCCTGGAAATCACCACTAAGAGGAGAAACCAGCACCAAGAATCAGCATGAGAATGCTCGCTCAGTGCAGCAGACATCTCCTGAGGCTGCCTGAATTTTCATTGCCCCATTTGACAGCTGCTGTCCATCTGCATGTCCCATGTCAGAACAGAAGCGACATTTGAACCTGGCTTTGTAACTCCAGCTCTTCTCTCACAGGATGGCAGAAATTCAATAAAGCAATCGCAATCCTTTTTTTCTGTGAAATTTATTGTTTCCACATTAAAAGATTTTTTTGAGGGGAAGTATTTTCTTTTTTTTAACCACATGATGATCCTATACAGCTGCCCAGAGTAGGACACCATCTTAAGTCATTAACATGCCATATGAGTTCTGAATAAATAAAAGCTACAAAGCCCAAGTTATATACAAATATCTTAGGCAATAATGTTTACAAACCTATGTACAATAAAACAAATGTAAACAGTAAATGCAGCATGAGAGTAATCAAAGGATGCACAGGGACAACCACTTATGGTCAGTCTGCCCCCCAGGAGCTGGCACCAGCCAGCTCCTGGAATCAGGCCACTCAACCCTTCCTAACACAACTGGACAGGCCCTCAGAAGACAAAACAAAAATGCTCTGAAGATGTCATTTAACTGAAGGACCAGAAAGCTGGCGAGGAGGTTGCCACCACCCCCCATCCCGAGTCTGAGGCACAGGGAGGAGGAGGAGACAGCACAGAGGCCCAGCCCTGTGTGTGCCCAGGCCCTGGAGGCTCCTGCCATTTGGGGCTCAGACGGGCATTTCGCTGCTCTCAGAGGAAAGTCTATGGAATGATAACTGCTAAAGTAAAATCAGAAGGTGCAGAAACTGTTCCCTAATTCAATGACCTTCCTGACTCTTTACCAGCAACAGGCCCAAACTGTGGGGGATGGGCTGGGGGACACATGATCATGAGCACTGAAGATGCTTGAGTGGAAGCTCAGGAGGAGGGCACACGTCGACCTGATTTGGGGGAGAACTTCTAGAAGATCTGCAATGTCCTAAACACAACTAAATCCTATCAGTACAGCAGGGTGGGAGCGATGAGGCAGGTGCGATGAATGGGTACTTCTGCATCCACTGACCAAGTAATACATGTATGTATCACCTTGTGACCCACAAAAGTGCAATCATGTGAAACCAACGGCACTACGGCGAGAAGAGAAAATAGCCAGTATTGATATCGCGCAGAGTCCTGGGACTGGGCAGGGCCCAGCAGCCGCCACTGCATGCAGCCTGCCCTCTGCCAGCCATGGGGAGGCAGGCGGAGGGGCACAGCCTGGGCCCAGGCACCGAGGGGTGAGGCGTGGGTGTCCTGGGTTGTCGGAGGGGGCAGGAGCCCCCACCTGGAGGCCGGGCACTCACACACTGAGAGGCAGCATACCCGGTGCCGACGACGGGCGCGAGGAGCCCAGACCAGGAGGAGGAGGAGCTGGGTCAAAGCCGTTTACTGCCCTGTGGGGGTGACCAGAGCAGAGAAGAGAAGGGGAGGGGAGGGGGAGAGAAAGAGAGACTGTCATTTAAAATCACTCAACACACAGCAAGAAATTCATTTCCTCTCTGAACTATTCCTCTTCCTGGCCCACAGTAGAATCCTGATGGCCCAAGGGAGAGTGGCTGCCTAGAAAGCATCAGTTGGTTAGAGACCTGAGAATTCAGTGGTCCTGGGCTAATGAGACTATGTGCTTCCTTCTTGGCAACTTCAGCACACAAGCCACTGCAGCCACAGCCCTGACTTTTTTCCCCATAGAACAGGTCTAAATATCTGCCAGTATGGAACTAGCTAACTAAATAATGCTACAACTAAGTGATGAAATATACAGCCATTAAAAACATATCCCACAGAGTTCTTTAACAGCATGGGAAAATATTCACAATGTAATTAATGCTAGATGGAAAAAGAAGTAGGTCACCAAACTGTATATGTTCAATGATGTGAAGAAAAAAAAGTGGTATATATTCTAGATTCTAGACTACTGCTCCTTATATAGACATTGCTATCTATGTAGCTAACTCTAGAATGTGTGGGGCTACACACATGAATACATATACACACACATACATATGGACATAAAATCATATATGTTGTAGAAGAAAAATTTAACAATAATTATTTTTTTCCCTCTGGGACATGGGAAAGTTTTGTTGACTATACTTTTTTATGGTTTTCCAAATCTCCTACAATATATATGAATATCTTAATAAGGGCAAGAAAAATAACTTTTAAAAATTATTTAGCAAGTAAAGCTGGATGGGTAGGCATCTCTGCAGACTCATGAGCAACCAGCCCAGCCCAACACAAGCACCTGCAGCCAGGACCCAGCACCCAGGCCCAGCAATGCAGAGCACCCCACCCAGCACCATCCACCTGGCAGCGCAGCCGAGGAAGCCGTGAGGGAGGGAGAGCAAAGCCTGGAACCTCTCTCAGGAAGCCACATCAGCCCTCCCATCCCGACAAACTTCCTAAGAAAATGTGTCCCACCAGCAACTTGGGAGATACAGCCAATTGCAAGGGGCCTCACTGCACCACGCATGCCCACCGCTGCCCCCCTAACTTACTCATCACAGGGGTCCAGGGAGTTGAATATAGACTAATGGAGAGAAGTTCTTTAAAAAAATGCAGACACTCTCCCCACAACGATGACTGTTGACTGAAGAGGTGAGTATAGCCTCTCAGAGCAACAGGCATGCAGAGAGATTTGACAAATGACCCTTGACTACTCTGAAGAAACAGAGTGAGTGTCTGAAGAAACTCACCTCGGAGCGTAGATTTTGAGTTTCAAAGCAAGCTGTCCACCCACAGGCCAAGAGCAACAGGAGAGGCTCTGACAAAAGTAACTTCTCCCTGCTGTACCTCCTCCTGCCTCAGTGATGCACACCCGGGATCTCCCCTTTTCTTTCTGGGCTGAGGGAGGTCTGACATTTAAGCTTCACCACATTTGAAAACTTTCAATCATCCCTCCCCATTCTCCCAATGCTATATGCCTGTGCCTCAGCTGGGGGCAGAAGCCATATCCTCTACGCCAGCGCCACCCTCATAAAATAAGCCCCATCTGTCATTTGTCTGGCTAGTCCAAGTTCTGCCTCTCCTAGAACCTCAGGGAAAACTAGGCAGGCCTCAGAAATGGCCTCAGCTTTGAACATGTGAACATCAGATTCCCAGCCTCACAGAGCATGGCAGCAGGCAGGGCAAGCTGTACTACAGACAGCCCCCAAAACTCAGCAGAAAGGGAATACTGTTGGGTGCCAACAAGGACTTGGCACCTGTTCTACAGGGGTGTGCAAAAGCAGCAACTGTGAAGATGGCTCCACACACAAGTTTAGAACTGAGATTCCAGCATTTTCAGGCTAGATGGATCTTTAAAGAAAGTCAAGTTCATCCCCATTGTTATACAGCTAAGGAACCAAAGCAAGATAAGGTCCAGCCATTCACCCGAGCTCACCCCATGAGCCTGTCAATGGGGCAGCAGGGCCCACAACCTGCCTCCAGGTGCCTAGGCCATTATCCTTTCCCAGTCTCCTCTGGTCAGAGGACACCTGACAGCCCTCAGCAAGCAACCACTTTGGTGCTCCCAATGCAGGTCAGCTCTCATGGGAAAAATAAGCAGTGCAATCCAGAATATAAAGGGAGAACAAGAAACCAGATAAGCAATTTCTCTGTGTGGATGGAAATGGGAATTCTTGATCTGAAGGTTGAATGGAGTGAAAGAGAGTCACAACCTGCCAGGGTCTCACCTAGCACCTCTCCTGTGAGTTGAGAAGTGGGAAATAAAAGACCAGAGGGAGAGGAAAGCTGACCCTATAGGTGGAATTATCAGTCTGGTGACGTCCCTTCAGGGAACTGCAAAGGTGCGCAGTGGGGAGAGGTTTCCAAGAGAAGAAACACCTCCATACTCACCACATTTGGTTTCAGGGAGCAGCAAAAGAGCCAAAGGGAAATGTCCCAGTGGACAACCCAGGGCTGAGTGGAGAGAGAACGGGCAGGGATGGAGACCCAGATCTGGGAATCATCTATGCAAAAAAGGTTCCAGAAGGTATGAAATTTCATGGTCTTAACCATCAAAATCTAGTGAAAGAGTCTGGAAAATAGAGAATCTGGCTAAGAAAAGGTACCAAGGTCAATTGTAAAATGGCAGCAGCAGAAGCGAAAAGGGGAAAAGAACCACCGAATGTTTAAAGGTAGTCAGTCAGGAGGACAATAAATCTAACACAACAGAGATAAAGCATGGAGACTAAATCCATCAAAGAAGCAAGGACAAGTACACCTGAGAGGGCGGTAGAGAGAAGGACGAGAGAGGGCTGGGGCTAATTCTGGAGAACAGGTAGACACACTCCAGACCCTGGGCCTCCCTAGTGAGATGGATAAACGGAAGCTCAGTGCAGCTCCAGCCAGCTAGTGTCCAGCCCAGGCTCTGCAAACTGAAATGTACATTCCTGCAAAGTAAGGGAGATCTTATACACATCCCCAACTACCATTCCAATGTACCTCGGGAATACAAGAGTGAGAGCAGAGGGAGAGTCCCCACAGAGGAAGGGTCCATTATCATTAGTGCCTGCTGTGAGAAAACAAGACCTGGGTAACAGCAAGAACTCAATCCCACAAAGGCCAGTCCAATGTGGTCCCAGGACCTGACAGCAGCCCTAGACCCCCACCCTCAGATTCCTGGCATCATCACTACAGTACCCTACTCCATAACAAGAGTGCCATCAGGCCTCTATTCACAATCGCCCCAGGACCACTACAACTAATTTGTTTTTGTTTTGCACAGCTGAACCAATAACAATGGTATATAGTCAAGTTACTGAGGAACTCGAAAGCTCACTCATGGGCCAGGAGTTGGTTAAAGCAGAGTCAGCCCCATGCAGTTAGTAAAACCAGCTTGTTAATGTGTCTTCCATCACACACCATGATTGAGAAAGAATGAAAAAGAGCACAGCAAACAAATTCAGTTACCCATGAACAACGTGGGAAATATGACTTTTTCTTGCCTAATAAAAAAAAGGAAAAAACATTAAACAGTAATACAAATACTATTTTCACACTGTGCCCTAAAATTAGTCTATGTCTACCTACCCAGCCCCAAAGAAACTAGACTGGCTTGCAAAATTAGGGTAAGTGATAGATAAGAAACTAAATAAAAGCTATGGGGAGAAAAAATGTTTTTGAGAGAATTCAAGTGACTGTACTACACATGAATTTGTGTCCTTTCAGATGATGATATGAAGGGCTATTAGTGGTTGGAGGAAACAGAACACCTGGGAAGCAGGCCCAGCAGGCCATATTTTAGGTGGACTGGCAGAAGTGACCACAGACTAGATAAAATCCTGATTCCAAGGAGCCCTCAAATAACCAGAACCTACAGAATATTTTAAATCCCATAAAGCAACATATAACAATAAGACAATTTGTTCTGTGCGGTAAGGCCTCACGGCATCTGAAGATTTTGAGGGAGGTGTGAGGGTGGGGTGCATACACACACATTCATATACATGCACACGCGCACAAACTACTTTAACTCTTTCCCCCAAACCATGCTCCCATAGGAGCACTAGTAAAACTATAGAGACAGTGCTACCTACAGACAGACTCCTTAGGAGTGAGGGGCAGGGCAGGCAAGTTCTAGAGCAGAATGCTTTTTAAAATGGAATGCTTCTTCTCACGCTGAAACTACAAGCTACACTTCCATAAGAGCTGACATTTTTTGTTTTAACCTGCCAGATTTAATAATGGAGCTGGGAGTGGGATATTTCCCCCCTTCCTTTTGCAGCTGGTACATACCATCTTGGTTTTATTAGTCAATAGATCAGCAGGAAGAAAGGCCAGAGGTAAAAAGCCAGGCAGGCCAGAGCCAAAGCAAAGCAGCAAGGAAGTAAAACCCACAAGAGTTACCCTCAGGTATATGGTGACCAAACAAACATAATATGTGAGTGTGTATATACAATCCATTTATCCTATAAACGAAACCCTTGCACAAAGGCCAGACCACAAAAGTATATTTAATTCCTAATAGAAACAGTACAATTAAAAGTTTGCTCTATGTAAACCAAAACTAAATATCATCTGTAACTGCTTCTATCAGGAAGCACATTTCCAGCTTCAGTGCAGGAATAAGCACCTGCATCTAGAATGCTCCTCAGGGGACAGGGACTCCATCACAGTGTCCAAAGCCCACTCCTGGTTTAGCTTACACTGAATCCTCTGCATCTACCTAAGACTGGGTTCATCTCTGGGCAGTCACTACTCTAGTGGTCTGTACCAGGGGTCTCTAAGGAAGAGAGCAGCAGTGAGCTTGACCTGACAATGTTATCTCGCCTGCAGCAGGGCTCTTCTAGGACTTTCCACATGCAAAGGCATCTGTCCGACCTATCCACTTACAGTTCACACCTGTTCTCATGTCATAAGGTGCCCAAGACCCACCAAGAAATAGGATTCCAGATAGAGACTAGCAACTACTCTACTGGAGGTAATTACAAGTTGTAGGGAAAAATACTGGGCACTGTTTCCAACACTGATGAAAACTACCTCTAAACTTTCCCTGTATTGTTTGGGGGAAACGGTATCTCTAACGTAAAAATATCTACTTATTTCATTTACTGTTATAGTATAAAAAGGAGAACTCCTCAAGTTTGCCTGAAACTCCTAAACCTGAGGAAAATTAATTTTATTCTTACTCCCCTTGAGGAGCCCCAATAGTTAGAATAAAGTTCTGATTTATACATTGATATTTTAGATTGTGCTTTTAATGAAATGTCTATAAATAAAGTTCTGATTTACATATTGGTATTTTAGAATGCGCTCCTTAATACTTCAAGGTAGAATTCTCTTAAGCGAGAGAGAGAGAAAGCAGAACACTCCACTCCACAAGGATGGAGAATAAGCTTTTTAGAGTGGACTATGGACCAAATCAGGTCCTCCACAAATGCGCCACAGTTCTTGAGGGAAACAGAGAACACAAGCTCCTTTAAGAAACTGAAAATTTCTAGAGTGGTATCTGCATTGCTTTCGCAGGACAATAAGAAAGAACGGCCTCTACAACTCAAAGAAGAGACAGTGGCAAGGGATCATGGTGCTTCAGCTGCTGTTCAGTAACAGCTACCTTGGGTAACATGGTCAGCATCCCCAGACCACAGGTCCTAGTTACCTAAACTAAGGCATACCTATACAAGAATGTAACCATGGAGTGTTTTTTCTTTTTTAAATTAAGGTAGAATAATACGTATGACATGAAAAGATATTGGCAGTATAAGTCATGATAGGTATGTTGCAGAGCAGTATTTAAAGCATAATCCCATAAATATTTAAAAGCGTATAGCAGATGCATTAAAATATGATTTCATATGCCCAGGAATAACTGCAAGGATGCAAAAATAGTGTGAAAACAGAACACATTTACTTTTAACTTTATATACCTCTGTACCAACTGAAATTTTTTTGCATTAAGGACGTATTGCTGCTTCAACCTTAAGACAATTTCTTTTTAATTCTCAATTCCCCAAAAAAATCTTCACATTACACAAAAGTTGTGTCTCCCAAACTGTATTTGATCCAGTGATTTCCTATTTTTTTAAATCTTCTGTCAGGGGCTTTGTTTCAGAGGTTGCATATACATGATAATGGTTCTCTTCTACCTTTAACAAGTATTTGCTAAGAAAGTGTACGAAGCCTCTAAGCACCTTGAGAACAAGGACCACATCACAGTCACCTTTAAGCCCTAGAGCCTAGCACTGCTGCCTTTCAAGAGTCTGCTTCCCAGGACAGAAGCTTCAGAGTCAGGGTTCCCAGAGCAATAGACTCCAAGGGGACTAGAAGACAACAACGGATTTCATGTCCCCTGAGATATGAACGATAGAACAGGCTTCAGGAGGGTTAATCAAACTGAGTTTACCTTTTCATAGCTTTAATAAGCTCACTTAATAATGTGCAACTTTACTACTCAAAAAATTATCATGTAAAATTTCCAAGACTTACCCTTTGTCAAAGAAAGACGTATGCCCTGATCGAGAGAACTTTGTGCCGTTGCTATTCATCACCCCACAGTTAACGTTCCCTGAAATATAGGATTTTCGTGATGCTTGGTCCTTTGCAAAATTCCTGCAAGCTGCTAATTTGGATTCTAGAGCCTACAAAATGAAAAAGGAATGATTTGGTTGTCAAAACAGTAGCTACACATAAAAATTTGCATTTCAAACCATTTCTATTTCAAGACTCAAAACTTACTCCCTCGGTTGATAATGGTGGCTATTTAGGCCATAATCAATCACTGCTCTAAGAGAAAGAGGGAATGTTCGTGCTGATTCCCTTTCTAAAGAGCTCAGAATATTTTATTTATTCCTCTCAGTATCACAGGGATACAGATATAGTCCTCACCTCACAACTAAGAAAAATGTGGCACAGTAGACAGAGACGGACCCCAGGTGTCCCAGCCCTATCTATTGTTTCTTTCTGAGTTGTGCACTGTTTGTTACTTGGCTGGTTGGGGGTGTGTGCGTGTGTTAGGAGCAAGCACTATAAAGAATGAAAAAGCATCACTTGAGGATTTTTTTAATGTAGCCAACTCTTTGTGTCGGGCTTCAGTTTAGTTGTTTCTACTGCACCATAATGGATTCAGTGCATTCACAACACCTCATATGAAGTTAAAAGCTATTCTATTTCTGCGAGCACACTTTAAAATGTCTAACTGATACCCATTGTATATAATTAAATAATTCACCTGAAAATGACACTGGCCCCTTAGCATTTACCTCTAAATTGGGTGCCCTTCTTAGCACCTGTCACCACAACACCTGGCCAGTGCCAGGCTCTACAAAAAAACAGATAACAAGAAGAGAACAGGAGTTTCTCATCTATTTCTATCACACACAGATATCATCAACTCCCCCTTTCCCAGAAACACTTCGACTAAATCAAACCCCTCTCCCCAGAATTAAAAAAAGCGGGGGAGGAGGGAATATAATCCATGAAAAAAAAAAACAGTCCATTCCTATTATCCATGACACTGAGGGATTGGGAGGGTGGATAAATTAAATTCACGGATAACATGTATTTCACTTTGAGAATCCTCCCCCCATAATTTCAATAAGAGCTGTTAAAAAACAGCAAAAAAAAAAAACAGACTGAAACTTTTCTCTTCTCCTTCCCTATAACAAAAGTACAATGACCTAGCAAAATAACAACAGGAAGAAGGAGGAGAGGTAATGACCTTATAGGATAAGCTCTGAATAAACATTATTTCAGCAACTTGTTAAATATACACATACACAGTAAAAATTGAGAGCCATTAATTTCCTATATTTAAGACACTCATTCTTTCACTTAAATATTTGTTGAGCATCTATCATACAGCAGACTACAAATTGTGTTTGAGGCGTCAGTGAGACATCCAAGTATAATACTGGTCTGGCACTCGGGAAAAGGGTGGTCTAGAAATCAAGATTTAGAAGATAGGCACACCAGGTAGTAGAAGAAATCACGGTTGTGAATAAGATCAGAAAATCAAGGGCAGAACTCTGAGTAAAATCAACACTGAAAGGGTGAACAGATGTAACCCAACAAGATGACAAGGAGAAATGTACAGGAAGGTGGAAAGCAGACATGACACAGCATCAGAGAAGCAGAGAAAAGAAGGCATTTCAACAAAAAGGTCAGTGTTTAATGTTTCAAGTAAAATTAGGACAGAACAGCATCCATTGGTTTTGACAGCAATGAGATCAATGAGCAATTTTAGTGGAGTGAGCAGGAAACAGAGCCCAGATTGGTATGTCTGGGGAGCGCGAATGCAGTCAAAAACACTAATAATAAATGGAGACATGCTTTCAAAAAGCTAGGCTGTGAAGGGAAGAGAGAAATAGGATAATTAAAGAGAGATGTAGGGTAAAAGGAAAGAATAGCTGCTTTTAGTTTTGCTTTTTAAGATTAAAAAATTGTGTATATAATATGTAATACATAAATATTACATATAAAGTATATATGCATATAACACATAATGTGTCATACATAAATATTACATATAAATATTACAAATACATAGTAAAAGGCTGATGATACAGGAGAAATAAGGATGAGAAGGGTGGAAGGAATGAAACCCAAAGCACAGGGGAACAAAATTAGCCATGGGCAGGAACTGGATACTTTTACCAGTGAAAAAAAAGAAAGAATGGCCACAAGCAGAACTAATAATAGGAGAGTAACAAAAGAAGGTAAGAGAGGAGAGCAAATAAGTTTAAATCAGATGGCCTTGATCTCTCAGTGGAAGAGGATGCAAGAGTGGGGATAGGGCTTCCAGGTCAAGTCAGTAGACAAAGTAGTACAAAGAAGCAGAAAATGAAATATTCATAAAAGCCTGCAGGAACTGGCAGATAACAGCAGACCAAAAATTTTGATGGCATCTTAGAAAACAGACTGTCAGCTGAATAGGTGAACCATGCAAGGACTCCAAGTTCAACTTTCATGCACCATTTCTGAATACACTACTTAAGGTGCCAAAGTAAAACAAACAAGGAACAAAGAAAGATGTCACGACATGGGGTCCACGAATAGGCAGAACTAACCTAAGAGTATAATGAAGAGAAATTCAAGTGTGACCAGTGCACCAGCCCTAGAAGCAAGCATATCAGAGCATTTGGCAAAAAGGGTGAATAAGAAGCTGGAAGATGTAAGATATATAGCAAAGAAAGGGTATGTTTCTTCTAGGCACAAGAAAAAAAAGTAATTAGAAACACTAAGAAAAAGGCATATAAGTCAGCTATGACACAAATATGAAAAAACCTAAGATGATTTTGAATAAATGATAAAAAACAAAATGCTTGAAATATCTGGTGAACGGCACAAATAAAACAACCCAAGATCCCAGCTCCTCCTCTAAGATTATGCAGAAAATAATATATACATGGGCATAATATTGCACATGCAAATGACTAATTTTCATAACCAACCAATGGAGAGTTCAAGAAGGGACAGAGAAAGACATACACACAGGGAATGGAGATCTAATCTAATAAATTCAGAAACAGAGGTTTAAGCATGTTATTTAAAATTAAAGGGGCTGGCTCCATGGCCAAGTGATTAAGTTCCCAAACTCCACTTTGGCGGCCCAGGGTTTTGCTGGTTTGGATCCTGGGCACAGACACAGCACCACTCATCAGGCCATGCTGAGGCGGCATCCCATATAGCACAACCAGAAGGACCCACAGCTAGAATATACAACTATGTAGTGGGGAGAAGAGGAAGCAAAAAAATAAAAAAGCGAAGACTGGCAACTGATGTTAGCTCAGGTGCCAATCTTTAAAAATAACAATAATAAATAAAATTACAAAAATAACCAACACAAGAATGAAAAGTAAAAATTTAACAAATTGGAAAGATGTGAGTTAAATTTCTCATCTTTTCGTTTAAAGACGGTAAGTCAAGATACAGAAAGATAAGCACATTTTTACAAATTACAGAGGTAAATACAACTCTTACAACAAATGAGATAAAAAATGCCTATCTTAGGAGTGAAGAAAAATTACTCTGTGTACTGTGTGAATGACTTATGCACATTACTTTTTATACTAACTTTAAAATGCAGATTTAGAGTTAATCTGACGGTTCAAAAATAATTTTATAAGCCAGAAAAGGTAAACATAGGACCTCGTATCTTAGCCTTCCATTTCTTCTTCATATAAAGTATAATGCAGTTTCTACTTTTTTCAGAAAGTGCCCCACACAAAAAAATAAGTGAAGGGGTGGTGGATAGTGGGAAGTTTCAAGGGTAGATTACTGAAAAGAGAGGTAAAAGTCACTGAGGGAAATAGGAAAGGGAACCGACTAAGACTAGAAATGCTAACTGTCATCGAGGCTTAAATCTGCGTGGCTATGACTGTTTCCAGTGATCTGGATGCAGGGAAGGAGAAGTCCAATTGCTTGACTGATCCAGACTGCAGGTCTCCTCCATGGCCAAAGAGACTATGAGTCGACAGTGACAGAATAAGTGATCTCTGGGGTCAGGGATGAGTAGGAAACAAAGTGAAAGCAAGAAATGGCTAAAAAAACAGAGTGCTATTCTTGATAAGATCAAAGAGCAGGTATTACACAAAGTAAAAAAATGAATAAGCAGAAAACAAGTATACTATTTCAAACGCCCAACTGTTCTGGAATACAAGATTAGAGACAAGGAGACAACGCTGAAGTTGAGGTAAGACAGGCACGACTGAGAGCAGGAAGCCATGCCCCCCATCAGTGCTAAAGTCCCACAAAGTGAAAGCTCAAGGGATGACCAGGAGGATGGCAGACAGCAGCAAAGAACAGGATTAGAGAGTGGTATAAGACAAACAGCAGGCCTTAGAGGAAGTACTTTAGACAAAAATGGAGGAGTCATGATGTAGAAACAGCCAGGGGGAACACAAAGAATGTGCAGTGGGAACTCAAGAGCTGGGCACACAGGGCCTTCTGCAGAGGCTCCAGCAAGCCCAAGCCCGAGACGTGTTTATCTGGACCAGTCTCAGCTAGTCACTGGATGCTTTTGCTTCTCGGCTTAATTATAGCCTTTACCACAGGAAGGTATCCTTTTTTCTTCCCTTATTTCAAATTAAGAAATAATTCAACACCTTGGCAGTTGAAACACCTAGTGATGAATAATTGAATGCTTACCCCTACTTTCCGTAAGAGATCCCCCACGATATTTAGTGCTGATATCCTCGCTGAAGGAGTTAGTGGACTGGTACCAAAACCATTTGGTATAGCTAGAGAAAAACAAAAGGCAAGTGATTACCCTTGCAGTTCCCTTTACATTTGGGTTTTGTTGTTGATATTACAAAGCAGTATACACTCAATGAAAAATCAATATAGTATTCCAAACCATAAAGTGGAGATACCATTCCACTTTATACCTTATATAAACGTTTAACATTTACCAGTTCTCCAACTGATGGATAGATATTGAGATTATATCCAATTTTTCATCATTACAAATAATGCTAAAAGGACCTATACCCTTAAAACATTTAGACAACTATTACTGGAGAAGAGATTCCTAAAAATAAAACTGCTGGGTCAGAAGATGTGCCCGTTTTTTTCATCCTAATAGATAATGACAAAATGCTCTCTAAAGAGATTGTGCCAATATCAGCAGTCTATATGTTGCTGCCCTCAATATTAGACATTATCTTTTTTGTTTGTTTTTGCCAATTTGATAGTCATATTGTTTTCATTTTTGTTTCCTTAATGACTAGTCATTTGAATCTCCTCTTTTGGAAAGCATCTGTTTATCGTCTGCACTTCTTTCTACTGGGTTGCCTTTCCTTTATCAATTTGCAAGGGCACTATACATTACAGATATCCACCCTTTCTCTTACACGTTGAATTTCTCAGTATGACACATCTTCTAAACTTGGTGTCTTGGGGAGGAAGCCTTAGGCATCATCACCTCAATATTATAAAAATATTCCCCATATTTTCTTCTAATGTTTTCCTAAAATTTTTTTTTACACTCAGATCATTTAACTCATCAAATATCTAAATTTTTTTCCTCCAAATGGATATCCAATTGTCCTAATACCAGTTAGTAAAGACTCATCTCATCTGAAATGACAGTAAAATCATATACTGAATTCCCTAAATATTTCGGTTCCATTAAATTATTATTCTTTTCCACTAGAAATATGCTGCTTTCATTATTATAGTGTTAAAATATATTTTGGTATCTAGAAGGGCAAAGTTTTTTCTTGTTATTAACCTATATCAAACTTCTCTTGGCTATTCTTGCACATTACTCTTCCAGAGTAACTTCAAAATCAACTTGCCAACTTACAAAATCCTGTTAGGATTTTTATTAGAAATTTAAATTATTGGTTAATTTGGAGAGAATGGATATTGCAACAAAATTAAATCTTTCCATTCAGAATCATGGAATTCAGCATATTTATTCACCTCTTCTTTCACACCCCTCAGTAAAGGTTTTCAATCGTGCATATTTCTTCAATCTATTTTTGAGGTAATATGGCACAGTGCTTAAGAGCTCTTGAGCTAAACTGCTAGATACAAATCCATCTCTGCCACTTAGCAACTGTGTGACCTTGAGTAAGTTACTCATATGTAAAAGGGGGCTAATCACAGCACTTGTCTCATAAAGTTATGAAGTTTAAATTAGTTAATATATTTTTTAAATGCCTAGCACATAGTAAGTGCTCGATAAATGTTAGCTTATGATTTTTTATCTGTTTTCTACAGAGTGCTAACCAGCACATAAAATGCTTTTGTTGCTGCTGTTGCTGTTTTTATTTATTGTCCTTGTCCTCTAGCACATCATCTCATTGAAGGTAGGGGCTTTGTCTTATTCACTACTACGTATGCCCAGCATCTAGAATAATGCATGGCGTGTATCAGCTGCTCAGTGTGATATGAATAAACTGCTGTACTTTTCTTGGCAGGAGATTCTAGATCTCATTTCTTTCTATTCTCCTTAAATTGTATACTTTAGATATTATTAAATCTGTGCTTTTACAGTAAGTTGTCTTAAACGCTTTTTGAAAATAGGCATCATATCAATAAAACGCAATAAAGACAGACCACTTCTTAGAGATCGGCTCTTCAGATCTTGCCACTGATTTCTCTAAACTCCTGCTTCTTGCTACGTCTGTGCTGACTTCCTTGTCATGAAACTGCAGTGATCCAGGATGTAGCAGCTTTTAGGTTGGTGAAAGCTCATGCTATCAGTTCCAGTCTAAAATTGTGTCTCTTTGGACAAATATTACTGCCTTAGGGTTGACATCCTTAATTCTGTGCCAGAATTGAGCTCTATGTCCTGTTGATGCCCTCCCCACCAAGTCCCTGAATGAAAACTCTAAGGAGCTCAACCAATGTTCACCTCCTCTGGGTGTTACCTCGACTGAGGCTCCTGACTATTCTGATTAGTGCTCAACTAAAGAATTTTCAGAACTCCTCTGCATACTCTAATTAGTAACATAAAAGCAAAATTTTGTTCATTCTCAAATGTTAGTAATTCTGAGGTCCTCAAATATACAAGCAGGCATTCTGAAAAATGGACAGCAAAGGATTCTGACGACTGCTATAATCTATGTACTGCCTGCTCTATGTGCTCAGCAGCAAACTCAGCACATACTAGTACAATTAGTAACATCTTACAACCATATAGCATTTCCACTTGCCTTAACTAATCTCACCTCCTAACAAGGTGAAGATAGGGTGAATTATCTATTCAAGGGCTATTGATCACTTAAAATGTGGCTAATGCAACTGAGAAACAGAATTTCAAATGTAATTCATTTAAATTGATAAAAATGTAAATTTAAATAGTCACATGTGGCTACTGGCTACTCTATTGGGCAGCATCATACAGAGAGCTTACTGTGCTAATTGCCCAGACATAAAACCTCCTCATATCACTCTGGAAGATAAAATCTTATATGGTCATGTGCCACATAACAACGTGTCGGTCAACAATGGACCACATATACAACAGTGGTCCCACAAGATTGGTACTACATAGTCTAGGTGTGTAGTAGGCTATACCATCTAGGTTTCGTAAGTACACTCTATGACGTTCACACAACAAAATCGTCTAACAACACATTTCTCAGAACACATCGCCACTGTTAAGTGACACATGACTATTTTAAAAAGAGGCAGGAAGAAAGATAGCTTCCACTTGGGGAGAAAAAAGTATAGGGGAGAGGAAGTAGCTGAAATACAATCTGCAAGCTGCAAAAACTAAATAATCTGAATTAAGTTCTTCAAGGTTCCATTCTAAGGTTCTGTCTAGTAGCTACTAAATGGGTTTTCTGCCTATCCGGATTAAAAAACACACTGGCTGATGGCAAAAGGAATATTCTCTATGTACTACTCATCAGTTACTCTGCATGTACCTCTGAAAATGGCAGCTATTGGAACGTGTAATAGAATGGACATGTCAATCCAAGCCAATCTTACATGCGTGTGAATGCTAACTCGATGAGTCTCTGTACATTCTGTGTATAACTGCTCTAATCAAAAAATTAACTTTTTTAAAAAACGTTTAACTTTTTAAAATCTCAATTTATTAAGCTGCTCTTGTCTTAAATGTAGCCATCGTTTCATTGTTTCCTTTGTGTGAGTGGCCTAGGAAAACAATTCCTTCTGCTTCACACAGTGCTAGATTTAACCAACTTTTAAACTGGAATTATTGCTTAAAGCCTCTCAAATTGATAATTTACCACAGGTTCAAAAAGAAAAGACATTACAAACCTTTTGGTGAAGGAAAACTGTTCTCTGTTCCTTTGCCAACAGGAGTAGCTGGCAAAGAAAGTGATGCTTGGACAGCAGAATCCATCTTTTCACAGTCTAGAGTTGGAGAACTGGGAGCCGACTTTCTGGTTACTTCCTGTTGTCTTTCCCGAACTGCTAGTTCTTGTCTTAAATCTGCAAAATGTTGCAAAGGTAGTAACAGTCACTAGAGGAAGCAAATAAAACAAGCAGCCACATCTGAAATGCCATAGAGATACTCTTCCTAAATTATCGTTTCTCAAAAATAAATTTCCTATTCAACAATTTTTAGTTCTAGGGGAATAAAAATGACAACTCTACTGTCTAAATGATCTTTTAGAATTTAAAAATGGTTTAACCAAAAAAAAAAATAACCTAAGAAAACAGTTACCCACGCCCATACGCAAAAAGAAACAGGGCAGAGTCCAAAGCAGAACTCACAGTGAACCTCTATGACACAAAATAAATATTCTTTACCAACTCACTTGCTTTTATTTTGAAATTATGTAGTTTGGGGATTAGCGCAAAATCAGTGAAGTGCATTTTTCTAACTTTAAATGTGTTGGTATTTTTCATAAATAATCACTATGAAATATTTTGTTTTAGAAAGGAAACAGAATAGTTGCAAATTTTTTTCTTGCTTTCACATACTGAATTTTTAACACAAAATTAATCTTTTCTTTTCCAGTTATGCAACTAACCTACAGAATACTTGCTTATGTTAAAAAAGGATACAAAGTTATCCCACTTCTGGGTATATATCCAAAAAAACTCAAAGTAGGATCTCAAACAGATATTTGCACATTGAAGTTCACTGCAGCATTAGTCACAATAGCCAAGAGGTGGACACAACCCAAATGTCCCTCCATGGATAAATGAATAAAGAAAATACGGTATACACATAATTAAAAAGGAAGGAAACTCTGACACATGCTACAACATGGATGAACCTTGAGGACATTATGCTAAGTGAAATAAGTCAGTCACAAAACGACAAATACTGTATGATTTCACCTATATGAGGTATCTAAAGTAGTCACACTCATAGCAACAAGAAAGTAGAACTGTGGTTGCCGGGGGCTAGGGGAAAGGGGAAATGGGGAGTTGATGTTCAATAGGCATAATTTCAATTTTGCAAGAGGAAAAAGTTCTAGCCATCTATTCCACAACAATTTGAATATAATTAAACGCTACTGAATTCTACACTTAAAAATGGTTAAGATGGTAGACTAAGGAGCTTCTGCAAGGCAAAGGAAACCAGGATCAAAACAAAAAGATAACCCATCAACTGGGAGAAAATAACTGCAAACCATATTATCTGACAAGCGGTTAATCTCCATTATATATAAAGGAGTCACACAACTGAACAACAAAAATTCAAACAACCCCATCAAAAAATGGGCAGAGGATATCAACAGACATTTTTCCAAAGAAGATATACAGATGGCCAATAGCTACATGAAAAGTTGCTCAACATCACTGATCATCAGAGAAATGCAAATCAAAACTACCCAAAGATACTACCTTACACCTGTTAAAATGGCTATAATCACTAAAACAGAAAATAACAAATGTTGGAGAGTTTGTGAAGAAAAGGGAACCCTCCTTCACTGCTGGTGGGAATGCAAACAGGTGCAGCCACTATGGAAAACAGTATGGAGATTTCTTAAAAAACTAAAACTAGAAATACCATATGACCCAGCTATCCCACTACTGGGTATCTATCCAAAGAACA
This sequence comes from Equus quagga, assembly GCF_021613505.1. Classification (NCBI taxonomy): domain Eukaryota; kingdom Metazoa; phylum Chordata; class Mammalia; order Perissodactyla; family Equidae; genus Equus; species Equus quagga. The sequence continues at coordinate 65,625,175 of NC_060277.1, forward strand.
TAAAATCAACAATTCAAAAATGACTTATGCACCCCTATGGTCATTGCAGCATTATTCACAATAGCCAAGACATGGAAGCAACTCCAGTGCCGATGTACCAATGACTGGATAAAGATGTGGTGTATATATATACAACAGAATACTACTCAGCCATAAAAACAAGACAAAATCGTCCCATTCGCAACAACATGGATAGACCTGGAAGGTATTATGTTCAGCAAAATAAGCCAGACAGAGAAAGACAAACACCAGATGATATCACTCATATGTGGAAGATAAACACACAAAGAGAACAGTTCAGTGGTTACCAGGGGGAGGGGCCTGGAGGAGAGCACAGGGGGTGAGAGGGAGCACCTATATGGTGACAGACAAGTAATAACATACAACTGAAATTTCACAATGTTGTAAACTATTACAAATCAATAAAAAAAGAAAAACAATGGTTACGATGGTAAATTTTATGTTTTTTTACCACAATTGTAAGTAAATAAATAGGATACAGAGTTACTATTTCATCTATTATATAAATTATAAGAAGTTCTTCAGATAAAGAACCTCCCCCTAAAAAAAGGAAAAGGCATGAAAAAAACAGTTTTTAAGAGCCAATAAACAATGGACAAAAAGTTTCACAAGTAGTAATCAAAGAACTACAAGTTAAAAAACGAGATACCAATTTCAAACTTTCAAATAGATTTTTAATAATTTTTAAATCTATTTTTATTACTCACAATACTAGTAAACAGTATGAGAGGGACACTCTCAATCACTACCAGAGGGAGTGTAAAGGTACTGACTTATCTAAAAAGTAATTTAGCAGTGTCTATTATGACCATTAAAAACATCTATATCCTTTGCCACTTCTAAGAATCTATTCTACGGAAATCATCTAAGATACTCCTAAATAATTATGTACGAGGATCCTATTCACAGCACTATTTATAGCAAAAAGTTAACCACCAATAATAAAGGATCCATCAAATTTATATAATAGCATATTATATATTTTTTAAAATCTGTTTTACAAGATTTTTTAATGGCATGAATTATATTCACTATATTAAGGAGCGAAGAAAAGGAGAATAGAAAAAATATATGTGTGTATATATAGTGTGGTCCCAATCATATAAAGGAAAAAACTATATAGGTATGTTTATGTATAGTCATTGGAAAAAAACACACCAAACTGTTAGTGGGTTCTCTCAAGATAAAGGGATTGGCAGTGATTTTTATGTTCTTCTTTATAATAATCTGCATTCTACCCTGCATTAAAAAAAAAGAGGGAGGGAAGGAGAATTTTAAAGGAAAGTATATATTCACTATATGTATAATATGCATATGGCAATAATAATATGTAATGCTATTATCTGCATAACAAAAAGTTATTTAGGAAGAAGCAAAAAGGAAAAAACTCAAACAAACCAAGCAGTATACGCACAGTGGTAGCGGTTAAGGCTTTGGAAAACAGACCAGGGTTTGAATCCCAAATGACAGGTACAAGACCTTGGACAAAACTCAAACTCCCTGTGCCTCAGTTTTCTGATCTACAAAATGGGGATAACAATACCTACCTCCTAGAGTGGAATTAAGTGTAAGTTAAGAGATTAAAATCACTTAGCATAGTGTCTGACAAAAGCATATAAATGTATAGCATTAGAAAGCTGATCCTGAAGCTAGCTTAGAATTCTGGCTTAGGGTCAGTAAGGTAAAGGATAAATATTCTTTAAGTTACTTTACCTCTTGCTTCATCCTTTAACCTCTGGACGGAGACCAACAAAGATTCCTTTTCATCAAGTTCACTTTCTAAAAATGCGTTTCGTTCGATGGCCTGATTTAGCCTTTGTTCAAAGTCCTCCAGTGAAACTATTGTTGCCCTAAAACAAAAAAAGACATTCGAGGCCATGAATTAAATAAATAACATGCAAATAGTTAACGCAAAAGGTAACTGTCAGTTTATCTCATGTCGTTTCCTGACCTAGAAAGCCTGGCCCAGTTGAAAGAGAATGATCTTACCCCTTTCTGACCTCTGGTGGCATTTAGTGTCTCTATTATCATTTGAGGCCATTCAATATATTTTTTTCTCTTAAATTCCCATCTAAAAATTTCTTAAAGTACCTTAAAGGAAGGCCACTTATTATACAATTTATATCTCCCATTGGATTTTAAACACAACACAATCAAGTTTACACATTGTCAGGAAGAAAACTTTTCAATAGTTTCAGAGTATGTAAGAATTAACCAAGAATTTGTTTAAAACACGACGTCCCAGGTCTCACTCCTTTTACTTTCTTCCTACCAACCCTTTTCTTCTTCCTGCATTTCTCATCTTACTTATTCAACAAATATCAACATGTACCTAGTATGTGTCCCCTACCCACTACGTGCTATCTGCTACAGAAATAAAATTTCCTTACTTCAAGTTAGAACTCCTAATGCCATGTCCAATTTTATGAAGTTCTGTCAACTGTCAAAACGTCTCTCGATTCCATTTGCTCTCTTCCAACCTTCTGTCCCTGGCTTAATTCTTCATCCATCGCCTGGATTACTCCTAAATGGTCTTCACATCTTTTCCTCCCTACTTCCAGTTCCTCAGTACCATCTTCTCAAATCACAGTCTGATATTACTCCTTGGTTTAAAAAAATCCTTAATCCCACTGCCTATAGAATGACTTCCGAACATAGCACACAAGGTTCTTCACAACCTGGCCCCGACCATCTTCCAGTCTCATCTTGCTCAGCCATACTGTCTCTATACACTTCAATCAAAGTCAAACATTAATACCTCACACACTTTCCTGCCTCTCTGCCTTTGCACCTCTCTCTTCAGCTGGTTAACTTCTACTCCTCCGCACAGACCCAGCTTCTCCAATTCCCCCAGGGTACTTCAGCACTCCCTTCTCTATGGCCTGGGGCAGCTTGTACACACTTTTACTAGAATATTTACCATATGGAATGTCCATATCTGTCACGCTTAAGGGCAGTGGCTAGCTTATCTTTGTATTCTCAACTCCGGCATCCTATCAGACATTTAAGAGTCACTCAAATATTAAGGAAAGAAAAATCAGACAATAATTGTAAAGTAATAGGAATTAAGTTTGGAGCCGTTAACAAACAACTAATTATAGACATAAAGCTTGGCAGAGGAATAGCAAGTTACCATAGGTTGTTCAGCAAAATCATAATGAAAGCAGTATTTTGAAAAAAATTTATCCATCAGTATTAAAACAGAAGAAAATAAAAAGGCATAAAAATTTAAAGGCAGACTAGCTAGGAAATAACTGCAGAATTCAGGTATTAGATGTGAGGACCTACAAAAAGTATGATAGCATTGAGAACACAAAGGGAAAGACTGAGGAACAAATGAGACGTGTTTTTAAAAAAAAAACCAACAGGACGAACAATGGTACATGAAAGAAAGAAAAATGGAAAGAAAAGCTTGGAAGGGCATTATCTGGGGAGATAAGGATTTTGGTTAGTTTCAACGTATTGAATTACAGGTGACATGAAACCAAAAGGAAATGCTCTGTGACTGAGATCTAGGTGATAGGTTGAGCCTAAAGACATAGATTTTCATCACTGTTTGCCAACTCTGGTTATTCTAACAAAACGCACATCATTCATTTACCTTTTTGCTCGCTCCAGGTCATCATTGGCCTGCTCCAGCTCTCTCACATACTTATGCAACTGCTCCTTAATGGCCCGAGTCTGACTTAAATCATCTTCTAATACTGAGACCTGCTTGTAGCTTTGTGCATATTGATGTTCTAGTTTCTCCTGAGGGCATGGGTATAGGAAGGAAAGTATGTGTCACTAACATAGTTTTCTTTAATAAAGGATGCAACTCAAGTTAAAGAGGGGCTTGGGGGGTCCAAAGAATTCACCCATCATCTGTGTTGATGGTATCCCCTCTCCTTTTTACAATGTTTAGAAATAATGACACATTCATTCCTAGTGCCTTAACTCATATAGAATTTAAATAGTCAATCATTATCCTCTCAGAAAGAAATCTAATAACGATCTCTCTGAAAAGAAGTAAAATAATGAAACCATTGCCTCAAAAACCCCAATTATGGCAGGGGAACCTATGGGTTCTCAGGCTGAATGCAGCCCAGGGTACGCATAAAGAAGCAGACTGACAGAGTTCAAATTTCCTACCCCTTACCTGCCCATTCCCACCGTCCCCAAACCTACCCACTCCCTAGACACAGAAACACTCCAAGCATTTGCCTAAGCAGGTCGTGAAGAGCAGCAAAAGGAGTTAATCTTTACTCCTGAAAATTCCTTTCTAGAAGGGAATTTTTAAATCCAAACTAAACTCCAAAACTAAAGGGACTATGAACTACAATTAAATAAATGTGTATTTCATACAAATAAAATTTTAAAGTACCAAAGAATGAGACAGTCCGTCAAAACAAATAATCAGGCAGCCTTTGAAAATTATAGGAACTACAACATAATATTATAGCTCGGAACAGTATAGCTAGGCAAACTGAGAGCTATAGAGTTTCTAAGTGAACTCCTAAACGCTAAACCACTTTTCCCTTGAGTCTGCAAAAGCAAACAGTTTATGTCAAAAATTCGCTTTAAGCTTTTTTATTTTTTGTTGTTGCCTGCTGCTCTTAAGCTCCACGTGAAAAAATATATTTCCCATTTTAATGAAACCCAGCACATTACACACTGCTTCTATTGTCACAATTACCTTTAATGCCTCCACTTCATATTTCAGTCTTTGGTTATCAGCTTGCAAGTCTCTATTTCTTTGTTCAGCCTGTACTAATTGTGCCTCCAACTCTGCTTCTAATTCTCTGCTTCCTTCCTGGAATTCAACTAGCTCATCCCGAGCCTCCTGGAAGCTAATCAGAAACAAAGTGGGAAAGATGAGTTATAGTAGGAACCATAAGGATCACCTTGAAGATGATTATATATTCAATAATTTTTGCCTGAATGTTATGCTATCATAAAATATACTAAACAATACAATCTGTTTTGCATCTCTTACTCTACATTCAGGGTTCAATGAAAATGAGTTATAAGCCTCAAAAGGACTTACATTTTGTACAGTCACCCCTAGATCTTTCTTATTTAATATATTCATAAAGAAGCACATATTCTTATACTATAAAATTAGTTTAATATTTAGATAAGTGTTTTTCAATATACTTGGTTTCCTTCATAATTCTATTATTTAACCTTATGCATTTTAAAATGTTATTCTGAGAAGGGGTCTATATGCTTCCCAAGCATGTTAAGGCATCTTTGGCACAAAAAAGATTAAGAACCCCTGCCACTGACACACACTTTCTATATTCCCTGGCACAACATAATAACTGGCTTCAGCAATAACAATACATAGCAATAAAAGGTTTGGTAAGGCTTAGTAAACTCTGTTAACCAAAGCAGGAAAATACATATACATTTTAGGATTCCATTTTAAAAAGAAATTTAAGACAAGTTTCGGTACTTCAAAATGTTATTACCTAAAAGTTTTCCCAACTAATTAAAATAACTGAGATTTTATAAAATGTTCTACATCCTTACAGCTCTTCTCCCTCCCTTAAAGCTCTGCTGGCTCCAGACACTGGTGACGCCTGCCTGAAGAGAACTACAGTCTGCTGTACGGAGCACGACACAGCTTATCAGCATCTCCAAAAGGCCAGAACGATGCAGCAGAATCACTGTACATGCAGCAGGCCAAAGATGGTCAACGCGAGTAATATGCATAAAGGAAGGTAAACTACCACAAACAACACTAAGTTTTCTTGCTATTTCAATAATTTGAGTAATATAAAGACTTACCACATTTTTATACTATTTAAATACAAGCAATGTTATGACTATTTCTAGAATCCCAATCCTAAATCTGAAACTCTAAATTTAGCTTTATGCTAAAAAAACAAAAAGCCCAAGCTAGAGATGGTGTATTCCAAATGCCCTCCTCTATTTTTAGGATGCTTTTCAACCCTACCTTTGTTTATACTTCAAGGAAAGTTCCTTCCAATAAGCAGTTTCCTCCTTTAAACTTGAAAAATCTGGTATATCTTCACCATCCATGATCAGAAAGCCTGTGAAATATTAAAGACAAATTAATAGAGAACACAGGAATCTAAGTAAAAGTATAAAATCTGCAACACTAAGTTTGCAGCATTGGAGGGAGTTAAACATGAAAGACTCTAAGAGTAGTTTATTATAATTCAGACACACAAATCACTTCCCTGCCCCACTCTCAGGGAACACCAATATTATGGATGAGGTCACGATAGCAGAGGAGATCCAAAGTCCTTTGGTACAAAGCCACACGAAGCACTTTCAGTTGAAGCACTAAGATCTGGGTGAACTGGCCCCACAGAATCATCCTGCACACAAGGCTCCAGGAGTTGGTTTCCAGCCAACTGGTCTTCTGGGAATCAGGTGACAGAAACAAGCTTATTCTCAGAGCTGCTGCTACTGCACGTCCTTCTCTGTTATACAATTGCTTCAAAACATCTGCTTGAAATATTTTATACCAGGTGACCCTACTAGGAGATCAGACACCACGTTCCCAATAATTTACCATTATTACATTTCTAAAAACTTCCTGTTAATTATCTTTCAACTCCAAAGCTTCCTCCATAAGTGCACTAATCCCCCAACTTCAATGTTCTTTCATCTTGGTTCTTCTCCCAAAATGTTCAGAGAGAGGGAAAAAGTATCTAGTTAAGCATGCATTTGGACTGACTATCCAAAACTCCCAGTGATTGTCAGGCCAGATGGACTATCAAAGACACTGGGCTCGCTCTAGATTCATGCCCAGAGAGTTTCAGTCTTATCTCCTACAACCGCCTCCCCCAAGCATCCCAACTTTATAGTCCAGCAGTACTGTTCAAGATCATCATAACACACCATTCCGTTTCAGGTCTGGATATTTTCTCTACCTGGAATGGCTCTCCCTTCCTCGTGCATTTGGAAAGCTCCTATTTATCCTTTCAAACTTAGCTGTCATCTTTTCCAGAAAGCCTTTCTTGCCCTCACCCAGATAGCACTGAAATCTCCCACATTCTTGGCTACCTCTATACCCCACATATGCTTTCATGAACATACCTGCCACATTACTATGCATTTGCTTACACCTCATTAGGCTGTGTATTATTCTTATGTCTACCCCAGCACAATGCCTACCCAATAGCAGAAACGCAATAATACTTACTAAATTAAATCAAAATTAATTCAGCCTAATCCACACTGAGCAGTAAGAACTCAAAACCAGCTTTAAAAGTAAATTAATAAAAGACGTGGAACCAACCTACATGCCCAGAAACTGATGACTGGATAAAGAAGATATGGTATATATACACAATGGAATACTACTCAGCCATAAAAAAAGACAAAATTGGCCCATTCACAGCAACGTGGATGGACCTTGAGGGTATTATGTTAAGCGAAATAAGCCAGTCAGAGAAAGACGAACTCTATATGACTCCACTCATAGGTGGAAGTTAATATATTGACAAGGAGATCTGATCGGTGGTTACCAGGGAAAAGGGGGGGTGGGGGGAGGGCACAAAGGGGGAAGTGGTGTACCCACAACATGACTAACAAAAATGTACAACTGAAATCTCACAAGGTTGTAATCTATCATAACATTAATAAAAAAAATCACAAATCAAAAAAAAAGAAAATTAATAAAGACTGAAGTTGTAGAGAACTTGGAGTTCATCTAGCACAAGCCACTCATAAAGGTTTAGCAAAAAGTCACAGACAAGAATATAGAACTCCAATTTCAGGGTGGGTATACCAAAGAGGTATAAGAGTGGTTTCTAGTTGAATAAAATTAAAATGTAACTTTATACACTTAGTTTAATTCCTTTTAGGCCTACTGCAACTTTTTCTGTTTTAGTCAAGTCTTTCCTGACCATACCATCTATTATTACTTTTGATATCTGTTAGTCTATCTTCCAAATATCTTAAATTACCAATCAGCCTAAAAGTTCTTTGAAAAGAGATGGATCCTTGATATACTTTGCATCCCTCATGGCAGCACGCATTAGACCTTGCTCCAAGAAAGCACGTACTGCTTGCAAACATTTACTGAGCACCTACTGTGTGTCAGACACTGTTAAGTGCTGGATAAATATTTAGTGCACCCAATGCACTGTCCTCTAATCTGATTACCCTACACTGGCACACTTTTGTCTGTATTAATCTACTCTTAGAGATACCTTTATAGCATGATAGCACATTAAAATGTAAACCTCACTGAGTTGGGAGTCCTGTTGAGAGTGGGTTCTAGGGTTCCAATTCTGCCATTAAATTTCTCAAGCACTCTGCTTAATCTCTTAGTGTCTCAGTTTTTTCATTTAATGAGAGTTTGCACTAAATGATTTATGTTTCTTCAAGTATGTATACTGCTTAGCAAATAATACTGATTTTATAATCCTATCTTTTCATCAAAGTTCCCAATTCTCACTCCACTTTCTCAGATGTAGCAATAATCTTATTTGTAACTGTAATTTGTAGTAAGGTGTGAATGAGGATGAGGCTAATTCAGCAGCAAGAGGTATTCGTATTTCAAAAGAACATCCAAAGCATGCAAAGGCATCACACCAGGTGCTATCAAAAACTCCCCGAAAGTTACTGCCCAAGTCTCCTTGAGGGGACGGACATACTTCATATTAACAACCCAGGTGAAGATATAATTACAGGATGTATAAGAGAAGCATCTACAGGTGAGGCAACCATCACTCCATCCCTTGAATGCTCTACATAAGGTCTTTCAAAAAAATGCCCCCAAAATTGTTGATTACATTTGAAATCTATGAATCCAGCCCTAAGGAAGCTCATGGGCACCGGTCCTCAAATTTGGATAGATGCATTTTGCCATCTGAACAATGGCAAGCACGTATCAATGTGCAGCTCAAATATTCAGTTTCTGATACACAATCCAATAAATTACAGTTCCGCAAAATGTTACTAAGATCAGAGAGTCACAAGAAGCAAAATCCTGCAGCTATTTACTCTATCTTAAACAAGAAACATTTGAAGAAATGAAAGGTTAAGTCTCTCCAGGTAGTTCCTTGAGGGCAGGACCTGTGTCTTATATATAAATCCTTTCTGCATCACCAGAAACATGGAACACGATACAAATTCACTATTTGGATTGACTTATAATCTTTCTTTCATTATTCTCCCTGTACTTTCACTTTCTTTTATTAGTATCTGAATTCTATTTCAGGAAAGGAGTAAGGAAAAAAAATTTGTGGGTAGTTTATTTCTACCTCACAATGCACCACCATGTGTTAAATCAAGATTATAAAACCTATCATTCTTGGCTAGACAAAATTATCAGTCTGATGCATGCCAAGCCACATTCATAGTTACTTATAAAGCTCAGTTCAGGATCCCCATCAAAGATTAGGGAGCTGATGGGACTTATTAGGTAGAGCATTGGAGATACTATGGCACATTTGCTACCTAAAATAATCACTGTCCAGCCCTTCAGTCTTAAATGTGAATGGACAACCAAGAACCACCAAACAAATGAGAAAACCCAGTAGCACGAATAAGAAAATCCTAGGACCTACCGAACTGGGAGGAAACAGATAATTCAGGAAATGAGAAAACTCAGGAGGTTTACCTCACACACACTTCCTGAGACAGTCACAAAAGAAGAGAAAATGAAGACCTGGACAGCACAGGATGCAGGAAACAGCGGATCCAACCCAGCATTGCAAAGAAGAAACATCCCATGACGAAGCCTAGGCCATGAGGCCCAGAGAGTAACCCAGCCAGATGGTAGCTCCAGGAAAAATGAGGAATCCCATATAATAGACAGCATGACTGGGAAGCTGGATAAATCTGAGGTTGTGATGAAAGCCCATGACTCTTGTGTCGGTAAGAAAAAAAGCAAGTGGAAATTCGAGAGAAATCAAAACACAGTATAAGAAAGTCCTGACCCTTACACAAAACATTTTTTAAAGATTTCAAGTCTAAAATTTTTAATTTACTGATTCTATACTATTTTATGCAATTGAGATAAGTTCCATATTTTTATAGGCATCAATGAATTTCCTATTTTGGATCTTAAATTTACCATAAGTTTTGTATGTTGCTCCCTCGTAAGGTTCTAGGATTTGGTGAACAAGTTTGTATTTTTTTAATGCCCATTTTAGTTTTGTAAACTTTGATGATAATACCTCTCAGCCTTGGTCTTCTCAAAGTGAACATTTCTGTCTTTTTAGCTTATATTCACTTGACAGCCATCTTGGTCCCTTAAACGTTTTTGTTGTCATACTTTGGACCTTCTCTAGATTACATGTACGCCTTTCTGGAGTTGAGTGACTGGTGCTTCTTCAGTACTTCAACAATTTATTCACAGGTAGGATACTTTTTAAGTTTTCAGTACTATTTCTGTTACTATGCAGCAATTGATATTGGCAATTGTGTGATCCATGGGCTGCACCCTTACAGAAGTTCATAATGACTAGTAGATGCCTTCCCTGGCATCTAACGTTTATTCAAATATATTTTAATGTGGAGCCAACCATTCTACAAATAGGGTTAGGGCTGTTTTTATCTGTCAATGTTATCATTCACATGCCCAGTTTGAAACTTTTCTGTGTGAGGCTGTTTTTTGTTGTTGTTATTGACCTATTTATACAGTATCAGAAGACCTATGAGCAGGTATTACCTTGAAGAGCCTTAGCGAAGTAGTGTTCCCTGAGGAATCTCACTGTTTACACCTCTGGCTGTACTATACGGTATCCATTTGTCCCTGACTTTTGGTTCTTGAACAGGGTCATATTCTTAACGCAACTACCAATTTTTCCACCAGCGTCCCCTGGTGACTCAGGTTTTAAATAGCCTTTCGTGTGAAACTTCTTGAGAATCTAGTTCTATTTCTTGTATCCTCCTTGTCTAACTACTTAGTTTAGTGTCAAACAGTTCTAGCAAAATTATTTTAATATGTTTTTATTTTACATATGCTTCTCTATTTTCCTGATCAATCTTATGCAAAGTGAATGTTGACTGCAATTTTTCTAATTTACCGGCTACTTTTACCACTTGCTCATTGGCCTATCAAGTAGTAGTATAATCTGTGTCAGAAACCTTTTACTAAAATGACCATCATCTTTTCCAGAACAAGGCAATTAAAAAACTTAACCAGGGAACAAGTGGTAGGAGCAGCACAACATAGTGGTTGAGAGTCCAGACCCTGGAGTCAAACTGCCTTGGTTTGAATCAGACTCCTTTACTCACTAGCTGGGTGACCTTGGGCAAGTTACTCAACCACTCAGTGCCCCATTTCTTCACCTATAAAACGGAGATAATAATTAAAATAGGATTGTTATAAAGATTAAGTGAGTTAATATTTGTAAAGTACTTACTACAGAGCCTGGCACGTAGTAAACGCCACAGAAATTTCATTAAACGATAAAAAAAAACTGGTAGTTCAGGCATGGACCACTGAAGTATGACCACAAAATAAATGTGCTTCAGAATTTATAACATACAAATGAGTCCTTAAAATTAATCACTTTCGGAAGCTATATGCATTTTCCAGTGATACCACCAATACTGAAAACATTTCTAAAATCTCTTTTGGAGCAGTCTTAACGAGCCAGATTAAAAACTAAACAAAAAGTTCTTTCTTTGTGGTCACACCTCATTTTTACTGCTTCCTAATCGGTATTATCAAGCTTTATCACTCTAATTTTATTCATCAGACTTACCCTTTTCAAAAATTAGATTTGTTACAAATGATAAAAATTTGCTACCAGTGCAGACATTCAAAAGACCTTTTCAGGGGCTGGAAAGACAGTCTGTTCAGTTTGCTTCAAGTTGCAGCGGGAGGATGTGTTTATTGTGTTATCTGAAACTATGTAACTAGAGATATTAAGGCTATAGAAAGTTAGCCAATATAGAGAAATATACTGCCAAAAAAAAAAAAAAAGCTTTAATGATACATCTACAGTCTTCTGAAGCTGAAATGAAGGCAGATAACTAGGTACTCTCCCCTGCTACCCAAATCTTCCCTCAATACCATGTCTCACATGCATGGAGTGCAAATCTCAAAAGTATGACGACTCGTACACGGGGCACTATCAGACCGTATATGACCTGCAGTTATCTAGCAACTGCCAAACCAAGTCACGTGGGTATAAAACAGCCTGTCCAAAATGCTATATTTACAAAGAAACTCCTCTTTGTGCAACGGTAAACAAAAATCCACTTTATATGATATTGCTTCTTGTTAATAGTTGTAGAATGGACATGAGATTAGAAGAGTTCTTTTGGAACTCACTGTAGGTAATACATGACTTTTTACCAAAATTCTACTTCTCTCAAAAGGTGATATTTACAGAATTTTTAACTTTTCAAAGTCAATCATAAGTATGGTCTCCCTTTTGGTCCTGACTGTCAAACTTCTTTTTCTACCTTACGAAGTGCTCAGAAACTTACGTCAGAAGTAATTTTAAGATTTAGTAACCAAATTTACCCCAGCATGGTTTAAAATGAGAATAAAAATAAGTTTTACAGATCTCATGAAAGCAACATCTAAGTTTTTACTTATTTTAAGTGTTCCTTATCCAACTTCAATTTATTTAACTTAAAAAGTCAAAACAGAACTGAAAAAGAGCAGCTTCATAAGATTTAGCAACTTCTATCTGGACTAGGTCAACCTCTAACCAGAGCTAGCCAAAGGTTTTCTTTGTTCCTTACGACCTCTGATTTTAAATAACAATTTTAATAAAAATCCAGAAGAGAGATCTTTACTCGGTTCCCTTTTACTTCTCTTCAACCCAGGACTTAATGCTGCATTTCACCCCACCAACTTCATGACTTAGCATAGCCATTACCCTATTTCATAAGTGGATTAAGAGCAACACAGTTTATCAGACAAAATAATTAGCCAGCAACCCGTGAACAAGTTTCAGAGTAGGACTTTTTTTATAACTGAGTAGCAGTTCTTATTCTAGGTGAGGTTGGTCAACAATATTTAAATAAATCTTCTACTAGCTTCTGGTATATTTCTGGCAAGTGAGATTTTCTGTTTTGCTTTCTTGCTGAGGAGGATATAAAAATCCCACAAAGAGAAACCCTAACTTCGAGCCTAGAGTCGTTAATTCTGGTCCAAGCGAAGCCACTCACCAGTTGGGAGAATCCACAGTATTAATCACTTAACACCTCCCACCCCAGCCGGGCTCAATTTCCCCAGCCGTCGAACGGCGATAACAGAATCAATCAGGTATAACCACCACAGGGTGATGAGGTTCAAAAAAGATAGCAAGAACGTCCTGAAACGTGCAAAGGCGCTACAGAAATGGAAGGCAATAATCAGCAAAGAACCGTCGCTTCCTTGACAAAACTTAAAGGGTTACTCGGTAGCTACCAGCAAAAAAGAGGCGAGCACAAGCAACCCGAACCCGTCTGGTGACACTTCTCGGAACTCCAAAACCGGGCGGGGAGTCACGGGAATGCCATCGGAGCCCAACGTGGGCTGCTTCCGCTCTCGCCAGCCGCAGGAGAGAAGCGACGAGAGCTCAAAACCCAACCTGGCTCCAAACCACCCTCCCAGCTGGAGGGATGGGGGGAGGTTAGAGGGGGAGAGCTGGGCGCGCCGCTGCCACCTCCAACTGAGCCACTCCTTGCGCCACCAGAGCCCCGGCCCACGGTGCCACGTCCCGGCCTCCGTCCCCGCCAGCCCTCCCTCCACCCCCGGAAGCGAGCACATCCTCCAGAGACGGCGGAGCTCGCCCCCTTCCAGGGGCCCCTGGCGGGCCACCCCTCAGACCAGGGCGGGGAGGGGGCAGTTAGAGCGGTTGGAACAGCTGTCCCCGGACTGGTCGCCCCAGAACCTTGCCCCGGCCCGGCCCGGCGGGGCCTCAGACACAGCCCCCGGGCCCCGCAGGCTCCCCGGGGACAGGCCTCGGCGCCGCCGGCCCGGCCCGGCCCCTCGGGAGCGGCCCCGCACCGCAGGCTCACCTCCAATGTGTCAAAAACGCATGTTCGCCGCCGCTCCACCGACGTCTCCGCTCCGCTGGCCTGGCCAGGCCCGCCCAGCCGCTCAGCTCCGCTCCCTTCCGCAGCCCTGAGCTCCACTCCGAGAACCTCCGCGCCCGGCTCCTCCCCGACACGTCAGGGGCTGCCTGGGTGTCCGAGGCCATTCTGTGACGCACGGGGGCGGGGCTCGGAGCATGCGCGCGAGCGCGCGGGCGGCCAGGGCGGGGCTGTGGCGAGCACCGCGTCACAAGGGCCGGGTCGGCCCGGCGCGCTGACGTCAGGCTGGCGGCCACTTCTGCGCAGGCGCCCCCAGAGTCTGTGCCCTGTGGGTTTTCGGTCTGCGCGGTTACCCCAAAGGCTCTGCTGTTCGGGAAAGTGGCAGCACCTGGGTGAGAACGTGCCTTCCAGTTTTTCAGCCAGCAAGGTCCTTCAGGTGTCTGTGTTTCTGTGTTCCCGTTTATAAAATGAGTGTCGGCTCAGATTTCACCTCCGAGTCTACCCCCGACCACCCAGTAGAATACCAGTATACTAGTCCCCTTCATCACTCTTTCGCTCACAAAGACCTATGTTATTTTCATGGCTCTTCCACCAGCTGGAAATTTTATACTTGTTCTTGTCTTCCTCCAGTAGAATGTAAGTTCCATGAGAGCTAGAACCTCTTATGCCTGACTTATCCCAACAGATAGCTTGGTCTCAGACACAAAATGGGCCCTCAAATATCTATTGAATGAAAGAATGGATTCGTTGAAGGCACCAAGGGAATATGAATATCCATTTATATATTTTATATATCTAAGCGTATATTTATTTATATAAATTGTGTGTGTGTGTGTGTGTGTTTTCATCTCCCAGGGGCCCCTAAAGAATGGAATCCATTTTATAGGACTAGGAATTCATTTTATAGTCCTAAGGGGACTTGAAAGGGAAGAGGGCTGAGGGGGGACTAGCTCAGAAAGGGAGAATGAGGATGGGCAACTGCTTAGGAAGTGGAAACTTGAAGGAACAGAGTTGTTTTAAAAAATAATTTTAGGAACTTTTGCTGTGTAATGTACAATGTAATTCTCTCTGATGTCAGTGTTCTTGGAATTGAAGTTGTGGGTTTTTTGGACACGATAATGACGTGTAGGGCCTCAAGGTGAGAGCAAGGTGAGCCTAGGAGGTCCAGTTAGAATTTTGAGGAAATGGACATAAATAGGAACAATGCAAGATGGGTTGTAAGAGGGTCCAAATCAATGAAGATCAGAGAAGTGATTAATGGGGTTTGTGGGAAGGATGGCACCTTGAGCTGAACTCTAAAGAATATAGGGTTGAAAAGATCATAATAATAATAAGAGTAGTTCACTTTTGTTGTTTCATCTGTATGTACCGGCAATTGTGCTAAACGCCTGGTTTGCATAATTTAATCCTCACAATGACCCTGTGAGATAGATACTGTTATTATTCCCATTCTACAAATGAGGAAGCTGAAATGCAGCAAGATGAAGTTGCCTAAGGTCACTCAACTAGAAAAAACAGGACTCAAGATTCAAACCCACCTAATCTGGATTGTCTAACTCCGGAAACCACACTATTAACCACTACTATGCTGCCGCTCAAGAAGGGGGACTGTTAATAACTACCACCATTTATTGGGGTAGAGCAGTGTGCTAAGTGCTTTACATACATTGTCTCCCTCAATCCTCACAAGCAGCGTGTGAGGCTGGAATTATTACCTCCATTTTATACATTGGAAAACTGAGGCCCAGAGGAGCTGGCGTTTAAACCTAAGCAGGTCTGAGCCCAAGCCCAATGACCTGGGACATCATGGAAGCTCTTTGAGGCTCTGGGGCTCTGCTTCCCTGGCTGAAGCTGTGCTCTGGCCGATGAGATCACAGGCAGAGAGACGATGAGGCAGGGAGGCCTTCCTGTGAACCTAGTGCCAAGACATAACAGTCCCACCCCAAGAGGAAAAAATAAATAAAGGCTGCAACTCTTGTCCTTCCTGGCTGAAGTCCTGAGAAACACACTGAGTCACCTAATGGCAGGCCAGGCCCTGCATAAAATGTTGGCGTCATCTTCCCGGCCACCACCCCTCCCACCTTCCCACCCAGTCTGGACCCAGAACTGGTGTTTTTCAAGACTGATGTGTTGGCTCCATCTTAATGAATGGGCTTTGCTTAGCAGGGCCCTCAGAGAGATCAAAGCCCTATAACTGATCGCCTTCCTCTGTGTTGGTTGAGCTTTCTTCCAAGTAAAAGCAGCCTTTCCCCCCTCCCTGTTTCCACATGCCCATCCAGGGAAAATAAAGTGGAAGTGAAGACTGAAGACAGCCTCTAAGGGGAACAAAAGTTACAAAATCAGCTTTGTGAAGGTAGAAAAGGTGAGTGAGGGTTGCCCCAGCCTCTGCCTTCATAAATTACTAGGAAGGGGTTTGCTGAGGCATAGGTCCCAGTACAGGATCTTCCTTGGATTGAGCCAAAGGGGTCAATGTCACAGTCCTTGAGAGCATGCACAAGCGTCCCAACATCTTCCCTGCCACAAACTCTGAGACTCGAGAAACAGAGGTCAGGTTCCACCACTGGGAGACGTGGGGGATGACCAGCTGACACTCATGGAAACTCTAGCCAATGAGGATGCTGGAATCCAGCCACATCACACACAAAAGGTAATGCTGTGCATCCAGGCCTGCCATGAAAACTCTGAGGAGATGGGGCATATATAACTCCCTGTTGAATCAGGTAAGCAGACACCTCCAAATCAAAGGTTTGATTCAGCCTAATCTCTCCATATTTTTTAGCCAGTATTTTTTGCTAAGCTTTAGGGGCATAGATCAGACTGGGCAAGGGACTCCCAATAGCAAGCTGGTTACCAATGGCCTGCTGTAAATGTCCATCAGATGTCCCACCACCACCTCCAGCTCTTCATGTCTAAACCCCAAACAGATTCTTCTTTTGCCCCAGTTGAAATTTCTGAAATGATTTTCATATTTCCGCCAATGGTGTCAGCCATCAAACCATCGATTCATTCTTTCACTTTCGTTGAAGCATATTAAACGAGTGTTTGCTAAGTGCCTATTGCTGGGGGATATTAGGACAATCAACACTGTCCCTGTGCTCTGTGGGCTTTGGTTTCTTGGGGAAGCAAAGACACTTCCATGACCAAAAGGCCGTGTACTTTTCCGCCAATGGTGTCATCACTCCCCTAGTCCCTAAGGCACGAAGTCCTCGTCAAATCACCCTTAATTATCCCCTTCCCAGCTTTCATTTCACTCACGTGGTCACCAAACCTGAAAGACTTTCCCTTCATAAACTTTCTCAGATAAATCCATTTTCCAGTATTTTCCCCCTGAATCTTCCCAGTCCAAAGTCTCCTATTTGTCTGTCCCTCCCTTCCCAAACTTCTGTCGCTAGAATTTCTTCTTGTTCCAGTGCAGCAGTCAACACAGTCATCTGAATGCTCTTTCTAAAAGCCCGCTGTGTACAGAGCATCCCGGGCTCCAAAACTTGTTTTGGCGTTCTGTTGCCTTTTGATAAAGTACGAACTACAAAATCTGCCGTTCAAGGCTCTCCCAAAGCAACTCCAACCCACTTCTACAGTCTCCTTCCTATAGTTCATCTATCTGGGCCTGACCAGACCCTCCACGGTGTCCCCCAAATGGACATTTCCCTTCTTCTCTGGGCCTTTTATTGACTCCCACTGCCCTATGCACTACAGCTGCTCCTAGGCTTGAAGTCTCACTCATATACTACCTCCTCCAGGAAGCTTTCCCTGATACATAAAGTGAGTGTTCCTTCCTCTGAGCTCAAGTAGAGCCCCGCATAGTTCATAGGAGACTTACTGAACACGGCCTTTTGGTCATGGAAGTGTCTTTGCTTCCCCAAGAAACCAAAGCCCACAGAGCACAGGGACAGTGTTGATTGTCCTAATATCCCCCAGCAATAGGCACTTAGCAAACACTCGTTTAATATGCTTCAACGAAAGTGAAAGAATGAATCGATGGTTTGATGGCTAGAACTCCAAATGCAAGATTGACAGCACTTTGTAGAAAAATGCCTCAAATTCTGAGCAAAATTACCACATAGAGAGAAAATTTTCACTGGTATGAAAGGCTGAACTTAGGTGATGCCAGGTTACAAAGGAACCGGGATTGGGGTCATGGGCAATTATGACTTTTCTTGAGCCCAAATCTTAGACCCAGTCTACAGCACCTACAGTCCCCAAAGCAACATCTTTTCCTTTTGTAATAAAAAATAGTAATAATAATAATAATCTTTTTGATTTAAAAAATTATATACTTGGGGGCTGGCCCCATGGCCCAGTGGTTAAGTTCACGCGCTCCGCTGCAGGCGGCCCAGTGTTTCGTTGGTTCAAATCCTGGGCGCGGACATGGCACTGCTCATCAAGCCACGCTGAGGCAGCGTCCCACATGCCACAACTAGAAGGACTCACAACGAAGAATATACAACTATGTACTGGGGGGCTTTGGGGAGAAAAAGGAAAAAAATTAAATCTTTAAAAAAAACAAATTATATACTTGGACCTTGAAGTGAGAAGTGGTTTTATAGAGAGGAAAGTCATTCGTTGGCTATGAGTTTAGTGCTTGCTCTGTTGTAGGCACTCTGCTAAGCCTTGAGGATTCAACCATGTAACTGTAATAAAGTGTACCCTGCCCCCACCCTCACCCCAACACCTGCCCCCACCCCCACCCCCATGGAGCTTATATTCTAATGGGGAAAACAGACTACAAGCAAATATACAAATTTATTTCTGTCAGGTCATAATAAGTGCTATAAAGAAACATAACCAGGGGGCCAGCCTGGTGGTGTAGTGGTTAAGTTCGTGCACTCCGGTTTGGCAGCCCAGGGTTCACTGGTTCAGATCCTGGGTGCGGACCTACACACCGCTCATTAAGCCATGCTATGGTGGCATCCCACATATAAAAATAGAGGAAGATGGGCACAGATGTTAGCTCAGGGCCAGTCTTCCTCACCCCCAAAAAATAAAAGCAACAGAGATGTGAAATTAAGAACATAAAAATATGTGCAGGTGACTTAAATAGAGACATCTATCTTACTTTCTATCACAGTGTCTGGCAGAGAGTGGGCATTCAATATGAATGACCAGCTAGGTGGTCTACAGAATGCCAGAGACTTCTACCAGATGGTAAATTTCCCCTCCAAGATAAGAAATGGAAAAAGTGACCGGCTGGCCCCATGGTGTAGTGGTTAAGTTCAGCTAATCTTCCTCAGAAAAAAAAAAAATTCCCACTTCTGGTTGGTCCCTGACCCTTGGCCCAGCCTAGGGGAACTCTGTACTAAAGGGAAGATAAAGTTCCACTTATTGTCTTTATTGCATCCTCAGTAGCTTCTTGAGCAAACAATGCTCACCAACTACCCAAAGCAACTCAGGCTCCCAAACCTCCGCTCTTCCATCAGAATTTGCCCCCTAAATTTCAAACTCCAGATGGCTGTAAGTTGACAAAAAGGCAGGAATTGGGTATAATGAATTTGCTATGAAATGTTTTGGGTTCCAAATCCCCTTGCTGTTCCTTCTCTTTCCCTTGTGTCTGTCTGAGAATGCGGCCTGCTTCTCGCCGTTGCAGGGTGTTTCACCCCCAGGGCCTCCAGGTGTAGCTTGCTGAAAAATGGCTCTCGCAGGTGAGAAAAATGAGGACAATTTAGGTTGAGGCTGCAACAGACCTTCTTGTCAGAATTCTGCCTTGGTTGCCGGTACTTGGAAGGAAAGGGCGCTCGTCCTAATCCAGAGGGGTAAACTGAGGTTGCAAGAGTCTCTGCTTTACCTTTTCTCCGCTATTGATGGAAACTGATATCCTGCCAGGCCCCCATGAACCTCTTGGAGCCGCCCCATTTCTTTCCCAGTAGCCTAACCTGAACTGTGGACTTCCTCCCGACCTGGAACTATCTGCAGCCCTGTGGTCTTCCTGGCTTCAGAGCCTCCACTCCCCCAAGCTGCAGTCTTCACTGTCAGCCCTGGCCCCCACTCTGGCCCCTTGACAGTCACTGCCCACACCCCAGAGTAATAACTGCCTGCACAGAGAAGGATGGCATGACACTGTTAATTGCTAATTTGGTTAACACCTAGCAACCCTGAGGGCTGTTGCCATCACACCTACAAAAACAGTGCGGCTGTCCCTAGACAAAAGCAATATCTGCTCAGACACCTTTACACAGACAAGGTGGCACCAGTTTTGCCTACACCCAAACCATTCTAATGAAATGACAGGGCTTAAAAGAAATGGAGTGTTTCCTACCAACCTGAGCTGATGGTCTCAGGTAATTTCAGCCAAATTCCCATCACCAGGTGAGCCAATGAGTCAAAGTTACCAGGACTGAAAGATCATGTATTCAGCCACTCAACAAATATTACTGAGTGCCTGGCACTGTTCTAGGCCCCAGGGATAGAGCAGTTAACAAATAAGCTTCCAGAAAAGGGAAATAGATAGGAAACAGAAAATAGAGAAAGAAACGTTAGCATGTCCAGCAGTGAAAAGTACTGAGGAGAAAAAAATTAGCCAGGACTTTTCCATATTTTCTATTTAAGGTAGCATTTAAAGCAGCACCTGGCATGTAGGAGGCACATAACATTTGTTGAATGAATAAACAACTCATAATGCATGTTTTTAAGTTCTGAGATATTTTCATTGCCCTCCTCTACTGCTCCCTCTTTCTCCTTTTTCTTTCTTTCATCAAAGCACTTTTACCGCTTAGAACTCTAATAAAGAACTCCTCCATAAAAAGATGAGCCATTGACAAAATTTTAAAATACAGGTGACTAACAAACATATTCCACCTTGCTCCTAATCAAAAACACTCAAAGTAGCACAGCAAAGAAGGGATTCCACATTCCATCCAACAAATAAGTGAGATTGTAAAACATTAGACTACAAAGTACAGGCAGGAGCACAGAGCAACCACACTCTCACAGATGGTGCCAAGGGGGTGCTACAAGGTGTGTAGTGACGTGAACCAGAAACTTGAAAATGTGCAACCCCATGATCCAGTCTCTCCTAGGAATTTACCTGAAGAGAAGTATCATGAACATGTGCAAAGATTTATCCATGAGGATGTTCATCAAAGCACTGGTTAGCAAAAAATCAGAAACAAGCTAGATGAAAAGATGAATTATGTGGAATTATGTGATAGCCACACAATATAATAGAATACAATTGGTAACAATAATGTTACAGAAGGATAGTAACAATGAAAGATATTCACAATATGCAGTTAAATGAATAAAGCAGTTAACTCCACAATATGTATAATATGATCCCACTTTTGTAAAATAGAAAAACATACATACATTACACATAGAAAAAGTCTAAAAGATACAAAAACGATGTTCACAGTGGTCATCTCTGGGAGGTGAGAGCACAGGTAATTCTCTCTCTCTCATCTGTTCTTCCTTCCTTTTTTGTTTCTTCTCTGTATTTTTTAACCAAAAATAATTAAAGGTATAATTTTTTTTAAGTTTTTAAAAAAACAAGAATGCATCCAAACTTAACAAAGCAAGATAATTTCCCCAAAATTCTTTCCAAATGATTTTCCTAAGTCTATGGCCTTAGGACCATTTTAAAATTCAGCCTTTCAGCCACATCACTCCAGCAGTTACGAGAGTGACATGGGCACACTGGTGTCAGTAGACTTCAATAGGACGATTCCCAATTCTGCGGCACAGATCACAAGAATTAATTCCTTCTGCTATGACTCCCTAATTAGCTCAATCTGATGTTATTGCTTCCCGTAAACAGAGATATGCTGGTTCCACAGATGTAAAGTTTCCACCCTACAATCTTTCCAACCTCATATCTTCTAAACACCCACTAACTGACAACATAATGATATTTGGCACTTTGAACAATAGGACTACCTGGAATGTCAATATAGCTAATTCGAAATGTAAGAATTGCCTCTCTGGGGGTCGCTTGTCTGGTGATGCTGTCTAAATAAAGGGAAGAGTACCCTGACCATTTATAATTACAACCTAATATGGTAAAATGGCAGTCCATGGGATCTCAGAGGACATTTCAGACTAGTTTGCATCAATTCCTGTATAATACAACACAGGTCTTGATGTCCACTTTGAAAACTGCAACAAGGGGGTTTTGTAGCCTTTACATGGAAAAGATTTTCGGCTCAAAATTAGGAGATTGGGCTTTCTTCGGAAATGTCCATTCCACAAAGGCCAATTTTGACTCGTAACTGCTGAAATGCAGAAATGAAACATCCCAGGTTTCATGTTAATCACAGTAGAAACGTCCCTTCTATGAAAAGAAAATAAGCATCCCTTTGGAGGGCAGCAGGCCAAGTAGAAGAGAAGACATCAGTTTAAGTACTGGGGGCAGGATATAAAGGCAGAGAAGGGGAACCCTTTCTCCAAGCATGTTGCTGTTTCAACAATTTTCTAAGGTCATACGTGGACAGGATGGTTATTCAAACCATGATAAAAAGATATTAGAGGAGGCAGTGTGAAAGCAAAAGGCCCAGACACATGGAGAAGGTGATCGAAGGGTGCTGAGATCCACCCTCCACCTGCAGCAAAGGTGCGGGCCCCACCCCTTCTCAGGGCTCCCCTCCCTGGTGTGAGAACCCGGACACACCTCTGCCCGCTGATATCCCCTCCCATCACCGCAGGAATTCAGTTGTTTATTCTTCTCGGCCAAATCAGCCCCATCTCAGGTGATGCTACTCATTGAGGCCCTTGTCTGAGCCTCAGTTTCTTCATCTGTAAAATGAGCAGGTTGAACCAGATGATACTGTAGACAGTTCCCATGAGTCAGGACCCATTCTGTCACCTAGGTGCCAAGCACCCTCCGGGGACAGGGGTCTGGGAGCCCTGCCTCTCCTTGGCCAGTTTGCCCAACTTGGTGGCAGGGTCAGCCCCCTCCTAGATAGGTGGGGGTAGGTGATCAAGAACAGACTTATTCATGCCAATAGTCCTTTGCCATCCTCTGGGGAATCGCTGAACTTGCAGAATGAACCACTTTCAAGTGCATCTGACGTCCGGTGTGTCTGTTTCCTGTGGCTGCTGTAACAAATTACCACAAGCTTGGAGGCTTAAAACAACACAGATTTATCCCCTTATAGTTTCTGGAGGTCAGAGATCCGAAATGAGACTGACAGGGCTAAAATCAAAGTGTGGGCAGGGCTAGTTCCTTCTGGAGCGTCCAGGGGAGAATCAGTTCCTTGCCACTTCCAGCTTCTAGAGCCTGCAGTGTTCCTTAGCTCATGGCTGCATCACTCCAACAGCTGCTTCTGTTGTCACATGGCCTTCTCTGACTTTGATCCTCCTGCCCCCCTCTTATAAGGACCCTTTGGATTACATAGGGTCCACCCAGATAATCCAGAATAATCTCCCCATCTCAAAATCCTTGACTTAATCACATCTGTCAAGTCCTTTTTGCCACATAAGGTAACATGCTCACAGGTTCCGAGGATTGGGACGGGGACATCTTTGGGGAGCTATTATTCTGGCTACCACATCTGATGTTCTAATTTTACCACCTTCATAGTATTTGCCATTTCTGCATATCATCATTAAATTTTTCTTTGAATTGACTCACTTTTTAAAAAGTGAACTTAAATCCTACATTAGCCTCATCATAAAAAATCATATCTATGAAATCATGAAATTGATCACTAGTCATATTTTCCCTAATGTTACATAAAATGAATACGTGATTCTTAAAATGCCAAGTGTTCATCTCTGCACTGCGTAACATCACTTCACAAGCCACCAGCAGTACAAAGCCCGTCCTTTGGGAGAACAAAAATAGAATCCAGTCTCTTGGTTTTACAGAAAAGGGTAATTTGTCCAGGAACGCACAGCGGCGTTTGCAAAGAGCAAAACTTCAGCTAACCCACAACTTCTTCCTCCTGTCTCCATGCTCATTAATCACAACTTGCAAGTATGTGAGCTTTTTCTTAATGGCATCCCTACGTTGGTGAGTCATAGCATCTAGGGCTCAGTTCCCCTTCTGTTACACTCATGGATATTTTATGTTTGTGAAGTGGGGTTTCCTATTGCTTCCCCTGTCAATCAGCATTCATGCATCCTACTCATCTGTGTTAAACAGTTGCGTGTTTAACTTGACCCATAACTGGACCGCATCCAAGCCCTGGGGAAGAATGAGCTGAAAAGGGAGGTCATTGGCTAGTGGTGACTTTGTACTGTGCCCCTTGGCATCTGTCCCAGCTGCAGATCGAACTTTGAAACCCACTTTTGAAAAGACAGAGTTCCTTTCCATACACAAGTGTGGGATGATATAATTGCCCTCCTCTTACATAACAATCAGCATGCAATAAAAATAGCTCTCATTTATTGGATACTTAGTATGGGACAGGCCCTATGATAAATGCTTTACACACATCCATTCACAACAACACTAAGAAGTAGCTATTAGTGTTCCCATTTTACAGATGAGAAAACCATGTCTCAGAGACATTAAGCAACTTATCCAGGATCACACAGCTGGTGTGACAAAATCTGTATTCATAGAACTTCACAGAATACAAGAGAATTTGTATGACAATAAGGAAACCAGAGGGGTTGAGCAACTTGCCCAAGGACACATAGTGGCAGATTCAGAAGAGAATTCAGATCTTCAACTCTCAGACCAGTCTGTTCTTTCAGATTGTCTCTCTGTTAAGCTATCATTTCTTGGATGACTTCTTCAAATATCTGCCTGATCTGCTTCCTTTTTCTCCTCATTGCATATCTCACTCCTCCCTGGAGCCTTAGCTCCTCGTCATTTTCACTCTAATCAAAAGCTGTGGAGGAGTCTGGGGAGAATCCCAGAGCGGCCCTTCTCCGTCTCCTCCTCTGACCCTCAGAACAAAAGACAGAAAGGGCTAGAAAATCTCCATGAGTCTGTATTCATTAATTCAGAATTAGTTATAATTTAACCAGAAAATGATTAAAGTTTACCTTTGTACTTTCACTTAAAAAAAGAGATTGCTAAGCAGAAACAAGATTAGATGGGGTCGTGATCAAAAGAGGAACTTGCTAATGAAAATTTTAATCCAATAAGAACCTAAAATCTGTCAGTAGGGGATGGAGTAAATAAATGATGGTATGGAATCAATGGATTGCTGCGTAGCCACTAATGATGATGTCATAGGACAAGGTATAAAATAATATGAGAGCAAATTAGGATTTACTAAGTCAAAAGCATGAATACAAAATAAAATGACTTTCCTTTTATTTTTATAAGTACATACCCACAGAAAAAAGACTGGAAGGATGTATTTACAACTGATGGCTGTCTCTGGGTGATTTATATTTTCTTTTGTGTGTTTATCAGTTTTTTCCAAATTTTGTACAGTACACACAGATTACTTTTGTAACCCAAGGGAGGGGGAAAAAATCATCAAAAATTTTAGATGTAGTCTTTAAGAACTGCTATTTTCTGAAGCCTGTGCTCTAACACCGCATATACAGGAAAATAAGGGATCTATCCTAAACCTCTTTACAGAACTGGCCATACATCAACAATTTAACAATTATCTTACTCCATTTGAAAAATGAGCACTGGATATAAATAAGTGGTTCGTAGAAGAAATACAAATGGCCAATAAACACATGAGAAAATCCTCAATCATATCATTAATAATTTTTTAAAATGTAAATTAAAATGACAATGAGATATCACTTTTTGCTTATGGGATTAGCAAAGTTCAAAACAAATGATAACACCCAGTACTAGCAGAATTGTGAGGAAACCAACGCTCTCAGACAACGCTGGTCGGAGTGACAATGCCACAACCATCTCAGTTACCATGACAGACTGAATACATGTATCTTCACTTCCTTCTGAAACACCACAAAAAAGACAGGACTATTTTAAAAGGTAGAAACCCACAAAGACAGAGTGGTGGGGAGGAGACAACAGTGGACAAGAGATGTCAACAGAATCTTGGAAGATGGAATGTAGATTGGTGAGTGGTAGCCATGGGGTGGATCAGAGAAGGCTGGAAACTAAATGCTAACCAGGGGCAAGCAGTGTCGCATCTCTGAATCCAAGAAAGGCTCAGGAATTGGAGGTGCCAGTGACGTCACAAGGCAGGGTGGGGTGGGGCTAAAAACAGGAAGATCTGTTGAAAGTACAGTGTGTTTACAAAGCACTTAGGTGCAGACTTCACAGCCCATACAATTGACAAGTCAAGGTGTTTACCTCTCTCCCAGCCAAGCAGGAGGAAGAGGTTTACTTTCTAGAGAAACTAAACAAGAGGAGCTCTAGACCTGGGGACAGTGGCACACCAGAATGCAAGGTTGTCACTACACCATAAAGGGAAGTGATGGGGGCAGGGAGGATTCTTCAAAGGCCACATATTGGATGATGAGACCCCAGCTTCCTTCCCCTGATACCCTTCCAGGATGCTGGCAGCCTGGCTTTTACTCTCCAGGCAGGAGATCAGAGAGTTTCTCTCAACAGAACCCGACTGGCTCCAGAGAGGTCTCCAAGCCACATGGCCTGGTCAACCCACTTGATTATCCAGAGGTCCAACAGCCAACAACTCTCACCCCCTGCCCAAAACACACACACACACACACAGCCTCCAATCAGCTTCTAGTTCCTTAATCATCAAAATGAACATTCAACAAGGAACCACCAAACATTTGATAAAGCCTCCAATGTGAAAGATAGAACAAAATAAGACAAAAGAAATTCAAGAGCAATAGATACAATACAGGGAGCAGAAGTAAGCCAGGAAAGAAAAAACTTTAATAAATATCTTCAGAGAAATAAAGAGATTATATCCATGTAACAAGAACATGGAGCTTACAAAAAGGAGCAAGAACAAGAACTTTTTTTGGGGGGGGTGAGGAAGATTGGCCCTGAGCTAACATCTATTGCCAATCTCCCTATCTTTGCTTGAGGCAGATTGTCAGTGAGCTAACCCCCATGCCAGTCCTCCTCTATTTTGTATGTGGGATGCCACCACAGCATGGCTTGATGAGCAGTGTGTAGGTCCACGCCCAGGATCCAAACCTGCAAACCCCAGGCCGCTGAAGTGGAGGGCATGAACTTAACAACTACACCACTGGGCCAGCCCCAAGAACCTTTTTTTAAAATGAGGCTTGAAAGAAAAATATGTAGCTGAAGGGTATGACCATAAAATTGAGAAAATCTCCCAAAAAGGAGAACAAAAAACAAATTTCCCAAATAGGAGATTAAAAGCGAGAAAATGAGAAGATAAACCTAAAAGTCCAACATCCAAATGAGAGGAGTACCAGAAAGAGAGAACAGAGAAAATGAAGAGAAAGAATTCTTTTTTTTTCTTTTGCTGAGGAAAATTCACCTTGAACTAACATCTGTGCCAATCTTCCTCTATTTTGTATGTGGGTCGCTGCAACAGCATGGCCACTGACATGTGGTGTATAGATCCACACAGAAGAACCGAATCCAGGCCACCAAAGCAGAGAGTGCCAAGCTTAACCACTAGTCCATGGGGCCAGCCCAAGAAATTATTTTTAGGATAACAATAATTCAAGAAATTTTCCCAGAATTGAATAACATGAGTGCCCAGAGTGAAAGGTCTCCTGAGCATACAGCACCATGAATCAAAAAACACCTACAGATGAAATTTCAGAACCTCAGGGATGAAAAGAGAATCCTAAAAACTTCCATAGACATAAAACCAGGTCATCCACAAAGGACCAAGAGCCAGAATAGCACAGGACTTCTCCACAATAAACTAAAAGCTTGAAGACGATGAAACGCTGCTTGTAAAATTAGGAGGGAAAATTATTTTCAACCCTGTGTTCTAAATCTAGCCAGACCCTTAAACAAGTGTAAGGATAGAATAAAGGCCTTTTTTCAGCCGGTCAAAAACTTTACCTCCTATGTATTGGAAAACATATGCCACCAAAAATAAGGAAGTCAATGAAGAGGAAAATGTGGGATCCACACAAAAGGACAAATACTGTATGATTCTACTCAAATTCATAGAGACAGAAAGTAGAATGGTGTTGCCGGGGGCTGAGGAAGAGGGAATGGGGAGGTAGGGTTTAATGAGTACAGGGTTCCAGTTTGGGAAAACGAAAAAGTCCTGAAGATGGATGCTGGTGGTGGATACACAACAATGGGAATGTACTTCCTCACTGAGCTGAACACTAAAAAATGACTAAAATGATA
Organism: Equus quagga; assembly: GCF_021613505.1. Classification (NCBI taxonomy): domain Eukaryota; kingdom Metazoa; phylum Chordata; class Mammalia; order Perissodactyla; family Equidae; genus Equus; species Equus quagga. Next base: position 65,653,283 of record NC_060277.1, read on the forward strand.
AACTTTATGTTATGCATATTTTACCATAAAAAAATGTAAAACACAAAAAAACTGTGGGATCCAGAAAAGAGAAGATCCACATAAGAGAGTGAAAAGGGAATTCCTAAGATGATGCTAACACATGGGCCAGGACAGACTGAGCAGTAGGTTGACAGCAATAGCTCAGAGGGGAGCAGCCAGATGGGGCTACAGGGAGATGTGGCTGAGGAATAAGACAAAGAAAAAAAGATGGAACCCGAGAGATTGGCTGATGTGTCCGATCATGTTCAGAGGAATTTAATAGCTCTGTTGGAGAGGAATCAGTCATATGTGTATAAAAACTAAGAAAATGGAAACCTGAGGCAACTGTCAACTCCAGGAGGAAAAGATTAGATGAAAGAAAGAAAATAATAATAATAACTACATAGCTCAGAGAACAATACTTATATAGTCATAGCATGACATAATTATATAACATAAACACGAATATTGATTTAATCAAAATTTGTGATAGAACCATATCAGGAAGATGGGGGATCAGTAATGTGGATAGGGAGATATAAGAGTGCTATATCCTTACCTTCCATAACAAGTCAACAGATAATAACTAAAATAGAAAGAAATAGCCATACTGGCACTTCTTTGGAGACAGAAACAATTAAAATAACTGAAAGCGTTTGTCTCCGGGAAGGAGAACTTGGAAGTGGGGAGGTGGGATAGGGAATTGATATTTTACATTGTAAGCTTTGTGTTGCTTTAATAAAAGTGGATATGAAATTTAAAATAAATAAAACAGTATGACATTTATTAGAGGAATCTGGACAAATGAATTAAAACTGCAAACATATGTATAACTTTCCACCCAGCAATTCGACTCACAAGGATTTATCCTAAGGAAATAATAGGACTCGTATACAAAGATGTATGTTCAATGATGTTTACTGCAACATTGTTTATTATGATAGCAGTAAATTGGGAACAACCTAAACACCCATCAGTAGGAGACTGGTTTAATAAATTATGGTATATCCATACATTGGAATACCAAACAGCTGTTAAGAAGGACAAGGTAGAAATTTATAAATTAACATGAGATGAGACTAAGAGATATTATTAGGGGCCAGCCCCATGGACTAGTGGTTAAGTTCAGCATACTCCACTTCAGCAGCCCAGGTCCGGTTCCCAGGTGTGGACGCGTACCACTCATCAGCAGCCATGCTGTGGCAGCGACCCACATACAAAATAGAGGAAGATTGACACAGATGTTAGCTCATGGCAAAACTTCCCCAGGGGGAAAAAAAGAGAGAGATATTATTAAATGAAAAAAGGTTTCAGGACAGTAAGTAGAATTCAACATAAAAAATATTTGTGGGCCGGCCCCGTGGCCAAGTGGTTAAGTTCGCACGCTCCGCTTCAGCAGCCCAGGATTTTGCTGGTTTGGATCCTGGGCGCGGACATAGCACTGCTCATCAGGCCAAGCTGAGGCGGTATCCCATATGCCACAACTAGAAGGACTCACAACTAAAATATACATAACTATGTACCGGGGGGGATTTGGGGAGAAAAAGCCCAAAAAAAAAAAAAAAGAAGATTGGCAAGAGTTGTTAGCTCAGGTGCCAATCTTTAAAAAAAAAAAAAATGTGTTTTAAAAATCTAGTAGTCTAGCTAATTTCCAGAATATATAAAGAACTCCTACCACTCGACAACAACAACAAAACAAACAACACAACCTAAAAACGGGCAAAGGACTGGAATAGACATTTTTCCAAAGAAGATATACGAATGGCCAATAAGCACATGAAAAGATGCTTCACGTCACGAATCATTAGGGAAATGCAAATCAAAATACAGTGAGATACCACTGCATACCCATTAGGATGGCTACCATCAAAAAACAGAAAATAATAAGTGTTGAGGAGGATGCAGAAAAATTGGAAACTTTGTGCACTGATGGTAAGAATATGAAACAACGCAGCCACTATGGGAAACAATTTTTGACGATTCCTCAAAAAATTAAAAGTAGAATTACCATATGATCCAGCAAATCCATTTGTGACTATATGCCCAAAAGAATTCAAAGGACTAAAACAGATATTTGCACACCCACATTCATAACAGCATTATTCACAATAGCCAAAAGGTGGAAACAACCAAAATGTCCAGAAACAGATGAATGGATAAACAAAATGTAGTATATACATACAATGGAATATTATTCAGCCTTAAAAAGGGAGGGTATTCCGACACATGCTGCAACATAGATAAACCTTAAGGACATTATCCTAAGTGAAATAAGGCAGTCACAAAAGGACAAATGCTATATGATTCCACTTATATGAGATATCCAGAGTGCTCAAATTCATAGAGATAGAAAGTAGAAGGGTGGTTGCCAAGAGCTAGGGGAAGAAGGAAATGGGGAGTTAGTGTTTATTGGGTACAGAGTTTCTGTTTGGGATGGTGAAAAAGTTCTGGAGATGAATGGCGATGATGATGGTTGCATAACAATGTGAATGTACTTAATGCCACAGAACTGTACACTTAAAAATGACAAATTTTATCTTATGTATATTTTACTACAACAAAAATATTTTTTTAATCTAGAAGTCTATACACCAATTTGTCAATGGTAATCTTCAGGGATGGAATTACATAAAAATTTCACTTTCTCTGTATTCTTTGAATTTTTCTTCGCTATCATATCATAAAAAAAAACTAGTTCCATTTAGAAAATGAAATAAAAGTAAACTCAAACCCTGAAGAATATCATCTTACAGTTTACAAAAAACTTTCACAACCATTGTCCTGCTTAAGCATCACAAAAAATCCCACAAAATAGAAACCTTTTGCCATTTTGTAGATAAGAAAACAGGTTCAGAGGGAAATGACTTGCCCATAGGTAAGACAAGGAGCCAGGACGTAAGGGCAAGCCCCTGACTTGGTCAGCTCAGCACAATGTCAAGCATCACACTGACCGTGTATAAGTCAGTCCCAGATAAACCTGTCTGAACTCAAGGAGCTCTCTCTGCAACCCAGAAAAGTGCTGCCTGGGGTAGCCCAGGAAACAGAAACCAAATCAAAGTGATGAGATCTTAGGGGGATGTGGGCAGACGATGCGGCTTCTGGAAGCCACCAAAGCAAAGCCCTGGTGTCAGCCCCTACAGGAACATAGCCAACTTCACAAACTGACCTCAGCCTTTGACAGTGCCCTGTCAACATGGACAGAGAGGGTCCCCAGACCACCAGGAGCCCCGGACTCTGGTGTGTCTCAGGCTGGCCCTCACCTGCCCCAGACTTTCTCTGAGCAGACCCCTCCTCCCTCAACTCCCCAAGATCTCAGTGTACCTGTTCCCGTGTCCTTTGTCCCAGGCCTCGATGATCAGATCAACAGCAACACATAGGGGCCAGCGCTGAACCAGCTGAAACAAAGTAGAAGTCAACAGGAAGCATGAGAATCACCTTCTGACAAAGGAGGCACAAGGACAGGAAGTGGGTTCGGGCCAGGAAGGCTGGGTCCTGCTGTCTAGAAGTGAGGCAACCCTGCCGGCCTCATTGCTCAGCTGGAGTTGAGCAAGATTTCAGTGCTGGGGAGAGGAAAAAAGAAATTCAAGTCCTAACTCCTTAGCCTGGACATCAAGTTTCCCCATTTCTACCGTATGCATGTATGCCTCTGTCCCTGTATTCGGAGGGGAAGAGCTGTCACTTGTCAAGGGTAAGAGATGAACAGAACCTAGCATACCCCCCACATGAGTAGATAAGAGAATAAACTTAAAGTCAGATTGCTGCCATCCACCACTTTTAGCTGTGAGACCTTGAACAAGTTGCTTTGCTTCTCTGAGTCTCATTTTCCCCATTTAAGAAATGGAGGTAATACCAGTACTGACCTCACAGCGTTGTTTAGGCTTAAATGAGATAATGTGTGTAATTGACTTCGTACTCATCCAATTAGTCCCTTTAGCGGTTAGCAGAGTCCCTCCTTTCTGCCTCCCCAAATCTGACCCACTCTTAAGTTTCTATCAGATCAGACACCCTGATCTGAAGAGGCACCCTGAACCCCTCTGTCTCCACACTGGCTGCAGGTCTCATATGTGTCATTTAGTCTCGCCATAGAGGAGAAGCACCATCATTAAGAACGGCTACTGAGCCCCTTCATTGATAATTCGTTCCCATGGTGATGCTTTATCTCCCCAAGGTCACCCAGTGAGGGTGGGGGCTGCGTGAATTTGTCTCTGTATCCCCAGGAGCACCCAGCAGAGCACTGGAAGTTAGTCCATAAATGTTTGTGGACCTTCAAGATGCTATGGATACACGTCCCTATTTAAAACTTGAAGGTAAACTCCGATGAGGACTGAGGACTCCATAGCAGTGGGGCTGAGGTTTTGCAAATTATGGCAAAGTCTTGAGTGAGGGCAGGGCTGGGGTGATCCTTGGCTCCTCTTAGCTCCTCTCACAATCCCCTAAAACTCCTAAGGATGTGAAATGGGGGAGTGTGCCAAAAGCAGAAGCTCCATCTGCCTGCAAGTCCTGCTCCCACCCACCCCACCCATCTCCAGAAGGAAGGCTGCTTAGCCTGCAGCAGCTTAAATCCCCCTCAAAAGTAGCTTAGGTCTGCCACCTGATCAGGAGACCCGCCCTCCTCCTGGCTCTGTCCGCACCTCCCTGACCCTCCTCTTTCCAGACAAAGGGTATCCTGATAGCTTGATGGCACTTTCTTAAGGACTGTCCCTCACTTCTTGCTCTCTCCAATTTACCACCCCACCAGAGCTGCCGCCTCTGTACTTCTCTTAGTGTACCCCAAGGCTTCTTGAGGCTTACCACGCACCAGGCACTGTGTTTTACATACAATATCCTGCTTTAACCTTCAAATAACTCTCTAAAGTAGAAACTGTTATTATTACTATTGTACAGATGAGGAAACTGAGACCCAAAGATGTCACGCAACTTGCCCAAGATCACACAGTCAGCGGGCTCCCACTCTAACTTGTATTGCAGACATTTCAGTGGGATTTCACTCTAGGGAGCTGGAAACTCACCCACCTCCTGTGTTGCACAGAGACAGGACCTTGTAGTCAGCATGTTCTAAATTTTTAGAACTACTGAGCATGAGTCATTGCCAGGGAGCTTCTTAGAAATGCAGAACCTCAGGCCCCACCCCAATCCTGCTGAATCAGACTTTGCATTTGCACAAGAGAACCAGGTGATTGGTTTGCTTATCAAAGGCTGAACCACACTGGTCTAAATGAATGAATGGATGGTGTTATCCAAGCACCCGCAGGCAAAGCAAGCATAGAAAAAAAAAAACCCTACAGGGCTCCTGAGTTTGAGCATTTCACCTCTGGAGGAAGCACAGAGCCAAAAAGTTAGAGCTCGGAGTCTCCCATACATCAGCCAGTTTCCACTGCTCAGGCGCTCAAGCAACATCTTGGCCCTGGAAGTCTGGACGGCGATGGGACGTCTTTAGAGCGCCACCTATTGGCCTTGATTAGGTATGCGTCACACGTTTCTGCTCCAGGCACCCAACCTAGAGCGGCAGCGCACATGTCCACGTCGGGCTGAGCCTTCCAACCACAGGGAATTCCTGTGGTTCTTTCCAGCCCGGTTTATTTCTGCTCCCTCTTTGGACTTCAACATTTAGCATTCGCTATTCCTGTCACTGGTTCAAATAACTTCTTACTCTCTAAATGACAATAATGCAGCGACCCATTGTTTGCTTAGCCCCTTGATCATCTCAATTCAGTTCAACTCATTAGGCATTTGGTGAGCTCCTACTGAGTGCAAAGCATGAGACTTCAAGGGACTATCCCTCTTCTCACTAACGTCCAAGCAAGTGGTCTCACCAGGCCCTTAGTGTCCCAACCAAGGCATAAAGATTTAAAACTGAGCCCTACAAGAGCGTACTTGGAATATTCACCTGAACATATTTCTATTTACCTGTATTTATGTCCATCTAAAATCAATAAGAAAAGGAAAGTATCCAAATAGAAAACTGGGCAAAAGATACAGATAAGTTCATAGCAGAAGAAATGCAAAGAATCAAAGACATTTAAAAAAAAATCCCTATTTTAAACTTTTCTTACCTTCTTTTGAATTAGATTTTTTAAATTATTCTATTTCTCATTAGTTCTTAATTATATATTCTTTTATTATTATTTTAATGGCTAACAAGAAATTACAACATGCATCCTTGAATTATTAGTCTACTATAATTTGTACTCCCCAGATAACACAAAATCTTACAATTTAACTCAGCTTATCCCCCCCGCCCCCAGACTTTTGGCTATTATTAAGTATTTTAATTTTTCATTTATTTTTAAAATCAAGATATTATTGTTCTATACAGTCAATATTCCTGTATTTACCTCTTGTCATTCATGCGTTCCTGCACTGCTTTGCCTCCATTGGGATTATTTTCATCCTGCCTAAAGAACATCATTTAGTATTTCTTTTAGTTCAGTTCTCTTGGGAATGGATTCTCTCTGTTTTCATTTATAAACCTCTTTGCTCCACTTCCATTTTTGAAGAATATTTTTCTCTGTATGTAATTCCAGACTGGAAGCTATTTTCTTTCAGTTCTTTAAAGATTATAACATGTATCCTTGACTTCTACTCTCTCCTGGATTTCATCTTTATCTTGGAAATGAGCTCTCAGTATTATTATTGCTCCTTTGAAGGTAATGTGTCTTTTTTTTTTCAGCCAATTTTTTAAAAATTCTGTTTGCCTTTGGTTTTCAGAAGTTTTACTACGATGTGCCTAGGTAGGGATTTTTTGTATTTATTTTGCTTGAGATCTGTAGTGTTTCTTGAATCTGTGGTTTGATGTCTTTCATTAATACTATAAAATTGGTAATCAGTAACTCTTTAACTATTGCTTCTGAACCAGTCACTTACTCTCCTTTACTTAAGCGACTCCAGTTAAATGTACTTAGACCTTTACTCCACATTCCATATTCTCTTATGCTCTTTTCTGCATTTTCCATTTTTCCCCCACTCCATGCTTCAGAAAGAATATTTTCTACTGACCTAGCTTTCAGTTTACTAATCCTCTCTTCTGTTTTATCTAACCTGCTGTTAAACCCGTCTGTAGAGTTTTTTTATTTCAGTAACTGTATTTTTCAATTCTAGATTTCCATTTGGTTCTTTTTAAAAGTTGTTTCTAGCTCTCCATCTATTTTCCAGAATGTATTAGAGTCCATGTACAATAATACCAATATCTTTTTCTCCCTTGGGTCTGCTTCTATCTCTACTTTTTTCTCTTAGTTTTTGTTTATTTGGTCTAGCATATCTGCTAATTTTTGTAAAACATTGAATTCTGGGTAGAATCAAAATTGTAGAGGCTCTAGATGATGTTGTTTCTCCAGAAGAGGCAAACATTTCTTGTTTTTTTTGTTGTTGTTGTTATTTCAAGCAGATAGACTAGGGTCAAATGATATGATCCAATCAGGAACTGAGATGTTCCAGGCCTTGTATGGGCTGCTCTATTTCTGGATTCCCCTTACTCCTAGGTCATAGCCCTTCAGGGGTCTCAACTGAAACCCTAGAGTGTTTACCAGATCCTTCTTTCTTGTCAGATGCTGAACTCCAGTTTTTGCCCCTTGTGATAACATCAAAACTTTAGGCCACCATTTTCTGCTCAGCATCAATGCCTTCCAAACAAATCAACAAATTCCTTTTGGAATTCCCCTAAAGAATGCGATGGAGGAAGATCTTCCTCACCTCAAAGTGTTTTCTTTCTTTACAGGATCGTAGTTACTTAAGTTCTGCCCATATTGGTTACTCTCTGAAGCCCTAAAATAGCTGTGTGTGTGTGTTTATCTAGTTTTTACTTTGTTCTCTAAAGGAATCCTAGTCTGATACAAGCCAGTGTGTTATGACCAGAAGCAAAAGGCAAGAAATGAAAAGTTTTCAAAAAGATAACTCTGACTGTTCTGTGGAAAACAGACCATGGCGGGCAGGGTGAGCGGAGGAGAGTGGAAGCAGGAAGGGAAGTTAAGAGGCTATGGCAGCTTCCAGACAAGTTGCCGGCGGTCTCTTGAGATGGGATATTGACAGTGATGACAGACAGAAGTGGAAGATTTTAAGGTTTTTTGGGTTTAGGGTTTTTTTTGGTGAAGATAAAGTTATAATAATACCCAGGCAAGGTGAGTGAGGGTGACAAGAGGCAATTTCATATGCTGCTGGAGCGAGTCTAAATTGGTACAACTTTTTGAAAAGGAATTTGACAATATTTATCATGTCTTTAAAATTATATTAGACTTTTACTTATCAATTGCATTTCTAATAATTATTTTAAGGAAATAACACCAAGATTTTGCAATAAAAACATTTATTGCAGAAATTATTATTATTATTATTATTACTTGGTAAGGAAGATTGTCCCTGAGCTAACATCTGTGTCACTCCTCCTCTATTTTTTCTGTATGCGGGATGCTGCCACAGCCTGCCCTGATGAGCAGTCTGTAGGTTTGTACCCAGGATCCGAACCCACAAACCCCGGGCAGCCAAAGCAGAGCATGCAAACTTAACCACTACACCACTGGGCTGGCCCCCCAGAAATCTTTTATAACAGGGAAAAAATTGGAAAAAATTTAAATATCAATCAATAGATTAAATAAATGACTACATCCATTAAAAATGAGGGTGTAAAAGAATGTTTGTTGGAGATCACAAGATAACAACTGAAAAAAATCAGGTCCTAAAAGAATTTATACAATGTGACCCCACTTATCTTAAAATAATTATATATTATAGTTGTACATTATATAATATATAATTATTTTTAACATAACCATATATTTTATATATATATAAGTTGAAAGAATAAACACCAAAATATTTATGGTAGTCATCTGTAGAAGTGGTGTAGAGTTTATAGGTTTCTTTTTCATGTGTGCTTTTATGAATTTCCACTTTTTGTCAACAGTAGTGCTGTTTTGGTTTTTTTTAAAGATTTTATTTTTTTCCTTTTTCTCCCCAAAGCCCCCCAGTACATAGTTGTACATTCCTTGTTGTGGGTCCTTCCAGTTGTGGCATGTGGGATGCCGCCTCAGCGTGGCCCGACGAGCAGTGCCATGTCCGCGCCCAGGATTCGAACCAACGAAACACTGGGCCGCCTGCAGCGGAGCACGTGAACCCAACCACTCAGCCACGGGGCCAGCCCCAGTAGTGCTGTTTTTATAATTAGAAAATATATAACTTTTTTCACTCCTGACTCTGTCGCTGACCCTGGCCTTACGTGTCTCAAGCATCGAGGACTTTCCGCTGTCAGGCAGGCCTTCAGCTCTGGGATAAAGACTGAAGGCAGCAAACCCTCCGTCAAAGGCTTGTGTCAAGCACTCTTTCTCCGCCGCTGCCACCACCCCCAGGGAGCGGGGAGAGGTTTCCCTTCCACATTCCGCCCAGGGAACAAACCTCCGCGCTCTCTCCTTTAGCTGCCCTTCCCCGACTTGTCCCAGAGCATCTCTGCGCCCGGAGCTGGCGATTTGAGAGGCCGTGTGCGTTGTGAGCGGGAGAGGGAACCGTGCCGGGAGCGCAGGCTGACCGCGCTGCAGGAACCGGCCGCGCGCGCGGGGGGGCGTCGTTCACCGCCTTCCAGCTCGCCCCGTGCCCCTCCCCGGCGCTCTGCGTCTTGTCGGAGCCCGCACCCTCGGGTCCTTGCCATTTTTATCCTCCAATCCAAGTTATATGTCTCCTTTAGTCAGAATTCTTGTTTGATCCCACACTGTGGCTTCCGGTCCAAAGGGCTCTCAGCTCAAGCATTTAAACCCGGCCTTGGTCTCAGCCATGAAAAGTCCCTAAGTGGCCTCTTCCTGGCTGTGGAATCCCCAGTCTGTGTCTGCTCCCCAGGCCGTCATCCTTCATTCATAGGTCCTAGTCAGCGTGTGCCAAGGTCTGCGCGTGACGACTTCAGGTGGTGCACAGGTGAAATTTTTTTTTTAACTTAACGGTATGTATTAATTTTGCTGCTTATTAAAAATATCATTAGAACATCAAACCTCTGATTTCACAGCTATGGATGCTTAAAATGAGGCGAGAGTAGATATTTAAGTTTAAAATGTGGCTCAATTAAAAAAATCAAGTAAACTGTTGTTTAGGTGGCGTTCTGGTGTGGCAAAAATTAGGAAGAGAAAGCATTAGGTTCGTTTCTCCCTGGGATTCCTCTCTCAAAAGCCCCGGATTCCTTCACAATCCCTCTCTCTTCCCCAGCCCGTCCTCCTTCCCCTCCTAGACTCACCTCTGGAGACCCTGCCCAGGACACAGCTTCTTCAAAGACAACATTGGCGGTACGTGGCTAAGTAAGGCTGTAACCCAGTGGCGAGCTCCTGTCTCGGGCCAGACCCAGGTTCTCAGTCCATTATGACTTTGAGGAGGGAATTTTGCTGTGGATTCCAAAGGAATTTAGAATAGAAAGTAGAATGACCATGTTGCCCAAACTCCCCTTGCAGGCCCCCAGCCCCAGACCCCACACACTTGGGTAAGCTTGAGAAGGTAGATTTATTCATTTAACAAACACTAATTTATTAAGCTCTGGTGATACCAGGCCCTATGCTGGAATCTACAGAGATGAGTTAGGATCCTCTCCTTCAAGGTCTTAGAAGATGGAGATGCCAGTGGGGAGGGGATGAAGTAGAAAGGCATTCCAGGTTAAAAAAAAAAAAAGGCGTGGAGAAAACCCCACAGAGTCCCAAAAGTCCAAGGTGTTGAACTGAAAGCCACGACTGATATCAGAGGGGATGTCTGGAGTGAGTCTGGGAAAGGCAGCGAAGGCCTCAGGTGCTGGCCAAGGAGTGTGGGCTTTGTACTGAGGGCAGTGGGGAGCCATGGATGCCTTCAGAGGGAGGGGAGTGATGGGGTGGGACTTGTGAAGATACTCTGTGGCTGCTGCATACCGCTGTGCAGTTTGGGCTAAGGGGGCTGAGCGTGGAGGTAGGTAAGTTGGGAATGAAAAGTAGCCCTTATTCCGCCTACCAAGCCATGTGCCCTGGCAGGGCCTGGGTCAACCTGGAGGAAGGGCACCTTTGTTTTCTGTTCAAAGGCCATAGGTTTCCCCTGGCTATGTAATAATGGGGGAGAGCCCCTGGGGTGGGACAAAGGGAGCAGGTAAGACAGAGATTTCAGAGGCGTGGGCACCTTGGAGTGAGGAGGCCAGCCCAGAGAACTCACAGGGCCATGAATGAACTGAAACTCCAAAGGAGGCCCCTGAACTGGCTGGAAACAAGCAGGACCAGGGCCCAAGAACTGCAAATTGGTGGGGAGATGGCTGGGCTGCACCCAACTCAGGGTCCTCCCCAGTTTCACTGTGGGGAGTGTGGCCTCGCTGGCTGGACTGTGCTAGGAGGTGGCAGGGAGGTGGAGCAGGGCATCTTAAGGGATCACTGAAGCCTTGGCCTCTGTGTGGACTTCCCTAGGGATCAGGGAATCCTCCACTCCACACTTTCGGGATCCTCTGCTCTCCCTGGTTAGGCCTTTTCATCTGCCTAGCTTCCCCAGGCCAGTCAGGACTCCCATGAGTGGAGGCAGGGCGGGAGGAGGGTCAAGGGTCATGTGCACACCCACACTTATGGCCAGGAGATGCCCCACCTCCTGCCCGTTGGGCGTCTTTTAATTGCAACCACCATGAGTGCGTACAAGGGCGCAGCCAGCTTGCCCCCCACCCCACCCTATTCCCCCCCAACACACACTCCCATCCCCCACACCCCACCCCCGATCTCCCTTGAATGACTCCGGCCTCATCCACAGCCAGGACTGAGCAAGCCTCCACTGGCCGAATATGGGCAGTCAGGGCAACTGCTTCCTGTCTCCAAACCACACACAGCCCTTGATGTCCCTGATCCAGGCCCTGATCAGTGGTCCAGGTGTGCCCACAGGAACATGTTCAGCTGGAGAAGAGCGTTGTCCAGTGTCTTTTCACGGATGGCAGTGATAGAAAAAGACTAAGAGCTTCTGCCCTAGCAAAGGTTGACCTTAACCCATAATCACATTCTCCCTCTCCTCCCTCCCCTTCCCTCCTGCTCTGCACTCCTATGCCTCAGGGCCCAGCCTGCAGTTTCTGGCTCCACATGTGCTCCCCGGGCTCCCATCCCCCTCTGCCTTCAATATTTGGGGTGACTCACTTTACCCTTATTAAAATGTCAGCCCTGGCATATGGTTCTGAATGACATGAGTGATGCCATCTTATTAGGGTGGCCCCTGCCTGCTGGGGCTGGAGAGAAGGTGGAGCTGCAGAGTGCCCCTGCTGCTAGACACCCAGAGTCCCTTCCAGGGGAGCAGGAGACCCAAGAGCCGTGGGGATTCCACTTCCCTGGGGATGCTGCTGTGGAGAATGCTACACTGGGACACTGTAAGATGGTAGGGACAGAGAAGCACCTCTGTCTGAAAGAGCCACCTCAGCCTGTGGTGTTCCTCCACCTAGCCTGGAGGAAGGAGCATGTCTCCCAGCTACCTGGAACCCCAGCCATCTCCCAGGCCAGAGGTTCCCAAACAGGCTGCCCTTTGATGTTACCTAGAGAAGCTGCTAAAAACTTGAATTCCAAAAACTCAGACTATGCGTGTGCTGATAATGGAGAAAGCTCCAAGATGTAGTGTCGAGTAAGACAAGATGCAGAAGCATGTATGCGGTGCCTTATCCTTCGGTTAAAAAAAAAAAAAAAAGAAGGGAGAATAAGAATCTATATCTGTATTTGCTCATGTAGACACAAAAATAAATAAGCTGCACAAGAATTATAATGATAGTGGTTAATTTTTTTTTAAATTATCGTAAAATGCACATAATATAAAATTTACCATCTTAATCATTTTTAAATGTACAGTTCAGTGATATTCAGTATACTCACATTGTTATGCAATCATCGCCACCATCCATCCCTAGAAGTCTTTTCTTCTTCCTAAACGGAAACTCTACCCATTAAACAATAACTCTCCATTCCTCCCCCTCAGCCCCTGGCAACCACATTCTGCACATTCTGCTTTCTATCTCTATGCATCTGACTACTCTAGGGACCTCATATAAGTGATATCATACAGTATTTGTCCTTTTGTGACTGACTTACTTCACTTAGGATAATGTCCTCAAAGGTCATCCATGCTGTAGCATGTGTCAGAGTTTTCTTCCTTTTTAAGGCTGAATAATAATCCATTGTATGACTACACCGCATTTGTTAATCCATTCACCTGTCGATGGACACTTGGGTTGCTTCCACCTTTTGGCTGTTGTGAATAATGCTGTTATGAACATGGGTGTACAAGTATCTGTTGGAGTCTCTGCTTTCAATTCTTTTGGGTAAATACCCACAAGTGGAATTGCTGGATCATATGGTAATTCTATTTTTAATTTTTTGAGGAGCTGCCATACTGTTTTCCACAGTGGCTGCACCATTTTATATTCCCACCAGCAGTGCACAAGGGTTCTGATTTCTCCCTTTCTTCACCAAATCTTGTTATTTTCTGTTTTTTTGATAGTAGCCATCCTAATGAGTGCAGAGGAAATGGGCAGATGGGGACATCAAGGGGAGGGAAACTCTACTGCAGATCTTTAAACACTTTTTCATTTTTCAATCATCTGAATATATTATTTATTCAAGAAATTGAGTTGTGTTGTTTCAACATTTATTATGACAATTCCAAACATACAGCAAAAACTTTTTGAAAGAAGTGAAATTTGAAAAAGAATTGAATTCTACAATGACAACCCATATATCCAACTCCTAGATTCCACAATTAGCTTATACTATTCTTGCATTATCACTATCTATCCATTCCTTTATCCATCCAATTTAAAAAAACAAATATAGAATGTAGTTTCCTAGGCCCCTCCCAAGACCTGCTAAGTCCTGAGACAGGGCCTGGAAGCTGTATCTTTAATCAGTTCTCCAGGTGATTCTAGTATTTGAGGACTCCCATCCTGGGCCAGCTGTTCATCCCTCATAGAAACTGTACCCACAGTCAGTTGGCAGTCAGTCAGCATCAGCCAGGATTCTCCCTTGTCTGGAAGCCCCCTACCCTCAGAGAGGTCTCTCCAAGGGAGGTCTTATCTTAAGGGGCCAAAATGGTCACAGACTCATCCCCATCCTGGGCAGCCTCTTCCCCAGAACATGCTTCAGTGCCTTGGCAACACCGCTCCCAGTGAGGCCCCGAATGGGACACAACTCTCCAATGGGGCCTGACCAGAGCAGAGGTCACTGGTCCCATCCCTCCCTGAGCTAAAAACTAGTTTTCTACAGTTCAGCCTGCATTTGTCCTTTCTGCTGAGAAGGACAGGATACCATAAAATCTGGTGGGATTTGCAATAGATACCTTAATCACTAAGCCAGGACCAGATTGGCCAGGCCCCTTGGAGTAGGAGTATTCAAGTCCTCTTACCCCTCTTTCAGCTTCTCTTTTTGCTATGATGATGATGATCATCATCATCATGGTAGGTAATGCTGATGAAGCCATTAATGCATAAGAGGCATGGTTCCAGGCACATTATTTGCATCCCTTCATTTAATCATCCCAATAGTCCCATAGAGTAGGTACTATTATCTCCATTTTTCAGATGAAGCAACTGAGGTACAGCGGAATTAAGCAACTTACTCAAAGGTACACGGCACTTTATAGAAACACATGGAGAGCATTTGTGAATGTGTCTGCACTGGTTTTAACTTCCTAGAGCTCCCTACTATCAAATCCTATAGTGTAGATTCTCCTAGTTAATATGCCTGTGCTAGCAACCTTTCCTGATAACTAATTCCCTTCTGCTTGTCAAGACTTAACAGTCCTATGTCCCACTCTCTCAGGACCTTGCTAGATGGCTAGAGCCAACCTGATAAAGTCAAGCTAAGGTTTTTCCAGCTGATATATTTACTCTCTCAGATAAGTTGTATGTGTGTGTGTATTGTACATATGTATATACATATATGTACATAGATTGTATATGTAAAATATATATACACACGCACATACATTTATATACGTAATTTTTAAAGTGGAATTCTTATTTTGGAACACAAAACTGTGACAGACTATAGTAATACATATTTATATATTTAAGGTAATCTTCAAAGTCAAGATTCATGTCAGAGCCAGTGAAAAAGATTTGGGGGCCTCAGGAACTTCCTATTACCCTATAATCACATCACATTAGTCTGGGTCTAAGGGCAGCCCCGCCTGGCTCAGTACCCTCTCTGAGGCACACAGGGATGCTGATGCTGAGGTATTTGGGATCCTTTTCAGGAACCCCCAGAAAGCCATAGATAGAGTTGTGAGCCATGCTGCTGAAGGGGCCCCTGGAGGTGCTGATAGAAGGAGAGAAATTTGGGGAGGCTTCTGGGACTAGAGTTACAAAATCAAATGTAGGATGCCCAATGAAATTTGAGTTTTAGAGAAACAATGAATACTTTTTTAGTACAGGTAGGTCCCAAATATTGCATTGAGCATATTTATTCTAAAAAACTATTTGTTGTTTATCTGACATCCAAATTCACCTGGGCTGTCTACATTTCTATTTGCTAAATCTAGGACTACCTGGGCCTCCTCACATTTGGCTCCTGGGGAAAGAACATGAGAGACTGTCATGACAGTTGGTTCTCAGCCATCTTTATGTCCCTGGGAGAGGTAGCCAGGTGCACTGCCCTGATGTCCTCCCCTACCAGCTTCAAGGTGGCTATGGAGCCAGGCCGTGGTTGGTGGGGTGGGGGTGGGGCCATCCTGGAGTACCCTATGGGGTCACACTCATTCTTGATTGTGCTTTGGATCTAGAAACCTCCTTTTTTCAGAAGAAAACTGATTTCTTGAGGACTTGGCCTCCAGTCCTGAGAGGACTTGAAGGGCTCTCCCAAAATGGTTTCCAGTTCCCCTGGCTTGGCTCCTGCCTTATTCTTGATTTTTTTTTTTTCTTCTGATCATGAAAGAAACACACATTTGGGGTGAAAATTCAAATATCATAGGAACGTATAAATTAGAAAGTCCCGCCAGAGATTATTACTATCAAGTTTGATGTGTCTTCTTTCAGATTTTTCTCTATAAAGATTATCGTATATTATCATTTCCATAAATAGAATCATATTGTACAGACTGTTCTGAAACTTGCTTCTATTTCACATGAAATCAGGGACTTCTTGCCATGCAGGTGTGCCTTTCTACTTCATTGGTTTTACTCTGCCTGATTCTTTTTTCTTTTTTTTTTTTGAGGAAGATTAGCCCTGAGCTAACATCCGCCACCAATCCTCCTCTTTTTGCTGAGGGAGATTGGCCCTGAGCTAACATCTGTGCCCATCTTCTTCTACTTTATATGTGGGATGCCACTACAGCATGGCTTAATAAGTGGTGCATAGGTCTGCACCTGGGATCCAAATCGGCATGCACCCCGGGCCGCCAAAGAGGAGCATACGAACTTAACTGCTGCTCCACCAGGCCAGCCCCCTGCCTCATTCTTTATCCCAGCGGTGTTTGGTCTTTTGGAGCTCTGCGCCCCTCCGAATGTTCGATGAATGACAAATGCACACAGGCACATCACCCAAATTTTTGTACATGACTTTGGGTAGCAATGCCTTACTGAGGCTGATCTGACCCCTTCACCCTGTGCATGATGGGGTGGAGGGGATCACTGAAATGGGTCCAGGAGGGTGGAAGGACTGTGAGCATGACTTTCTTATTGTTGGAATGGGAAGACCCATCTATGGGGAGCCTCACTCAAAGGGGTCCTGGGTCACTGCCTCCATTGTGAGACTCTCTGCTTGTTTCGAGAACCCATCCTTGGGCTCCTTCTCAACAGGGGGCTCCTCTTCTAGCATCCTCATCAAGATCACCTGACTCCACCAGCTGCCAACCCCCTGGGCAATGCCAAGAGCCTCCTGGCCTCAAACAGGTTGGGTGACATTCACTTCCTGGCACTGTCCTCCCGACCTGCTCAGTCATTAGGAAATGCCTCAGCGGCGGCTGTCACAATGACAGCAGGAGGAGGACGTACTGCCTGCCCAACACCTCTGGGTGGCTCAGATCTGCTCTGCGGAGGCCGCGGGTGGAGAGGTGGATGCTGCTCTCCCTGGTCCCAGCCAAAGTGAGTCTGGGAGCCCAGCTGGGGGCGGGGAAGGAGCAGTCAGAGCTTGGTAAGGTTCTGGACTGAAACTGGAGTGATGCAGGGGTGTGGGAGTGTGTGTGTGCGTATGTGTGTGTGTGTGGTGTGGAGGGGTGGGGAAGTGGTCATAGCTGAAGCCTTACATTGGGAATCCAGGAGGGAAGTCTGGGTGCCTAGAAGTGTCACTCTGCCCCATAGGCTCATTGTCCCAAGGTGGGGGGGAGGAGGGCTGCCTGGACTGTTCACGCCCCCCAAGCAGTCCTCACAATGGGCTGCTGCTGTGGGTGAAGCTAGGCACTGGGGCTTCATCAGGTCAGCTCCCCTTGGGCCAGCCTTTGTCCTGCCCTGCCTCACAGGTGGCTGGAGTGGCAGCTCTGTTTAGAGTCACTCTGAGGAGGGAAGTTGGGGTAGTCACTTTTCCATTGATGCTTCTTCATCTATTCCTTTTTTTTTTTAAACCACTTTACTGAGGTATGATTGACATACAAAAAGTTATACAGATTTAACATACACAACTGGGTTCTGGAGCTCTCACGAGGTATTTTCATCCATGGATGTTTGTTAAATCAGTGTTTCTGTAGAGGTATGAGGGCTGGAACCTCCTATTCTGCCATCTTGTTCTCAATTCTTCATCTACTCTTTGGACCAAGGCTTGGAATGCCCTCCATGAAGGCACATCTGAATTGTCACTAGAGGTGGTGGTACATGGCACGGGCTCCCTAACCAGGCTGACCTGGGCTCGGATCCTGGGTCTGCCCTGTACTAGCCGTGTGACTTTGAACAAGTTACTTAAGCCCTGAGCCTCAGTTCCCTCACGTGTAAAATGGAGACAATACCTACCTCCCAGAGTTGTAGTCAGGATTAAATGAGGAAGGGATGCAAAATGCCAAGCACATAATTAGTGTTCAGTAAATAGTAGCTGTTATAATTATTTATTATTACCTCGACACTGGTCACCTAAGACTTTCCAGCCCTCCTCTCCCGCAGCTTCCTAAAGCACCAACAGGGATGCCTTTTGTCATATAATGTCTCACATTGTTATTTAGCTAGTTTGTGCCCAAGCCAGAGCTTGTTCCTTGCATTTCTTCTGCTGCCCTTTCCCCCGCTCCCCTTGACCCCAGCACTCGAGACAGAGTCAGGCCCATAAGAGGAACTCAAGGATAGAGAACGAATGAAATGGAATTAACAGAAAGGGAGGGACTCAAGGAGGGAGGGGTCAGGGAAAGACTGAGAAGGGGAGGTGGGAAGAAGGTGGGGAAGGAGGATGTACTATCCAGACGTGAATGGCGTGCTCTCCTGAGGCACAGGAAGGAGAAAGGATTGTCCCGAAAGGCCATCAGTGGGAACCTGGGATGTCTTTTGCATCCCTTGGATCCCTTTTACTTCTTCTTAAACGCGGATGAGACAGAGGTCCACCGCCTCTCCCCCGCTCATTCCAAGGATGTGCTTCCTGGCTTAGCTAATATCCCTTCACCCAATCTATCAACCAAGTCTAATAATGTTCTCTATGTCGTCCCGGGAACCTTCTCTCTCTGCCATCTCCCTCTCCATCACCTTCTCAGGTGACCTCAGACAAGTCAGTTCCCCCTCTCTGGACCTGGGTTTGCTCACCTATAAAACTAGATTTAACTAAATCACCTCAAAAGTCCTTTCTTCCCCTAGCATTCTCTTATCTATCTGCTTTCATTGTCTTGCCTATCTTGATACCTACTTCTCACGTACCCAAATGACTTAAGGTATTGTTCATCATTCCTCCTTTCTAAAAAAAAATTCTCTTTTTTAAGAAAACTTATAACTGTCCATTAGGCTCTAAAGTTTCATGAAGGATTTTCTTGATCACTATGTATCCCCAGTGCCTCACTCAGTACCTAGCACATGGCAGGTGCTCTGTAAATATTTGTTGAATAATTGGATGGATGGATGGATGGATGGATGGATGGATGGATGGAAGGAATTCTCACCATACACCTGTGAGGAGTTATGAAATGCAGGAGGTCATGTTAGCAGCTGGTTGGCTTAAGAAAATCATGGTCATCCTGAGAATAACCCCGGTTTAGTTTAGACATTTGCAAGTGTGTTATGAAATGAAAACAACTGAGAAACACTGGAATCACCATCTTCATTTTTATCCGTTGCCCATCACTTACCTAATCTATGGTCATCTTGTTCAGTTATTCTAATTTGAGGGGAGCTGCCTCTGTCAGGGTGGTGTGATTTTTTAGTCATCTACATCATAAGGAGCATCGAGGGAGGAGAGGCAAGGAAGGGAAGGCAGATGCTAGGAGCGGCGAGGACTTGGCCTGCCTTAACAATGACACCTACCATTTATTCAGCACTTTCTGCGTGCCAGACTCTTCACTCACCTTAGCTCACTTAATACTCTGAACAACTCTCAAAGGAAGGTAGAACTATTATTAGCAACCCCATTGTATAGATGGGAAACTGAGGCTCAGAGAGGTTAAACACTTGCCTGAGGTTATACAGACAGGAATGGGTATATCAAGGATTTGAACCCAGCTCCAGAGTCTGAGAACTTGAAACCCCCACCCCCAGACTGGGCACCACCTTGACCACCTCAGAGACCAAAGCATGAAAACCCCTGCAAAGGTTTGGTGCTACCTGCAGGCTCCCAGGCCCTCTATCCCCACCTCTACATATTTTTGCTTTTTCTTAGTTATGGGACATTTTTAACTTGGCAAATGGATTTGAAACCAAGCCAAGAGAGGGGAGAGATTCCAAAAGACTTGTGATTTGACAAACTATAGTTTGTCCTTCCTATTAACTAATCTTGTTTCCATTATGCTATCTCTCAGGTTTGGGGGCGGCCACACAGATCTATTTGTCAGTGTGTTCAGGGGTCTTTTGTCTCTGTCATTGGTGGAAGAATATATCAATAACAGGTGATCACAGTCCCTTTAAAGAGGCTGTTCTAGATAAATTTAGACTACACAGTTGTGATACTGGGGACTTTTAAATGAGGACACTTGGACCTTGCCATATACCCAAATAGGTCTTTCCCTTCAAAGTTATCATCCTGGGAAGCTATGTACTTCATCCAACAGTTCTGCCATTGCTGAGAACATCTTTGGGGCCTCTCCTTTGCTCTCAGATAATGTTTAAAACCTATGCTGTTACTTCATGGTGACTCCATATCTTTGATTCAAAACAGTATCATGCCACTTGAGCACCCATTTACTTTCTCACCAGGCTTGACTCCCTGTGACTTTTGGCCATTTCCAAAATATCAGACATATCCTCAAAGGATGAAATCTGCCCTCACCTAGGGTAAGCAGAAAGTTCTCTCGCTGCCCCAGGCAGCCCTGTAAGAAGAATCTGAAGAATGACTGAGCTTGACAGGTGGAGGAATGAGCCCACAGCTCCTTGATGTAACTATGCAGAGGGCCAGGAGGCATTTGGATGTGTAAGTTCTGAGCTTTATTTTCAAAACAGTCATTGTTTTACAGTCACACTTAGCACAGAGGAATGCAATCCAATGGGTGGATACAACCCAGTGGATCAACCAACCCCTGAGCAGGGAGGGTGAGGAGTAGCCGAGGCTGTTCTGGAAATCGGCCCCTCTGGATGCAGGCCCACTGGAGTCCGGACTGAGGCTGGGGGAGCATCTGCTTAGCCGCCTTCTTCCCCTGAGAACTGGGTCTTCCTGCTTTCATTTCTGGCATTGAACCAGAAAGAGGCTAGATGGTGATCTCACTGTGTGTGCATGCCATGGTTAAGCTAGGGTATCAGGAGGCTACACCTTCGTCACACTGCACGCACCTCCTTCGAGAGTCCAGTGCAGCTGGGATCTCTCCTTATCTGTCTCCCAATCCCCCCTTCCAGAAGTGCCCCCTCATTTCCTCCTAGGGGGTCTTAGGCTATAGTCTCAGGTCTTGGTTTAAATCAGGTTGACCACTGAGGAGGAGCAGCAGAAGAGGAAAGGGTAGGAGGAAAGGAAAGAGAACAGAAGACAAGGAGAAAGGGAAGAAGGAAGCTGAGGTGTAGGAGGGAGTTAGGAAGGGGAGGGAAGGAGGGAAAAAGGCACTGATGCTCATGGCTCTTCCTTCCCACAGCTAAGGCCCTGCCGTCCCGGAGCGGCCATGTCAGAAGGGGAGAGCAAGGACAGCTTGGGCAGCGAGTGCCCCGTGTGCTACGAGAAGTTCCGAGATCTGGAGGGCGCCAGCCGGACACTGAGCTGTGGCCATATGTTCTGCCATGACTGCCTCGTCAAGTACCTACTGTCCACTCGCGTGGATGGGCAGGTCCAGAGGACCATCGTCTGTCCCATCTGCCGCTACGTCACCTTCCTCAGCAAGAAGAGCTCCCGCTGGCCCTCCATGCTGGACAAGAGCTCCCAGAGCCTGGCCGTGCCCATGGGCCTGCCCACTGTGCCACCACTGGACACCATGGGCCACACAAACCCCCTGGCCATCTCTCAGCCTGTCTGGAGACCATCCCCAAGTCAGAGTGCCCAGCTGCCCTTGGACCTGCTGCCCAGCCTGCCCCGGGAGCCACAGATCTTCATCATCAGCCGCCATGGGATGCCCCTGGGGGAGCAGGACAGTGTCCTGCCGCGGCGCAGCCTGGCAGAGCTTTCTGAGGCATCCCCAGCACCCAGCTCCACCCGGTCATTCTGCTGCCGCTCCCGAGCCCTACTGCTTATCACTCTCATTGCTGTGCTGGCTGTGGTGGCCGCTGTCTTGCCCTGGGTCCTGCTGGTGAGGAAGTAGGCATGAGTGGTGGCACCTGCAGGGGCCGCCAAGTGAGGCGGGGCCTGAGAGCTGCTCTGGAAGCTGCCCTGCTCCACACAGCTGGGCTGGCCATGGCCTGGGATGGGGCAGCGGGGCCCCACTGCAGAGCTGGTCCAACCAAGCCCTGAAGAGCGGGCGAGCAGAGAGAGGGCGTTAGGACGGTGCTGACTGGAAGTATGGCGGCATATCCCTACCCCCATTTCCTCGTTCCCACCAAAGGCTGAGGCCTGACAGAGAGGCTGGGGGCTGGTGATCTCTGAGGCTAGAGCTGAGATGAGCAGCTGAGCTCTGGGCTGAAATGGAAACTCCAGGTTCCAGGCCAGGGTGAAAATGTGATGGAAGCCCCTCCTCAGAACCAACAGCCGTGGCCCCCTGGTGCATCCTCAGCAGCTGCTTTCTCCTTCCTCTAGGCTAGAACTGAGCAGGGTGGGAAGATGGGTGGTTCCCTTCCTGTAGGGTCACCAGCCCTGACATACAGTCATATTCTGCCAGGTGACCTAACTGAAGCCAGGTGGGGCTTCCCAGGGACAAGGAAGCTCTGCTGGCATGTCCTGCTGGGTCGAGGCTCAATGGCAGGACTCCTCCAGGTCACAATTCCCATCCAGGATGCTCTAGCTTGCTCTCAGGAACAAACAGAAGGGGCAGTGCAGGGGCCAAAAGGACATGTTTCCCAGAATCTTGCACCCATCCACAACCCTCTCAGCTGGGCCAGTGTGCATGCCTTTCCACCCCCAAGTCCTCCCACCTCCTAATCTCCAGCCTAAAACCTCTTCCCTGAGAGAGAAGCCGATCACAGAGGCTGTGGCCCAGGATTTCTGGGGGAAGAAACAGAAAATGGTCTTCCTGGGGAGGTGAGGCCACATCAGGAAATAGGGGTTTGTCGACAGGGGCCAAGGCCAGCAGGATGTCCCACAAACAGAGCCAGAGGTCTCCCCAAGCCTCCCAGGTCCAAGAAATGGTCCAAATTTTGAGTCTTGGGGTTTTCAAGGATAGTCTGGAAGGCCGGGAGTGCAGGGGAAGCCTGATGGCCGAGACTTGAGTCAGCTGAGAACTATGTGGACAAATTAACCCCTGGGGGCTCCCGCCTCCCTCCCAGCCCAAGTCGGCCACCTCATGACCCAACCACTCATTAGAGGCCACACCAGCTGGGCCAGTTTCCGAGGTGGAGTCCCAGGCTGGGATGGGCGAGGAAGGGTGGGGAAGAAAACAGCTGTGCTTGTCAGGGACGCTACTGTCTCAATGAATGCTGACACCCAGGTGCTGTCGGCTGCTGGCCATGGCCTCTTTACCTGGGGACCCCACCCTGGAAGGTGCTGGGGGTCCTTGAGGACCACTAGAAAAACCTCAGATTGGGTTTTGCCTGAGGAGCTAGTCATTCAGCCATTTTCTGTTTGCTAAGGCTCGTAAGTCAATGGCCATAATATTAAATTAATTTTAGGATTAGAAACAACAAAAACCTGCAGCTATTCTGTCACACCCCAGGTGTGCCAACAGCTGAGCCCTCCACAATGTATACCTCTCTTGGCAAAGTTTGCTATTTGCGGGAAAAGAAATGGCACTCTGCCTCTTATCTAGTTCCCAAGTGCCTGTGGTGGTGGCTGTTTGGGGACCATCAGGGAAAGGGATCCACACCAGAGGGGATATTTGGGACACAGGGAGGGCTTATTTAAAGCACTTATGGACTTCCTTATGCTCTTTTCAAGACTAGAGAACAGTATAGGTGCTACTTGGGCAGGGGGTACAGGTGGATCCATGGGGAAAATATTTATTATAGGAATAAAAATGTTACATTTACAAAGACTCTAATGAGTCTGTTTTAACCTCAGCGGGGCTGCTTTAAACAGTGTAATGAATTTCTCGGGACGAGATTTTAGTCTTTTCAGATTCTGTTGTGTTTGCCAAAAGTTAATTTCAAAATACCTGTAGTGTTTTCATTTCAGTGGTGACTTGTAGATGGCACTTGTTTTATTTTCAAAGAATGTCAAAAGCTATTTTTTAAATAAAGGTCTATATTTTCTCAAAGTTCCAGAGACATTGGAAATGCATGTGGGAAGCTCTAAGCTTGGGCTTTTAGGATAGTTCACTTTATTTATTTTTGTGAGGAAGATTGTTGCTGAGCTAACATCTGTGCCAATCTTCCTCTATTTTATATGTGGGACGCCTGCCTCAATATGGCTTGATGAGTGGTGCCTAGGTCCACGCCTGGGATCCAAACCCACGAACCCTGGGCTGCGGAAGCAGAGCACATGAACTTAACCACTACGCCACCTGGCCAGCCCCAGGATGGTTCGCTTTAGATTGAAAAAGACAGTTCGAACATACACAGGCAAATGCCTCCTCAACATTTATTCAGCGACATTTGTGAAGGAAATGCAAATTAGAATTCTGCTGGCATAAGATTTTTCACCTATTAGCTTGTCAAACCCTGAACATTTTAAAACCCACTCTGCTGCCAAAGCTGAGGGGAAGGAGGTGAGGTGGTAGGAATGTATATTGGTAAAACACCTAGGAAAGGAAATTTGTCATTATCTATCAAAATGTCCACTTTGACCCAGCAATTGTCGTTTTAGAAATGTATCCTACAAATATACTAGCATATATGAGCAGTGAGACATATACAACGTAATATAATTGCAGCCTTGTTCATAATAACAAAGGACTGGGAAAACCCTACATGCCAATCAATGGGGGGTTGGTTGTATAACTTAAGGTCCAAGGACTCTCATGCAGCTGTAAAAAGAACAAGGAAGGAGTCTATGAACTGACATGGAAAGTCTCCAGGACGTAATAGCTGAAGGGAAAAAGCAGGGTGTGGAACACTGGGTATCAGATACTACAACTTGTAGAAAGTGGGGGAATAAGCATTTACATTCCTTTTTACATTACATTTTGCTTACTTATGCATAAAGAAATTGGGAAGATAAGTAAAAAACTAATAACAGTGATTAACTGTGGAAAGGGATGAGAAAATGATGGAATGGGAAGGGGAATTGTCCCTTAACCTTGGATACTTTTTGGTTTTTGAACAAAGTAAATGTATTAGTTATTCAGAAATTAAATTGAAAGATTATATTAGAAGCTAAAGATATCTTCACTGGTCACACCTGTTGCCTGGTGAGGAGCCGGCCCCAAGAACATTTGAGAGCTGCCAGACATGTCCTGTCGTTTGAGAGGGTCAGCTACTGGCTCGGTGGGCCTGGTTTGTCTGGTTAGAGGTGTGACATTTTCTGCTTAACAGGCACCCCAGGAAGGAAGGTAAAAAGTTTAACATTCTCAGTGTTCCTAAGTTCCTATGGATTTCTTGGGCCCCCATCATTTAAAGTGCTTGTTCTGATTCTTCTCTACGCTTCCTTTCCTTTCTCAAATAAAATCTTTTTCTTTAAGCAACCATCCTGGGGTCAGGGCACTACAGGAAGATACCATTAGATAAATAGACAGACAGACAAAGATAGATAGGTAGGTAGGTAGGTAGGTAGGTAGGTAGATAGGCAGACAGATGGATGGAGGCCGGGGGTTCAATGTAAACTCTCTTGCTCTTCTCTTCCTCCTCTTGTCCAGAGGTATCCCCTCTTACACACCCACCCCCCCACACACACTTTGCCACCTCCCATTACAATAACCTTTAACTCTAATACATACTTGCACAGTCTAGGCCTACCAAGCAAAGAATCTATGTGTTGCTGGTGGGCCCTGGGCCAGGGCTGCCAGGAGCCTGGGCATGCACTTTAGAGACCTCTGTGCCCCTCAGATACAGTCCTAGGACCCCTCCCCTCAATGAAGCCTGATGACTCAAAGACAGCTCTGCACTCTCCTCACTTCTCCCTTTGACCTCCTCATCAGTCCAAATACCCTTTTTGGCACACAATAAACAACCTTGCCCCATCCTCACAACTCCTCCCTTTCCTTCATCCTCCTCTTACTCGGTACAAATGAATGCCACAATTAAATCTCAGCACAAACTATTGGCAGTTCCAACAACAGTGCGGGTGCAGACCTCTGGGCCTTTGCTTTGGTGGCTTCCTCCACCTGGAATATGCTTCCCACCTTGTCTACCTGGAAAATTCCTACCTAGCTGTCCAGAAACAGTTCAAGGGGTACCTACGGAGACTTTCCCACCCCCAACCTCAGCTAGAATTGGCCGCTCCTACGTTGTGCCCCACACTGCAACACACCATCTTCCCAGGAATGCTTCATTATGCCTATCTGTTGACAAGTCCGCTGCCTCCTTCTAGACAATGTGCTCCTTGAGGGGAAGCTAGATCTTACTGATCTTTGTATCTCAGTGCCTGGCATAGAATTTAGTAAAGAGTAAGAACCAGATAAATATTTGAAGGATGCATGAGTGAAGGAATGAATGAATGAACAAATAAATGGGGTGGTTTGGTGTCTAGAAAAGAAGTTTAGTCCAAGGGACTTGGACACCTACGTGTCTGGATAACACTTGCTTTAATGTGTCTTAGGGTTTCATAAAGGCCAGCTTCAAAATAACCTGAAAGAGCCAGTTTAAAAGGACCTTTCTCCCCAATCAAAAAATGCGCAGAGGATAGGAACAGACATTTTTCCAAAGAAGATATACAGATGGCCAACAGGTACATGAAAAGATGTTCAACATCACTAATTATTAGGGAAATGTAAATCAAAATTACAATGAGATATCACCTTACACCCATCAGAATGGCTATAACTAACAAGACAAGAAATAACAAATGTTGGAGGATGTGGAGAAAAGGGAACACTGCTGGTGGGAATGCAAACTGGTGCAGCCACTATGGAAAACAGTTTGGAAATTTCTCAAAAAATTAAAAACCGATGTATCATATGATCTGGCTATCCCACTACTAGGTATTTATCCAAAGAACATGAAATCAACAATTCAAAGAGATCTATGCATCCCTATGTTCATCGCAGCATTATTTACAATAGCCAAGATGTGGAAGCAACCCAAGTGCTCATCAATGGATGAATGGATAAAGACGATGTGGTATAGATATACAATGGTGATATATATGTATATACAACACATGCGGTATATATATACAATGTGGTATATATATACAATATATACTCAGCAATAAAAAAAGACAAAACCATGCCATCTGCAACAACATGGATGGACCTTGAGGGTATTATGCTACGCAAAATAAGCCAGACAAAGACAAACACTGTATGATTTCACTCACATGTGGAAGATAAACAAACACATGGATAAAGTGGACAGATTGATGCTTACCAGAGGGGCTGGGGGGTCGAGAGGGGTAAAGGGGCACATGTATATGGTGACAAATAAAAACTAGACTATTGGTGGTGAACAAGATGCAGTCTATATAGAAACTGATATATAATAATGTACACCTGAAATTACACAATGTTATAAAACAATATGACCTCAATAAAATAATTTTAAAAAAAAGGTCTTTTTAAAATCATATAAGAATATAAGGAAGAGGGAGAGAGAGGGCAGCCCAGCTAGGTGGCCAGAGGATCATGCAGGGTGGCGCCAAGACACCCAACAGACATTTGCGAAGATAAACAGACTATAACTAGGCTACCAGTAATTTGCACCTGTGTGTACAATTTGTACCCTGGCAATCTTCACACTGTGTAAAATGGTTATGCTGTCCAAATGGTGAGCTGAAGGTTTAATTTCGATGACTCAGTGTTGGATGGAGGGAGGGAGCTAAGGAGGCCTGAGAGGGTAGGTTGACAGCAGAGAATAATGGGGAGGCTGAGGAAACAGAGAGGGCCTTTGTGGGGAGGGGAAGATGATGGGGGAGACCTGAAGAAGAGTGGATTAAGGAAATTAGTAAGGACAAGAAGAAAGAAAAGAGGGTGAAACAGTGAACACCAGACAGGAAGGTGAGGTAGGAAGGCAGGAGCCTCCAGAGGCTTCCTATGGCTTTCAGCGTCCAAATCAAACTCAGCTCCACCCAGAGCCCAGTGGGCTTCCATCTGAAGGCTTCTAACTCTAGCCACAAGGACCTGGCTCCCGGAAACAATGTGTCATGCTGCTTCACAGCTCCATGGCTCCTCTCTAGCTCTTCTCATGGAGAAAATTGCAACAGAGCTCAAAACTCAGTCACGGGTGACCTCACCCAAGAAGTCTTCCCTGACTCCAGAGCTCTCTTCTGCTCCAGGAGCACCAAGATGCACCAAGGGAGAAGTGCCAAGGGCAGCTGGGCTCAGCCAGCACTTTTCTTGGAGTCCTGTGGTTGTTGATTTCATTGTTTGTTCTCTCCTCTTAGACAAAGAGCTTCCTGTAGGCAGAAACTTTGACAATTTCATTTTGTAGCTCCAGTGTCCAGTTCAGAGCTGACCTGTTTAAGATGCTCCATAAACATTTGTTGAAAAGAATTGCATGGAGGAATTCTCACCGAATTTTTGAATTACTGGAAAATCTGGGACTATTTCCTTCATAGTATACTTAAGAACACAACCATTTTTATGTCACGAAAGCACGTATTCTTTACTGACTCTATTCTGGGACCTCAAGGATATGGTTTCTCGCTCTTTGACTTGACCCAATGGGTTCCTACAAATTGGGACCATATACAGAGTCACCAGAAGGGACTGAGAACCCAGACTGCATGGGTTCATCTAAAACCTGTGGCTTCTGTACAAGCTTGCACAAGTTCCTCTCACTTCTCTGTGGCTCAGTGTCCCCATCAGTAAAATGGGGACAGCAGTACCAGCATCACAAGGCTATTTAGTGTATTAAAGGAGTTAATAATGTTAAGCGAGTAGAAGTGTCCCTAACACTCGGCAAGCTCACTACATCTTATGTATTATTATGAAATGTGTGTCTTCCCTCAGTATGACACTTGCGTTATTCGTTCAACAGAAACCGACTCCCTACCAGGCACGCTGCGGGAGTTCA
Source organism: Equus quagga (assembly GCF_021613505.1). NCBI lineage: Eukaryota > Metazoa > Chordata > Mammalia > Perissodactyla > Equidae > Equus > Equus quagga. Next base: position 65,681,931 of record NC_060277.1, read on the forward strand.
GCCCGCAACGCAGCCTGCCTCAGAACCCATTTGCAAGGGAGCGCACTGCCTCGCCCTGCTTCCTTCAGATCCTGAACTGAATGACAGCAGGCAGTAAAATTCAGAAAGGGGCACAGCTCTCGGCATGGAAAAGCTTCCTCACGCCGCGCTCCTTCCAAGAGCAGTCTTGGACCAACACCCTCGGCATCACCCGGGAGCTCGCGAGACGCTGGTTCAGACCTACTTCCGCGGGGTGGGAGGCGGTTGGGTGGCCCCAGTCCTCGCAAGGCCCTCGCCGGCTGGAGCCGAATCTCGGGCGGGCCCCACGGCGGGGCCAGCACGCGCCGCGGTGTGGAGGCGGCAGTCGGCGCCCAGCTGGAACTCGTTAAAGCACCGGCGCACTCGACACACCCGACACACCCACACCATTGGCCCAGGCGGGATGGTGGTATCCAGCTCCAAGGGGACTGGCCAGTAGGCGTCCCAGCGTCACCTGGCGGCCAAATGTAGGACCTCCCCTTTCCCGGCTAATGAGTTGCCAGCCTCCCAGCGCTCGGGAATGAAGGGACAGGGATCCCCTGGGGCCGCTCGCTCCCTCATCACCCACCGGGATACTCAGACCCTGAGCAGCCCCCGCCACTCGCCCGGGAACGACCCTTCTCAGAGGACGCAGCTGCGGAACCCAGATTTCCAAAAGCAGACGCCAGGACCTGGAGAAGCGAGCTTGGCAGCCCCTCGCAATTCCCCTCCTAGCCGCGAGGTGACACTAGTCATCGATTTCTTTCCCAGTTTCCTCCTCTTCTTCAAACTCCACGCCTCTCTCGCTCCAAGAGACGTAAGTCTCGCGAGATCTCGCGTAAACTTACAGAACCGGAAGTAACGTGTGATTCTCTTTCTTTTTGCGGCCACCGCTCAGGCGCCTTCTGGTGAGGATTTGCTGGGAAAGCGCGTGTAATCCGCAGCCATCGGCTCATCGGCACGGTGGATTTCGACCCCCGGGGCCCGGTACCCTCCTGGCAGTTGAATAGCAGCCAGGGAGGGGAGTCAGGATGATCTCGACCTGTTTTCCCCCTCGCTTAAGGGACGCCGGACTGGGGAAGGGCTGGGGAAAAGGGTGGTTGAGGAATCGGGAGCTGGAGGGGAGGGGTCCGGTGGAGATGGAATAAAGTATGGGCGGTGTCGTTTGCTAAAGAATGGTCTCGAATAATTTCTTGGTAAAGCCACGGAACTTCCAGACCGCAGTCGCCATTGGAAGGTTTTTGGGATCCGAGATTTGTACAGCATTTGCCAGGTTTAGGGTGGGGGCCCTGATTCATTCATTTGGCAGGGGGTTAAGTGTGTTCACACTCAAGTCTTTAGAGGATTAGCGCTGGTTGGTCTTTCTGAAGCAGAATGTTGTGTTTGAAGAATTGTCGGTCTGCTTTGCACTAATTCAGCAGATAGAAGTCCTGTCTTAATCTTCTAGTACTTAGGGAGTTCGGAGAGTGTAAACAAGTCTAGTAATTAAAACAAGAGTGTTACCAAAGGGAAATTCTTTATCCCATAAACAAATAGGGAAAACATCTCAGTAAAGCAAAATTTCCTAAGTTTCAAGCTTCAGTTGATAAGCCACTCAGTTCAAGCAGGATTTCTTTCCCTTTTTTTTTTTATTGAGGTTGTGATAGTTTACAACATTGTGAAATTTCAGTTGTACATCATTTGTCAGTCACGGTATAGGTGCGCCCCTTCGCCCTTTGTGTCCACCCCTCACCGTCTTTCCCCCTGGTAACCACTAAAGAGTTCTCTTTGTCCGTGTGTTTATCTTCTACATATAAGTGAAATCATACGGTACTTGTCTTTCTCTATCTGGCTTATTTTGCTTAATATAATAGCGTCAAGCAGTTTTGGGGGGAGTTAAAAACATGACAATTTATGTGAGCTTTCTAAACTTTTAAGATGAAATTGTTTCTGATACTTGTTAGGAAACTGAATGAGATTTTGGTCATTTAAGGGTTTACACCTCTTTTAACTTTTTATTTAGCCAAAATGAAGTTCAACCCCTTTGTGACTTCTGACCGGAGCAAGAACCGTAAACGGCATTTCAATGCACCTTCCCACATTCGTAGGAAGATTATGTCTTCCCCTCTTTCCAAAGAGCTGAGACAGAAGTACAATGTTCGGTCCATGCCCATCCGTAAGGATGATGAAGTTCAGGTATGTACCATGTTTAGGTCATCTTGGCAAATATCCTGCATACTTGCATAGAAGAGGGATTGTGTTCTGAGAGTGATACATCTGAGACAATTGCTCCTGCAACAGGAGGGCAAAAGGAGTTGAGCCAGAGACAGAAAAACAAAAAGTATGCTGCTTTTCTGTTCTTATTTCACCTTTACTCTTCGGTGAAAATCAATTGTCCTAAGCATCAGACGCAGCCATAATTAAACAGAAGAACAAGAAAGTTTGCAACAAGAACATTACTTTGGGTTTATCTTTTTCTCCCTATGTTTGGTATTAAAGAGGCGTTTGAGGACCAGTAAACAATTCTGTGTCTGAAGCAAAAGCCAGGTACAGAACTTTTAACTGAACTTTCATATGATTGAGTTTATCAGTAAATAACTTCTCAAATCTATTTAAGTGAAAATTTCGATAGATGTTTCTTAGCTCTAACCTGCAGCTGGTGATTGAAGGATTCAAGCAGTCTGTAAAGCAACTTGCATATCACCAATACTATTGCATGAGGTTAATGCCTATTTAAATAAAATGTTCCCACCTAGTGATGTGGGTTGAGAATAGCTGTTGGTTGCTGGCATGCTGGTGCTAAAATTGCCCATAGATTTGGGAGGCAGTCTTCTCTGTTTTTAAGATATCTTAATACCGGGCTAACCCCGCGGAGTGGTTTGGTCTGCGCAATGCTTTGGCGGCCCTGAGTTTCACCAGTTGGGATCCCAGGTGTATACGTGGCACCGCTCATCAGGCTATGCTGAGGCCACGTCCTACACAGCAGAGCGGGAAGGACCTGTAACTGGAATATACAACTATGTGCTGGGGGGCTTTGGGGAGAAGAAGAAGAAAAAAGATTGGCAACAGATGTTAGCTCAGGTGCCAATCTTTAAAAAAAAAAAAAGATATCTTAATGCAAGAAAGTATGCACCTGAAAAGAAAAGTCTATTCAGAAGCACTTTGGGGTACTTCCTGTAACTGTGTTAACCTTTGAGAAAGAAGTGGTTTGTTCCCTTAGGTATTTATTGCTGCCCGCTGTTTGACACTGGATTGGACACTGATGGGTTGTGAATTAAATACTTGTGGCCCATTGCTCTCTTTGAGATAAAGTAACAAGTTCCTTGTGAATTTGCTACAAAAAGCCACGGTGAGCTCATTTTTAACCTTTTAATAAGCCCCCCAATGCCGGTGGACCATCAGTTGTAGGGATACACTGTCCATCACTGTAGATTTATATTGGGGCATGGTTTATTTGCAGGTTAATCAAAGCCAGAGGCAGAATTATTGGCTCATTTCTATTAATGATTAAGTCTTCAAAATTAAAAGGTGTTATAGATCTGATAGCATGAATGATGTTTACAAGATTCATAGTTTTCCAGATATACAAAATTAATCTTGTTTTATCTGCATATTTCTGTTATTTTTGAATTTGCATTTAGGTTGTACGAGGACACTACAAAGGGCAGCAAATTGGCAAAGTAGTCCAGGTTTACAGGAAGAAATATGTCATCTACATTGAGCGAGTGCAGCGAGAGAAGGCTAATGGCACAACTGTGCATGTGGGCATTCACCCGAGCAAGGTAAGTGTGTTCAGACTGTTTCAGAGGGAAGAATGAAAGGATAGCAGTTCTTGGCAAATATGCTTGCTTGTTCACAGAGCAATCCCATAGAAATAGATTTTAGATGTTCTTGAAACCAAATTAAAGCAAATACTGTATTTGAATTGAGTATTCTAATAGCAATTAAAAGTTTTATGAAATCAGTGTGTATTTAACAGTCATTCTGTATGTATTTTCAATGTAGCTTTTCCTCAAAAGCTGTTAGTAAGCTGATTGATCAATCAATAATCTAAAATGAACAGATCTTAAAATCTAGGAAATAGGGTAATTTTTAGGTGAAATGGAGTGATAGCCTGTTTGCTCTTATGCATTAAACAGAATTGAATAAGCAGTACGCAGCTTCACAATTCTGCAAAGTCCATATTAAGCCATTTACAGATGGGGGAAAAACTGAAGCTCAGAAGCTAGATCACAGTGATAGTGTTGTCTAAGCTAAGAAAGAAAATCTGATCTGATTCCTGTAGCAGGTGCCTGCCCTTAACTTCAGTGTGCATTCTCCCGTGTTGCTGTTTCTAATTTCCCTCTTCCAATTTAAAAAATATATATATATATGTTTAATATAAAGGTAACCAACTACAGAAAAGTCAAAAGATTAGTGAAGTAAAACACCTACATATCTTTCACCTGGAATTCTTGATTAACATTTTGCCACATTTTCTTTACCAGCATGACACTTCACTCTAATTATTTAACTGTGTATTTCCTAAGAGCAAGGACTCCCCCCCCCCACCACCTTTTTTTGGTGAGGAAGATTGGCCCTGAGCTAACATCTGTGCCAATTTTCCTCTGTTTTATGTGGGATACCGCCACAGCGTGGCTTGATGAGTGGTGCTGGGTCTGTGCCTGGGATCCGAACCTGCAAACCCCAGGCTGCGAAGGGGAGCATTTGGACTTTCCCATTCTTTAGCCTACTCCAATCATATTTTTGCTCCCACCATTAAATCGGCTGTTGTTGAGGTCACTAATCCAATTACTGATTCTTAATCTTTTTGGATTTATTAGTGCGACATGTGACACAGCTGATCTCCCTCCTTGTGGCTCTGTAGTCATCTTCATCTGTTAGTCTTAGCACTTCAGAGAGCTAGAAGCAGATGATACCAACCCACTTTCAATATCCAGTTGCCTATTTTGCATTTCAACTTGGATATCAAATCCATCTCAAACCTGACATGTTCAAACTCCTGATTTTATCCTTCAAACCTCTCACAGTTTGCCATCATCAGTGTATGGCAGCTCTATCCTCCCAGTTGCTTGGGCCAAAAATGTCATTTTTGATTATTATTATATCCCCCATATTAGTCAATAAGACCTGTTGACTGCTGTCGTGTTATAGCCAGAATGCTGTCTGCATGTTATCATCAGAGTGGTCTAAAGACCTTACTAGGTCTAAGTCTAAAGGTCTAAAGATCTCCCCTCACCAGCCTCTTCATGGTGTCATATTCCGCTCCCCGTGTTGTAGTCTGCTAGCCTCCTTGCTCTTAGAACCAAGCCACCCAGAATTTGTCCACCAGTTGCAGCAGCACCTGGTAACTTGAAGGAGAATTTGGGGGAGGGACGGGGATCTATTTTAGCAAGTGCTCTGTTTGATTCTTAGACACACTCAAGTTTTAGAAACACACACCTATAAAACTTTTAAGTTCTCCTGCCTCTGTGGACCTTTGTACTTGCTGGTCTTTCTGGGATACACTTGCCGCTTCTTTTCAGTCTCCATTCACGTGTAGCCCTATCAGTATGGCCTTGCCTGATCACCCTGTATGATTCAGCCGCTGTTCTCCAGCATTCCATCTCCCCCTACTAGAATATAAGCTCCATGATGGCAGAGATTTCTTTTGGTCACCATGGTGTATTTCCAGACCCAGTCCAGTGCTCTCTTTGCCTTTTCCTCACCTACTTTCATAAGACTAAAATTGACCATAACCTGGATGTCTTCAGCCATTAGATCTGTTGGAATAAGATCTCTACTGTGACGTCACTAAAGGTTTTGCAGGGTGAAGCATGTCTGGAGGCTACATTTAATTTCCAACCTTAGGGTTCTAAAGTTACTATAGAAACAAAAATGTATATGACTTGGTTAGCTTGCAAAACTTGGTCAGAGGACTGGAACAGTTGATATATTTTGCAGTAAAAAAAGATTTCAGATCTTATGATAAAGCACAAGAGGAGATGAGAACCACTGACATCACATTACCTTTTCGCCTTTGTTGGTAGAGTATTAGTAAACGTTCAAGCCAGGTTTGATTTGAGGACTAAAGAATCATTTCTAGCACTTTTGAGTTAAATAATCATTTCATGTTTAGGCGTCTACCACTGCAGGTTTAGGAAATGAGGTTGAACATTAGGCCTTCCCATGTGTTCTGTATTGATTATTGTTTAAAGCTTATAAGTGTTTTTTTTTCCCTTTTCTTTCTGCAGGTGGTTATTACTAGACTAAAACTGGACAAAGACCGCAAAAAGATCCTTGAACGTAAAGCCAAATCTCGCCAAGTAGGAAAGGAAAAGGGCAAATATAAGGAAGAAACAATTGAGAAAATGCAGGAATAAAGTAATCTTATCTATGGCTTTCATTAAAAACTTAAAGAGCCCTTGGTTTATGTGTGGTGCTTTGGGACACTACCTAGTTTTCAGTGGGTCCGTTTTCAGGGAAGTTCATGTGACATTTGTTATCTGGAGGCAGGCTGCCCCCCTCTTGTGGTTTGATTGCACTAATGAAAAACACTGTTTAAGTAGAGTTAGTTTTTAACATCTGAGCATCAGTTAATAATTGAAACGCTTTCTGACAATTTTCTGAAACCAGGACTGATGAGATAGTGATTTTTCTTTATTTATGCTTCCAGCAGGCTGCAGCGTTTTAGGGTACATCATTACTCATTGAGAAGAAGGCCTAGATGAAAAGCTAGTTGGGAACACTGTCTCTTGAACCTGTCTCTTACTGTTTCCCCCCTGATGGGCTATTATGTATATGAACACAGCATATTAAAATGTTTTTTGCATAAAAGTTTTGCTGTTGGATATAAAGTCTCGCTAAGACTAGACTACAGGAGCTGCTGTGACTTCCCAGTAGCATCTAGACCACTGCTTCAAGGTGGGTGTGACAGAGAAGCCTCAGATTCTGCAGCATACCCCGGACCCCTTTACCATCTTGTCATTACGCGCTGGTGCTGGGTGAGTGCCATTACACCCAAACCTTAACAAAACTGAAATCTTCAGGTTGCAATCTGAAATACAAGGTGTTCGTCTAAAGTGCATGCTCTCTCAGGGTTAAGAAAAATGGTGTGCAGTGTTATTGTTGACAGCACGTGTGCGCCCCCGCCCTTCCTCACTTTAGATTAAGCATCTAAACAGGCAGAATGATGAATGCAGTTTACCTTCCGGGCCGGAGGCATTTATTATGGAGGCTTTGCAACAATGTGGAGCAATAGGTAACCCATTTGGCTGCAGGGGATCTGAGTTGGGTAAGTGGCTTCCTTACCCAAGGTCACACCTGACCGCAGAACACCGAGTGGGACCTTTGCAAGACCCCCCCCCCCAAAAAAAACGAGAATAAGTGGGGCTCCCGCCCGCGCGGCGTCTGCCGGCGGCCCCTCGGGGGGCGGGGCTTCCGGTCGGCGCGCGGCAGCTTCCGGCGCCGTCTTGGCTGGGGCGGGAAGTGAAGGCGACTGGGCGCCGGCTGGCTGGTGGCTAGGGCTCTCCGACCCTGCGGCCTCTGGCGCGTCCTTTTGCCCTTCCGGGCCTCCCTCTCCTGCAGCGTGGTCGGGGTTCGGTGGTCTCCGGCCCTTCCCTCCCCCCGGCCCGGTTCATTCGTTCGACCCTGAGCTGGCCGCCCTCGGAGGAGTGGGTGGGGCGCGACGAGCTGGCCGAGCCGGTGTGCGGCCGGGCGCGGTGGGAGCCGAGCCCGCGGTGGTCGGGGAGGAGGGCAGCGCAAAGGAGGGGATGCCCGAACCGGAGCTTCAGGAGTAAGCGGCGTTCCTGTGTTGTGGAAGGTGCGGGGACGCTGTACTGAGTGCTACATCTGCAGCATCACTGAGTCTTCATAACAGCCCATTGTGATGGAGAGTCTATTCTCCTCATTTTATAGTTGAGGAAACTGAAGCCTCGGTAGCTTCGCGCAAGTTAGTTACACAGTAAATGGTAGCGTCAGAAGTTGAATTCCCAAGCCTAGACTCCTAACCATCTCTCTGCACCGCCTCATTACCACACCTGTAAGCCAAGTGTTTGGTAAATGCCCTTTGAGCATCCTTTGTCGCAGCTCTGTATTTGCCGGCCGTCTGAGAGAATACAGCTAGGTAGAAGCCTCAGCCCCTGCCTTCTAGGCCGTGTACCCCGAACAGTCGACTGAAAGTACAAAGCAAAGTGCTCCAGTGAGTGTGGGCTGTTCAGGGGAGGACTCAGCTGGAATTGCTGAATGCGTCAGAAAGGAGTCTGATTTGAGCTGGGTGTGATTTGGAAGATCAATGGAAGGACGTTCCGGGCCGGAGACTGCCAAAGCAAAGACTCAGGTGGGTGAGGAAGAGAGCTGTTGCCAGTTTTCTCTAACCAAGCTCATTTGTCGGTTATTCCACCAGCACAAATCATACCAGGAAGCTGGCCATGTTTCTTTAGGGCCACGTTTCTTTCATGGTGCTTTAGAAAAGGTGTTGAAAACTCAGATAACCACAGAGATGGTCAGGTAAGCCAATTAAGTTAGTAGATGGCTTAGGGACTGTGAGAAATGGGAGAGCATAGGCTCTAAAAGGAACTGCTGCTTCTCCACTCCAGCCAGTTGTTGCTAAGCAGCACCGCTCCCAGTGTGGCCACATCTTCGCATTTCTCAAGAAAGTCAGGAATCTAGATTTTTATATGAAATCTCCTGATTTTTAAATGTAAGTAAATCATTCAACTTGTTTTAAAAAAACAAGCACTGAATGGACTAACCAAAATAGGGCTGTTAGTCAAATGTGGCCTGTGGGCTGTTTTGGAATTTCATGGTATAGTGTAAGGACTGTATCTCATATTAAAGACTGAGATTTTGCATCTTTTGATTATAAATTATTTCCAGCCTGTCTTCCTTCTTTTATGGGTTGGAGATGAGGCTTTTCCTTCCTGTGCAGGCCCCTGAAGGGCCTCAAATAGCAGCCAGTGCAGCCACTCAATTTCTGAGATGCTGGTTTCAGTGAGGAGTCTGGAAGATGCTCTTCCTGGATCCCATTGAATACTTTGTGGGTTCAGGTCTCTTCTGAGGATGCTAGGACTAGAGGATGATAATAGATACTTCTTGGCAATGTTGATTAAATGGTGCTGGTGGATGAAACAAACTGATTTTTTTACTGTAGAGTTTCTCAGAGTCTTTAAAATGTCAGTTTGCACTGAGACTCTTGAACTTAGTCTTAGAGTAAAGGGCATTTTGCAAACATTCTATTTCTTCAATTCTGAAATGCACATTTTTCACATTTTAAAAATTTGAATGTGTTCATTTAGTATAGGTTCTCTGTTTTTCCTCTCAAAAGAAAGTCATTATTAAGTCAATGGTTTTATAGTCAGTAATGTCTTAGAATCAGGAATATTCCGTGGCTAACCAGTGATGCTGAGCAAGGGAATTTGAAGCCTTTTTAGTGGAGAAAGTTCAGGACCTGGAAGCAGGCTCAGCTTAAGTAAGACTCTTACTCAGAGCTTTTAAACACTTCCATCTTTGTCTGCTTCTCTAGATTCTGCCCTCCCCCTCAGCTCTACATTTGGGGGCTGGGATCCTGGGGATCTTGCTTTCCTAAGATTATTGAAATTCCTGTGATCATCATGTGAACTCTTCCCTAGCCTCATCACCATCCTTTATCCTGGAGTTGTTTTAACCGAGGAATCTTGGTTTAGACGCTGAGTATCCAGTTCTCTACTAAGAAATTCTTCGATCTTGGTGGAGTGTGGACTCCATTTGGGGCATCTCTTTTTGGCATAATAATCTCCTAACATATCTCTCTGTCCATAGGTGTAATTCTTCCATTTCTGAAAACGCCCTGCTGCCTCTCTTCAGAGCCATCAAGCCTGTACCTGAAAGTGTCTGCTGGTCTTGGAGTGCTCAACTTCACTTGGACTCTCTGCTTTGTTCTGGAAATATGTGGGCTTCAGCTCAAGCAGTGTCAAAACAGGCCAGGCCTACAGACCTCCCAGGAGGGCAAAATCCCTTTTCCTCACCCACGAAGCTGGATTCATCTTGTTGGATATGAGACCTCTTCTTTACTGCTGTCATCTTTTCTTCCGTATAGTATTCACATGGCTCACAATCTGAGTCATTTATGCTGGCACACCTTCATTCCCGGTACCCTCCACTGTCTCTTCCTTAATCCTGCTGCAGCTGCTCCTTAGCCCAGGCCCCGAGACAGAATGGTTCCTGTGGCAGCAGCTGATACTATTTCAGAAGGCAGCAACATTTGAGGATATGACCAAAAATTGGAAGTGTTTGGAATCCTCTCAGAAGGACTGCCCCAGGGACGCAATGCTGGACAATTATGAGAACATGGTCCCTCAGGGTAAGGACTGAGAATCTTCATTTACTAATCCTAAGTACAATCGACAGGGAAAAGTCATCATTTAAAAATATCCCACTGCTTTCTCCTTGATTCTCCTAAAATGAGAACAGATTCTTCAGGTACAAGAAATTGATTATTTATGTTGATTGTGGGAAGGCTAAGAAGCCCTCCCTGATGCTAACTTCCAGTTTGGAGTTTGCTGTTACTATGGAGTACCTTCTAGAACATTTTCCCATTTATATTATTTTAAAAGGTACAGAGGGTAAAATATTAGCCTACTGCCTTAGGGATTTCCGTTTATACTCTCTCCTATTCAATTAATAAAGACCAGCTAATTAGATTTCACTATATGAGCTAATAGTTTCATTATTTCTTCTGTTTGCCTAAAGGATAAAATTGCTACATATGTATATGTGTATCTTACTGATTTAAAATTTTGTTGACATGCTCTGATTTCAAATGGTCCTAGTTGGCTTTCTAGTAGCTTTTTTCTGTTACTACTTTATTCTGTAACTCTATTATCTCTATAACAGTCTTCAAAAAGCAGCTGAAAGAATCCATGAGGAACTTTGAGGGGAACGTCTTCCAGATGGAATATGAGTGAACTTAACTTTGTTCTGTTTCTTTCTCTCTTTTTTAGGATCCTTCTTGCAGTTCTCCGTCATGCCACAGATAGCTGGAAATGATACCCCTGGTGTTTCAAATACAAATGAAATGGAAATGGAGAGAAGTAACATGAGAGAAAAGTTTCTTATAAGCGTGACAAAATTAGTAGAAAGCAAAAGTTACAACAGCAAGGTATTTTCCAAAGAAAAGTACTTTCAAACAATAAAAGAAGTCAAAGAAGCTAAGGAGAAGGGGAAGAAGTCATCACGTGATTATCGCCGTGCAGCTAAATATGACGTAATCTCTGTACAAGGCACAGAGAAACTAATAGAGGCTAATCATGGAGAAAGAGATCGAATACGGTATTATGTACATAAGGAAGAGTTGTTTGATATTCTTCATGATACACATCTCAATATTGGACATGGTGGGCGGACGCGCATGCTCAAGGAGCTACAAGGAAAATATGGGAATGTCACTAAAGAAGTCATTGTCTTATATCTGACTCTGTGTAAACAGTGCCACCAGAAGAACCCAGTACCCAAGAGAGATCTTGCACCCAAGCCCATGCCTTTCAAGGATATTGACTCCAGATGCCAAGTTGAAATAGTTGACATGCAGTCAAATGCTGATGGTGAGTTCAAGTTTATTTTATATTACCAGGACCACTTGACCAAGTTTATTATTTTACGACCATTAAAAGCCAAACAGGCCCATGAAGTGGTCAGTGTCCTATTGGATATTTTCACAATTCTTGGTACACCCACCATGTTAGAATCTGACAGTGGCATAGAATTCACAAACCAGGTTGTTAATGAGCTCAATGAGATATGGCCAGACCTAAATATTGTCTCTGGTAAGTACCACCCTGGCCAAGGCCCAGGCTCCCTGGAGCAAGCAAGCCATGATGTCAAGAACATGATAAGTGCCTGGATGCAGAGCAACCACTCATGTCACTGGGCCGAAAGCCTGCGATTCATACAGATGGTGAGGAATCAGGCCTTCGACGTTTCTTTACAGCAAAGTCCATATGAGGCAATGTTTGGTTGTAAAGCCAAACTTGGATTATATTCCTCACACTTACCCCGGGAAACTGTGGCTGTTTTACAAACAGAGGAAGAACTAGAAATCGCTGAAGAACAGCTAGAAAATAGCCTTTGGATTAGGCGGGAAGAAAGGGCTGAGAATGGAGCAGACAGATTTGATATGGATGAGGACGTCGATCCCACTCCTCCTGAAGCTACAGAGCCCAGCACCTCACGAGGGGCTCCAGGTCTCTTCTGCTGGTGAACAGACACCTGCTGGGTGGATGCTTTCAGTGTCTCTGGGCATCAGACAGCCATCTGAGAACTGTTGTCAAAGGCCCCAGGGGAAAGGAACATGAAGGCTGCACTCTCAGTCAAGTTGTCCCTGGTAGTCCTTGCTCCGAGGGGAAGAGCAGATCAAGTCTGTGATCTAGGGCTGCCATCACCAATTCCCCCAAACTTGGCAGCTTATAACAGCAGAAATTTATTGTCTCATAGTTCTGGAGGCAGAAGTCTGAAACCAAGATGTCGACAGGGTTTGTTCCTTCTGGAGGCTCTGAGGGAGAATCCGTTCCAAGCCCTTCTCCTTTGTCTGGTGCCTGCCAGTAATCCTTGGCATTCCTTGGCTTGTAGTACCATAAGTCCAGTCTCTGCTTTGTCTTCATGTGGTGTTCACATGGCCTTTTCCCTTCTGTCTCCGTGTGTGTTCTTTTCTTTCTCTTAGAAGGACACCATTGGCTACCAAATCCATGTCGTTGAATTTAGGGCCCACCCTAATCAAGGATGATCTCATCTCTAGATCCTCACCTTAATTACGTCTGCAAAGACACATTTTTCCAATTAAGATTTCATTCATGGGTACTGGGGGTTTGGACTTGGACATATCTTTTGGGAGGGACACAGTTCTACCCACTACAGTCAGTGGAAGAATTATTTTTGCCTGCAGAATATGAACTGAGGGTGTCAAGCATGTAGAGCTGGTGGGGCTGTCCTACATGTATCTAGTACATATTCCTTCTCCTGCTTATTCCTGTTCCTCAGTCACATACCAAAAAAGATGGGGACATCAGAGGAAAAGATGTAGATGAAGGACAAGTAACGAGAAGAAAAGAGGTTGCTCCAACATGACCTAAAGACTGGCCGCCTCACCAGCTGAGCTCTATTTCCTGCTTCAAGAGAAACCATTTGTGCCATCCCTGCTCTCCGAATGGCATGCACAGGGAATTGTGTGACCTGCCTGAAACATTTTGAAAGTAGGTCAGAATTAAAGCATGGCTGGGATTTGGGTCTGAGTCTACCAGTTTTCTATGCCTCAAGCATAGAAAAGCATGTTGTATTCCTGGAACGGGTCAGTGCATTCCAGGAAGTGACCAATAGGCTGGGAAACAATCAAGGTCTCTGGAGGAAAACACAAAAGTTGGCCTGAGGTCACTGCTCCAACCAGAGAATAGAACAAGGGCCAGTCTGGGTCACGGTTCAGAGTAAGGATAAGTGACCCAGCCAAAGGGAAGGATCATGCCTTGGATCTGTGTACACTAAATTTCTAAGGCCTAGAAGAGTGCTTTGTGCATTGGAGGTATTCAGCAAGGATTTGTTGAATGAATAAATGATTCTGCAGAATGGACACAGGGAAGGAGAAGGGGCCTCTAGTCCTTTATTGCCCCACGCATCCTTCCTGCATATCCCAAAGCCATCTAAAACCATTCTGATTGCCCCTCGTGCTGGTTTCCTCTTCTGTTTCCACCTCCTACCTCACAGGCTCGTTGTGAGAGACAGTGAGATATGTATGTGAAGGGGCTTTCTCCATAAACACTGAAGTCCTACAATGTGAGTTGTCCCTGCTGCTAGCACATCCTATCCTTCATGTGAGAATTGGAGACTTCTGTCTGTTGACATTACATTCCGAATTAAACAATGTTAAGTTGGGTATCCAGGGAGCCTGCATTATTATTAGAAAGGAGGTGATGTCACTTTCCAGCTTGTTTTGGGGGGGGCAGAATCTTGCTCTATCCTTGGCCAGCACCTCACTTTCCATTCCTTTTCTGTCACTCAGCCTGGTGGGGTCTAGGAGACCCAACCTGACTGATGTAACCATCCCTTCCCCCATGCTGACCTATTACCTTCTGGTTGCTGGGCAAACCAGGAACCGCATCATCAGCTCATGTGGGTGAGAGGTGAGGTGAGGCACTACTGTCTTTCCCAGGGGGAGCCACAAATAACCTAGGTTTCCGGAGCTGCTACATCACTCTTCCTCTCTTGCTTCTTAATAGTGGCAGTGGAACAGAGTTAGAAGTGGACACCTAGACCCAGTCTGACCTTACTCTGCCTTGTATCACATTTCTGCATTTGTAACAGAGGTAACCAAGTGGTACGCCACTGGCTACTTTCAGTTTGCAAATGTATTTTGTCCACATAATGTTTGCTAAATTTAAAAAATTAATTGCCATCACTTTTAGAACTATAGATTTTATGTAAAACTCTGGATGTCTAGTACATCTTGAAAATTTGGAACATGTGGCCACACTAGGCCCGTATTTCTCCGGAGCAGCAAATGACCGGAGCTAAGTGGCAACCCCCAGGAGGCAGGCAATGCGTGCATTCTCCGTTTGGCCACCGTCTGGGTCACTCACAATATATGCATATGCATTTCTGTGGCCTGTTGCTAAAGAAAGGCAGGTGAAGTCAGAATGTGAGTAAAAGCCAGAAGCAGACTGGTATTCCTTTAGGAGTTTGTGGTAAAAGTGGCATTTCAGATCAGTGGGGGATTGTATTATGGAGTTAATGGTGCTGGGTCAGTTAGCTATCCATCTGGAAAAAAAATGAAGTCTGACCCCAAAACATAAAAAATACAGCTGTACTGGGCGAAAAAAGGAAGATTTTTGTGATCTTAGAATGGAGAAAGTCTTCCTAAATAATACATGAAATTCACAAGCCATAAGAGAAAAGATTAATGTACTTGGCTATATAAAAATTTTAAATATCTATGGAATTTTTAAAGATTTTATTTTTCCCTTTTCTCCCCAAAGCCCCCTGGTACATAGTTGCATATTTTCACTTGTGAGTCCTTCCAGTTGTGGCATGTGGGACGCCACCTCAGCATGGCCTGACGAGTGTTGCCATGTCTGTGCCCAGGATCCAAACCGGTGAAACCCTGGGCCGCCACAGCAGAGCATGCAAACTTAACCACTCGGCCACGGGGCTGGCCCCTCTGTGGAATTTTTAAAAAGTGAGAGAAGATAAGTGACATCATGAGAGAAAATGTTTGCTACATCTAAAACAGACATAAGGAAAAAATAAAATAGATGTAGACTACCTAATTTTAAAAAGAGCTCTTACAGAGGCTGGCCCCGTGGCCTAGTGGTTAAGTTCACTGCACTCCAGTTCAGTGGCCCATTTGGTTCCCAAGCACGGACCTACATCACTTGTCGGTGGCCATGCCATGGCAGCAACCCACATACAAAATAGAGGAAGATTGGCACAGATGTTAGCTCAGGGCAAATCTTCCTCAGCAAACAAAAACAAAAACAAAAACAACCCTCTTACATATTAATTCTAATGTAAAGAGCAACCAATAGAAAATGGGCAAAGATTAACCACGGAAAGAAATCAGTGGCTTAATGCTGTGCCTGTGTGCAGCTGTGGTGTGATGGAAGCACACTGGGCTTGTAATCAGATCAGGGCTGTCCATTTAAATGAAACTCAAGTTATTTGAGAATTTATTTTTTCTGTTATGCATGTGAGAGAAAAGTGCCATGTAAGCCTGTCTTGATATAACAGAAACCTTACTTATAAGGAGATACATCATTTTCAGGACAGCTGTATGTATTTTCCTGGGGCTGCCATAACAAACAGGGCAGCTTCAACAACAGAAATTTATTGTCTCACAGTTCTGGAGGCCAGAAGGCTGAGATCAAAGTGTCAGCAAGCTTGGTTCTTTCAGAGGGCTGTGAGGGAGAATCTGTTCCATGCCTCTCTCCCTTTTGGTAGCCTCCCATACTCCTTGGCTTGTAAATGACATTCTCCTTGTGTCTTCACATCATCTTCCTTCTGTGTGTCTGCCTGTGTCCAAATGTCCCGTTCTTAGAAGGACCCCATCATATTGGATTTAGGGCCCACACTAATGACCTCATTTTAACTTGATCATCCGCAAAGACCCTATTTCCAAATAAGGTCACATTCATAAGTACTGGAGATTGTGAAGCAGTTCAACATCTTGGCCGGGGGGGGGGGGGGGGGGGGGGGGGGGGGG